>NC_137773.1:142250764-142850764 GCF_963455305.1 Plecotus auritus
ATTCCAAGCACAAAACACAGTACAGAGAATAACAATTTCACATTCAATATCTCATTTTATCTAAAAACTAGAGACCTGGTGCATGAAATTCATGCACTTGGGGCAGGGTGGGAGGGGCCCTCAGCCCAGATTGCGAGAGGGTGCAGGCCAGGCGGAGGGACCCCACCGGTGCATGATCAGGGCCAGGAAGGGATGCAGGAGGTTGGCCAGGCAGGGAGGGACCACAGGAGGGCTCCAGGGTGTGTCCAGCCCATCTCATTCCGTCCCCATCAGCTGGACCCCAGCAGCAAGCTAACCTACTGGTCAGAGCGTCTGCCCCCTACTGGTCAGTTCATGTCATATCAACTGGTAGACCAGTCGACTGTCTGCCCCCTGGTGGTCAGTGCACGTCCTAGCAAGCAGTTGAGCAGCCTTAGCATATGATTAGCACATTACGCTTTGATAGGTTGAATGGCCAACCAGAAGACCAGACACTTAGCATATTAGGCTTTTATTATGTAGGATAACTCTGAGATGGGCAAGAACAAAGGGAAATGAAAGATTTTTCCTGAGTGTCTACTAAGTGCCAGGCATTTTAGATCTAGGCATTTCTCAAATATCTTTTGAGGTCAGTGTTGATCAGCCTTATCCATAGATGACGATGTTTCAAGGCTCAGGGAGATTAAGGCACTGGTACAGGGTCACATAGCTGAGAATATCAGAGTTGGGACCCAACAGATGTGTCTGATTCTAAAATGTCTGGTTCTTTTCTAGTACTACTATTCTGCTTCCACTTTTCAATACCTTCTTGAAGTAGGCAGGGCAAATATTGTTGTCCCCATTCTACAGATAAATTATTAGAGGTTCAGAAAGATAAAACAAGTTGCCCAAGTTCACATAAATAGCTAACAAGTGGCAGGAATGAATAAGACCCAAGCTTTTCATTCCACATTCATTTTTCTTCCTGTCAAACTAATTTATTTTGTAAATTAAAAAACCTGGAAAGAAAATTAATATTTATAAATTTTCAACTACATTTATTTGCTTAATTATGTGCTTTACTAGTTATCTAGACTAGAAATGAGAAATTCATCTACGAAGATATGAAATTATTTCGGTAAGCCTATTGTTTCTGAACTTTAAAAATAATGTTTTTACTGAAAAATTACATACAGTAAAGTATACAAGTCTAACAGATACAGCTTGACAAATTTTTACATATAGATATATCAATGAACTATTGCCTTTATCAAAGTTTCTGGACATTTTAATGAGCTACACCCTTAAATTTTTTTTATACATGGAATTTTATTTATTTATTTTCCTTTTTATTTAATTTATTGGTGTGACACTGATTTAAAAAATTATATAGGTTTTAGGTGCACAATTCCACAAACATCATTTAAATTTTAAACCCAGATGCAAGGCCAGAAAACCTTGACCACCCATGTATACCAATAGAGATTTTTATGACACAACCAAGTAAGCTAATATTATATAAATCTCTCTCTAAATTTTTGCCAAAATTGACAAAAGGAGAAGCAGCATAGTCACTCTTATGGGAGACATTTATCAACAATCCATGTACTGTCTATTAGGGCCTGAGACCCTCTGACAACACGAAGAAAAATTTTCCTTGCTGTGAGGTTGGCAACTGTGATTATGTCACCTAGTTCTCAAACTATGAAAAGACCTTTTCTCAGAAAATAGACTATATATCCACATAAAAGGAGAAACATGACATTTGCAAATACAAGTCAAAAGTTCAAGTCCTCTCCACTTTTTTCCTGATCTGTTTATTTTCTGTTTCTATTGAAGCCCAGGGAGACACTACCCTCTACAGCCTCCTCTAGCAGTATCCCCAATTAAGGAAGGACACTATGACAGTATCTCACCATTGGCCTGAGGAGGATAATAAAGGGGATTAGAACCCATTCCCCTCAGCAGAACTACTTGGTTTATTCATTTCTTCAACAAATATTTGCTGAATGATTACTATGTGCCAGGCATTGTCCCAGGCACTGCTGGGATATATCAATGGACAAACAATGCCCCATGACACATTCGAGAAGATAAGGTGAAGCACTGGGCATTTCTTCTGCCATCCTCTCCAGTCCAAAAGGACTAACTTTGAGCCTGATCCATCCAGACAATTGAAGAATCTTCAGAGAGAGGGCAGGAGTAGTGTGGATAATATCTAGATATTGTTTGGCAATGAATTCTTAGAGAGGAAAAGGAGTCTGAAACTTATTTTTATTTCCTGGAGTTCCATCTCATTGCAATCAAAGATCAAAGTAAGGTCAGGTTCAGAGAGGAGAGGTCTCCCTAATTGTGGCAGCCAATAAAACACTCACTGGTTTTTGGAGTCGTCCAGCAATGTATAAGTTATTCCAGTTGAGGAGATCTTCAATCAAAATACTAGTGCTAATAACCCCATATTTGATAAGCTGGAAAAGAAAAGAAATGGACATGAAAAGAAGCAAAAGACCATATTGTTGTTTATGCAAATGCAAAATATAAAGAAATACATTTCTGCCCAGAGTAGTACCTTGATTTCCAAAGCCATTCAAAATGCTTACTTTGTAAAAACACCCATCTCTACCAAAAATTTTCGCAAAGGATACGTTTCCAAGACTGATTTGTCCCCTCAGGTATGTGAGATGACATGACCACTATTTTAACTCCGACTCTTGTGATGTTAAAAAGCAGAATGGCTGTTAGAGGCTATCTAGTACTGGTCCTCAATGAACTGGAAATAAAAAATTGGTCCTTCAGCATAGACAGTTTGAGTAGCTATAATATATTTCATGCTTCTCCCTTGAGAAATAAGAAACCTGAGGCTCAGAAAGGATAAATGACAAGCCCAAGGTGGCATCATTAGTAGCAGAGACAAAACTAGGTCCCTGAATTTTAGTCTGGGCTTCCAATGTTCATTTTACCACAAAGTACAAGAAATTTTGTTTATAATTAAAAGTTTTTACTGACATCCTTTACATGGTAAATTTCTCTTTCACTATGGACTATTCCAGTGGTCGGCAAACTGCGGCTTGCGAGCCACATGCGGCTCGTGAGCCGCAGTTTGCCGCTCTGTTGACTAATGAGTTTGCCGACCACTGGACTATTCTAAACACTTTTATAATTACAAAGCAACATCTAAATATAACACATCTCTATCAGTGCTGAACATGGAATTATGGTCAAGCTCATGCAACAGTAATTTGCACAAACTATGAATGCAGTTGTTACAGGTTACAAAATCCCATTTGTTTCAACAAATATCTCTGGCCTCATTCTGCTGAACTTCAGTATCCCAATGGCCTTCTCAGGCTACAAATATCTAAGAAGTAGCTAAAGAATTTTAATTAAAAAGTACAATCCCTTTGGCATATTATTATGCCCAAATATTTGGTTACTGGAGCTTTTAATATTGTTTGAAACTACTAATTAGAGATAGGCTCAGCATAATATTCATTATGGGCAAAGAACAAAGCTACGTGCTTGGCATAACTAAAGTGCACATGGAAGGCTGTGCTGAATAACCTTGCCTCCACTCTAGCCACAGTCTTGGCGGGAAGCCTTCTTGCTGTAGGCATGCAAAAGCTGGGAGGTAATAGAAACACCGCTGGCTTGGAAGTCAGGGGCCTGTCACTGCCTACTTGCCTGAACTTATGGAAGTTATTTTCTCTATGTTTTTTTTCATCTGAAAAGTGCAGGTGGAGCGGGATTGGCCCTCAACCAAAAAGGTAAATTCAGGGCCCAAAGGTTATGCAGGCATCACCAATAATCACAGCACTCCTTCCTGCCAAGTTCGGATAGGTCTTCAAAATCCTGCCCAGTCAAGTACTCACCCTCCTGGCCTTCAAAGTGTGGCCCACTGACCAATAACATCAGCATCACCTGGGAGCTTGACAAAATTACAGAATCTCAGGCTCCATTCCTGACCAACTGAATCAGAATCCGCATTCAACAAGATCTTTAGGTGACTGCACATCAAAGTATGACTGCTCTAAGCCATCAGCAGCACTGAGAAGAGTTGGCACAGCTGGTGGAACCCGTATGTCATCCTCAGCCCAGCTTACCTCGAGGAGACTGGATTTAGTACCCGGTGGTCTTCTTAAGTTGGAATCCTGCCTAGTTCTTGGCAGCCCTCCTAGACATTGGGCTCCTTCATCTGAAAGACCGTCCAGCAGGGTTCCTGCTGCCAGACAACCCTCTGCCGGGATCCGGGCATCTTAGCTGTTCTCCAACAATTCATCATCAAGTTCCACTCACCTGCTGGCACCAAGAGGTTCCTACTACTTGGCATGCTCGTAAATACCTATCCTCTTCACTTCCAAATTCTTTCTGGAAGAATGTCAGTCCTTCCATATAGATAAGATTAATTTCCACTCTGGTCCTTAATGGGACACTGACTAAACCATTGGTTCTCAAAGTGTGTTTTCCAGACCAGCAGGAAGCTTGTTAGAGAGTAAATTTGCCCTAACCGGTTTGGCTCAGTGGATAGAGCGTCGGCCTGCGAACTGAAGGGTCCCAGGTTTGATTCTGGTCAAGGACATGTACCTTGGTTGTGGGCACTTCCCCAGTAGGGAGTGTGCAAGAGGCAGCTGAATCGATGTTTCTCTCTCATCGATGTTTCTAACTCTCTATCCCTCTCCTTTCCTCTCTATAAAAAATCAATAAAATATATTTTTTAAAAAAAGAGAGTAAATCTTTAAAGTTCTCATCACAAGAAAAAAAAATTGTAACTATGTGTGGGTATGGATACTAACTAAACTTATGGTGATCATTATAATATATACATATATCCGTGTTGTACATCTAAAATTAATACAATGTTATATGACAATTATATCTCAATTTATAAAAAAAAAAGTAAAGCCTCAAACCCTACCCCAGACTTACTGAATCAGAAACTCTGGGGTGGGGCCCAGCAATCTGTGTCTAACAGGCACTCTAGGGAATTTCGATGCACATTAAAATATGAGAACCACTTGGCCAAAGGCAAAAAATAAAGCCAGTCATTAAGCCAGTCACATTTGACCACCTTCATCTAGCAAGAGCTTGAATATTTCCTGAGTGCAAGAACATACATATTTAGCTAGTATTCTAACAACAAAGGTTAATAACAACCCAAGAGAAGACAAAGGCCGAAGTCACTTACCCTACTGTCACACATGATCAATGGATTGTAGTAAACTCCAGCGCCATAATTATTCTGGATAGTGGTGATAATCTTGGGCCCCAAAACTTTTAGGAAAGAGTAATGGCTCCGATTTTTCTTTAGGTTCTTTGAATGCCATGCAACAGGGTCATCTACTGTGAACACAAAGTCCAGCATGGCTTTCTGGGAGGTGAAGAAAAGAGAATGTTTTTAATTTTAATTCCTAGAAAGGCACCCAGATAACAGTGGGAAGTTCTAAAGTTTTATGCCATTATGACTAATAAAAGACCTGGGATTTTCAAGAGAAATTTAAGCAAGTCTCTGGAACCAATTTGAGCTTTGTTTTCATCAATACACATAGCAACAATGCTTATTTAACATGTACTGTCATACCAACACTCTTCTAAACACTTTATATATTATATATATAATACATATTATATATGTGTATATATATGTATATATAATATATATACAGTAACTCATTTTATTCTCAAAACAAATCATACAAGGTAGGCACTGTTACTATCCCAAGTTTTTGGAAGAAAACCACAAGGCACAGACTAAGTTCCTTGCCCAAGGACACATAGCTGGCGAGCAGCAGATATAATCTGGTTCCAAATTCTGTCCTGAACCACTATTCCACACTGCCTTTCATATAAATGCTGCTGAACATGCTCCACTTTTCTTCCAGATGAAATAACCCGTGGATAAGCTCTATACAGTATTATGTAAAGGGAAATGTTAATTTAACTCTCACCCATTTGCCAACCACTCACTGAGGACCTACAATGAGCTCTGATAGATCATGAGGTAGTAGTAAAGAGCTCAAAGTCTACTGAGGAAACAGACAAATCATCAGTAAATGGATTTGTTAGAAGAATGCAAAATGTACTAATTTCACTCAAAATTGGGTCAACAGGAAGGAGAAAACGTCCTATACAATTACATTTTTCAAGACTGACTCTGAGTCTTGAAGAATGTGCAAGAGTTAAAAGCAGGCCTGGTGGAAGCGTTAGGAAAAGCACAGGGAAAGGGAGTCCTGCTGGAGGAAAACACTCTGTGGGCATGAGAACCGGGCATGTTCTGTGTGCTGCATTTACCAGTAGTTTGCTATGGCTGGAACAGAATGCAGGCAGGGGAGTGGTGGGAGATGAGACAAGACAGGGAGGCTGGATACCATAACAAGAAATTTTCCTGCAGAAGAGCTCACTGGAGGGAGGAGAAAATAAAGGCTGGGAACCCACATTGGAGGCCAACTGCAAGATTCCAGGTGAGGAAAGAAAAGACACTAAGGCAATGAAGGGTATAGAGACTGATCTGACAGAGACTTAGGTGTTGGAATCTGCAAGACCTATTAACCTGTAGGAAATGAAAGTGAGGGAAAGCAAAGGAAGGACCTTTTCTTGGAGGGAATTCCACCTCTGCTCAAAGGAAAATTTTCATGGAAAAATGAAGAGGTGGCTACAGAGTCAGGAGGCTAAGGCCTGCTCTGGGTTTCCCATAATGTGACCCACAAAAAAACTGGATACTTAAGATTTCAGGTTAACATGTTTTTAAAAATTGTATAATTATGTTAATGTTTTTTTAAAAAATAACTAGCCTATAATAACCTATAATTTATACTTATAATCTGTAATTTCTCATAAGCTGTCAGTTTAAAAAAAAAGTATTACTTAAAAACTATTATAGCCTTGGCCGCTGTGGCTCAGCTGGTTGGAGCATTGTCCCATACACCAAAAGGTTGCAGGATTCCAAGTCAGGGCACATACCTAGGTTACAGGATGGATCCCCAGTCTGGGGTGTTCAGGAGGCAAATAATTGAGGTTTCTCTCTCTCTCCCCCTGCCCCCTCTTCCTCTCTCTATAAAATCAATAAACATATCCTCTGGTGAAGATTAAAACAACAAAAACTAATATAGGTAGGAAACAGCAAATCCAAGCAACAATATAGATGGCCAGACAGATTACAGCCAGGTATCCAAATCCAGAAGGCTCTATTGCAATCCGCACACTTCCATTTCCTTAGTTTATTGAAGATGACAATGAACTGTTGGGCCGTGTAAGAACTACAGCAAATAGAAATACAGTTCAGGACAGTTGTGCACACAGAAAACAACTCTATTTGGACTTTTGTTCCTTTTACATTAATTCAGCAAAAGCTCTAAAGCCCAGATAGAAAAATTTGTTTAAATGAAAAATATTTGCCTGTCCTTCTTCTGCTGTCTTGAATCTTGTCTCCACTTTGGAAGCAAACTTCATTTTCAGAGGAAAATCTGCAGTCACAAGGAAAACTGTACCCTCACTGCTGTTGTGCTCAGCCAACTCTGCAGTGTAATAATGCCAAATCCTAACTAGTTTTGGTAAATGTCCTGAGCATGGGTAAATACACTGGTCACCCACTAACTTTTGCTTAGTTGGCTTCACTGCACCTGTCCTGGCCCTACAACCAGTCCCTCAGCTTCCTGAAGTCAGGAAGATCATGTTGTATTTCCTCCTACAGCTATAGAGGTGTCCCTCTCAAGCTTGGCTGTGCATTAAAATCACCTGGAAAGGTTTTGAAATTCTTGAAGCCCAGGCCTCCCCTTCTCTCCCCCTCAATTAAACCAGGATCTCCGCTGATGGAACCCAGGCATCAGGTTTTTTTTAAGCTTCTCAGGGAACTCCATGTTCATTCAGCCAAGGTTCAGAACACTGAGCTAGCAACTGGCAAATATTTCTTTTCTATCATCTTGCCTCTGCATCAGCTTTTTCCTCCACATAATTGCATCTCCTGCTCTAGACGGAAGTGGACTCGCTACTTGTCCTAAAAACTCAGCTCACGCCGTTGTCAGACTAGGAGCACTTTCATACGAAGTTTGGTTTGTCCTTTGTTGGTTAAGATGTGGAGTGCGCGGAGCAGACAGGCAGCTCTAGAGCTCTGGGGGGGATGAAAGGCGAAAGGAAAGTCGTGCGAACCGGCCGATTCTCGGCGTGGGGCTGGCTCCGGGCCGGGCTCACCTTCTGGTTTGAACTGGGCCCCGCCTGGCGGTACACCCCAGAGCCATAGGCGAAAGCCAGGCTCAGCTCTTCGGGGAAGTGAGACAGGATCTTGCGGAAGGCCACCCCCGAGCTCTGCAGCGCCTGCAGCGCCATGGGCCGAGGCTGAGGCAAGGACCCTTGGCGGAGCAGGGCAGAGGGCAGCGGGGCGGGGAACGAATACCCGGCAGGGAGTTAAGGGTGGGGAGATGAAAGACGGAGACCGGCCTGAACGCGGGAATTCTGGAGCCGGAGAAATGAGCAGGAATGACCAGCAAGAACCAGGGTTGCAGGAGGGACCAGCAAGCGGCCAACCCCAGCCACGCCTCTGGCACGCACACGCGCTATAAGGGCGCAAGAGAAGGCGCCCGCCCGTGTGTGAGGACGCAAGGGTTTGCGGAGACCCCTGGTGGTCGGAGGAGCTCACTGCAGGCTGGGGGACTGTTGCTGGCTAAAGGAACTGCTTTTTTGTTTTCGCCTCAAACCACATTTTAATAAATGACTATAAAATAGTGCGTGTGTATGGCAGAAGATTTTTTAATGAGGTGAATTTTCACATAACAAAATTGTACACTTTACTACGTAGAATTCAGTAGCATTTAGTACATTCATCATGTTGTGCAACCATTATCTGTAGCCAACAACAAAAGTGTAGATTTTCAATGTTTAGGAAAACACAAATAAAATTAAAATCATGTCCAATCCAGAGACTATCACTGTTAATATGTGGCTGTGATTTCTTCCCATTAAAGCCTTTTTCAAGTTCAATGATGGCTATGAAAGTGCTCTATAAATGGTAAAGGACTACACCTATGTCCTCTCATATTTGTATTTAATATTAAGGGTGGAGAAGAGATTTTGACCCTTTGCCTTGGGGGTTAATCTCACAGAAGGGTGCATTAAGTGTTTCAATAAACATGACCCCAGGTGAGAGCTTACCTCTTTGTGTAACTAGAGAAACTTGCTTAGGATCACAGTTTAGGAAACTTGCCATTCAGGATGTAGTTTGACTTCCAGGACAGAGACTTTTCAAATACTCTTCTTTTTTCCTGCGTACACTGCCTCTCAAAAATAAAAGAAGTACTAACTGCTAGATTTGGATAATGTTGATGCATTTCACATGAATATTTCATTGAGTCCCTCCCCTCTGCTGTCCTGTGGGAGGCAGTTATTGCCTCCATTTTAGGGATGAAGAAGCTAAGTCAGAGAGAAAAGGCAATGTGGTTAGGATCACATCAGCTTGTGGCAAAACTGGAGCTAAAACCTAGGTCTGGGTCCACATCCTACAATTCTCCTATGTCCTGGAAGTGTTTTGAGCATGGACCTGTTGGGCTCAAATGTTAGCCTGGATTGGAGTGGGGAAACAGTTACCATAGTTTCACTATGAACTAGACTCCTGGCCTGGGGTGATAAAGGCTGGGATGGGATTAATTCAATTTGAAAGATGATTATTTGAATTCAAACCTAGACCTGGCACTGAGGTTAAGTGCTGAGGACTTGAGATGCCTTGCAGGAGCTCAGGGTCAATGGAGGAGAAGACAAACCAATCCAGAATATGAAGTACAGTATGAAGTTGGGTGCCCAACACCCTGCAGGACCTCTGATGAGGAAACATTAATCAGTTCTGGGTGTGCAAGGAAAGAATGGAGGAGATTTCGCAGTGATGGCATCTGAGCCAGGCTTTGAAGGATGAGTAGGAGTCCATCAGGCAGAAGATATCAGGAAGAAGAATTGATAGGATTCAGTGACAATAATAATAAATGACATTTGTTTATTTATTTATTATTCCAAGACATTTACCTTTTTCCATCATTCCAAAGGCCCCATGAAGCAGGTTCTTCAAGAGTATCTTTTTTCAGACTAGAGGCCCGGTGCACGAAATTTGTGCCTGGGAGGGGCTGTCCCTCAGCCCAGCCTGCACCCTCAAAGAAGGTCCGACTGCCGGTTTAGGCCTGGGATGGATCCGGCATCCCTCTTGCAATCTGGGACGCTGCATGCACCAGTGACCATACTTTTCATACAGGTTAAAGGCATCTTGCTGTTGTATGGGCAGCTACATTTTTTTTTTTTTTTGCGCTGATTATAAAAAGTAGTATATAACATGATCCTTCTGAGGCAGTAGTACCATTTCCCCATCTTATGGGTGGAAAATTTGAAGCAGAGAGAAGTTAAGTAATTGGCTTTGTCACACAGTTATAAATGTCAGAATCAGGGCTGAACACAAAATGTGCAAGCCAGAGTCCATGCATGTCACCACTGCATCATCCTGTTTTTTCAGTGTTAGAGTAGCCTAGTCAGTTTTAATTTTTAAATCTAAGAGACTGTTCCCAATATATAGGGTCCCTAGGCCTGGCCAGTGATCAGAGCCGATCTGTGGGGCAACCGGTGGGCGGGGCGATCCCACTGACACCCGCCTTTGCTGGTGGCCTGGTGCCACCCGCTGGTTGGCCCTGCTCATCCCCCATCCCCCATCCCCGCCCCCAGTTGCCTTCCTCTGGGGAAGGGGGCAGCGGGGGGCTGACCGGTCATTCCCCCATTTGGTCGATTTGCATATTAGGGTTTTAGTATATAGGATGAAGAAACAGAGTGCCTAAAGGGAGAAGCAAATTTCCAAAATGCACACAGGAGACTTTAACCCAGGGCTCCCAAAGGCCAAAGCCCAAGCTATTTACCACTTTGTTTTAGTGACTTCTAAAATAGACAGCTTCTGAGTCAAGAGAAATGAGATGTCAGCTGGTTCTGTTCCATCAGCCAAAGTTGAACAGCAGCAGCAGTAGCTGAAGGGACAAGAGAGACCAGAATAAGTGCTGCAGGAGGGAGACGAGTGTGTCTCAGCTTTTCTCTAGGAGCAAAACCATTCTGGTTCATTCTGAGTAAATATCACCCTTGCCCGACTGCCAGAATCTGAAATGCATTTACTGCAGGATTACACTGAAACCTTTCACCCAAAGATAATGAATAAATCTCTACCAGCCATGTTATGTTTTCTGCTTTCCTCCCTTGCAGTAATAATTCAACTTTGTTTTGTTTTCCCCCCTCTCTTTGCAAAAGTAATCCATGCTTATAAAAATGTAAACATTATAAAAATATGTATAACCATCCCCCCAGAGATAGTCTCTGATAATCTTTGATACATATTCCTCCAGATGTTCTTCTATGAATATGTAAACATTAAAAAAATTTTAAAATGGAATTGTAGGATAGATACTATTTTGCAATTTGCTTTTTTTCACTTAACATATCAGGGATATATTTCTGTGTCAGAATATATAGATCTATCTCATTCTATTTATTAGCAGCAAAATTTTTTAAACTATGGATATGCCATCATTTGTTTAAATATTTTCATGTTGACAGATACAGAGTATTTCCATTTTCATACGTGCAAACAATGCTATAGTGAACATCCTTGTACATAGACCTTTGTGTACATTGCTGGATCAAAGTGTCAGCACATTGCTAAAATCCCCTCCAAAATATTGTACCAAGTCCAACCCTTGATATACATAAAGATTCTGCAATGTTTCTCCATTTTCCAGTCTTACAGGCTTTCACACCTAATTATCAGTCATTTTCACAAACACTTTCCTTCCTGATAATGCAAAATCACCAGCTGGAAAGTTCCATCACATTCCTGAGTGCATTTGCTTCTCTCCAGAAAGAGGCAAAAGCAATGTAGCAGAGAACACATTTGTACTCGCCAGCAGAAATCTCCCTGCTCCTAGCAGTTCATCTGCTCCTTTTTAAATTACTGTGGCTTGTGAAGTTAGACGCTATTAAAAAGCCCTAGTGTTCTATATAATCGCTTTAGGGTTCTGTTGGAACTCTCATACCAATAAAATAAAAATGTTAGAGAGCCATTTTCAAATACAGATAAATGCCATTTTATTTGAGTGAATATGGGACCTCATTTTTCTGATTTATTCAGCTGTTGGCTTTGTATTTCTTAACAATGACCTTGTCAGGCAAGCCTTCACCAGGAGAATGTTCACCTAGTCCGTTCTTTAAAAAACCCTGTAAAATCTCTATAACTTTTATGCCTGGGTTTCTCTTCTAATCAGTTTTAAGTGAAGGACAGAAAATGTTTGAGGGGAAAAAAATTCAAGCTCTATGGTTCTTACAATTAACCACATGTCCAACTGATGGAGGTGAAGGAGAGGGACCTTGATTTCCATCTCGTCAGAGAAGGGTCATCCTGTCGCATCAGTCCATTCTCAGTTGATTGATGTGTTATAACTTGGCCAGACTAAGAGAATCTTTAATACATCTTTAGTCTCTGAGGTATCAACTGGGTTTGAATCTGGGCCCCAGGAGTTCATAGCTGTGTGACCTTGGGCAAGACAACCGAAGCTCTTTGTGCCTTTTTCTCCCCATTTGTAGGATGGTCATAGGTTGCTAGGACAGTAAAGGAAATAGTACCCGGAAAGTATGTGAAAGGGTGCCTGCCCCAGAGTACACTCTCAGTAGGTGTTCTCCGTCTTATTTAATTTTTAAGAGGAATTAAGAAGCTTAATTATGGCATTTAGCATTTTACACAAAGCATTTTCCAGACATGATTTTATTTAATACTTAAAACAAAGCCCGGGGAATGAGTGGATATTATTCTAATTTTACAGAGGGAGAAACTGAAGTATAGAAAAAAATGAAGTGATTTGCCTGAAGTCACAGGGCAAATGGCAGTCCTGCCAATATAGTTTCCAAGTCTATTCCTCTCCTTTTTGCACAAATTGTTAATTTCCCGAAGGAACTCGCTCCTCCTCCCATTGAAATCTTCCTTGTCCTTTAGTCCCAGCTCAAATATCACTCCTTCTAATCAGAAGTAAATTTTCTGTGCTCTGTGCCCACACAACCCTTTGCTTAAAACTTTGTCTCAAATATAAGATGTATCCATCAAGAATAGGCTTGGGGACTCTCTGAAGTTATAGACTATATCTCATCCATCTTTCTACCATTTAGAGCCAAGCATAGTACCTGAAACAAAGTTTCTATAATTGAAAACATCATAGGCTGGTGACAAAAGATAAACATACATACAAAGCAATTGTAATAAAATATAGACAACATCTGCACCACAGCTGTCATAAGACAGCTCTTCAGGTTTCCTGAGGAAGCTTCTTGGGTTGGGAGGGTGGGAGTGGGTAGATATTTGGGCTAGATCTTGAAAGATGACCAGAAGTTCACTTCACTAACAGGAAAGACTAGTGAGAACATTTTAAGGAGAAAGAACAGCCCCAGCAATGGGTCTTGGAATTCTCACTCTGGGAGGACACTGTGTTTTCCAATGGAGTTCTGGAAGACCACACTCTTAACACCGAAGAAATGAGTGAATAATGGTAGGATTTCAGGGAACAGAGCAGTTATCTCATCTAAATGGCAGTATACAGTGGTCAAGAGTGTAACTCTGGCTCCAGGCTGCCTGGTTGGAATTCTCGCTCAGCCACTTATTTTCTGTGTGACCTTGGGCAAGTAGCTGCATGCCCCAGTTTCCACATGGATAAATGAGAATAATAATACTGCTTACTCACAACAACTAAACAGGTTAACATACATAAAGTTTTTGGGAAAATACCTGACATGTTACTGAGTACTATTATGCATTTGCTATTATTATTATTGTTTATTATTATTATTATTATTATTATTATTATTATCTACTGTCCTAAAATTCAAGCAAGCCAGCAACTGTCTACTTTATCACTTTGTAAAACTGGTCCTGAATTTTGGGATACAATGAGTTGGCAAGGAACCCAGGTAGAAGAGAAGGAATTAATTACTGTATACCAAGTCTGTCTCTAGCCACCAAAATCTTCAAACTGGGTTTGGTGTGCAGTAGCATGCCCCAAAAGTGGGTTTTATTGAATTATTATTTTGGCATCTACTACTTAAGGCATCATCTGGCCCCTTCATAGATGGAAGTGATTGAGGAAGAAATACCACAGGTGGTGCACAAACATCTCTGTTAGTACTTCCATGTATAAAACACCAAAGCCCTATGACAACAGTACTCTTATTATGATGTTACCTTTCTTTTAATTTCATTTTTTAAATTACCATAATTTGTTGACTTTTTATTGATGCATAGTTCTGTGAATTTTAACACATGTATAGATTCATGTAAATGCTGCTATAATCAGGGTGTAGAATAGTTCCTTCACCCCAAAACATCTTTTTGTGTGCTTATTCAGCATTAGTATATCCACTTTGTTGAAGTGTCTGTTCAAATCTTTTGCTCATTTTTGTTGTTGAAATGTTTGTTTTCTTGCTATTGAGTTTTGAGTTCTTTATAAATTATGGATACAAGCTTTGTTATCAGATATGTGATTTAAAAATACTTTCTCCTACTCTTTAGCTAATCTTTTTATACTCTTGAAAATGTCTGTCACAAAGCAAAGGCTTTATTTTTCATTAAGTCCAATTTATCAACAGAGGATTTTGGTGCAATGTCTCATAACTCTTTGCCTTACCCTAAAGCACAAAGATTTTTCTCCCATACTTCTTAGAGATTTATAATTTTAAGTTTTACAGTTAGGTCTATGATCCATCTTGACTTAATTTTTATGTCATGCAGCTTAAGTCAAGGTACATTTTTTCACATATGTATGTATAATTTTCCCAGGACCAATTGTTGAAAAAGATTGTCATTTCCCCATTGAATTGTCTTTGCACTTTTGTGAAAAATCAATTGGTTATATTTTAGTTAGGTGTATTTCTGAACTCTCTATTCCATGGCTCTATATGTCTGTTCCTTCTGTACCACATTGTCTTGGTTAATGGATATTTATAATGTCTTACAACTGGGTAGTGTGATTCCTTCAATTTTATTCTTTTTCCAAATTGTTTTGTATTCTAGTTCCTTTGCCTTTCTCTATATTTTAGAATCAGCTTGTCTATATTTGCAAAAGTCCCCCTGAGATTTTTACTAGAATTTTGTAAAATCTATAGATCAATTTGGGGAGAATTTTCTTTTGTATTATGTTGGGTCTTCTGATCCATGAACATAATACATTAGTTTCTTTATATTTTATCACTTTAGCTATTTCCTGGTCCTTGGCCAGAAAGCTGGGGATTTATTTATGTTGCTCACGTCCAATGAGAATACCCACATCTGGGATCAAGAAAAAGAAAAATAAATATACTTGCTTCAGACCTTTGGGACTATAGCTCCTCTTATCAGGGAGGAAGTTTCCCAGTGTAATCAATATACAGAATATTTCCATCACTCCAAAAACCTCCATCATACTTCTTTCTAGTTAATTTCTTATTTGTACCCCTAGCTCCTGGAAGCTGCTAACATGCTTTCTGTTTCTATAGTTTTGCCTTCTTGAGAATCTATAATAATATATATAATAATAAAAGCATAATATGCTAATTAGACCAGATGTCCTTCCGGATGAAGGTGGGGTTGCCAGGGAAGCTGGTGCAGGCAGCTGGGGGAAATAAGGCCTACTCTTGCACGAATTTCGTGCATCAGGCCTCTAGTGTTATATAATGCTACATAATGCAATCATAGAATGTAGGCTTTTGTCTCTGGCTTCTTTCACTTAGCATTAATGCTTTGAGACTCATCCAGGTTGTGTGTGTAAATATTTTGTCCTTTTTATTGCTAGGTATTATTCTGGTGTATGTATACACCGCAATTTGTTTATCCACTCACCTGCTGATGGGATTTGGATTGGATTGTTTCTAGTTTTAGAAAATTATGAGCCCTAACCAATTTGGCTCAGTGGATAGAGCGTTGGCATGCGGACTCAAGGGTCCCAGGTTTGATTCCGGTCAAGGGCATGTACCTTGGTTGCGGGTACATACCCAGTAGGGAGTGTGCAGGAGGCAGCTGATCAATGTTTCTCTCTCATTGATGTTTCTAGCTCTCTATCCCTCTCCCTTCCTCTCTGTAAAAAATCAATAAAATATATTTAAAAAAAAGAAAATTATGAATAAAGTTTACGTTCTTCTAAATTGAAGTACCATTGGTTAATAACATTATATAGCCCTAGACCAGTGATCGGCAAACTGCGGCTTGCGAGCCACATGTGGCTCGCGAGCCGCGGTTTGCCACTCTGTTGACTAATGAGTTTGCCGACCACGGGGATAGGGGCTTAATCACAAGGAACAACAACAGCCTGTAATTATTGGAATTGAGAGTCTAGGTCAGTGGTCGGCAAACTCATTAGTCAACAGAGCGGCAAACCACGGCTCGCGAGATGCAGTTTGCCGCCCACTGCCCTAGACGGTTTGGCTCAGTGGATAAAGCGTCAGCCTGTGGACTAAAGAGTCCCTGGTTCGATTCCAGTCAAGGGCACATGCCTGAGTTGCAGTCTCGATCCCCAGTGTGGGGCATGCAGGAGGTAGCTGATCAATGATTCCCTCTTATCATCTCTCTGTCTCCCTTCCTCTCTGAAATCAATAAAAATATATTTAAAACAAAACAAAAAACATTATATAAGTAATTATCAGGTGTACAACATCATAATTCTGTATCTGTAGACACTATAGTGTGCTCACCTCCAAGAGTCTAGTTTCCATCCATCATCATATATTTGACCTCCCACCCCCGATTTCCCTCCTCTTCAATCCCCATTCCCTTCTGAAAACCACCAATCTATTGTCTGCATCTATGAGTTTGTTTGCTCATTTGTTTCTTCTTTTGTTTTTATATTTTACATTATGAGTAAAATCATCTATTGATGGGCAACAGATTATTTTCATATACTGGCTATTTTTGCCTTCTTAAAGTTTACAATCTACCGTAGATCATGCCCTATGAATTCTACCTTTTGAAATAATTTCTATTTCACAAACTGCATTTATTAAGTATAACCCCATTTCTTCATCTGTAGAACCCTTGGAATATGAGAAATTCATAGGATTAGCAAACAAAGTATTTCTGTTCTCACCCTTATGCTTTGAAAGGTGAATCCATTTGGCTATTTTCTGTGTAAAATAAATTCAGAGGTAAAAAAGACTTCAGGTGTAGAAGAGGTCTCTGACTCCATTTTTCTATTCTTCATTAGGTTCTAACCTCCTTTAGGTTGCCAGTGTCAACTGAAACAGCATGCTTCCTCATTCCATGTCTAGTATGATATATAAAAACTCTATACCCTCCTTATTTCCTTCAGCCAGATTGGGTCCCATGCTCACCCTTGGAAAAATAACAGGTGACAAGAGAATAACATGCACTGATTGACTTGAGCTGGGGTATCTGAACCAATCACTGGCAAGGCAGATTGCCTCGGTTTAATGGTCTTCTAGAGCTGATGGTGGTATTAGCTGCCCCACTGCTGGGGGAGGAGTAAATATCTTGGACAGAAACAACATCTGTGAGGAAGCATCCAGCAATTCCACTTCTGGGTATAAACCCAAAGGAAATGAAAACAGGATATTGAAAATATATATGCACTCCCATGTTTATTGCAGCATTTTTCACATAGCCAAGATATGAAAACCACCTGAGTGCCTGTCAGTGGGTGATAGATAAAGAAGACGTGGTTTACACAGTCACGCATCACTTAACCGTGGGGATTTGTTCTGAGAAATATGTTGCTAGGTGATTTTGTCATTGTGAAAACATCACAGAGCGCACTTACACAAACCTAGATGGTATAGGGACACCAGTGGGGTCCCTCGGCCTGGCCTGCGCCCTCTCGAAATCTGGGACTCCTTGGGGGATATCAGAGAGCCGGTTTTGGCCCAATCCCCGCAGGCCAGGCCGAGGGACCCCACTAGAGCACAAATCCGTGCACCGGGCCTCTAGTCCTATATAATAAAAGGCTAATATGCAAATCAACCAAACAGCTGAACAACTGGTCACTATGATGCACACTGACCACCAGGGGGCAGACGCTCAATGCAGGAGCTGCCCCCTGGTGGTCAGTGCGCTCCCACAGGGGGAGTGCTGCTCAGCCAGAAGCAGGGCTCGCAGCTGGCAAGTGCAGCAGCGGTGATGGGAGCCTCTCCATCTCCGTGACAGCGCTAAGGGGAGCGGGCCTAAATCGTCAGTCGGACATCCTGTGAGGGCTTCTGGACTGTGAGCGGGCACAGGCCAGGCTGAGGGTCCCTCCCCCCCACCGGAGTGCACAAATTTTGTGCACTGGACCTCTAGTATTATATAAATGTATCAAACCAACTTGTTGTACACCTTAAATTTACACAATTGTATTATATGTCAAATATTTTAATTTAAATTTAAAAAGTAAATGTATTATAAAAAAAATTGCTAGGAAGGAGAAAGGAAGGGACATTGGGAATCAGTAGTGGGTTGGTGGCAGAGATAATGTTGTGTGTGTCCTTCTTTCTGAACACCCTGGAAGACACCTTTCCCAGTTAGGTTGAGGACCTGTGATTGAGATCTGGCCAATGGGAGGCAGGAAGAGTGATGTAAACCTCTTCCAGGCATCACCATTAGAAACCTCTCATGTACTTTCCCAGGACTCTCTTTCTTTCTCTTCTACAGTAAAGTTGGCATAGGTACAGTATAGGTGAGGGCTATCCAAACTGCATTGGACTGAGATGTAAGCAAGAAATAAATTTTTACGGTGTTAAGACACTGAGATCTGGGAGGTTATTTATCACCAAAGCATAACAAAGTTTATCCTGATCAATACAATAGGGCAGTGGTTTTCAATGTGTAGTCCTCAAACTAGCAGCTTGGCCATTGCCTGGGACCTTGTTAGATGGAAATTTTCTGGTCCCCACCCCAGGCCTACTGAAGCAATACTACTGCTTCAACTGTGATGATGTTTTTCCCCACCTCAGGTACATGCCATGTGCCCATTCAAGTGTGAAATCCTTTTGTTCTCCGGCTACAGGTGGTAGGCCCATGCTCAAACTGCCGTGCCCTTTTCGGGCTCCAAAGCACTTTTCCAATTAGCCCCCATGGTGACAGTGCCCTCCCCTGCACCAGTAGCAGCTGTTGCATAAGCAGCTAGTTCCTCCCGCCTCTATAAAAATAATAACTAACAACCTGCGAATCTGCCCTGAAGTCTTATAATTCCAGTCTGCAGGAAAGAGAGAAGCCTGATGTTTTTATTGCTCTGAGAAGGCTTTTGGGAGGTAAAAGAATAATTTTATTTGGAAATATTAAAAGTAACCACAGGATATTTTCTTTTCCATTTCTTTTTGAAATTCATTTGTTGTTGTCAGTACCACAGTATCTTTTCATTATTATTATTATTACATTGGGAGTCTGCAGGGATCCAGAGATGCTAAGCTGGGAGTAACACTAGTCCTGCCCGCTTCTTTTTTTCTAACATTTAAATTTTTATTATTGATTTTTAGAAAGAGAGAGAGGAAGGGAGAGAGAGGGACCAAAAACCCACATCAATTTGTTGTTCCACTTATTTATGTATTCATCGGTTGATTCTTGTATGTGCCCTGGACAGGGATCAAACCCACAACCTTGGCATATTGGGACAATGCTCTAACCAACCGAGCTAACCTGCCAGAGCCACCCACTTTGTTTTTAAGATGAAGCCACAAGGTCCAGGGGGGTACATGGGCCTCTCTGTGCTTCTAAATTTAGTATTAGTGACTTTAGTAGTGTTTTGACCTGTAATGATTCTCATGCTATCTTTTTTTTTTTTTTTTAACAAAATGAGAAGCTTAGGCAAATGTAAACATTCTTTTTTATTATGTGGTAAATATATAACAAAATTTACCATTTAAAGCATTTCTAAGTGTACTGTTCAGTGGCATTAAGTAGATTCACATTGTTAAACAACCATCACTACTATCCATCTCCAGAGCTTTTTCATTGTCTCAAACTAAAATTCTGTATCCATTAAAAATAACACTCCTGCCCTAGCCAGTTTGCTCAGTGGTTAGAACATTGGACTGAAGGGTTGGGGGTTCAATTCCAGTCAAGGACACGTACCTCGGTTGCAGGCTCCCTCCCCAGCCCCTGGTCAGGACTCGTGCAGGAGGCAACCAATTGATGTGTTTTTCTGACATCGATATTTCCCTCTGTCTTTCCCTCTCTCTTCCACTCTCTCTAAAAATCAATGGAAAAAATAACCTCAGGTGAAGATGAACAACAACAACAAAAAATAATAATAACACTCCCTTACTCCAGGTGCTGGAAACCACTATTTTACTTTCTGTCTCTATGAAATTAACCTCTGTAAGTACCTTCCATAAGTGGAATTAATATTTGTCTTTTGGTGACTGGTTTTTTTTCCACTTAGATTAATGTCCTCAAGTTTCACCCACGTTGAAGCATGTGTCAGAATTCTTTTCTTTTTTTTTTTAAATAAATCTTTATTGTTCAGATTATTACAGGTGTTCCTCTTTTTTCCCCCATAGCTCCCCTCCACCTGATTCCCCACCCCACCCCATGCCCTTATCCCCCGCCACTGTCTTCATCCATAGGTGTAAGATTTTTGTCCAATCTCTTCCTGAACCCCTCACACCCCCTTCCCCCTGAGAATTGTCAGTCCACTCCCTTTCTATGTCCCTGATTCTATTATATTCACCAGTCCATTCTGTTCTTCAGATTTTTTATTCACTTGATTTTTAGATTCACTTGTTGGTAGGTATGTATTTGATGTCATTTTGTTGTTCATAATTTTTATCTTTACCTTTTTCTTCTTCTTCCTCTTCTTAAAGAATAGCCTTCAGCATTTCATGTAATCCTGGTTTGGTGGTGATGAACTCCTTTAGCTTTTTCTTGTCTGTGAAGCTCTTTATCTGACCTTCAACTCTGAATGATAGCTTTGCTGGGTAGAGTAATCTTGGTTGTAGGTTCTTGCTGTTCATCACTTTGAATATTTCTTGCCACTCCCTTCTGGCCTGCATAGTTTCTGCCGAGAAATCAGCTGACAGTCGAATGGGTGCTCCCTTGTAGGTAACTAACTGTTTTTCTCTTGCTGCTTTCAAGATTCTCTCTTTGTCTTTTGCCCTTGGCATTTAAATAATGATGTGTCTTGGTGTGGTCCTCTTTGGATTCCTCTTGTACGGGGTTCTGTGTGCTTCCTGAACTTGTAAGTCTATTTATTTCACCAGGTAGGGAAAGTTTTCTGTCATTATTTCTTCTAATAGGTTTTCAATATTTTGCTCTCTGTCTTCTTCTGCACCCCAAAAATTCGGATGTTGGTACGCTTAAAGTTGTCCCAGAGGCTCCTTACACTATCTTCATATTTTTGGATTCTTTTTTCTTTTTGTTTTTCTGGTTGGGTGTTTTTTGTTTTCTCATATTTCAGATCTTTGGTGTGATTCTTGGGGTACGTTGATCTACAGTTGAGTTTCTGTATATTCTTTATTTTAGACAGTGTATGCTTAATTTCTGACTGGTCCTTTTCCATTTTTTTGGCATTCTCATTAAGGTCCTTGAAGGTCTCACTAAGCTCCTCAGAGGTCTCATCAAGTTTCTCGGCGGTTTTTAGAAGATTCTTGAGTAACCTTATAAATGTGGTTCTGAACTCTATGTCATCCAGTAGTTTGCTTTCCTCCACTTCTTTCATTCGTGACATGTTTCTTTGTCTCCGCATTTTGCTGCTTCCCTGTGTTGATGGAGTGGCTTCGTGTGGTAGGTGACCTATAGGGGCCAGTAGCTCAGCCTCCCCAATCACCTGAGGTGGACACTCTTGGTACACCCCTTTGTGGGCTGAGTGCAAAGTCTTGGTGTAGTTAAGCCTTGATTGCTGTTGGTACACTGGGAGGAATTGACCTCCAGGCCAATTGGCTGTGAGGACCCGCTGTGTCTATAATGGAAGAACTGCTGTGCTGGAGACACGCTTATGGTGCAGGACTTGCTTCAGTGGGGCTTTGGTGCTCACTGAGTCTGCCTCTTGAATGTGTCACTTATGGATGTGAGGAGTTGAAATCTGGTGTCTCACACTGACCACTAGGTACACTGGCTTCTGTATCTCCAGTGGGGTGCAGGTCAGCTACTGTCTGAGGCCACCCAGCAGGCGCTACAGCGAGAACTACAGTTTTCTCCTCTTTGCTTGGGATTGAAGCTGTCTGACCCGGGCTGCAAGTTTGCTATGTTAAGCTGCGATAGGGCAGGCCATTCATATGCTAAAGCCACTGCTTGGAGCTTGGGTGGGTTTGTAGATTGTGCGGGGCGGGGTCTCAGGGCGTCACTAGGCTAGGGCGTGGCAAACCGTGATGGCTGCCAGTTAGCTGGCTCTGCATCTCCGACCGTGTCTCCGCGTCCCTCGCCCCAGCACAGTAAACAATTATTCCTGCGCACAGCCCTGCAAGCAAGCCTCACTCACTTTCTGACCCGATGGCAGACAGTCCAGCTTCTCCCCATAGGAGTTTGGGTCCCCCGTGTCTCCCCAGAAACTGGAGTTTGGAGTAATCGGGAGTTTATCTCCCTTTGGGTAAAAAAAGCAATGCTCCCAGTCGCCCGTCGCCAGCCCGATTCGCGCACCTCCGTACCTCAGCTTTTCAGCACTTGTGCACCTCTCAATGCTGTTTCTCTTTCCTTCTAGTTGTAGAACTTCCACTTAGCCAGCTTTCCCGTGGTTCTGGGTGATAGACGTTTTGTCTTTTAGTTGTAGTTTTGAAATTGTTGTGCGAGGCAGCAGTTTAGGTGTTTACCTATGCCGCCATCTTGGATCCTCCTCTCTTTCCTCCAGAATTCTTTTCTTAAGGCTGAATAATATTCCATTGAATGTATAGACCACATTGTATTTATCCATCCTGTCATCAATGCATATCAAATTGCTTCCTTCCACCTTTTGGCCCAGGTGAATAATGTTGCTATGAACATGGGTGTACAAATATCTGTTTGAGTCCCTGCTTTCAATTATTTTGGGTATATACCCAGAAATGGAGTTGCTGGATCATATGGTAATTCTATGTTTAATTTTTTGAGATGCTGCCATACTCTCTTTTTTATTATAAACATCCTAATGGGTATGAGTGGTATCTCATTGCGGTTTTGATTTACATTTCCCTAATGGAAAAGTAATTTATATTTTGTCCAAGATTTTCTACTAAGAGTTAATTTTTGTATATGATGAGGTAGAATTCCAACTTCATTCTTTTGTATGTTGATATCCAGTTGTCCCAGCACCATTTGTTGAAAAAAACACACACCCGAAACCTGTTCATTCTTCATTGAATTATCTTGACATCCTTGTCAAAAATCAATTGACCCCAGACATAAGGGCTTATTTCTGGACAGTGAATTCTATTTTGTTAATCTATATGTGAATCCTTATGTCAATACCACACGGTCTTGATTACTGTAACTTTGCCTATACTGGATCCCTTGAATTTCCACATGAATTTTAGGATCAACTTTTCAGCTTCTGCAAAGAAGCCAGCTTGGATTTTGATAGGGATTTCACTAAATCTGTAGATCAATTTGGGAAGTACTGATTATTTCATAGACTCTATCAGGGGTCCTCAAACTACGGCCCGCAGGCCACATGCGGCCCACCGAAGACATTTATCTGGCCTGCTGGGTGCCGCTGCCTATCCTGCTTAGCAGCCGACTCGTCACGGGCCCGCAGTGCACATAGGAATTTGTTCATAGTTTTTTTTTTTTTTAAACTATAGTCCAGCCCTCCAATGGTCTGAGGGACAGTGAACTGGCCCCCTGTTTAAAAAGTTTGAGGACCCCTGCGTCTAGTTTATGTTGTGGTTAAAGCAAGCACAGAGGGAATAAAGAAGACTTCCCTGAGTCTCAGGGGGTGATTCCTAAAATGGGTTTGAAGCACAAATGGAAGTTAGCTAGGAGAAGGGCAGGGGAAGAGGAGAGCATTCAAGACAGGTGTGTGTGTGTGTGTGTGTGTGTGTGAAAGAGAGAGAGAGAGAGAGAGAGAGAGAGAGAGAGAGAGACAGAGACAGAGAGACAGAGACAGAGAGAGGAATGAGATTGAGAGATGAGAGACATAGAAAGAGATGAAGAACAGAGAGACAGGCCAGGAGAGATAAAGACAGAGGAGAGTCAAGAGGGAGAGATTTAAGGGGGTGGTGGGAGAGAGAAAGAGAGGGTGAAAGAGAGGTAAGACAGAGAGATAGAGACAGATTGAAAGAGACTGAGATTGAGAGAGAATGGGGATGGGAGATGAAGCATTAAGGAAATGCAAGTTGCTCATTTCTGTGGAGTAAGTGGTGAGAGATGAGTCTAGAGAGATAGCAGAAACTGGAATATGAAAAACTTTTTAAAGCAGACTAAGTAATTTTCCTCATTTCTGAAGTCAGGACTCTGTTTATTACCTTGTCCCCATAAGCCCCACTCTAACAGAGGGAGAATGACACTTCAGGTCTCCAGTCAATGATGTCAGCTCAGACCCCATGTTCAATAGGCCTCAAAATATATGTGTATTCACCTTTAGGAAAGAACTTGGGGATAATTATTATGTGTTCTGGCCATGATGTTGCAAGGGTCCTTCCTCCAGGGGACCTGGTCTCCTATTCAGTCAGAATTCTAGGTCCAAAAACTGGCTCAGGTCTGGAGCTGAATAAGGGATCCTACTGGCCTAAGCCTCCAGATAATCCCTCCTTGGTTTCCTTTGGAAAGTACCAGCTGCCCATCTACTTTGTCCTAGGATGTTGTGCACTATTAACCAGCTCTGTGGTCAGGCCCCGTGTCTGCCACTCCAGCCCTGCTGTTCACTATAATTACATTACCTGGCTTTTGGTGATTAAGTGCCACCACCTGGCCTCTATTTTGGGGTCCTATCATCTCTACTACTGTCAATGAGCCTAGTTCTTTTTTTTAAATCCTCACTCAAGGATATGTTTTTTAATTGATTTTAGAGAGAGGAAGGGGGAGAGAGAGAGAAACATCGACGTGAAAGAGAAACATCAATTGGTTGCCTCCTGTGCACACCACAACCTAGGTATGTGCCCTGACTGGGAATCAAACCCACAACCTTTGGTGTATGGGGTGTTGCTCCAACCAACAGAGCCACCTGGCCAGGGTGATGAGCCCAGTCTTTTCCACTGCCAGTCTGCCTTACAGAGGATAGCCACCCATCACTGAATTTTTAATGATGCTAGTGTCCCTCTCACCAACTCATTCTTTATAGTCTTGGTGTAGCCTCTGGGCCTTCCTATGGAACATGTGAGTCTTTTGGTCTGTCACAGTCTATCCACTTCCCTGAGAATTTTATACCTTCTTTCATGGTCAGCCATGACAACTGAAACTTCGCTTAGCGTGGGCCATAGCTTTTCCCATGTGTTTAGGAACCATCCTAAGGGAGAGTTTTCGTCGCCCGGAGTCCTATGCTAGAGTGTTAATTCCTGTAACATGGGAGAGTACTTCAAAATCAATGAACTCTCCAGATTCCAATCTTATGTTCTTGATCTTAAGTTCCCTTAATCAAACGTTTCCAGAATCCGGCTCTATATCTATCTCCCTGGCTCCTGTAGATACATGCTTGCTGGTCTTACAGCTCTTTGGGAATGTAGTGTCTTTCCTTCCTTACCAGGCTGAGCATATTACCTAGCTGAAACCAGACAACCAATGGGTCTGGGCTTCCTGTCACTACTTGAGCCAATTAAGCAGAGATAGGTTTAATCATACATGAGCATTTATTCCAATACTGCCAGCAGTATGGGACACCAGCAGGTCATCCACAAAAATCTGCTCTCCAGCCCACCCACCCCCTCCCCCCAGCCTCCCTCCACATAAGCCAGCTGCTTGTATTAAGTAGGACAAAGATTACATGGGGAAGCAGAAATCGCAGGCATGGGGAAGTAGACAAGGGGGGCTGGGGGGTTGGAGGGACCTGGGGTGGTACTCCATTGTTTGGGCAACAAGATTGTTAATCTTTCCATGATAGTAGGCAGTTCTTGAATGGGGATGGACTGCATTCCAAAGTTAACTCCCAGGTCCAAGGATGACTCCCCAGGGACAAGGTTGACTCCCAGGTCAAGGGGGTGTACAACTACCAGCTAGTTTAGAATGTGCTTTCTTTAATCAGAACAAAACAATCAGATTAACAGAGCATGATTAATATTTATTATTTTATTTCTTATAATTAATAGCTAGTTCCCAATATTCTATTTTTGCCCCTAACATAGCTATAGGCCTGCTGACCAGGGGAGGAGCTGGTGGCAGATCCTACGTGGGGGTACTGTTTTTCTTATTGAGGAGTGGTGGCCATGAAGAGAGAGGTATGGACCAGACTCTCCCTCGGAGCCTCCAGAAGGAACCAACCCTGCTGACACTTTGATTTTGGACTTCTGGCCTTCAGAAATGTGAAAGAATGTATTTCTATTGTTTAAGCTGCCAAGTTTTTGGTACTTCGTTACAGCAGCCCTAAGAAACTAATAGTTCACCTAGTCCCATTGTCCTATAGCTACTTCTTGCTGGTACTTCTCAAACACCTGATACATCATATCAGCTTGTGCTTCCCTTCCACCGGTACATGCCATCCCAGTTCGCCACAGGTGGATGTTTTAACAACTGGATCATCACCACTTTGTGCTGAGTGTACGTCACCTACCATTAGTGATGAGGTCTTCACTGGTGAGCGATCTAGCTCCAAACCCTCATCTGTTGCCTGCTTTCTCAGACTCCTCCTGATACTGTCACAAATAGGGTTCTCTGTAAGCAGTTGCTGAGGTGGGGTTTGGAGTGCAGGATACTTATAAGGCATCATTCTCTGGGGAAGGGAGAGAGGAAGATGAATTGGGCAGAGGGAGAAGTTGAACTGTGATGCAGATGTGACAAAGCCTAGGCCAGTCCCGATAGAGCTATGATGCAGTGGGCTAAGATGGCGGGCCCTCAGGTTCCTGTTGCAATAGTCTTTGGGTGAGGACATGCCCTGAAGCCCACCCTCAGGAGCTGATAGCTGGGGCTTCCTTGAAGAGGCATCTGGGCAGCTCATGTTTGTGTTCACTACTTCAGCACAAAGGAGAAAGGAAGTATTATCCTCTGACAGATGAGGAAACAGGTTGAAAAAGGCTAGTTAATTAGCCCACTGTTAGTAACTAGCAGAATCAAACTATGATTCTTCGAGAAAGAAGGAAATTATGATTCAGAGTGGCTATGGCAGGCACTTTAGGAAATTTTACATATATTTTCTTGTTGGTTCCTCATAAAAATTTTGAGAGGCATTCATTACTTTCTCTAATTTTATTTTTTAATAATATATTTTTATTGATTTCAGAGAGGAAGGGAGAGGGAGAGAGAGAAACATCAATGATGACAGAGAATCACCAATCGGTTGCCTCCTGCACTCCTCCTACTGGGGATCTAGCCCGCAACCCGGGCATGTGCCCTGACCTGGAATTGAACCTGGGACCCTTCAGTCTGCAGGTCAACGATCTAACCACTGAGCAAAACCAGCTAGGGCTCTCTAATTTTGGAGAGAAGGAAAGCCCAGAGGAGTTAAGTATTTTGCCCAAGGTCAATAGTGTTGGTAAGAAATGGAAACAGCCAGAATTTGAGCATATGTCTGTGTGATTCCATAATCCTTTAAAAAGCCAATAGGGAACATTAATTCACGTTACTTATAGTAAAAAATCCAGAGAGGGGCATACCATAATTAGCTAGAACTCAACTATTATCTAGTGAAAGGCAGAGTGTGTTTCGAGTCTATATTTAGAACAAGATTGCAGGCAAAATCTGAATCAGAGATATCATCTGGCAGTTTTTCAGGAGGCTCCTCATTGGAAGGTTTGGTTCCTTCTTGGATGATGTGGAATGGGATGAGGGCTTAGTCACAGGAGACAGAAAAACAAGACAGGCTTATTAGAAAAGGCTAGAATAAAAGGGTGCTTTAAAAAAGGCACTGACAGTTTGCTATAAGAGAATCCTGATGTTGGAGTCAGAAAGTCTTGGATTTTTGAAATATATTTTTTTCTGATTACAAAAGTAATGTGTGCCCTGGATGGTGTAGCTCAGTTGGTTGAGCATTGTCCTGTGCACCGAGGAGTCGCCAGTTTGATTCTGGCCAGGGCACATGCCGGGTTTCTGGCTTGACACCCCAGATCCCCAGTGGGGGAGTGCAAGAGGCAGCCGATTGATATCTCACTCTTATGGGTGTCTCTCTTCTTCCCTTTCTCTCTCTCTCAAAATCAATAAAAACATACTTTAAAAAGTAATTTGTGTTTATTACACAAGAATACTGAGCAGCAAATAGAAGAATATTACAATTGTTTAGATCCCTACCACACAGAAGTAACCATAACTTTTTGATGTTCAGCCTTCTTACTTGTGAATAAGTAACTGTTGATATATCTATTGTGTTTATGTAAAATGTATATGCATTTATGTATGTGCATTTATATAAATTATATGTTTTTTTAATTAAAAATTTTTTTTAATCCTCACCCAAGGGCATTTTTCCCATTGATTTTTAGAGATGGTAGAAGGGAGGGAGAGGGGGGAGCAGAAAGAGAGAGAGAGAGAGAGAAAGGGAGAGAAAGAGAAAATTCAATGTGAGAATGTGAAAGAAACACACTGATTGGTTGCCTCCCAAACACACCCCAACCAGGCCAGGGACTGATCCTGCAACCCAGGTATGTGCCCTTGACCGGAAATTGAACCCATGACCTTTCAGTGGGTGGGCTGACACTCTAACTGCTGAGCAACACTGGCCAGGGCTATAATTATATGTTTTATTTTACCGATATGAAAACATAATGTACAGATTGTTTTCTTTAAAAATAGCAACTTATTTTTCTGATTAAAAAGCAACACATGTTCGTGGAGAGATGTGGAAAATATAGAAAGTCAGAAGAAAATGAGTTATTTTTATTTTATTGTTTACTGATTTTTTTTTAGAGCAAGAGAGAGGAAGAGAGAAACATTGATTTGTTTTTTCAATTATTTGTGCATTCATTGTTTGCTTCAGGTCAATGGGGAGAAAAAGGAGATATATGTACTACTATTTGTAATACTTTAAACAATAAAATAAAATTAAAAAATAATATATATATTTATTGATTTTGGAGAGGAAGGGAGAGGGAGAGAGAGATAGAAACATCAATGAAGAGAGAGAATCATTGACCAGCTGCCTCCTGCATGCCCCACAATGGGGATTGAGCCCGCAACCCAGGCATGTGCCCTTCACCAGAATCGAACCCAGGACCCTTCAGTCCGCAGGCCGACGCTCTATCCACTTAGCCAAACCAGCTAGGGCTCATTGTTTGCTTCTTTTATGTGCCCTGACCAGGGATTGGACTATCAACTTTGGCATTAGTGTGATGACGCTCTAACCCAGCCATGGGCAAACTACGGCCCGTGGGCCGGATCCGGCCTGTTCGGCTGTTCTATCCGGCCCGCAGAGCCGAAAGAGCGGAGGGTTCTCTTGCTCTCCCCTCCGCTCCTTTACTTTGAATTTATATTAGTTCACACAAACACTCCATCCATGCTTTTGTTCCGGCCCTCTGGTCCAGTTTAAGAACCCATTGTGGCCCTCGAGTCAAAAAGTTTGCCCACCCCTGCTCTAACCACTGCCTGGGCTGAGTTATCTTTCATGTTACTTTCCATACTATTGACTCTTGTAACCTGATTTTTAAAACATTACTGCTAAAATGGAGCTCTTGAATCAAAGTTTTGAGATCCCAATCTTGAACTTACTGCTTTCTGCATAACCAAAGGCAAATTCCTAATCCTCTCTCCCAACCTTAATTTCCTCATCTGGGCAATGGAAATTGTGGTAGTGTCTCATAAGTCTGGTTATGAACAATACAGGTAAGGTGCTTGGTTTAGTGCATGGTACAAAGAAGTCAAATACATTAGCTACAATTAATTGTCATTATTTTAAGAGAATCTACACTAATAAAAGAGATAGATGCAAATTGACTGTACCTTTGTGACACCCACCAGCCAATCAGGAGTGAGTATGCAAGTTAACCCAACAAAGATGGCAGGTTAATTTGCATACACCGGTGCTGAGTGGCCGGGGGCGGGGCAGGCGTTCCACACTGCCCCAGTCGCTTCAGGCCTCTGGGCAGCATGGGAAGGCAGAAAGGCAGCTCCGGGCTGGAGCGAAGGCAGAAAGGCGGCCCCAACCGGAGCGAAGGCGGTGCAGGCAGCCAGGGGAAGGAAGGCCCATTCCTGCACGAATCTTCGTGCATCGGGCACCTAGTAATATATATAAAATAATAAGTGCTTCCCAACCCATCTTACCTCACCATTTAGTCATTAGCTAAGCAGTAGGTTTCAAACTGAATCTTAAGCCAGAATCGCCTGGAGGGCTAGTTAAAACAGATTGCTGTGCCCCACTCCTGGAGTTTCTGATTCAGTAGATCGGGGATGGGGCCTGAGAACTTGTAACAGGTTTCCAGGTGAGGTGGTTGCTGCAAGTCACTTGAGAATTATTGAGCTAGATTATTCTGGGAGAAATTATACCAGGGAAGGAATGTATTGACAGAGGAAAGGGTGCTGCTTTTGGCTTTTGGATTCCCAAAGCCTAAACTTTCAAGGGAATGAAGAACTCAGAGCAAATTCAATGCATTTGGGGGAAATTTGAGGACTCAAGTCAAGGCCTCTTGTCCTCAAAACTACAGAATGATCCTTCTCACCAGAAGAGAGAATGAGAGATTCAGAGAGGACATCAGGAGGCAGGAAGTTTGTGGATGTGGGCCTAAAAGGACCACATAAGCAAGGGACGAGACAACTTCTGCTCACCATCCAGCTTCTACCTGCATGAATGCTGTTTTAACCAGTCAGTGTCTGTGGACTTCCCACCTCATTTTTAAGGGTTCTGCTGTCCTCTTGCTATGAGGAGTGATTATCTCCTTCAATAGCACCCGGGAATAATGCCCACCTATGCCCCAAGGCTTGGCTCAGTCCCTGTCCAGCTGCTTTATCTGGCACATAGGGTAACTACACCAACAACTCCCCTTTTCACATCCAAGGACATTCCTAATCCTTCTGAGATAGAGGGTTTGGGCCTTGATCTGAATGGCCAGCATCCACATGTAACATGCAACTCCATAAACTTGTCTACTTAGATTTTTTTCTCCCACACCTCCAACCTGAACAAGGCAAGTGACAAGATGGTTCCATTCCATACTAATCACCTCAATGGGTGCTGATGAGTTGAGCACCCCTCCCATTGCACATAAACAATCCATAAATATCATGACCATCTGCCCACAGGCGGATTGAGCTTCATGAGGGCAGTTACTGAGAACAGGAAGGGAGAAGAGGTTACCTTTTATTGAGCATGTACTGTGGACCATCCGTGTGCTAGGTGCTTTCGAATATGTATCTCATTAAATCCCCACCACAGCTCCAACAGGTATGGGTAATAAAACCCATTTAACGGAAGAGGGAACTGGAGTTCAGAAGGTAGAAATAACAGGTTCAAGGTCATGCTCTGAATAATGGAAGAGCCCATACACTATGAAGATTCTTTAAGTAAATTCCAGGATACTTTTAAATCCTAGGTATCTCCTACCCCTCAGGGCAGTGATAACAACTCCTGTGTGTGCTGACCCTGTACTATATCACACACCCACCCAGTCTTCACTTGGAAAAGGAGGGTGCATGCCATGCTTGGCAATTTGACCTGGACCAGTTAGCAGTGACAATGTTACAGAAGACCAAAGAAATACCAAGCATGCTTTCTAGAGAAAGGGAGGGACCTGTTTATTAACACTGTGGACTCCGGGAATAATTTCCAAATCAGAGTGAAGAAACATGCAGAGAGCCTGTCTATATATATCCTGCTGGGGTTTTTGTCTTGCAGATATGCCCCCTGCCCCCTTCGTGGCTCTGTAGGAAGGCCCCCAGGTGTCAGGTCACATCTGATGGTCCGTCCTGGCACCAGTATAGCAATCCTCCCCGCCCCCCTGCCCGCCAGGGCAGTGCATTGTTCACAGTTCCATGGCCTCTGCATTTAGATAACAAGTTCTGCAAGACCAGTTTCCTCCTCAACAAGAACTTGACTGGAGCTATAGAAGTTAATCATTTACTAGCTCCTTGGGCAAGGGACAACCCCTAAGTTTCTACAACTGTAAAATGTGGATAAGACTATGTGCCTCATAGGGTTGTTGTGAGGACCAAAGGAAATAACATTTGAAAAACAGAATTTTTGACACCTGGGGAAGGAGTGGTAGACTCAAAAAAATCTGCATCTCATTGACTCATTTTCCTGGCTATGCAACCTGATATTTCTAATCTGAGTTTCTTTGTGGGTTTGGAAGGATTAAATAAAAAACTTTAAATGAAAGTGTTTGCCACAGTACCAGCAGATCCTTAACAAAGTGAATTCCCTGGTCCTTCTTCCCTTTTTTTAAAAATATATTTTATTGATATTTTTACAGAGAGAGGAAGGGAGAGGGATAGAGAGTTAGAAACATGGATGAGAGAGAAACATCGATCAGCTGCCTCCTGCACACCCCCCACTGGGATGTGCCCGCAACCCAGGTACGTGTCCTTGACCGGAATCGAACCTGGGACCTTTCAGTCCGCAGGCTGACTCTCTACCCACTGAGCCAAACCGGTTTCGGCCCTTCTTCCCTTTTAATCCCTAAATGATCAGTAGACGATGCATGGATGGCTGGATGGAGGGATGAATAACATGGTGCTCTGCCTATTCTGCAAGTTTTCCCAGTGCACTGTGCCTGCCTTTATTTACATCTTTTTTAGCACTCACAGAAAACCCCTGGGAGATGGAGATGATTTTCACTGGTCTACAGATAAGGAAACCCAGAAACCAAGGCTCAGTGAGGTTGAGAGATTTGTCCAGGATTTATCTGCTGGGAAGTAGCAACACAAATTTCAAACCCGAGTCTGTTTTAGTTTGAGGCGGCGGGGGGGGGGGGGGGGGGGGTGGGGGGAGTGAGTAAAGAGAAAACAATCAGAAGTGTGAGAAAAAAATAAATGATGTTCTCAGTGGATTTCCAGAAGTAGAAAATGAATAGAAACTAACAGAACTAAATATATCATACATTACCTTCTGCATTCTTCACATTTACATTGCTGTTAATGATTTCTGCATAACAACTTTTTAAATAAAAAACTTTAAAGTATACTTTACATACAGTAAAATTCACCCTTTCTATGGTACAGTTCTGCAAGTTTTGACAAATGTATACTGTTGTAGTGTACCCCCATCTTACAAAGGACTCCTCAAGAAGTCAAATTATGGAGTCATTTATTAAAAGCCGGCGGCATACGAGGGAGCAATTCAGCACTCCAAATCTCAGAGCCCCAAACAGCTTGCCACATCTGGCTTATATTGGCAGAACTTCACAAAGGTATCGATTACATCTCTGGGTCTGGAATGAGGAACCTGTTTGCACAAAGCAATTACAGAAGCAAAATTGAGCAAGTTAGTTATCTAAAGTATAGTTTTTGGGTCTACAGACCACTGAATCAACAGAAGCACATTATCTGGGACCATCGGGACAATTTAGAATAATTGTGCTGTCCGGATTCCGGGACCACTGAGTCAACCAAAACTCATTATCTGTAGCTACTGAGATAATTTAGGATAATTGAGCTGTCCTGGTTCCCAGAAGAATGTGCTTCGATGACCAGTGAGATCACAATCAATGGGATATTCAAACCATCATCAATAGAGTATTGGAATAGCATATATAAGTTCAGAAAATCAAAATAACTTTCTGTTGTTTTAGCAAACAAATAAGTACAGAACCCAAACAGCAGTTTCTACCATACTTCACTACAATCAAGATAAAGAACAGTTCTATTCCTCCCTTGCTCCTCTCCCCCAAATTTGCTAACCCTTCAACTCCTGGCAACTACGAATCTGTTTTTAGATTTTAAAACAGAATGTCATATAGCTCTGGCTGTGTAGCTCAGGTTGATTAGAGTGGTGTCCTGATACACTGCTGGTCCCATCCCTGGTAAGGGCACATACAGGAATCAACCAATGAATGCATAGATAAGTGGAACAACAAAAAAATTGATTTCTCTCTCTCTTTCTCTCAAAATAAATGGAAATTTGGGAGGGGGGAAAATGTCATATAAATGAAATTATATGATATTTGGCCTGTTGAGTCTGACTTCTATTACTTGGCATATCTACATAGTTTATCTTCAAATGTTTCCTATGCCCAGTCCCTTGGTTATAATTCTCATAAACTCTTTTCTTCTTTAGGATTCAGGGGAGAAAACTCTGTAATTTTCCAAAGGCAATTTCTCCTTAAACAATGGGGAAGAAAGGGATGTGTGGGCAGAAAATAAGGAAGATTTCAGTTGTTTTCTCTTCAAACCTTCTATGCCCTAGGAAACACAACAGAGGGGCTGATTATCTTTTCATCATGTCAGAAATGAAAACCCACATAATCCTACCTCATCAATCATTCCTGATCAAACCTCTCTAGTAAAGAAATTCCTAGGAATTAGGGCAGCAACAAAAGAGAAATGAATTTTGATTTTAACCAATATAAAGAGTAACCCCTATAAAAAAGTACTTGCTTGGAAACCAGGTGATGTGGTGAATTGGTTACAGGGCATATGGAAGATGAAAAAAATAATGAAGGTTGTGGACTTTCATTGGCCAGCAGTCATGGAGACCCCAGAGCAAGTTTTGTATTCATCTATCCATTCATCAAACCAATCATCATTCATTTATCCACCCATTTTTCAACAGTTATTTTCTGAGCACATGTGTTACATGAGAATGAACAAGGTAAGTCCTCCTGCTCCTCAAGGGGGTTACAGGTAGGCTTCTAGATACAGTTGTGTAAGGTGTACACTGCAAAACTTCAGGGGCCACTCTTTATATCATTGCCTCTTGTGAGTTGTGCAATGTATAACCCATGTATCTATGCCACAGTCTAAAGAGGAAGCAAACAAGTAAGCAAGCAATTATGGTACAGTACTTAAGATAAGGAAGAAGGGAGACTGTGGAAGCAAAGAAGAGGAGCAATTAATCAAATCATTGGCTTCCTGGAGAAAATGATATTTAAACTGAGCCCTATGGATAAATGGGAGTTTGCCAGACAAATATGTGGTAGGAAAGAGTTCCAAGCAGCTTTTGGAAAATACTTTTGAAAATGCCTGGAGACAAGAGAAAGCTTGGTAGATTCAGGGATTTGCAAGCAGTTTATGTGGTTGGAATGATAAGGAGGGAGGGATGGTCCAGGAATATGACAGATGAGGTTAAGATATTTGTAGAGACCACATCACAGAGGGTCTTAGACCAGGCTAAGGAGCGCAAATTTTTCCTGAGCCCAGTGAGGACCAGCTGAAGGAGGGGTGTGACATGGTCAGAGATGCTCTTTAGAATGATCACTCTGGCTGCTGTATGGAAGATGGGTTGGAAGAGGAGTAGTCAGGAAACTTGGAGTTTAGTTAGGAGGCCGGGGCAGTAATCCAGGTGCAAGTTGAGGGGGCCTAGAAGTAAGATCTGGGTAGTGGATTTGGAAAGAAGGGGTTGAGATAAAATATGTTAGGTTGTAAACTGTCAGAATTTGATGACTGGTTAGGTGCCAGAGACGACAGAGAAGCTAGGATTGAAGGGTGATCCTCCAGGCTGCTTGACCCTTGGAGCCACTTATTGAGCTGAATGAGGGAGGAGAGGTTTGTGAATATGGTGATGAGCTCCATTTGGGATATGTTGAGTTTGAGGTTCCTGTGGGATCCACAAGTGGAGATGAAGGTTACATCTGTAGCTCTGATGATCAGGAGGGTGATATGGGGACCCTGGGAAATGTGAGAGGAAAAGAAGTCCTAGACAAGAACTCCAGAAAATGCCAACATGTATGGGACAGACTGGGGTCAAGGAGAAGAGACTGACACCATTTTTTTCTTCTTCTTCCTGCTTTCTGCTTGCCAAGTTTGGCTTTGGCCAAAGTAGAGTGGAGTCAGGATGATCTCTGAGCTCTTAAAATATTTATCACTGCACTCCCAACAATTGGCAGGGAGCCTGCAACTCATTGGATGTTGGTTTGAAAAAAAAAATGATTGAATGAACAAATAAAAAATTGTGTGACTATAAAGCACTGAGACTTTTAAAACCATATACCAGTGTTTATACATCCCAAAAACATGTTCCCTGCAAAACAGTTGCCTTACTGAATATTATTTTCATGTAGAAAAGGCTTTTTAAAGTATACAAGCACAGACAAATATGATATGGGAAAAGATCTATATATCTGACTACATAAAAGTAAAAAACAATATAAAATAATTAAAGATTGAAAGGCAAGTAAAAAACTAAGAAAAGCAAAGTACATCCTATGCAAAGGGTTGACTTCTTTAGCATATGAGCAATCCTTTGAAAAACAAGATAAATACTTCAATATAAAAATAAGCCAAAGTCATGAATAGGCAACCCACAAAAGAACAAAAGCAACTAACAAATAAATCTATAAAAAGTTATATCTTATTAACAATCAAAACATTCACTTAGAATACAATCATATTTTTTACTTACCTACTTGGCAATGAATTTTGAATGTTTAAAAAAATGCATATTTTTAGTCCAGAAATTCTACTTCTAGAAATTTATATTAAAGAAATAATCAGGGATGTGCAAAATATTTATAAGTGCAAGACTACTAATTGCATCATAATTTTAATAGCAACAAAGTTGCAAAAAACAGTAACAGGAAATTACAAATAATTTGATTTTGGTCTTTTCTACTTTCTACTTTCTACAGTAAAGATAAATGGCATTTGCAAAATCAGAAAACAAATAAATGCTGTTTTTTTTTTTTTTTTTTTTGTAAAGGGGGAAAAAAATGTCACCTTGACTACAAATATTGAGGCCTACCACTATTCAAAATCTTCCAGGGCTCCTCTTTATCAGACTTAAGAGCTAACTTCTGAGACATGTAGAAAATTGATCTTGTTACTCTATAATTATGATTTCATTTAGATCAAATGCCCCTGTGATTCAGTTCCATTGCCCACCTTATTCATCTGCCTCTATACCAAATGACATTAGGGTCTTGTGAAAAACTACTTTCACAAAGTACGAAAATTTCCCCTCCACTAAAGGAGTGCAAAGGACTGTAATTTAAATTTTAAGACTATATATATATATATATATATATATATATATATATATATACGCTTATCATGGTGCTTGGCATATGGAGCTCAATAAATAGTAACAATTGTTATTCTCATTTTCTTATTTGGTTTTATTTATTTCTGCAGTTGTCTAGGAGGCCAGATTGCTGAGGCCAGATGGGTGAATTATCTAGCCAATGCTTTTGATAAAATACTGACTCATTCCATCAGTATTTTTGGGTGGATGCTCTGTAGCCTCCTACCTTAAAATGTCAAGATTCCAGGATCCAGAGAAGCAAATGAATAATATCTAATTAACTGCCCTAGCAACACCCATTGACTGTAGGTGTGGACATTGTAATTCCTCACCACACATCAATAAATGATCTTTAAAATAAAAGGCTGAGCCTTGGCCTACTCTCCACTGCCATCTGGGGGTGGGGAGGGGAAAATGCTGCCACTTCCGCCTGGTAATACCCGTTGGAGAAGACCGTGGATTACATAATGTCACCTTTAGAGGGAGCTCAAGTTTGTCTTCCTCAACTCCACAGCTGAGTCTGGATGGAGATGAGAGATCACTTGAATCCAAGCTTTATCACTTACAGCTGCATGACCTAGAGTAGTCACTTTCTCTGAGTTTCATCCTCTGTTAAAATGAGCATGTAATAATGGTTATTTCATCGGGGTGTTATATGGTGAATTGCGACAGCAAAAATAATCACTTAAATAAGGTCTGATACCCTGCAGGTGCTACACAGATGGTAACTCCAGCAAAAGATTCAAAGCACATGATTAGACCATACTTGGGGTGTGAAGAAATCATAAATAGAACTGGTTGGGGTGGGAAACTCTCTCGGTCTTTTCTTTCCTTGAAATTTCATGATTGTACTTATCTCTCTTTTCTTCAAAAAATCCAATGCTAGGGTTGCCCCAACAGGCAGGTTCTGGCTCCTACGAAGACCTATCCATGTTGGAGAGAGGGAGAGAGAGGGGGGAGTGGAAGGTTCCAGAGAGCAGCTCTATACAGAGTCAGAAAAGACAGGATCAGACTGTGGGGCTGGAAAAAGGGAACCAGGAAGAGCAAATAGCTTTTGTTTTGAATTCTCAGTCGGATTTGGGAGTGGATAAATGTGCTGAAAAGGAATCTGGGGATGCATTTAAGCACTAGTGCTGTTGAGAAATTGACAATAGCTAAGATCTGGAAACAACCCAAGCATCCATCAGTAGATGAGTGGATAAAAAAGCTGTGGTAATTTTCACTATGGAATACTATGCAGCAGTAAAAAAGAAGAATCTCTTACCCTTTGAGACAGCACGCAGGGACCTGGAGAGTATTATGCTAAGTGAAATAAGCCAATCAGAGAAAAACCAGTATCATAGGCTCTCACTCATATGTGGAATCTTAAGAACAAAATAAACTGATGAACAAAATAGATCCAGAGGCATAGAAGCACGGAACTGACTGATGAATCTCAGAGGGAAGGCAGGGGTGGTTGGGTGGGTGGGAAGATATTAACAGAAGAACTTGGATGCATAACCTATGGACACAGACAATAGTGTGGTAAAGACCTGGAGTGGGGGGCAGGTTAGCATTAGGATTAGGGTCAATGGAGGGGGGGGAAAAGGAGACATCTGTAATACTTTCAATTATAAAGATAAATAAAAAAAAAGAATGAGTGCTATCAATGAGTACTATACAGATGTTGTATTATAAAGTTGTACACCTGAAATTTATATAATGCTATATACCTAGTAACCAATGTTAACCCTATACATTTAATAAAATTAAAAAAAATTAAATTAAAAAAAGAATGAGTGTTGTGATCAATTAGCAATGTCTACTGTGGTTGTAGGATAGGGAACTGGTGACACATATGCCACATATTTGCCCCTGTGGTCTGGCAAAGTACTATTCAGTTGTGTTACATGGGCCAGTACTGGTCTGTAAGCTGTCTGAAATGATCTGCAACAAAGTAAGATTTGAAATAGAAATTGAGGGTGTTTAGAAATTTGTGTAGCAATTTGACAGAGTAATTTTTATCAAATCTATTAAATCTAATTTAATCTATTGACTTTATTGACTCTTGAATCAAATAAAACATTCAGGCATTCATTTTGTATGTCTTTTTTTCTTATTTTTTTCTAGTAATTCAATTTTATTGTATTTTATAAAATTAGCAGTCCATGACAGATTGGGAAAAATAAATGGTACTTCATCAGAGATTTAAGAAGCACTGGCTGAGAGCTTCAGGCAAAAGGGCAAAGGGGTCCTTTCTGCTCCTCAGTGGGCCACCAAGCTTATTAGGATACAACAAAGTAACAAGGAATAAGGTCATGGCTTATATTTTTGCAAATCTCTCTCAATGAACAGGTAGTGGTGACTGGTGGAGAGTTCGGAAGTTTGAGATCCTGGCTGCCTTTGCCTCAGGGACCGGTCAATAAAATGAACACTCCAATTTGGTGTCTTGCCTTTTGTCCTCCCAAAGGTTGATTGCTTTGGGGGAAATTGAGGCAGCTCAGCCAAAAATACAAGATAAGTTCTCACCAATTTTCTGAGGTGGAATTGTTGGCATGTATATAACCTCCCATGGAAATTATGGTAAGAGAATGCACGCATGTGGGTGTGTTTATAAGCCTCCTGTGTGGCAGAACCACTGAGTGAATAACACAGGTAGCAGGTGTGGTGGACTGCTTGCTATCTCAGTTCTGAATCCTTAGAGATAAGGGTATATTTACTTTTCCCATTCAACTTAGCTATAGATTTGGGCTATCTGATTTCTATAGCATGCTGAGCAGTCCTGGGAATGGCAATTTCCAGTAAATCTTTATATTGAAGTAATAAAATAAGAAGCCTACAGTAAGGGAAAGCAGAGAAAAGCTGAAGGCTTAGCAGAAAATTGTAATCATGTGGGTAGACAATGCACATGAAGGATGTGAAGTGAATGACAGTCCTATCCCTCACCTGGGAGCTTGTTCGACTCCACCAAGAAGCAAGAATATCTTCTTTTAGCTGAGGCTTTGCCCAGTGGCTCCAGATGTCCCATTCTCAGGGAGTGTGGGACCAGTATTGGTAGAGACTGCAGGACATAGTGATCCAGAGCCTGGGACGGAGTGAGACAAATTATGTTCAAATTACTGATGCACTGTTATTCCATCTTGGGCAAGTTACCTTACTTTTGTGACTCAGAGTTTCCTCATTTTTAACGTGGGGGTGATATTAGGATCTCGCCCTAGGGTACTCAGAATATAAGATGACAAATACCGAGGGGCAAATACTGATGGCCCACTGGGCCATTCCCTAAGCAGGTGGGCTCTAAAAAGAGTTGGGCTGGGTTGAATATGAGAGGCCATCTGGTCCAACTCTTTTATGTTTTCAGTTGGGGAAACCAAAGCCCAGAGAGAGGAGTAAAATTACCTAAGATTAATTAGCCAATCAGATTTGGGTCCAGCCCCAGGTGTCTTGACTTGCTGGCTAGCTTAAAAAAAAAAAAAATCTATACTGTTTTGTCATCCAAGTTCAAAAGTGCTCTGAAGCCAAATTGGTTTCCTAGTTTTTAGCTTACCAGGATCCCAGCTTAAGCCTGAGTGGGGATTCAGATCAGAATCCTGGCTCACCAGAATACCAGTCTCCTGGGAAAGAATTCATTCTAAGGAGTGGCTCACTAGTAAATTCTGGTCCTTAGAGGGGACCGTGTACACAGTGTTGTGGTTCTCACTGGCTCTGGCTCAGCCCCAGACACTTGTGTCCTTGCAAAGGATAGGATTGTAAGTAATATACTTTACTAAAAATTCTAGAATGTTTTGAGCATGAGCAACACTTCTGTGTGACAATTCTAACAGGTTTGCACAAAAGGAAGTGAGAAGCATTCACTCTACTTGGGTGCTACATCACAGGACAACTTGACCATCTGGAGCTTCAACTGTGGCAGAAGATGTTGTTGTCCAGAGGAGACATAGGGATACCCAGTGGGTGCAAGAGAGAGCAGGCAGAAGTCTTTCATAGTGGAGGTAAGTCTATCTGAGATGTAGACACTGTGAGTTGCCTATCCAAATACCAGTCCCTCTTCTTTGCTAACTTAACTACCACTTTGTTTAGACACAATGCATCTGTCCCAGATTATGGATGTGGTCTAAGTCAATTACTATGACAATTCCATGCCCCACTTTCCCAGGCTTCCTTGAAGTTAGTTAGGAATGACCACGTATGTGATCTAGTTCTGGACAATGCACTCTAAGGGGCATATGCTCTGGGGACTTCTGGGAAAATATTTAGGATATAAACATGAGGGCCCTGGCCCCTTTCCTTCCTGCCTTGAGTATGGCCTTGACAACTGGAGCGGCAGCAATCACTTATTTAGAAACTGTTAGGTGACTCAGGCAAAACAAAACAAAACACCCTCCTATTTGTTTATGCTACAAACGTCAGGCTTTTTGTTCTTTGGGGCAGAAAGCATTCCTGACTCAATAAATGAACATAAGTAAAGACTACGTGTTGGGGGGTCCCAGGAATGTTAGATTTGGGAGGGAAGTGAATTTTACAGATAGTTCTGGTGTTTTGCATAGCAATTTGAATTCTATCTAGTATAGTACTTCAGAAATGCGCTCCAAAGCAAGAAAGATTGATAAGAGGCATAGTTATTGGAAAGGAGGCAACAAATACGTCACCATTTGTAGATATTATGATTGTGTATGTAAAAACCCCAACAAATATACTAAAAAACAATTAAATTAAGTGAATTTACCAAGGTCATTGGATGCAAGGTCAGTGTACAAGAATCATCTTATTTCTAAATACTAGCAACAAACAAACTGAAAATGTAATGTTTTAAATTGATTTCAGCTAGGAAGGAAGAGGAGAGAGATAGAAACATCAATGATAAAAGAGAATCATTGATCTGCTTCCTCCTGCAAGCACCCTACTAGGGATTGAGCCCATAACCTGAGCATGTGCCCTGACGGGGAATTGAACCGTGACTTCCTGGTTCATAGGTTGACGCTCAACCACTGAGCCACACTGGCCAGGCTGAAAATATAATTTTAAAAATCTTTTTATAATAGCATAAAAGACATCAAATATCTAGGGATAAATTGAATGAACAATGTGTAAGACCCAAGAAGACAACCCTACAAAACATTATTGAGAGAAATTAAAGGAGATACAAAAAATAGAGGGACATTTCATTTGAAAGACTCACTATTATAAAAATGACATTTTGCACAAAATTTGCTCATAATTTTAATGTAATCCTAATTTTAAAAAATCCCAACAGGTATTTTGGTGGAGATTGACAAGTTTTGGAAAGAGTTAAGGAGAGCCAAAGCAATCCTGAAGAAGAACAAGGCTGTGTTAATTACTATAGCTTTGTTATTATCAAATGTGAAGATATAATATAAAGCTGTAATAATTAAAACAGTGCGATATTGGTTCAAGGATAGATCTACAAATGGGATAGAAAGGCAACTGCATGAGTGAATCACAAATATTCTGAGGAATAAAAAAAAGCTAGACACAAAAGGTTACATATTGTATGATTAGATTTATATAAAGTTAAAAACTGGACAAATATAGTAGATCTTGGATAGTAGGAAATCAGGCTACTGGTTACACTGGGGTAGGGGTAGGAACTGGAACTGAGCAGAAGGGCCTTCTAGGGTCCTATCATGTTCTGTTTCTTGATCTGAGTATTGGTACCGAGTTGTGTTTGCTTTGTGAAAATTCTTTGAGCTCTACACATATGACTTGTGCATTTTCCTGTATGCCTGTTCTCCTATAAAATGTTAACAATTAAAAAAAATTAAAAGTATGGGCTCTAGAATCAGACTGGTTGGGTTCAAATCCTAACTTGATGTACTATTGTCTGTGTCCTTGGACAAGTTCCCTAATGTCTGAGTATCCATTTCTAGCATGTAAATTGGAGATGAAATTACTACCTGCTTCATAGAACGGTCGCAAGGAGCAAATGAGTTCATATGTATAAAACTTTAAAGCTGTGTCTGGCAGTTAATAAGCACTCTATCAAGATCAGCTATTATTCTTATTGTGTGACCAATTTGTAACTGAAGCCTGATGAGAAACAAAGGTTAAACTTGATAGGTAGGGAAAGAACTGGGAAGAGATTAATGTCTAGGTTTTGTAGCCAAATGATTAAAAAAATCAAGATGGTCTCCCAAACTATTTCCTTGTATGCTTGCTAGCTAAAGAATTTCCAAACCAAAATGGACTGAGCCAACAAAAGAGCATGAAATTCACCATGGAGTTCAGTTATTCTCTAGCTTGTTAGCTAGCTCTGAACTTGACGGAAGAGGTTTCCTCATTAGCTAGCAAAATTAAAAAAGAAAAAAAAAAGGCAATTCAAATTCTGTGCTTGCTAATTAGCTAGCTAAAAGCCAAAAATTAAGGACTACTCCCAGCTTTTTGTTTACAGTTGCCTTTGCCAAGATATTCCTAGTTGTGTGTTGCTAAAGGGCAGGCTCAGAATTTGTGATATGATTCTAGGTCATTGCTGGCTGGAAAGACCTCACCTTGCCATTCTCCTGGCTATCTGCCTTTAAGCCTTGTCTCTAATTATGGAAGGAAAGCTTTTGTCCTTCTGTTGAAAGGGTTTTCAGGCTTCACAGATCAGCCTGGGAAGGTAGAGAATGCTGTATGCCGGGAATCACCTTGATGGAGGGCATAGAACCATGGATGCCTTGCGGTGGAGGGACAAAAAAGAGCTAGTAACAATCCTGCTCTTTAGAACAAAAGTCTGCCAGCTGGTTCAAACGTCACCTGCTCTTTTTTTTTTTTTTAAGATAGGAAATTAAATGACCACACCTGTAGTTGTTTCTGCATGAAGCCTTTGGAACACAGGGCTTGTCTTTCCAGATCCCCGGGGCAAATTAAAACAACAGAAAGCTCTGATGAAAAACCAAAGACCAGCCGCTCAGAATAACGTCACTTTCTCTGGTGCTGGAACCCTTTAAAGCCGAGCAGATTCATTTGTTTCTCTCTTTGAGACCCTGCAGCCATCTCAAAGTAGGTCCCTTTCCTCACTGGAGAGCAGGCGCTTGGAGAGATGAATGTGGGTATGGAGGAACAGCTGGGCTCAGCAGGGATAATTATTACACTGCATAGTTGGAGGAAGAATGTTTCTTTGTTTAAAGGCTGAAGTAGGCAGTGATCTATGAGGCTCAGCTACAGAGTTAGAAAGGAAAATAAAAAATGGGTAAGAGCCAGAGTGGGGTTCAAACCCAGCGCTGCCGCTTAATAGCTGTGTGACCTTGGGGCTTGTGAACTTGAATCCCCTCACCTATTCAGAGGGGCTAAGGTACTTACCTCACAGAGTGGTGAATTAAATGAGATAAAGAGTACCTAGCTCAACCCAGCTGGTTTGGCTCAGTGGATAGAGCACTGGCCTTCGGACTGAAGGGCCCCAGGTTCGATTCCGGTCAAGAACACATGCCCTGGTTATGGGCTCAATCCCCAGTAGGGGGCGTAGAGGAGGCAGCCAATCAATGATTATCTCTCATCATTGATGTTTCTATCTGTCCCTCTCCCTACCTTTCTGAAATCAATAAAAATATATTTTTTATAAAAAGAGTACTTAGCTGGGAGTCTGGCACATGGCAGGCCCTCCCAGAATGATAGGTTTTATTTTTATTATTCATATCAACTGGTGGCTCTCCTGGCTTCTGAGATTATAGCCAGTCTTCTTTGACATCCCTTCTCTGCTTTGAGTCTTCCAAATGAATTTTGTGGTTGGAATGTTTGTCTGTCTCCGGTGGTCTGGCATTCTAGTTAATCTGGCCATGAACGTCTATCCTTTTGGAGACATTTCCCTGGAATAATTGGCAAGAAATTGAGTTAAGGGCTGTTACAGTTTTTTCAAGGTTGTCCAGTTGTGCCTCTCTTACATCGGGCCTGGCAGCCTGGCTTTTGTCTCCATCTTCAAAAAGCTGTAAGCGTGGGTGTGAGGTGAGTTCAGGCCTCAGCAGCTGCTCATGCCATTTGGATTGGTGCCAGTGAGAGAGGGAAAGGCACACACCCACGTTTGTCTGCTTTTGTCTGCCCACAGCTGGGAGAATAAGAGTAGGGAGCTCTCTTTCAGACTATACCCTGCTCAGACTGCTGATCTGGTCCACTTCATGCTTGCAAGTTCCAGATTTTGACCCCAATCTTATGTTGCTTTTTTTATGCCTTATTTCTAGGGTCCCGCTTCAAATAATGATAATATTAGTAATAATATTAGTTAGCATTTTGTATACTCTTCTTACTAGATACTTGGCTATGGGGTCACATCCTGGCTTGGCCATTTATTAGTTCTATGAATCCCAACTATAGTTGACCCTTAAACAAGGTAGTGGTGGGGTTAGGGATGCTGACTGCCACACAATTGAAAATCTGCGTATAACTTTTGACTTTCCGAAATCGTAACTACAATCAGTCTGTTGGTATCTGCAGGGGATTGGTTCCAGGACCTCCAGGGGATACCAAAATCTGTGGATGCTCAAGTCCCTTATATACTAGTAAGATGGTGAAGAACAATGCATACAGTTGACCTGCTGTATCTACAGACTCACAATCACAGATGGAAAATACTGCTTTTGATCCATGGTTGGTTGAATCCATAGATGGAAACTTCAGGATATGGTGGGCTGACTATATATTTGTTGAAAAAAATCCAAGTATAAGTGGACCCACACAGTTCAAACCTGACTTTCACCTATAAAACCAGTGGTAAACTAGTGGTTCTCAAACCTTGCTATACAGTGGAATCATCTAGGGAGGTTTTAATTATTTCAATGCTCAGCCCACACCCCTTGGCTAATTACATCAGAATCTGTTGGGCAGGACCCAGGCATCAGCATTCTTAGCTGACATCCATGTGCAGCTCTCTGAGGACCAGTGAGCTAACTTTTGGCTAGCCCCTTGCACTCGGTGTGGTCCTGGGAGCAGCTGCATTGATGTCACCTGGGAGCTTGCTAGAATTCCCAGGCCTCAGGCCTCACCTCAGTCCCACAGAGTCAGAATGTCCAGAATGAGAGTTTGGGAATCTGTACTTATATCATAGTCTCCCAAGTGATGTTTATAACCAGGGAAGTTTGGGAAATACTGAGTTATAATCCTCAAAGAATTATTGTCAGGATTAAATGAGAAAATAAAACTCTATTTTCATTATTATTATTATTAATATTGTCTTATATTGAGGGTTTATGTTGTGTGATACAATGTTAGCTGCTCTGTATTCACTTTGATTGAATGAGATAAATTATTGTCTCCATTTTACAGAGAAAGAAACTGAGTTTCAGACAAGAAAAGTGACTTGCTCTAAGTTGCACACCTGGGGCACAACTAAGCTAGGCTGATTCCAAAGTCTGAACTCGCCACTCCCTGCTATCATGGAAGTTCAGTTCAAGCTTTTCTTTCTTTTCAGAAGAAATTTGGCCTTCAAACCAGTTATAGAATTCCGGATTCACCTACCAATTCACATACTCACCCTCCTGGTTTACTCACCAAATATTTATTGAGTACCTACTGTGGGCAAGACACCATGCTTGGCAGTGAGGATTCAGCTGTGAACAAGACCAGCATGGCTCATTGGAGCATAGAGGTCAGTGAGGGAGTCATCCCACACGTAGTTAATTAATTACAATTGAGACCAGTGCCAAAAGGACAACACACTCTAAAAGCACAAAATAAGGGACCCTAACCTAGTCTGTGGAGCCAGGGCAAGCTTCCTGGGGAAGCCACTTTGATGTTATGACTTGAAGAATGCGAAGATTTACTAAGTAAAGAGGCGAGGGAAAAATATAGCAGGCAGAGGGAATAGCATGTATGAACGCCTAAAAATAGGTGATTGTAGGACTGACAGACTCAGGTTCACAGCTTCCCACCTATGGTTTTACTCACATGAATGCAGTCTCTGCTCTGGTGCCAGAGTGATCTAAAATACTCCAACCCACTGTTAAAATACAGACACACACACACACACACACTCCTCAAAAGTGCTCTTACTAGATCAAGTCCCAATACCTTGGTGAGGAATTTGTTGTCTTACCGCTATGATCTTTTTTTAAAAAAATGTATTTTTATAGATTTCAGAGAAGAAGGGAGAGGGAGAGAGAGATAGAAACATCAATGATGAGAGATAATCACTGATTGGCTGCCTCATGCAGGCCCCATACTGGGGAATTGACTGGGAATTGAACAGTGACCTCCTGATTCATAGGTTGGCACTCAACCACCGAGCCACGCTGGCCAAGCACCACTGTGATCTTGATGATAAATATCTCGTACTTGGTTCAGTTCAAATTACTGGTAAGTACGCTTTCTTAAGTATCTTTTTTCAACGAGTCCATGTCTTATCATAAATTAATCATGATCTATTTACCTCTCCATATTTCCTTCCTTCCTTCCATCCATTTATCCTTCCATCCTTCCATCCATCCATCCATCCATCCATTTTAGGGAAGGAGGGGACTGTTTTACTCATTACTCAATACAAAGCTCAAATGTTGTTCCTTTTTTTTTTTTTTTATCATTTCCTGGGTGGAGTTATTTGACCCATGGTCTATGCTCCCATGGTACTTTATTCATACTTTATTATAGCCAAGGTTGACTATGGACACATGGGTACCTTGGCAGTGTTTTATTAAGGACAGATAAAATTATGCTTTAGTAGTAACAAATTAGCCCTGAAACCTCAGTGGTTGAACTTAACAAAAATGTATTTCTTTTTAAAATAACTATATTTAGATAAAACTTATATGCCATAAAATTCACCCATTTAAAGTCAATGTACAATGCAATGTGTGGTGTTTTTTTTAACTTCTGGGAAGATTCACTTTTGGCCTGTGTTGCATCTAGAAGCAAGGGCACCTTGTATTGGCTAATATGGGTCTTAACATGCATTTATGTAATTTTATTAGATACAGCAAATGGCTTTTAGTATACTCACAGAGTTGTGCAACCATCACCACTATCTAATTTTAGAACATTTTCACCACCTCATAAAGAAACTCTGTACCCATTATTCCTTCTCCCAACCCAGCCCTAGGTAACCACTAATCTACTTTCTATCTCTATGGATTTGCCTCCTCTGGACATTTCACATAAATGGAATCATACAATGTGGGTGTTTCTGTGTCTGATTTCTTTCACTTAGTATAATGTTTTCAAGGTTTGCCCATGCTATATCACACATCAGTAGCTCTTTCCTGTTTGTTGCTGAATAATAGTCCATTGTATTATGTAATACATTTTATTTATCCAGTTATTAGTTGATGGATATTTGAGTTGTTTTTACTTTTGAGCTATTATGGACAAATTTATTTCTTGACTTGTCAAAGTTCATTGAGACCCTATCCAATCCCCAGGCCAGGGTCCTCCATGTGCTGAGACTCAGTGATCTAGGTAGCTTCAGTTCTGTGGTTCCACTGTTCTCAACACAAGACCCCTACATTCACCACGGCAAGGGGAAGAGAAAAGCAACAAGAACTCACATCTGCTTTTGGGTGCTTAGGCCCGGAAGTGACACAAGTTGCTTCTGCATACAGCTTGCTGAGCAGATCTAGGCACATAGCCCTGTATAGTCACAGGGGGTCCGGGTAGTAAACTCTTCTGTGGGCTCAGAAAGAGGAAAAGGAGAACCAGACACTGGTGGACCCAAGTAATGTCTATCTCTGGCAAGCTAATAACTTGGCATCCCTTTAAACCATTATTCTTCAAATATTTGTTAAAAGGGTATTTAGAGAAGAGGCTGAATGTTTTGTTGGGTGTTAAGAATAAAAACAAATAGGACTCCTCTTGGCAGTATTTAGCCTTTCTGTTGTCCAAGCAAAACAGCTCTGGAATCAAACTTACATCTCCAAAACAAAAGGCATGCCATTAATTTGAACCCTCCTCCCTAAAAGATGAGTTAGGGACCCATAATTATTGGACCATGCTTCTTAGGTGTCTTACCATCTGCCTAAGTGGATAATCAGAAAATCCTTACCAACCATGCACAGTACTCTCCTCAGAAGGAATTCTAAGGATGGAGTAGTAGAGACAGCTAATCACCTACACAACATCCCAGTCTCCTTTTCTTCTTTCTGAGGATAGCATGGTAGCAAGAGCTAGCTGCTACCCAGTTACCATTTTCCTTCTTTTTCCTAATTTCAGGACTCGGTTGGGAGTAACAATGTGCCCACATGAAAAATTATATTTCTCAGTCTCCCCTGAAGATAAAGTGGCCAAATGACAGTACTCGAGTGGGGCTTCCAAAAAGCTCTTTCAAGGCCATTGACTATGCTGAGGCACCTCTTGTAATCTTGGCCCTTCCAACTACTTGGAATATAGCTGTGATGTCTGGAAACACAGCATTAGTCTTATTACCATGAAGTGATTTTGAGAATGGAAGCCATTAGATATGCAACACTGCTTGATGATGGAGTTATCACACTTGCCTTGAACTACCCACTTTCTGATTTCTTTTATGTAAGAGAAAGAGAAGAACAGAAAATAAAAATATGTTTAAGCCCTAGCTGGTTTGATTTAGTGGATAGAGGGTTGGCCTCTCAACTGAAAGGGTCCCAGGTTCGATTCTAGTTAAGGGCACTTGCGGGGTTACAGGCTTGATCCCCAGTAGGGGGCGTGCAGGAGGCAGCTGATCAATGATTCTCTCTCATCATTGAAGTTTCTCTCTCTCTCTCTCTCTCTCTCTCTCTCTCTCTCTCTTTCTCTCTCTCTCCCTTCCTCTCTGATATCAATAAAAACATATTTTAAAAAATGTGTTTAAGCCACTGGAGTTGGGTTTCTGATCCAGCTGGTGTTACAGTCAGCCCTCAGCTCCAGGCTTGTAGCAGAGGGAAAGATATGAAGAAGAAATAAAGATAAAAGGTGATAAGAATGGACAAGGACCAGACAAAAGACGTGTATCCTAGGAACATGAGGGCAGGGGTGAAGGGGAGGGTATGAGAAAAGAGAGGGACTAGTTAGAGATGGTAGACAAAGGCTGGTTACTGGTTAGGAGAGCTAATTTCGAATCAGACAGTGCCAAGTTTAAATCCTAGCTTCACTCATTACTAGCTTCATGGCCTTATGCATGTAGTAGGCTTTCAATACAATGCAATAATAATATTAATAGTAAAGAGTTATGTAACACATTTGATATATCAGGCACTGTTCTAGGTGGTTTATTTATTTATTTTAAATTTAATAAATCTTTATTGTTTAGATTATTACAATTGTTCCTCTTTTTCCCCCCATAGCTCCCTTCCACCCGGTTCCCATCCCACCCTCTGCCCTTAACTCCCCCACACTGTCCTCATCCATAGGTGTACGCTTTTTGTCCAGTCTCTTCCTGCACCCCCCACACCCCTTTCCCCCTGAGAATTGTCAGTCCACTCCCTTTCTATGTCCCTGATTCTATTAAATTCACCAGTTTATTCTGTTCATCAGATTTTTTATTCACTTGATTTTTAGATTCACTTGTTGATAGACATGATTTGTTGTTCATAATCTTTACCTTTTTCTTCTTCTTCCTCTTCTTAAAGAATACCTTTCAGCATTTCATATAATACTGGTTTGGTGGTGATGAACTCCTTTAGCTTTTTCTTATCTGTGAAGCTCTTTATCTGACCTTCAATTCTGAATGATAGCTTTGCTGGGTAGAGTAATCTTGGTTGTAGGTTCTTGCTATTCATCACTTTGAATATTTCTTGCCACTCCTGTCTGGCCTGCATAGTTTCTGTTGAGAAATCAGCTGACAATCATATGGGTGCTCCTTTGTAGGTAATTAACTGTTTTTCTCTTGCTGTTCTTAATATTATCTTTGTCTTTTGCTCTTGGCATTTTAATTATGATGTGTCTTGGTGTGGTCCTCTTTGGATTCCTTTTGTTTGGGGTTCTCTGTGCTTCCTGAACTTGTAAGTCTATTTCTTTCACCAGGTGGGGGAAGTTTTCTGTCATTATTTCTTCAAATAGGTTTTCAGTATCTTGCTCTCTCTCTTCTTCTGGCACCCCCATAATTCTGATGTTGGTACGCTTGAGGTTGTCCCAGAGGCTCCTTACACTATCTTCAAATTTTTGGATTCTTTTTTCTTTTTTTGCTTTTCCGGCTGAGTGTTTTTTGCTTCTTTGTATTTCAAATCTTTGACTTGATTCTGTGGTCCTCTAGTCTGCTGTTAGGTCTCTGTATAATATTTTTTATTTCAGTCAGTGTATGTTTAATTTCTAGTTGGTCCTTTTTCATATCCTCGAGGGTCTTGCTAAATTTATCAGCCTTTTCTAGGAAATTCTTGAAAAACCTTATAACTGTGGTTTTGAATTCTATATCCAGTTGTTTGCTTTCCTCCATTTCTTTCATTTGTGATCTGTTTCTTTGTCTCCACATTTTTGCTGCTTCCCTGAGTTGGTAGAGTAGTTTTGTGTGGTAGATGTCCTCTAGGGCACAGTGGCTCAGCCTCCCTAGTTATCTGAGGTGGACACTCTTGGTGCACCCCTTTGTGGACTGTGTGCTCAGCCTTGTTGTAGTTAAGTCTTGACTGTTGTTGGTATCACTGGGAGGAATTGACCTCCAGGCCAATTGGCTGTGAGGATCAGCTGTGTCTACGCTGGGAGAACTTCTGTGCTGGAGACACTCTTATGAGACAAGACTTGCAAAATTGCAAAAGCCTCTGTGCTCAGCTTGGATGGGGTGGAGTCTCAGGGCAGAACAGACAGCCTTGGCTTCCTGTCAGCCCTGCCCTATGAGGCCCCTGGGTCTCAATGTCCCTCGGTAATCACTGCAAGCTCCTCTGAGAGAAAGCCACCCTTGAGTTTCGCCTGCTTCCAGACAGTCCAGTTTCTCCCTGAATGAGTCGGGGTTCCCAGAAACTTGCCCGGAACTGGAGTTCAGCGCAGTTGGGAGCTTCCGTCTCCCTCCTGCTTTAGAAAGCCAGCCGTGCACTCAGCCTCCCATGCATTCAGCAGTCAGTCTTCTTTGCGCACGCGCGCCTCCGGACCTCTGCCTTCCGTAGCTCCCAAGTCTCAGTGTGCTTTCTCTTTTCCTGACAGTCCAGATTCCCCCCGAATGAGTCTGGTTTCCCAGCGTCTCGTCCGGGACTGAAGTTCAATGCAGTCTGGAGCCTCCATCTCCCTCCCGCTTTAGAAAGCCAGCTGCACACTTAGCCGCCTGTGCACACAGCCGCCCGTCCTTTCCATGTGTGACTCTCCGTACCTTAGCCTTTTGCAGCTCCTCTGAGTCTCAATGTGCTTTCCTCTTTTCTTCTAGTTGTAGAATTTCCACTCAGCCAGCTTTCCTGTGGTTCTGGATGGTGTCTGTTTTGTCTTTTAGTTGTAGTTTTGGTATTGTTGTGCGAGGCAGCAGTTTAGGTGTTTACCTATGCCGCCATCTTGGTTTCTCCTCCTAGGTGGTTTATATATATTAACTCACTGAATCCTCACAACAACCCTCCAAGGTAAATACCACTATTATCCTCATTTTCTAAACAATCTGTGGCACAGAGACCTTAGGTAACTTGACCAAGGTCATAGCTAATAAGTGTCAGAGCCATGATTTCAATCATCTGTGCTCAAAACTATATGTATTAAGAAAATTCTCTACTTAGCAAACTGATAGAGTTTTCAAAACCTACTCTTAAATCTACTTGCTTTAAGTCCAAAGTGACACTATACAATGACTGCTCTGTTGATAAGGAGCAGAGCTGATGACTTTCTACTCTGGCACATGCTTGCCCTAGTTGATAATAACGCAAGGTTGACAATAATTACTATTTTTGTGATTAATTGAGCACATACCAAGCATCAAAGAGCACTCAAGAAGCTTTCACTTACGCTGTTTTATAAAATGACTAAATTAGTCCTATGAGAAAAATATACCATTTTCATTTAACAGATATAGAATTCAGGGCCCAGAGAGTTGAAGCAACTTGCTTAAGGTTTCATGGGTCATAAGTCGTGGAATCAGTACTTGGAATCAGTTGTAGCTGATGTGACAGTTCCACTGAGCGACACTTGGCTGGGGATGGCACATGGGATACACTGGACAAAGAGTGTGAGGAGGGAGGGCAGAGGAAAGAGGAGGCAGAAGGGAAGTAAAGAGGCATGAGCAATCAGTATAGGCCAGTGGTCAGCAAACTGCGGCTCGCGAGCCGCTGTGTTTTGCCGCTCTGTTGACCAATGAGTTTGCTGACCACTGGTATAGGCTTAATGGTAACCCACCTCAGTGTTGCTCAAAACATGGAAATTAGAGCTATTGTGCCTGTGCTTAATTAACCTTTACTAGCCTCTCTGTTAGCGGAACTGTGAAATCTGATTTATGAGCTTTCTGATCTCTAACAGCAAGTTGGTAGAGTAGAAAAATAAGAGAATTTGGATACTTGCATTCTTAGTTCAGTGTTGTCAATAATTTGCCATGTGTTCTTGGAAAAATCATTTTACTTCTGAGCTTGAATTTCCCTTAAAACAAGGTGAAGATTATCTGGGACAAGGCTTTGGGAGTATCAAATTATTTCTAAGCACTATTTATTTGTATTTAATTAAATATAGCACTTGTTATAAACTCAATATTTGTCAGTAGTGGAAACAATTAGAAACCAAAGAGAAACAGGAAGAAAAAAGAGTGTAAATATCCTTTGTGGTTGGCATGCTAGGTTGGCTAATCCAATGCTAACCCCCCAATCCCCATCCTGTTTTCTCAGGCTCCTTTGCAGTTGGAGTGGCCATATGACCCAGTTCTGACCAATGAGATGAAAGTGTAAGGCTTTTGCTTTTCTGGTTCCAATAAACAGATGGGGGTCATGCCATCTTTTGTCCCTTAAATGTGGGATATTATGTATAAGTTGCAACCATCTTTAGATCACAGGGAAAGGCCAAGGGAACTACACAGATGGCTAGCCCTGACAATGTTGTCTTGCTGAGCGATCCCAGCAGCCGCCTACCTCCAAACTTCTTATTTTGTGAGAATAAACCCTTATTATTTTAAGCCATTGTTAGTTGAGTTTTCTGTAACTATCAACATAACTATTACATTAATACACTCCCATAATCCAGAGATCATAACTGACAACACCTCAGCATGCATTTTTCAGATCTTTTCCAAGGCATACATAGCAGGAAAATATTTTGAATTATTAGGAGGTTACTACCTTGTACTTTTTGTGTTCTAAGCCCACTATTTGGCTATTTTCCAGTCACTATTCATGAGGGACAATAAATATTATAGAAAAACAAAAAATCAAGGCTACTCCTAAGGTGACTTGAAAATCTACAGCAGGGATAAAAGAACTTTTATAAGAGCCAGGATTTCTTTTTTAATATAAAAAAATGTTTATCTACAGATTTTTAATAGCCTGACCTTATATCTAAAAAAGCAAACCTGGAAGCCTCAGAACAGTGTTTGGAAGATAAAACTCAGGAGAAAGAAGAATGCAGGAACAACAACAAAAAGACAGGAGTTGGAATGTCTGGAGAGAAAAGGGAGCATTGAAGGTGTGAGACCAGAGCTGACATATCACTAGGTTGAAAAGGGGCTCAGAGCTCTGCCCTACACCTGAGACTGGGAGTGGGTATTAGGAATCATAAATAGATTTAGTACAAATAAAAAAAAATAAGGCAGTTGAAGGTTTCTTCTCAGGATGTAAGTTCATTCAAGTTGCTCTATGTCAAACATGTTACCTATTGGGGCAAAGTAGCCATTGAATGGGCTGGGTTAGTGAAGAGCATCCTTTTAGATATAAGAAGACATCTAAGAATTCCCCCCTGGATCCTTTGTGATGAGTACCAAATGGGCTGAGAATAAATTGGAACAAAGTAGGCTAGGAGGGTATAGACTTTTCAACTGACAGCTAGTACAGGACCACAGACATTAGCAGCAGATGCCAGAGTTAATGATGGTGATCAGATAAGATGAACTGCAGAGGTCAGGGAAAAGCAGAGGATAAGCACAGGACTAGATGCCACTCATTTGGATTCTAGGACAATATATCTGTTCATGAAAATACTAGAGAAGCAGGAATGGAACAGGAAATGGGGAGGAACTTGAACTAACTGTCTTAAATTAGGAAGTGTCTGAGTCACTTTGAATTGTAAAATTAAGTTTTCTAAATTTGTCAGGAATGCGGGATAATAGCCTAAGATAAGTTCAGTTTAAAGAAATAAATAAAACGTACCGTTTTTGGATACTCAAGTGTATACTCTGTACATTTTAGCTCACTACCACACCAATTTACATTTATAACATATATGTATTTTTTCTAATATGGAAAAATAGTAATACTAATTTGTCAATTTCTATTGCCTCAATATATTGTGACCATCTTTCTATGTCTATAAATATTAATTTGTAAAAGAGATCCTTAAACTTTTTTTGAAACTTTTGAGGATCTGATAAGAATTATATACCCAGAAAAATGTCCTGTGTACCCCCCCCCACACACAAAACTGTATATAATTTAAGGGTACTTGTTTAAGAACACAGGTTAAGAATTTCTGCAATATAAATTTTAATAACTGAATAGTATACATTGTATGGCCACCCCACAATCTATTCATTAATCTCCTACTGTTGGACATTTAGACTTCACTTTTCCTTTATTATAGATGACCTTTATGATAAATTCCTAGAAATAGAATTTCTAGTTTTATTAGAGATGTTTCCACTGCAAGTAACAAAATACCCAAATAACAGTGATCCATTTTTCTTACATAACAAAAGATTCAAAGGAAGCAGCCTGGTGTAGACTCAATAATGCCAGCAAGGACCCATACTTTTGTCTTGTCACCTCATGGTTACAAAATGGCAGCTACAGCCCCAGATATCATCTCCTGTTTAAGGCAGGATAAAGAGGGAAAAAGTAATTTTTTTTTTTTTTAAATCAGGAAAGCAGACTTCTGCTTAAGTTTCAGTGGCCAGAACTAGATCCCTTTTCTGTAGGGAGCCTGAAAAAGTAAATGTTTAGTTTTCCTAGACTTTTCTAGTGGGGAAGTTAAGAAAGAAGAGTGTTGGTGGTGGCTTTTGAGTTAATCAGTCTGCTACACAGGGGCCAAGTTTCTGAGCATTTTAAAAGAGTTGATCTACAGAGGTAACAAATTTGAAAGGGCTTTATAAACCAAAAATTTATGTACAAATTTGAGGTACATAATTTATTAGAAGTGATGCTGTGTTTCTCAGCAGATCAAATATGTAGTTTTATTGCTAATCCCTGGGCAACTGATTTGCTAATTGGCCACCTCTGTTCAGAAAGACATTGTTAAAAAGATTTTTTTCTAGAAATAGCTTTTCCATCACAGTGACCAAATTACTTGTTTATATCCTATTTTGATATTTTAGTCACCTACCACTGGGGTGTCAGAAAAACAGCATTAGGCATGGGGTCAAAAGACCTGAGTTAATTTCTTAGCTCTGCCACCTGACCACAAGGAATACCGTTCTCTAGGCCTTGAGTTCCTTACCTGTAGGATGTGAAAAATAATTTCTACTTCATAGCATTGCTAGAGGAATAAGGTGAAATTATGGATGAGAAAGTGCTATGAAGTAAATCAGAGATACTGGTAGTTGTGTTATATTGTAAATCAGAAGACGCCTTAATCAATAAGCCAAATTTATTTGAGCCTTGTTTTGCTAGCGCTAGCGGGCCCAGGGGAAAATCGTGCTTCTCAAATTCTGGGGCCCAATATGGTGGAAGTCTCCCAAATGTATACGTTTTTCAGCTCTTTGTCTCTCAAATTTGGAATGAGACTTCCGGACCTTCTGAGAAAAAGTCCTGTGTGCTGGCACAGGCCGTGAGACCATATCTCAAGGCCTGGCCTGGTGCCAGCACTGACAACTCCGTCTGGGGCATAGTTTATGGCCTCTTTGGAATGGGGTGTCATCTTATTTTTCCCTATTATTTAAGCAAACAAACATTTACAGAAGCCAGAATAGCAGGGTTAAATTTTAAACAGCAGTTTTTACCCAAGATGGAGGTTACTATGCTTCAGTTGTTTATCAGTCATTCTTACTGGACATTTTAAAAACTGTTTGAATCAAGGTCAGAGCCTGTGGTTTGCTGGTAAACTGAACCTTCAAGGGGAAAGAAACCCAAAACTTGATTTGCAGAGTTTGGCGATATCCATGGAATAAATACTCTCACCAGGCTGATTTCAAGCAACCAACAGTTTAACAAACAGCTGCGAAATTTCCAAATGTTTAACAAATCTTGTTCGTTGGTACAAGCCAACTCCAGCACACCACTGCCCAGAGCACAGAATTAGCCTCCTTGTAGTGATTCTGGCTGGCCAGAATCCAACATTTGGATACACCTAGCAAGTGTAGTTATTAGTCATCTTTCCTCTTATCCTCCCTTTCTCCAATATATATTTTCACACACACACACTCCCAGATTTGTGGGAGAGTTTGTAAACTCCAAAAGGCCATACTCATGCAAGTTGTTTGATGAATTGATTTTTAGCAGTGAATAGTTCTAGGCCTATAAAGAAATATAAAGGATTAGAGTAACAAGTAGAGAGAAGTCATTGTGAACAAACCCTGTCTGTGTTATTCATTTGGTTGGTCAGTGATGAAAAACTCAACTTAAACTGATGTAAGAAATGAGGAAAGTTTATTGGCTCAAATAACCAAGATGTTCAGGGCTCACTTCAGGCAAGGCTGGATTCAGGTGCTCAAACTCTGTAACCAGGATCTCAGGCAGGTTCTCCCGTTGCAAGGACAAAATGCAATAACAGCAATTCCAGGTAGCAACCCTGGTGAAAAGAGAGCACTTCTTTCCTGACAGTCCTAGTTAAAGGGAGCTGGCCATCTACAAGTCACGTGGAGAGGCTTCAGAAGACACAAAGCCTGCAGACACCTTGATCTTGGACTTCTAGCCTCCAGACTTGACAGAAAAGAAATGTCTGTTGTTTAAGGCACTCAGTCTGTGGTACTTGGTTATGGCAACCTAGCAAATTAATACAGTCAGGAATAGCTTGGAAAAAGAAGGGTTAGAATTAAACAGTATTGAAATGGACGAATAATGCCTATTGTGGATTTTTAAAAAATTGCCTAGGTCAGTGGTCGGCAAACTGCGGCTCGCGAGCCGCCGTTTGCCACTCTGTTGACTAATGAGTTTGCCGACCACTGGCCTAGGTAATAATCCATGCACATTCAAAAGTCATAACATCTCCCTCCCACCCTCCACTTCCACCTGGTGTTCCCCATCCTCCCAACCCCACCCCAGGCAAATGATCCCCCTAGTTATTCATTCTTTCTCTCTCCACAAACAAACACAAATGTATATTTAAATTATTTTTCTCACCCTATACACACTGTTTTGCACTTGCTTTTCTGTGTAATAAATCATCCTGAAGATCCCAGAAGAATGACTTTAACAAAAGCATGTTTGGAAAGTCAGAGTGAATCACCAACATGATTAAAAACTAAAAGGAATGCATTAACACAGCACTGCCAGCCCATCAGATATTTTAAGCCTACTGCATTCTGTGGAGCAGGGGGGAGAGGCATCACAAGCAGGTGAGCTGGAGATTGTCTGAGCCATAGCACGCTGGAGAAGAGCCTGCCTCTCTCAGGAGGACACATCTTTGGTTATTCATTCCCTCCCCTTCCTGCCTTCTCTTCCCCCTACACAAAGTAGGTCAGCTGGAGAGACACTGCCTTGAGCAAGCAGGAGGGAGAATGGTCCATGCTGAGTGGGAGGGCACGATTCTGGGCCCATATTGGGATGCCATCTGTAATTGTAGACTCTCAGAGCTGCAAGAGATCTTAAAGATCATCTTGTCTAATTCCTTTATTTTACAGATGGGGAAGCTGAGCCCAGAGGAGTGGGGGGAGGGGGCAACTTATCTAAGGTCACGTACCTAGGTGGGGACAGAGCAGGGACTAGAATGTGGATGTCTTGTCTCTCAGGCTGTTTTCATGTTGCCACAGTGCCTCTGTTGGTTCTGTAGTCATTTTCTAGATGTCTTGATTTTACTTTGTCTTCTTTGTCATTCTCTTTATATCTCCCCTTGCAATTAAACTTAAGGGAACAGATCCTGAAGTCAGGCTGCTTGGGTTTCAATACTGGTTCCACTCACCAGCTGGGTGATATGGGGCAAGTTAATTAGCTTTTTGGTGCCTTAATTTCCTTTTCCATAAAATGGAGATTATGTACTTCTTAGGGTTGGGGACAACGTGCCATGTTGCATGGCTCTAAGCAGCACCATTCCCAGCACAGTCCGTCATGTAGATGACTTATTAGTGGTAACATCTAGAGTTGTGCAGTGCAGTGCACAGTCTGGGAGGCCATCTACGGTGGTCCTGGCTGTGAAGAATGAAATGAGATCATGCTTATCAATCTTTTAGCATTAGTATGAGCTCATTGAATGTTGGCTGTCATCATCATCATTTTATTGTCATCATGAAGAACCAATTATTTTATCTTTATAAACAGCCAGGAATGGTAGAACTGAGGAGAAAAGTAATATTTTAATAATTTTTCTTTCTACTGTAAAGATAATAAGCATTCAGTACAGAAAACCTGAAAAATACATATTAGAAAAAAACAAATGACCAAAGTAATATAATCCCAATAACTAGAACTAACTTCTTTTGATTTATGGTGTGTTTTTTCAGACTTTTTTTTCTACCAGCTTTTCCAATTACCACTACATTGGGAATGTTTTCCCATGTCAATAAATGTGCATCTACAGTATCCAGCTTCAATGAGAGGACTACAGCATAGTGGTTAAAACATGGACTCTGGATCTAGATGGCCTGGTTCAAATGTCAGCTCTCTCTACCACTTCCTAGTTGTGTGACCTTGGGCAAGTTCATTAACCTTAACCTCTCTGTGCTTTAGTTTCCTCACCTGTGAAGTGGGGCTAGTAATAATAATTTCTACTTCACAGGTTTGTTGTGAGGATTAAATGAGTTAACATATCTAAAGTCCTTAGAAAAGTACTTGGTACAGAATGCCGTATTATTATTTTCTGAATATACTATAATTTGCTGAGATGGTGCCCTATTGTTGGTCCACTAGATGGTTTTCATTTTTTTCTATTATAAATAATGTGGCCACAATTATTCTCAGCCATGTATCTTTGAGCGCATGTATGGTTATTTTATTATATTCCTAAAAATGGAATTGCTGATTTATAGAGAATGTGCTTACCAAATTATCTAAAGTTTGTATCAATTTATATTCTGGCAGCATTTAAAGGGACAGGAGAGCAGCATAAGTCCATGGGGTCCTGGAAAAAAGAACAGGGGATGGTGGGGACACAATTTGGGACTAGGAAATATATTCTGGTAGTTATAGATCTATATAGTTCCCTGGAGATATTACCCATGTCTGCCCTTTGCAACCTAATACCATTTTTTTCAAACTTTAGTCATTTAAGTACCATCTTCATGATTTTTCCATCTTTAAAAACCATCTATACCATAATATATTTAATACTCAAAAAGATATTTACTTTAAAAGAAAACTTTAAATGATTGCTATAACTGTAAGACCAGAATCACACCCATAAAAAGAGAGTAGCTATAAAAATAAATATAACAAAAGCAAATGTTATTGTGGCTAGGCACTGTTGCCTGGCAATGGTCTGAGCTCCAGGCCATGAACTTTGCATTATTAAAGAGGCGGACTGGCAAGTGAGCACATGCTAGGGAGGTGTTAAAGACTTACTAGCACCAAGCTGACACTTTCTCCTTGGCATAGGCAGAAAGATCAAAAGCACCTTGAAAGTGATTTTATTTTCATTTTAGGAGAAGGGACATGTGATTTTAAGTTGAAGGGCCTGTGAATTTACCTACTAAAATCGTCTCTATAATCATCATGTTCCTTACTTTGGGAAACACCAGCCAGAATTGCCTCACTAGGAGCGAAAAAACTCTTCCTGCACTCAATCATGTAATCTTTTCAATAACCCTATCAAGAGAGTGCTGTAAGTATTGCTTCTGTTCTCCAGATGAGGAAACTGAAGCATAGGAGGGTTAACTAACATGCCCAAGATTGCTATACCAGTAGCTCATTGTTATGAGAGCTGGGATTTGGAATGCAGGTGTTCTGGTTCCAAAGTCTAAGCTTCTAAATAATGTATTATACTGGCACTGGATGGTCCTATTACCAGTTATGAGCTGCATGCATCCCTGGTCTCATAGCTGAAAAGGTATGTTAGACAGTGGGACACCCTTGTCTGAAAACTGGATTCTTACCTTGCTAGTTTGACTCTGCTTTAACCTTGCTTTGACCTTGACCTTTCCTTGTTACCTGGACTGGTGACTTGGAGACTCTAAAACCCCTGCTGGCACTGATGGCTGAAGACCTTGTTGCACTAGGGATTGTTGGGTCTAGAGGAGAGTATTATTACATTTGCATGAGCTTTATGGGGGCTCATTGCAGAGTGAGTTACTGACAAAGCCTGAACTAGAACCTAGATCTGATGAATCCTACTTGGATTCACCACATCCTGCACTTTCTTAAGTTATGTGGACAATTAATTTACCTTTATAACAATTATCTTATTTGCTTTCCCAGTAATCTTGGGAAATAGGTAGGTATTATTATAAGTGCTTTATAAATGAAGAAACTGAGGCTATGCTTAAGGTCACATAGCTAATAAGTGGCAGAGCCTTTTGAATACGTTAGAGGATATTCTGTCAGAAAGGGATGTGCTTAGGACTATAACCCAGTCCTGTCTGGCTTTAAGTCCAGATCTACAAAATGCCCCATATCTATTTCATCCTCTTCAGTTTCTTTTCTAAGGGATGGGAGTGGTGCCAAGTATGAGTGATTCATACTAAAGTGCGAATGACTATATCCAACTTCATATGTTTCCCCATCTGGGTGTGTTTGCATTTAGAGAAGATGCTCTCTAGTGCAACTGAGGGATTCACTTATATATTTGAAATCTATTGTTACATAATAAATAAGCCTAAAACGTAATGGTTTGAGGCAACAATAATTATTTATTATCTCTCATAATTTCTGTGAGTTAGGAACACAGGGCAAAGAGAAGTCTTGACTCTGCTTCATGATGACTTGGTCCTCAGCAACAAGACTCAAAGGCTAAGACTCATTCACTCACACCTCTGTTGGTTAGTGCTGGCTGTTAGCTGGAACACCCACTTGTGGCCTCTCTATTTGGCCTGAACTTCCTCTTAACATGGTAACTGGGTTATAAGGGTAAGTATCCCAAGAGAAAGCCAGGCAGAACTCATATTGCCTTGTATGATCTAGTCTTGAAGTTCAAGCAGTGTTGTTTCTGTGTCATCTCATTGGTTGAGGCAATACTTATTGACATGAGAAACATCCAAACCTGTAGAGAATTTTTGTAAGTTTATTTGAGCCAAACTGATGACATATGCTAGGGAGCAAGATCTCAAATGCTCCAGAGAATAACAGTTTTGCAGCTTCATTTATGCATTTGAAATTAAGGAGGGAACCTAAGGAAGGTTACATGCAAGTGGGAGAAAGCAAGGTGGGGACTGGGTATCAGGATAGTTAAGATTATGTGCTCTCTAGGGTTAATACCCTCTTTAAGGGGTATTACTTCTGGCATTTCAAAGGTGTGTTAACCTAGATGCACAAGATCAATGGACAGGACTGCATAAAACCTGTCACTGAAGAAGTCAAAGTCCTGAGGCATGACTACGGACCATGACTTTCCCAGTTATAAATTTATGATCATATCACCCTGTGAGATTTCTTTCCATTGAACTCCCTTCTTTTGTCCACATACCAAAGGTCCAATCAGTTTCAAGGGGAGGTAACATGGACCCTACTTTTTAATGGAAGAATGTTAACTTCTATTATAAAAAGAACATGTGAGATGAATATGTATTGGTACAGCTGTCTTTGGAAAATACAATCTGGCACAACTCTCAATGGTGAAATTTCATGCACATGTCTGGTTTGTGGAACAGATTTTTGGACAATGGGGGGGGGGGGGTCCTCTTGGTGTGGCTCCAATCAGATCCTATTGTTCCTGGGGTTGCTTTGCTCCAGCTTCCTGCAGCATTCATAATTCTGCTTTTCTCTGCTCTGCATTTACTAATATACTGCTGTTAGTTTGTGATCCATTTTTCTCAGAGGGCTCAGATAGCACTCACCACCGTTAGGCAGGGGCATGATCCTGCCTGCCAAGAGGACCTAACATTGACAATAAACAGAAATAAAAAGTGTGATCTGCTTCTGTGCCATCATATTCAGCCCAGCCAGTAATGATTAGAAAGTTTCCTGCTTTGAAGTAGGCCTTCCATGGGCCCAAGGAGAAGATTAAAGACTGAAAGTGGGCTAAGCTATGGTAAAGGGAGTGTGTGTGTTTTTGGGATGTGGGGGTTATCAAGATCTGAAAATGGTGGCAGTTTCAAAATTTCTGTATGGGAGGTATTATGGGCAGCAATCTGGTTGGAAGAAAGAATAAAAAGTTTCATTTGCATTACCCTTTACATATTAGAAAGCATTAATTGTTTATTTTAAAGATTTGGGATGGGGGCTTAATTTGGATTTGACCAGAAGCAGATACTGAGATAAAGATTCAAAAATGTGGAAGTGAGAAGACAAGCAAGGGAAGATAAGCAATAAAAGGCACATTATGAAGCCGGCTATCACTGTGGGTGAATGGAACTTATCTTGTTGGGGAAACAATGGCAGCTAGTGTGAAACTCTCACCTTCAGAGTTATCCCACCTGAGAGGTGACAGAGCTGGGCTGTTGGTACTCCACCTGCCATCAGGGCTGCTCCTGTAGGGCAAGGTTTAATTCTATCCTGCTGTTCTGAGCAAAGCAGGCTTCCAAGGCTTTGGAGAAAGCCTTTAGACAAAAAGATGCAGGAACTGGCAGTGGGAAGGCAGCTTGTACATTCCCAAGTGGTAAGGAATATGGGCAGGGCATTGGTGATGTATCCCACAGGTAAGGTGAAAAACTCTTCTAGTTTACCCAGCTTTAAAACCAGGAAAATCCCAGACAAACTTGAATGAGGTGGTCACAATAGCTAGGGGCAAAACAAAATGGGGAACTAAAGCTACTGCTTGGAAAGAAAGGGTCAAAGAAGATGATTAAAATGTTCTGAAATAAGACAGTGGTGATAGTTTCACAATTTTGTGAATATACTAAAACCACTGCATTATACACTTTAAGAGGGTAAATTCTATGGTATGTAAGTTATCTCAATTAAAAAGAAAAGATTCGCCGAAACCGGTTTGGCTCAGTGGATAGAGCGTCGGCCTGCGGACTGAAGGGTCCCGGGTTCGATTCCGGTCAAGGGCATGTACCTTGGTTGCGGGCACATCCCCAGTGGGAGGTGTGCAGGAGGCAGCTGATCAATGTTTCTCTCTCATCGATGTTTCTAGCTCTCTATCCCTCTCCCTTCCTCTCTGTAAAATACCAATAAAAAATATATTTGAAAAAAAAAAAAAAAAAAAAGAAAAGATTCCCATAAGGATAAACATAGATTAATGGAATAAGGTTGGGAATCCAGAAATAAACCCTTATTTTCACAGTCAATTATCTTTGACACCTGTCACTGGATTTATGATTCTGGGGATTAGGATATGGACATATCTGTTTGTTGTTGTTGTTAATCCTCACCTGAGGATATTTTTTTCCATTGATTTTTAGAGAGTGGAAGAGAGGGAGGGCGGGAGGGAGGGAGGGTGGGAGGGAGAGACAAAGAGAGAGAGAGAGGAGAGAGGAGAGAGGAGAGAGAGACATTGATGTGAGAGAGGCACATCAATTGGCTGCCTCCTGCATGTACCCCCCGACAGGGTCCTGGGATTGAACCTGCAACCCAGGAACGTGACCTTGACCGAAATCCACAACCAGTGTGTGGGCCGATGCCTAACCACTCAGCCAGGGAAGGACATATCTTTTGTTGTTGTTGTTGCTGACACTATTACTGATATCCCCCATTCTCCCCTTTGTCCACCTCCATCAAGCCCCTGCTCCCCCCTGCCGCCCTGCCTCCTGGCCTTCACCACACTGTTGTCTGTGTCCGTGGGTTTTACATATATTTTTTTGGCTAATCTCTTCTCCTTTTATATAGTCCCTCTACCCCCTCCCTTCTGAGATCTGTTCCATGTATCCATGCCTCTGGTTCTATTTTGTTCATTAGATTAGAATGTGGGCATCTCTTTTGAGGGCCACCATCCAACCCACCACAAAACCCACTTCACAGAGAAACAAAAGGACAAGGCTAAATAAGATTCCTTCAGCTGTGTGGGGAAGGATGGATGGGAGAGAAGAGATTGGTGGCATATAGACCAACCAGAAGATTGCTATAAGAAACCTGGACAGATATTGAAGAAGAATTGGACTAAGACAGTGACAAAGTGAATGGAGAAAAGGGGAAGAGGCTCTGTATCCAATCCCAGTAATTGATTCCTTCCCAGCTTTCCATTGGGTAAATTGGGTAGTCCACCTGAATTTCAGGCCACAAAACTTGTTTCCTTGAGGGCTGCATTATGCCTTTCCTGCTAACTGTAATGGAAAGGGGGTCGAGGGATGTCCTTAGAGCTGCAGCTATAAAACCTCTCATCTCCCTTCCTCTCCCTGTACACACACTTAAGTAGAACTGGTGAAAATGAACCTCCCCTTAGTCTGGACTCGGATATACTGGATGTCTTAGCTTGGGTGTGTGTCTTGAGTATGGGCCTGGACTTGGGTATGTATCTTAGCTTTTTCTATAACAAAATACCACAGATTGGGTGGCTTACATAACATAAATTTATTTCTCACAGGTCTGGAGATTAGAAGTCCAAGATTTGCAGTGTGCAATCTGGAGACCTAAGAGACCTGATGGTAAAGTTCCAGTCTGATTGAGTCTGATGGCCTAAGAACCAAAAGAACTGATGGTATAAGTTCCCATCCATGTTTGAGTATGAAGGCAGAAGACCAAAGTTCCAGCTTGAGGACAGTCAGGCAGAGAGAAAGAATTATTTTTTACTCAAACTTTTATTCTATTCAGGCCTTCAATGGATTGTATGAGGCCCACCTACATTGGGGAAGGCAATCTACTTTACTCAATCTACTAATTCAAATATTAATCTCATCCAGAAGAGCCCTCACAGACATACCCAGAAATAATGTATAACCAAATACCTGGGCACCCCATGGCCCAGTCAAGTTGACACATAAAATTGACTATCACAAGTCAAAATCTGTCTTAGTCAGTTCAGGCTGCCATAACAAAATCATAGACTGGGGTGGCTTAAACTATCGAAATTTATATTTCCACAGCTCTGGAGGCTGAAGTCTCAGATCAGGTTGTCAGTATGATTGAGTTCTGATGAGAACACTCTTCCTAGCTTGTAGATGGCTGCTTTCTCACTGGGTCCTTACATGGTAGATAGACAGCAAACTTTCTGGTGACTCTTCTTAAAAGGACACTAATTCCATCATGAGGGCCCCACCTTCATGGCCTGATCCAAATCTAATTATCTCCAAAAGGCCTCACCTCCAAATACCATCATATTGGAACTTAGGCCTTCAACGTATGCATTGGGAGAAACACAGTCCAGTCCATAGCAGTATAAGTAGGGGGAGAGCTGTCGTTTAGCATAACTTCTCTCCAAGCATCAGTAGCTCCCTCTGGCCATAGCCTAAAGGCCAAGTCCTAAAATCTAGCCACTGCCTACTTTCCAGAACATACCTCCTATGTTCAATTCCCCTACAATTACCCTCTGTTCAATTAGGTGATATGTGGCTTGTACCAGTTGTTTGAGAAGTAAGACTAATGGCCACGGTCGCAAAAGTAATGGACCTTGTGTAGCCAGAGAGACTGATAGCTGAATCTTGCGATTATAGAATCAGGCATGGTCCAACGGAGAGAACAGGGGGTTGGAATCCAACAGGTCTGGATTCCTAATGCGGTTCGGCCTCTTGTTCTGAGACCTCGACCAAGCTACTTAACCTCTTTGAGCCTCAGTGTTCTCATTTAGGAAAAGGAATAATAATAATAATACCAATGTTGTAAGGATTCAGTGAGAGAATGTTTCAAACACTACCATTCTTTCTGAATTCTTCACTCTGCTTGTTTGTGTAGACAAGCCTGAGGGAAAACCAGGCAATAGAGCTAACTGAGAATTTCTCTGAAGTCAGCATCAGTTTTGGGAAAAAGAGCTTATTTCACCATGCTTCTCTTAGCTGGAGGGAGAAGTGTTTTGGCTGAATTTCAAGCATTCTCTCTCACTCTCCCAGCACACTCAGAGGCTGCCTCCTGGGTGGAAGTATCACTGTAATCATCTGTGTCTGGCTTCCTGCCTCAAATCCTTCTCTTACCCACAGCTAATATCCCCATGGCTCCCTGAGGCTTCACACCACGCTGACTTCAAGCAGAATCTAAGGAGTCCAAGGACAGAGGGGGAGCATCATCATTACCAATGAAATATCATTTTCATGGCTTATATTTATTGTGTATTGACTACACACCAGGTACTGTACTCAAACTTTACATGCATGATCTCATTTAGTCATCCCAATAAACTTAAGAGGTAGGTATTGCTATTACTCCCATCTTACTAGTGAAGAAACCGAGGTCTAAGAAATTTATGTTATTTGCCAAAGCCCCTTATGCCTTAGCTGATTGGGTTGGAATTGGACAACTGACCCAAGCTGGATCACTCAGATTCTCTCTCCCAGAAATTTGGAATTGGATTTGAGATGGGGTGGTCACTCAAAATAAAGATACGTAACATTGGAAACCATGGGGTGGTCCTTAATGACGATACATGCTAATGTTGAAATTCTGTGGAGAGAAAAGAATGAGGCAGACACAGAGAATAACAGAAATAAATGGGCCTTTGGAGAAAGAGTAAGTGAGAGAGAGACTGACCCCCTGGATTCTTCCATTATACTTTTTGGCTGTATTAGTCAGGACTCTAGGAAGTAAATGATAGAAATTTGACTCCTACTGGCTTAAATGAAAGAAAATACATTGGTTAAGAATAACAGGTTTTAGGTATGGCTGGAACCAATCATACTCAACATTGTCAGGAACCTGTCTCTACTCCTGGGATTTACTTCTTTCTATGTTGCTGTCAGGCAGGCTCTTTCCATGGATGTAGAAAGATGGCTGTTGGGAATCCTAGGCATAGATTCTTACACTTTCATCTCCAGCAGAGAGTGTCTTTTTTCCAAAAGTTCCAGGAAAGGTCTCACCATTAAATCACTGGCCGTCTTGGGTTATATGCCCAACTCTGAGACTATCACTATGTTCAAACAATGAAATACCTAACTGGCCAGACATGGTACCATGGGTTGGAGTCAATTGCACTCAAATCACATGGATTGAGAGTGGGGAAAGGTGGCTTCCCAAAGAAATTATGGAGCTATCATTAGAGGAAGGGGGACTGGAATTAGGACAATAAATTCAATGGGTGTTCATCACATGTTGCTCTATTCTTAGAATAAAATTTTTTCCTTTCTTTTAACCAGCTGAAGATGGTTTTGAGGAGGATTCTGTTATTTGTAACCTAAAGATGTTGTTACTGAGATAGCCAGATTTCTACCATAAGTTTCCAGATCGCCTGCCCTACTTTCTAATACCCTTTTCCACCTAGCCACCAGCCCCAAGGGCTTGTCCCACCTGCTCTTACATCTAATTGTAATCACTGATAAAGATTGCTACATTCTTTCCCTTTCCACTAGCCGGATGCAGACTAGCATCTTGGAAGCCATGCAGAAGATGGCAGAGCCTCAAGGTAGAAATACCTTGGTTTCTTAAGGAAGACCCACCTGGCAATCAGCAAACATGTGAGAGTGTATATACACAAGAAATAATCTATTGTGTTAAGCTTCTGAGATATGAGAGTTGATACATTTCAGCAGATACTATTACTTTAACTAAAACAAAAGTAAGGAAGGTGAGCTTAAGGGCTTTAGACTTGATTTTCAAGGCTAGTTAGCCTTACTGGTCAGGCATGTTGGTTGTAAACTGTCTCTGGATCATGCAAGAAAGGAATTAATTGAAAGAACACTGGGTAGCTCTCTGAATTGCCAGCGAGAGACTAGGGATCCAGTTTTGGAAAGCAGGAACAGAAGGAAAGTATACAGCCAGAATTACAGGCAAAAGTCAACCTCAGAACCAACAGTTAGGGACATTGCTATTCTCATTGCTGAAAACTGGACATACCAGTTTGCATGGCCTACACTTCTAACCTTGGACACCTTTACCACTCTCGCTCCTAGAAAATGAGTGTTGAAGCTACTCCTCTGTGTGTTTTTTTCCACCACCAACTCCAGATTTAAAATCCCAAGAGAGAGCATCAGCTTGGCCAAACCTAGGTCATGTGCCCAAAACTCTGATTGCCAGAAGTTCTGAGACAGAAAGTGTATCTGGGCTTTTCAGCTTCTACATGGGGAGGTCACCGTTGACTTCCATCAGGAGTTAGAGAGTGGGGAATTTTTCCAAACTAGGAAGGATATCAACCAAACTGCCCCTCTAAAACAATGAAAAAACGAATCAACAGCAACAGCTATCACCATTATAATTACTGCTACTAATTAAACAAATGTCCACTCCAGGGACCACTAAAGGTTTTTGAGCAGGGAAGTGACATTATCAAATATACGTTAGAAAGATTCTTTTGTTGGCTAAATGTGGATTGGATTGGAGGAAGGCCAGGCTGTGGCAGGGAAACAAATAAGAAGCCACTCAAAGTGTGTCTGTGTAAGAGCCACATCTAGCATTACGTGGGAGCTTGTTAAAAATGCGGAATCTTGGACCCCACTCCTGACCTGGTCTAGGGCAGTGCTCTTCAAACTTTAAGGTACATATGAGTTACCCAGGGATCTTGTTAAAATGCAGATACTGATTCAATAGGTCTGGGGTGGAGGCTGTAGTTCTGCATCCTATATAATAAAAGGGTAATATGCAAAGAGACCGAACGGTAGAACAACTGAACAACCAATCAAAGCGTAATATGCTAATGATATGCTAAGGCTGCTCAACCACTCGCTATGACGTGCACTGACCATCAGGGGGCAGATGCTTCGACCTGTAGGTTAGCTTGCTGCTGGGGTCCGGCCTATCAGGACTGAGTGAGATGGGTCGGACATACCCTGGAGCACTCCTGCGGTCCCTCCATGCCCAATCATGCACCGGTGTGGTCCCTCAGCCTGGCCTGCACCCTCTCACAATCTGGGACCCCTCGGGGGATGTCGAAGAGCTGGTTTCAGACTGATCCTGCAGGCCACTCCCCTTGGGAGGGTGCCAGACACAGGGCTCATGGCTGGCCAGCACTATTGCAGCAGTGTGAGCCTCTCCCGATTGGGACTAATTGGGTGTGAGCCTGCAGCAGGCACAGTGGGGCCAGGATGAGCGGGAGCAGCAGGTAGGAGCTGCAGGAGGCGTTGGACTGTGTGTTTTGGCCCAATCGCTGCAGGCCACCCAGAGGGACCCCACCTGTGCACGAATTCATGCACCAGGCCTCTAGTTTTTAATAAGTTCTTAGGGGATGCCAATGTTGTTGGTCCATGGACCATATTAAGAATAGCACAAATCTAGCCCAAAACCTGGGCATGTGCCCTGATGGGGAATCAAACCATAATGTCCTGGTTCATAGGTTGACGTTCAACCACTGAGCCACACCGGCTGGGCAAACATTTTAACTTTTGACAATAAAATACACACTTTTCTGTTGAATAATTAATTGGGTATGATTTATGCTGAATTGTTACAAACTATTGAGCTGCTAGAATCCAACTTTATTCTCAAGAAGACTTAATGAAATGTGATATTTTTTTCTTTCTTGTTAATTTAAGAACTAATCATATTATAATGCTGACCAGGTGTGACACACTGATTTCTCTTTAAAAATACTTCCCAGAAAGCTGATGATGAAAACTTCTTTCAATGCCAAACACAATTAATTTCATTGACTCATAAATGCTAGGGTGAAACATTAGAATATTAAATCTCTATTTGATTTCTTAAGAAAGAAACAATTTTTTATTCTTCTCAATAGACTTTCAATTGTTTTGGATATAAATTTCTCCCTGAAGTTAGGTTAGAGAATTCAGTAAACTAATGAGAGGATCATTCTCAAACTTTATTGAAAGAATATCCAACTATCAGGTGACAGATTGCTGGCTGAGGAAAAATTGATCATCCTTTAACAGGAGGCAATGATTATAATAATTAATATTTATTGAGCTCTTTCATGCATCACACAATTTATTGGGTTTCTCATAATACTCTGAGGTAGGTGCCCTTATTTTTTTAAAAGAATATAAGTTTATTTATTTATTGTTAATCCTCACCTGAGGATATTTTTTTTCCATTGATTTTCAGAGAGACTTGAAGGGAAGAATAAAGGGCGAGAGAGAAACATCGATGTGAGAGAGACACATCGATTGGTTGTCTCCCATACGCATCCTGACTGGGGCCAGGGATCGAACCTGAAACCAGGTACGTGTCCTTGACCAGAAATTGAACTCACGACCCTTCGATCCACAAACCGATGCTCTATCTGCTGAGCTTATACTGGTCAGGGCTAAGGTAGGTGTCTTTAATTCTCATTATATAGATGGGAAAAATAAGACTTAGTGAGGTTCGGTGACTTGCCAAGTTTTTCCAGGTGGCAAAGATGACACCCTAATCCAGGTCTGACTGCTTGTAGAACTGTGGCCCTTAACAATCACTCTGATGATGGACGGAAACTTGACTGGGGGTGGTGAACGAATAATGCAGTGTACAGATGGTATGTTATAGAATTGTGCACCTAAAACCTGCAGAATTTTGTTAACTACTGTCAGGTCAATAAATTCAATAAAAAGAGGCAAAAACCCAAAAAAGCAATAAAGTCTCCCAGATGGCTCTAATATGTGATCATAGTTAAGACCTACTGACCTAACTTATCACACTCTCTCATCCATGCACATGTAATTTCCTCTGCCAGGAACATCATATCACATCCTCTACCTGGCTAACATTTAGAGGTGGCCTTTCCTTATCTAAGGACAGTTGTGGTTGGTGGCCGTTCTATATAAGCCTATAAAACATTATGTCTACTCTATTTTATCATTTACCCCACTATATTCTAATCTGTGTGCTTTCGCATTTTTCTTCTTCAGCAGATTGTGAGTTCCTTGTGGAAGAGGCTATTTCATTTTTGTTGCATCTTATAAATATTTGAATAAATGATTTTGAATATTAAAAAATCCACCCTGAATTCTAGGATGTTAAGCAAGAGATTATAAGATACAATCTCCAATTCTTACATATGAGGAAACGAAGTTCAGCTGATTCGTGGTCCACTGTGGTTTCTGATGCACCATGCTGCCTTTTACTGAAATTGGCCCAAATGTATAAAGTTGGTGAAATGGATCTGATTTATAATGCATATAGGTGTTCCCCTATTGGTACAACTCTGAGGACCCTGGGAAAACTTTGTTTTCTTCAAGATATATTTTCCCCCAAATTAGATAGTCTCTGCCCTAACCGGTTTGGCTTAGTGGATAGTGTGTCATCTGAAGGGTCCCAGGTTTGATTCCAGTCAAGGGCATGTACCTTGGTTGCGGGCACATCCCCAGTAGGGAGTGTGCAGGAGGCAACTGAATTGATGTTTCTCTCTCATCGATGTTTCTAACTCTCTATCCCTCTCCCTCTGCCTTCCTTTCTGTAAAAAGTCAATAAAATGTATTTTAAAAACTTAGATTGTCTCTACCATTAAATATTCACCTCTAACTTAGGCCATTCTTACACATCTTTGTTAAAATGCAGTTGCTTAAGCATTTCAATGTGATTCCTGCACTCTTTTCTGAGAGCAATTTTTAATTGAAAGGAGGGAATCAAGAGGGTGAACAGGAGCAGACTGAGATGAGGCATGGGGCAAGAGTAAGAGGAATGAGGAAAAAGGTGAAAAATGGGAGATGGAAGGGGGGTGTCTGAGGACCTGAATGACAAATCTCTTCTCTAACTACTTTGCTGAAGAACTAATTTAGACTGGAAAGTGACTCTTAGGGTCAACAGGATAAATTTTTGTTTTGAGTTGAGATTAAGACAGCATTAGCAGAATTAATTTATCTAAGATCACTTACAAATACATAGAGCATAGTTACAAAGAGCTTGGAGAAAAAGCTCCAGATCTAACACCTCCTTGTTCTGTGACCTTGAGGAAGTCGCTCCACCTCTCTACCTAGCTTTAGCTTTTAACCCAAATTGGCATCAGGTGAGACAAGAAAAGAAGGGCCAGAAGGGAGGCTTTGGCTGCTGGGTAGATGATATTTTTAAAACACTCTGAATCTCTCCTAGCATTAAATCCTCCTAGAGCTTATCCATGCTAGACATGCTTTGAACAAGGTTGACACTAAACATCCTTCCAGAGACTTCTGAATTCCCAGTAGCTTCTCTGTTCCATGTTCCTCTCCTGTTGGTGATCATTAGTGGAGCCACCTCCTTGTCCCAGCATTCTTGTTCAGCCAGAGAAGTCTGGGCCATGCCCCTTTTCCTAGAGGGGTCCTTTCTCACCTCTGGGTGAAGCAACAGGAAAAAGAAATAGTTTATGTAATGGTGTGAGCTCACTGGTGCCTCAAACTCATTTTTTTTTCTCCAATTATCACATGTTTCTAACAGCTAGTTTAGAAGTTTTTTCCAATTTTTTTTTCAGCCAGAGAGCTTTCTGTTATAGATCCAAGTTTATCAGAGTATAAATTTAAAGAACACATTTAAACAGAACTTCAGATTTTAAAACAGAGATAATGAGTGCTTTATCACCAATGACACAGATTGGGAAAAGGGTAATTCCTCCTCTGGGGAACCTCGTAAAAGATGTTAATGCTTGGGAATTTCCCCAATTAATCTTATGGTTAAAATTCTTAAAGCAGCTTACCTCAGAGTGTGTCTCAGCTTGGCACAGACCTACCTGTGTGATAGACCTATCAACACAGCTGATCAAAGAGAAAAGCCAAAATAGGCAGGGCCCTGACCACTAGCAGGCATTTGCATGGCTGGGGAAACCAAGGGCTTGACACAAACCTTGTAGATAGCTACCCCCTGTCGTTACATGGCCATGATGGGAAAGAAGAATGAGTTGATTAAGATAAAAACTGTAGAAAAGCATTCTTCTGTGAAAAGAACATGGGGTTAAGAGTCAGAAACATGTGTGTTAAACAAAAACCTTTGAGGCTGAAAGTTGTCCTAAAAGACTGGGTTTATTGAGCCATACGCTAGCCAGGCCCTGGGGCATGCAGTCTAAACCACCAGCAGCAGGGCTAGATGGAGAAGACAAACATGGCCCTGTCCTGGGGTAAAGGGGGCTCTTTTATACAATGAGTTTGGAGAAGAAAGATGTAAGTTGCTTTGAAAGAATTTACATTAAGTAAGTTCTTAAGTGAGTAAGGAAGGTGGGAAAAGGTAAAGCAGGGAAAGTTCTGGGATAGGTGAATAGTCTATAAGGAAGAAGTATTTGATACTTCTGGATTCGTTATGGGCAACTAGTTAAATGACTGTAAGCAAGACCCTACACTTCTCTGAGCTTCAGAATCCTAATGCTCCCAGTGGGCTGATACACAGGAGGACTGGGCAAGAGGATGCAACAGAAGTGCAGAGCACAGGACCCGGCATACAACAGTCTTTAATACTTGGGTTGAGAGTACTTTTGAGATCATTTCCTGTCTTTTACCCCCAATCTCATTCTTGATTTTGAGTTGGCCTCTCCCATCCAATGTTGTCATGTCACTCTGGCAATACCTTAGCCCACTTCTTAGACTTTGCATACCAGGGAAGTGGGCAATAGGGTCATTGATGCAATGTAGCTTGAGGGCATCACACAGATCTTAGAGCAAGCATGTCAAACTCAAAGGCTAACACGGGTCAAATAAATGAGGTTTAAATTTATGTGGGCTGCAAAAAAAACAAAAGCTTCAATTTTCATAGAAACCTAGGTTTATTTTGATAGAGACATGCTGAACACAAGGGGCTGAAATAAATGAGTAATCATTAACATAAAATAATAGAACATTTTAATAAAAATATTTTCCTTGAACGTTAACTTTTCAGACACTGAATAACTGCACGAATTAATAAGCATAATGCAAATAAGCCTATTTTTCTTGTTCTCTGAAAGCGAAATATTTCCTGTTTCGCACACCAAACAAATCAGTACAAGACTAATGACGTGGCAATCAGCTGCTAAAATATTCGCTGCTAGTATTAGTGGAGAGAAATGGTGCGCCTGCGTGTAAGGCGCATAAGGGAAATGAATGCAACACGATTATAGTAATCAGTCATTAGCGAACGTTGTCGTTCATTATTAATAATTATGTATAACAGGATATTGTAAAAGTTAAGTTACGAAATTTTTATTAAAACGTTTCTTACATACCATTATGTTGGCTGGGCCGCAAAAATATTCATTGTGAGCTGCATGCTGCCTGCGGGCTGGGAGTTTGACATGCTTGGTCTTATTACCTTCCTCTCTCTTTCACCAGCCTTCCCTTGCTCTCTTCCCAATTTCTCTCACTGGTGATGTGCTTAATAAAATCCTTGCACATTTAATCCTGCTTTTTAGAGTGCTGGACTAACTGAAAGGCCTAGCTGCACCCCTAGACGATAGCATGTAGCTGAGACCACACTTCCTCCAGACTGTTTCCAGCCAACACTGAGCAGGTGGGCGTTTGATGCTGGTTCTTTCCTCTAATGGGCAACTTTGCCTTAGCAACCCCCCGTAGGCCTGGCCCAAACGTTCTTAGAATTATGCTGCAGAGACCCTTCCTAGCCAATCCTCTTTCCTTTCAGGTGTCAGATTTTCATTGCAGTCTGAGGGTCCACCTGCTCTACTCTGGCTCCACACTTTATCTTTCACAGGTGTTTCCGTAAGAAATCTCTTCCATGTCTACTCCCACCGTGGTACGTGCTTTTCAGAAGACTTGAGCAGGTGTTTAAAGGGGCTTTGAATAAGTCTTGTATTTTGCCTTATAGTTTCTACCACCATAAAGATTAATTATTATTATTATTACTATTTTGAATGGAGGAACTTCTTTAATCTGTGATGGCTAGTTTGATGTGATTACATTGATGTAGTGTAGTCATTGAGTTTTAAGTCAGTTAAGATTAATTATTATTGCCCTACCAGGTTTGGCTCAGTGGATGAAGCGTCACCCACGGATTGAAAGTTCCCAGGGTTAGATTCCGGGCAAGGGCACATACCTCGGTTGCAGGCTCAATGCTTGTGGGAGGCAACCAATCAATATGTCTCTCTCACATTGATGTTCCTCTCTCTTTGTCTCTCCCCCTCCCTTCCACACTTTATAAAATCAATGGAAAAATATCCTGAGGTGAGGATTAACAACAATAAGAACAAAATGATTAGTTATTATTCTTTAAACTACTTTAAAAAGAAAAACACTCTCAGGAAAAGATTCTGATTGGCTTGATCTGAGTCAGGTGAACCTTAATTGGCTGTGGTCAAGAGAGTGAGTCATATGAAAACATGGCAGCCATATGGATGGAGTGTGGGAGAAAAGGTTTAGGAAGAGGATGCAAGACAGATAATACAATAAAAACTTTCCACAGGTTCTTGGAGGCATTGCAGATTTTCAGAACTCCTTAGAAAATTCATGGCATAGGGGGCGGGGCAATCATTCTTAAACCGTGTCAGCTGGTGTCTTGAGGGTACTGGTAATTGTCAACACAGAGTAAAGCATTATAGATAGTACCCAGGGGAGCAGAACAGTATCAAGTTTGGGTCAGGGGCCCTGAAATGGAAGTGGAAAGGCAGTCGAGACAAACTTGTATGTTCTTTCCAATTCTGTTGGGGGCCAGCCTAATCTGGGTCCCTTTTAATAGGGGAGGGGAGGCGTAGTCCTTAGCTACTGTAATGGTTATACAAATGAAAAATTATTCAGGAGCCATGAGGTCAAAAGGCTAGAGTAGAGACAAGATACAAAAATCTAGAAGAGGCCAGAAGCAGGGATCAAAGCCTGGGAATGGAGCCAAGAGTTCAGACCTGGGAGACAGTTTGGTTGGAGTGGGTTGGGATCACATAGCAGTGGGGATCGACTGGCCTTGTGGGATTGCTAGGGTATCAGCTATCTTTTATAGATTGCTTTTAAGGTCTGGCAAGAATATAATGAGTGGGTGGGATGGTCTTATTGAGAGGTCCCAGGATGGAACAGCCAGGGCACAGTGCAAGGTGGACATATTGAATGAAGTCTTACTATGAGCTAAATTGAGCCACAGTGATAGATCAGTGTATTTGGAGCCTTAATAGAATGTTCCAGGAGAATTCAGGGCCAGAGAGCCCTGTGAAAATCAACAGAAATCTGTAATTCTTGGGTATCAGAGGCTTTGGGAAATAAGGAGAGTAACTGCAAAAGAGAATTTGGGTTATTTGTTTCTTATGGATCTTTTGGAGGTGAGGATCAGAAGAGGTGACTTTATGACTGCCTGCAGGGACTGCAGTCACAGTTTAACAGGTGTTGAGTTGGGTAAGTTAGAGGTCGAGGACTCTATACCTGTCCTTTACAGCCATTAAGCTGTCATGCCCACTCTCTTCCTAGCACATGCAAGTACCCTTTATACATTTAGTATATGCCAGACATTATCCTAAGCATTTTTTGCACATCACCTCTTCGAAGCTCAAAAATACCCTGAGGTAATGACTACAACTGCTCCCTTTTCACAGATGAGGAAATTGAGGGTCATAGAATGACATCAATTGCCAAAGTCACACAGCCAGCACAGAATAAATCTAGAACGTGAACACCAAAGCTTCTGTGATTGATCACCCTAAGTTGCTTCCCCACACTGCTTTCAACTCTCTCAGTGACCAACTTTATGACTTGTTTTCCCAAGTACGCCTTTGGTGCTCACAGTTGTCCTTTTCAGCTAGTACCCGGGGTCTTATTATTATTATTAAAAAAATTTTTTTGGCTTTTTTTTTTTTAAAACCAGGTATTACAGGAAGGTGATACAAAATTTAGAGAAACAAAAGAACATACAGGCATTCCCTATCACTCAGTTAGTTCTCTTATGATGCCTGCGATTTAGAAGTCATTTGTATTTTTGTTCTTTCATGCCTATTCCCTATTTTGCTATAGAATTGTTGTTGTTTTCCCTTATCGATATGTTGAAACTTTTAATATATTAAGGAAATTAGTCTTCTGCCTTTAACATAAATTGCTAGTATTTTTCCAGTTTGTCTTTTGCTTTTTGAATGTGTGAAGGTTTTCTCCATTTAGAAACATTATGGCAGTCAAATTTATCTATTTAAAAATTTTATGGCTGAGATATGTCGTTCTTAGACAACTATTTCTCACTCCAAAATTATTAAACAAAAATCCCTACAATTGCTTCTATACTGTTTTGGTTTGATCCATCTGAAAAATTTTTGCTATAATGTGTGAGATATGGATCCCATTTAAATTTTTCCCATGATAATGATTCAGTTATTATAACAACTAGAGGCCTGGTGCATGCACTGGAGTGGGGGGTGTCCCTCAGCTCAGCCTGACCCCTCTCATAGTCCGAGAGCCCTCAGGGGCGGGAGTGACCCGGCAATCAGGGGAAGGTGACGCCCCATCATACCTCTGCTGCTGCCACTGCAGGCAGCACAAGCCTCGGCCAGCCCTGATTACCTGAGCCTTGGGCGGCCCTGGGCGGCTGGGCAGCCACCATCCAAGGCTTGCCTGTGCCTCAGGCCAGCCCTGGGCAGCTGCCATTCAAGGCTTGCCTGTGCCTTGGGCCGGCCCTGGACAGGCTGAGGGTCTGAGGGGACTGGTGGACTCAGGAGGCAGGTGCGTGGAGCGGCCGGGCCTGTCTGGGGGTGGGCCTGGCCTTGCTGCACGCCTGCCGCCCTAGCGGGGCTGAGGAGACTGAGCGCTGCCATCTTGTGGCTGTGGGTGTTGCCATCTTTGAGGGCGTGGCAGTTAATTAGCATATTCCCTCTTTATTGGCTGTGGGTGCCGCCATATTTGCAATGGCGTGAGGGTCAATTAGCATATTCCTTCTTTATTAGATAGGATGTTTATTGAATAATCTTGTTCTTCAGTGATTTGAAATGCCACATTTATTCTATACTAGATTTCTGGATATATTTAGGTTTATTTCTGAACTTGCTATTTATTGTTCTGTGTCTTGATGCACAAGTACCACATTGTTTAAATTAATGCAGGCTAATACCATATTTTAATGTCTGGTAGAGCCACTCTTTCCCTTTCTACTCTTTCTTTTTGGAATTCTCCTAGCTATTCCTGATTTTTTATTTTTTCATGTGAATTTCAAAATCAATTTGTCTAGGTTCCCCCTTCCCAAGTCTGTTGGTATTTTTTCTACTAGAATTGGATTAAATTTATAGATTAATTTAGGGAGAAATGATATTGAGTCTTCCTACCCAAGAAAATGATATACCTTTTTTTTTTAAGTATTATTTGATGTCCCTTAGTAATGTTAATTTTTTCAAATAGAATTTGCATACATCTTGTTTACTGATGGATAATCTATCTTTTTTATTGTTATTATAATTTTTTTCTTTCATATTTCCTAATTGGATGTTGTTTTGGCAACAATTTAAAATTTCTACTCTGGCAGAATTGCCTCAGGCTGTCTTGAGAAACATCAGACCTGACTTGACTTGGGTCCTAGTGCCTGCCACCAGCTTGTAGGCATGACCCAGCGCCCTTGAGAGAGAGATGGCATCTGAGGGTTCTGGCAGAGGGAATGCCCTATCCATACCATTAAGCTCTTCTAGGATGGGTGCCATGAATACTAAGACAAGTTGATAATGTTACATACATATTATAAACAACTACAACTCTGTATGAATCTAATGCCTTTCCACCCACTGTGAGGTGTCTGTCCACACTAGGGCAGAGGATAGCAAAGGAAAGCTTATGATGCCTCAATCTGAGATCTTAGGATAGTTTGATTTTTGGTGCCCTGACAATTGATCACCCTGAGGAAACTGAGGCAGCATTTAGTATTATAATTTCTAAAGACAGGACATTATTTTCTCCTCAAATCACAAAATGCAATAGGGTGTCAGGTATCCTCCCAGAAAATTGGAATCTTGGGCCAGTACTAGAATTCATTAATGTTCATTAGCATTCTCAACCATTATTAATATTTAATGAGTACCTGCTATCTATGTGCCACCCTGCCCTAGAGAAGTCCATGGTCCAGTAGGGAAGATAGATAGAAAGTCTCTATAATAGATAAGGATAAATGTTCAATAGAGTTGTGTTCAACATGCTCTGGGAATACAGAAGAGGGGTCTGTGAAATTTATTTGGGATTAGAGGTATTGACTTTTGAGCTTGGCCTTGAAAGATAAGGAGTAGTTAACTAGTTTGGCAAAGGTAGCAGATGGTACTACTACCCTGTAACTCTACTTGGGAGCTAGCTCTGGTGGAGGGATGGGGTTGGCTCTTGCACAGGGTAAGCTGCCTAGGGAGTTAATGCTCCCAGGAGCAGTACTCAACCAATCTTGAATGGGATTTGGCACAAAAAATACCCTAGCTTTCTCAACCATGAAGTGGAACATCTCCAAGATGTGTTCTACAATATTTAGCCACTAATGTTGCTCAGTGGGATTCTGTCCCAGCTGCCCAAAGTGGTAACCTGCTCACTAATGCACCTTTCCTTGGCTTCCTTGCCTCCTGAGTCTCATTTGTCCCCATCCCCATTGGTGCTTCTTGGGATCACCTGTTAAGCAAACCATTTGTACTCTTCTTCTGGGAAACTGATACCAACACAGCAAAGCATGGGCAGAGTGCATTCTCAGAAGAGGGGACAGCATCAGCAAAGGCACAGAGGTATGCCAAAGCATGCTTTATTGGGGATGAGAAAGAAGCTGAGTATGGCTGCAGAGCAGGCCAAGGAAGACTAAGAGTTGTGCTTGGAGAATCATGAACACATGGCTATTCTCTGTGGAGGAAGGATTGTGGGTTTCGAATGGAATTTTTAAAAAGTCCTTCAGATGGTTCAGTGGTGGGCAGGAGCACTCTCTGGGGAACAGGGAGAAAGGAAATCGTCCTGTCCTCCTCCCTGGTACTTTTGGCCAAGACTCAGGGCTCCAAGCTCTGGGGCTCAGGCCTCCCCTACCTGGGTGAGCCTCCTGCCTTCCTGTTGAGTTGGTAGCTCCCACAGCCAGGCCTGTTGCCTGGGCTGCAGCAGGAGTTGCTGGAGGTGGGCGGAGCTCGGTCAACAGCCCACACACTCTGTTGTTACCAGGCCTGGGACAGCTGTCTTTGCCCGGTGGCTGCATAGACGGAAATTTCCTTTCTGCAGCTGTACCTTACCACTCACCACTTGCCTGTCTGCACTCTCAATGCGGGGCTCATTTGAGGCTTCCTTTTCAGAAGGTCATTGATATTCTCATCCTGTTGGCTCCTGTGAATGGCAGAATAAAGAGGCATTTGCAGAGGAGGCTGGGAAAGGACCAGGTGCTTTTCCTATTCTGCCTGGATACAGAGATGTGTTATTATTTGGAGCAGGTTTTCATAAGCAGTCCTGTGCCTTGTTTTCTTATCCGTCTTTCCTTTTATTCTTTCCTTTTTCTTTCTTTCTTTAGGATTCAGAAATGACTCAGCCACAATCTCTGCCCTCAGAAAGATCCCAGTCTATTGAGGAAAACAGAATATGACCTAATAATTATAGTGTTGTATGCCGAGTACTATGACTGAGTTAGTTATATGTTTTAAATATTTGGTGAATGAAGAAAGAAAAATAAAAATCAATGAATGTTAGGGCACCAGGAGTGGGGCATGGTCAGGGAGTTTCATGGAGGCAGTGGTGCCTGAGCTGCATTTTAAAAATTGGTTATAATCACTAGCAGCTGCTGAGCCCTTTTAGCTTGAATCCTCATGACAATGCTATGAGATAGAAAGCCCTACTTTACAGAGGAAGAGAGCCTCAGGGAGATTTGATAAATTGTCTGAGATCATAAAGCTGCAAGTAGTACAGTCAGGATTCCAAAACAATTCTGTCTACCACAAAGCCAGTGGCTGTTCCACTGCACCATGCTGCAAAACATGGGGAGGGTATCTCAAGCAGAGGAAACAGTTTGAGCAAAGGCTTAGAGAGGCATTTGAGAGACAACACAGGGGCTGATTATCTGGAACCCTTGGCTGCCATGCTTTCTGAGCCCCAGCACTTTCCAAAGCATTCACTCTGACCTGTAGAAAAACAATTGGCAAGTGAGTGTTCAATTGCTCATCCTAAAATTGGGAAGTATAGTTTGAATCTCAGCTCTTCTATGACAGACTGTGTGACCTTGGGGAAGTTTCTTCCCCTCTTTGAGCCTCTGTTTCCCCATTTGTTTAAATGAGAGTATGATTCCTACCTTGTGAAGTTGTAAGAATTTAAGGCAATGTGTTAAGTAATCATTACTATTGATCTGTTCAAGGTGACTTTAGGATACCCAGGACTGGCTTATTATGGAGTGGTCGAATGAATCATCAGGCAAGGGGACTTTTAGATAATTGGATAGGGGATGCCTTCTATCTTCCAAGAAATGAGGGTGCTGGCAGAGAGCCTACTGCTAGCCTGCTTCAAATGGACCAGATGCTATTTTGGAGATGAGCAAAAAAACATTCTCTTGACACTGACAGTGTAGGGAGGAGAAGATTAAAACCAAGAAATAGGAATACTGATTCATTCCTGATCAGGAATAGGAGACAGGCAAGCCAGCCAGCCAGGCGTCTTCAGGCTTCCAGAGGGTTTCTAACCCTGGCAGAATTCTGCAGATGTGCAGAGTGAAGGGGAGGGGATGGAGAAAGAGAAAGTGCTGATCGGCTTTCGGGCTGAATCACACTCATTAAAACAACAGTCAAGTTGTTTGACCTTGGACTATGACTATTTTTCTCCCATTCCTGGAGCTGGCTATTTTCAAGAGAAGAAATGGGGCCATCTGCTCAGAGCTGGCCCTGGCACTAAGTAACCTTTCCCCAGGAACAGATATGCAGGAATTCATACAATGTGGTGCTGGGATGGGGTAGGGGAAAGGTACTTTTCAATGTACAGACATTTATTTACATTAAAGAGTAATGCCATTAATGCCTATACCATTTCACTAATAAAGAGGATGTCTTTTTCATTTCTTTTTAGCTCAAATCCTCAGATTCCCAGCAGAGATATTATAATTATACTAGAGGCCTGGTGCACAAAATCTTGCACAGGTGGGGTTCCTCAGCCTGGCCAGTGACTGGGGCCAATCGGGACCATGGGAGGTTGGCCAGGGGGTGGGGCCATGGAAGGTTTGGCCAGCTGGGGGAGGGACCGCAGAAGGTTGGCCAGCCATGGGAGGTTGACTGTGGGAGTACACTGACCACCAGGGGGCAGCTCCTGTGTTGGAGCTGTGTGTGTCATAGAGACCATTTGACCGGTTGTTCGGTTGTCAGTATGTGTCATAGAGACTAGTTGACTGGTCGTTCAGTTGCTTAGGCTTTTATATATATAGATTGTAAAAATAAAATCTTCACATAGAAATTCATAGGTCCCAGGCTTATGAATTTCATTCTGACCTCTTCATTTTACATATGAAAAAATGACACTCAAAATAAAATTGACTTCGGAATATTACATAGATCTTAAGCTATTATGTTGTAAACCAGGGGTTCAAATATTTGTCTCCAAATTAGAACATATGTTTAATTATATTTCTTTCTTTAAAATAATTGCTATCATGCATATGTACCTACCATACTGTGGGGTACTATTTACACATGATCTCATTTAGTTTTCTTCAACAACTCTGCAAAGAAAGATTAATCCACTTTACAGATACATAAACTGAGTCTCATTAAAGCAATTGCATGAAATTGCCTTGCTAATAAATGGCTGAGGCAGAGGATTAACCCATATGGGTCTAATGCTATCTGGGAGTGGCTGAGAAAGACTGGGGAGTCAGGAGCTGCCCACTGTTTCTGTAAACACAACAGCTCATTCACTGGCATCTTGTAAATATCTATTCCTATCACCTGAAGGTGCCTTCTTGAAGAGGAACTGTAGCAGAGGTAGAGGGAGGGGGTTGCTTTGTGCACCAACTTGGTACAGAAAGCTCAGCCTTGTCCCTGGGTTAAGTCGAAAGCTAAATGGAAGGAGTGCTGTTTCATTTATTGGTGAAGCAGTGTGTGGATACTGCTGGAAAACAATCTCTGATGAATCCTCTGAGTTCCCCAGGCAGGGGAAACCCACTCTGTGCTGTTCATGTGTGCATAACAGAAATGTTCCTCTGTCACCATGGCAACAGTCTATACATGAGCATCCCGAAGAGGCCAGAGCTGCTCTGTGGGAAGCTGTGGTTCAAGCTGGGGTGGGAGTATGTGTTGGTATGGAGGGAGGGGTGTCTCATCAGCAATCTCCTTGCTTGAGGCTAGCTTGTTCCTGGGGCAGGAACATTTATACATGATGCCAAGCATCCTGTGTCTGCAGGATTTTGGGCAAAGGGAGATGGCAGGGACACTGAGGAGAGTCCAGGAAGGCATATTATTTCTTCTATGGTTTCTGATAAATGTGTTTATTAGGCAAGCTGCTAATGGATGGCTCCTTTCTAAGGGCCCTACCCTTATATTCTAATGGGGAATCTCATGGACTTTGCATGCAATCAGAATTTTCCAGCTCGGCAACTTTTTAGTTCTAAGATCTCATGTTACTTGGAGTAATCTTTCTGTAGTCTAATTGCTTCATTGTTAAAAAGGAGATATTTAATACCTCCCTTATGGGAGAGTAGGGAGAGTAGGGAGAGTAAATGATATAACGAATGGGCATGTAGTCAGCATCTAATCAGTTGCAGTTATTACTGTGTCCCCAATACTGTCAGAGAAAAACAGACTTGGCAAGGGGACCATCTCAGACTCCTTTATGTCAGGGGCAGACTTAGAATTAGAATTCATGCCACCTATGTCTCTTCTGAGAACTCCTGATTTTCTCTCTCTTCCTAAAACCATTTGTCAGTGCTCAGTGTTTGTTCTTTAGACTTGGCCCTGTGTTCCCTGGTTCATCCTGATGACATCAGGTGCTTATTTCCCTTCATGGGGCTCCGCCCAGAGAATCTTACAACACTAGACCTTGGGGATCACCCAGCTCAGCTCCCTCTCCCTCATTTTCCAGGCTAGGAAATGGAAATGTGGAGAGAGAAGTTAAGTGCCTTGTTCAAGGTCACCTAGCAAGGTAGAAGCCATTAGTTGAAGTGGTTGCTGCATTTATTTTAGCAGGTATGACTAAATCTTAGAACAGCTGCAGAAGGTTGACCTCATATCTTCCATGGATTCTCCAAGATGTGTAACATTAGATAAGGATGTGGGGGGAAGTCCTTTTTATGTATTTTAATTGTGGTATTGGCAAGTACTGTCATTCCCCTGGCATCAGAAATATTAATAGATAACATTTGCACAGTGCTTTACAGCTTATGAAATGTACTTATATACTTCATCTTATTTAGTCTTCAAACTTGTCCTTTAAGGTCGTTATAAGAATTATCACCATTGGCCTAGCCCAGTGGTCGGCAAACTCATTAGTCAACAGAGCGGCAAACCGTGGCTCGCGAGCCGCAGTTTGCCTACCACTGGCCTAGTCGGTTTGACTCAGTGGATATAGCGTTGGCCTGCAGACTGAAGGGTCCTGGGTTCGATTCCTGTCAAGGGCACATGCCCAGGTTTCAGGCTCAATCCCCAGTAGGGGGTGTGCAGGAAGCAGCCAATCAATGGTTCTCTCTCATCATTGATGTTTCCATCTCTCTCTTCCTCTCTGAAATCAATAAAAGTATATTTAAAAAAAGAATTATCACCGTTCATTTACAGATGAAGAAACTGAGTGATTTGTTCAAAGTTACCATGAGGCAACTTTAGAAGTTAAACTTATATTAGGGTAATTTCTAATTATAGCAAACTGGCCCAACTGCAGTGGCCACCTTTAGAGAATTCAAAGTTGAGGATATAGCTGTCCTCTATACCAGTGGTCACCAATCTTTCAGACCTCACAGACCACCAGTGGTCTGAGGACCACATTTGGCTACTGCTGCAGTCTATACAGAGGTGGAGGAGGAAAGCACCCACAGGGGCCAATTGTCAAGAAGGCCCATCTAAATGGAGATGGCAAACTTTTAATCAACTGGTTTCTCCAAATGACAGGTAACAAGATGTATAAAAGGAAATAATGATAAAGCTTTGTCACTTTCATAGTGTTCCCATATTATCTCATGAGAGGCCCAAGGCAAACCTATCCTCCCCTGTTTACATAAGACGCCCAGTTTTGCCATCTAATGAAAATTTTCTGGACATACACAAGTGGTTAATGACCACTATGCCCATTTATAACAAAACTAGAGGCCTGATGCACGAAAATTCGTGCAAGAGTAGGCCTTCCTTCCCCCGGCTGCCAGCACCGGCTTCCCTCCAGCACCCAGGACCCAGGCTTCCCTCTGGCCGCTGTCAGGCACCCTGGACCTGGGCTGGCTTCCTTTGGGCCACCCACAGGCACCCGGGACCCAAGCTGGCTTCCCTTGGGCCACCCGCAGGCACCCAGGACCCAGGCTGGCTTCCCTCCTGCCCTGCCTTCATCAGGAAGGACGTCCGGAAGAACGTCCAGTCTAATTAGCATATTACCCTTTTATTATTATAGATAGTCTGTTTTTCCATGACTAATATTCTAATTAAAACCTACCAGCCCAGCTGGTGTGGGTCAGTGGTTGAGCAACAACCTATGAACCAGGAGGTTACAGTTCAATTCCTGGTCAGGGCACATGCCCAGCTTTTGGGCTTGATCCCCAGTAGGGGGTGTGCAGAAGGCAGCTGACTAATGATTATCTCTCATCATTGATGCTTCTCTCTCTCTGAAATCAATACAAATATATTAAGAAAAAACACCTACCAGAAAATAACAATAAATTAATGGAATATTTAAAAAGTACTTTTTAATGGTCTTGTGGGCTTCCATTGTATCAATGAAAGAATTTATAGTTAAGCAGTTCTCAGGGAATATTCTGATTCAGCACCCAAGATTGGGATACTTATTATGTGTTTGATGTTATATTAGGCTTTGTAGATCACTCTGAAAGTAGCAAAAGACAGAATTTCTCACCATGAGGTGCTTGCTAACTACAAAGAAAGCTGGATAGACACTAACACATAAACACACACAAGTATAGCCTCTCTTACAAATAGTATTTGGGTGCATGGTACATTCAGGTGCTAGTCTAAGGCTCAAGGAATCCTATCTAATAAAAGAGAAACATGCAAATTGACCGTACCTCCGCTATGCCCACAAGCCACGCCCACCAGCCAATCAGGAGCGAGTATGCAAATTAACCCAACAAATATGGCGGTGGCCACGGAACTGGAGCAAGCAGGAGGCTTGGGTTGCCCCTGGTGATGGAGGAAGCCACGCTTCCCGCCTGCCCTGGCCGGCCCTGACCTCCACTGAAGGCTACACAGTTTTAATTATAGAAGATAAATAAATCCCAACAAAAATGGCAGCAGCCACAGAGCTGGAGAGAGAAGGAGGCTTGGGTTGCCCCCGGTGGTGGAGGAAGCCAAGCTCCCCACCCGCCATGGCCTGCCCTGGCCTCTGCTCAAGGCTAAAAAGTTTCAATTATAGAAGATAAATAAATCCCAGATACCAGGGCCTCCGCTTGGGTCACCAGGGGGTGCGGCCGGCCTGCAAACCACCACAGGCCCCTCGCCCAGGCTGCCCCATGCCCCAAGGGAACCCCCACCCTGATCCAGGACACCCTTCAGGGCAAACCAGTTGGCCCCCACCCATGCACCAGGCTTCTATCCTATCTAATAAAAGAGTAATATGCCAATTGACCATCACTCCAACACACAAGATGGCTGCCCCCATGTGGTCAAAGATGGCTGCATCCATGTGGACACAAGATGGCCGCCACAAGATGGCCAGCAAGGGAGGGCAGTTGTGGGTGATCAGGCCAGCAGGGGAGGGCAGTTGGAAGGGACCAAGCCTGCAGGGGAGGGCAGTTAGAGGTGACCAGGCCTTCAGGGGAAGGCAGTTAGGGGTGACCAGGCCTGCAGGGGAGGGCAGTTAGGGGAATCAGGCTGGCAGGGGAGCAGTTAGGCATCAATCAGGCTGGCAGGGGAGTGGTTAGGGGGTTATCAGGCTGGCAGGCAGAAGCAGTTAGGGGCAATCAGGAAGGCAGGCAGGCGAGCAGTTGGGAGCCAGCAGTCCTGGATTGTGAGAGGGATGTCCCAGATTGGAAAGGGTGCAGGCTGGGCTGAGGGACCACCCCCCTCTGTGCACAAATTTCGTGCACTGGGCCTCTAGTATAGTGATAACACAGAGTAGATCTATGCATTCTCATAACTATCCAGTCCAGCTTCCCTGACATTGATATTGTTATCTCCTCTGCTGGGTTGCATTCTCCACCTTGTTCTGGTTATCTGAATTCCACCCATTTTACAAGTCTCGGGTCCTCCCTCCCCTGTGAAATCTTTTCCTACCCCAAAGATCTCTTCTTCTGGCTCCTTTAACACTCACTGTCTGCTCCACTTTCTGATGACTCACAGACTGCTCTGCTATTGCTAGTTATGTGTTCACATGTTTATGAGTTGTCTTCTCAAGGGCAGAACTTGGGTTTTCTTCACCCTTGAATCTCCTTCACCTTCCAGTGGCTAGCATAATGCTTTGCACATATTAGGTGCTCAAAACATGTTTGCTAAATGTTTGATTTTTAAATTTTATACATACACTGCAAGCTTAATGGTTAGAGGGAATTACTTAGTAAAATATTTAAAAAGATAGCCCAGTCATCAAAAAAAAAAAAAAATGGAAGTGATAGTGTCTGAAGTCCCATCATTAGAGATTTATGCCTTTGGAAAAGATTCTTCTGATTCTCTAAAAAATACTTCTAGGAAGAGAATATGTTAAGTTTATTTCTTTAAGTTATTAGTAACTTATCAGTTTTATTCTCCAATAGACCTGAGAACTGAGTTGGGTAAAAGAACAGTTTGATTTTCAAATAGCTGAGAATGTATTCAGTGTCAGGCACTGTGCTTAATGTTGGAGTACAAAGATGAATGACACAATCCTATCCTTGAAAAGCTTACATTCTAGTCACCAGAATATTATAATTTCTTCAGGGGATATGAAAAAGCCAAGCAAAGGCAATAAAACTCTTAGCCCACCCTGTAAGATGGAGGGAAGGCTTACTGGAGGAGTCATCAACTAGCATTCCTCCAGGCTTTCTCTGCCTGAGTGTTTCCCCACTTTTCTGCTGGAAATGTCTTACAGCTGCATCAACACTTATCTCAAATGTCACTTCCTCTGAGAAGCCATCCGTAAGCCTCACAAGCAGAATGAATCCCTTCCTTGTTGGTGCTCCTAAACAACTTTACCCAACTGTATTATTTGCCATGTCTTATGGTGGTTAATTGTTCCTCTGTCTCCTCTCTCCTCTCGCCCACATAGAATGTAAACCCCACAGGCAAGGGCCTCTTTCCATTCATATCAGTCTATCTGGCACACGGTAGATGGGAAGACCAGGGTGTTATTATAGTTGGTTGGAGATCTCTCAGATGTCATTGGGTCTCTGGCTCAGAGCTGGACTGTGCATCTTCAGGCTCCAAGTTGAGGTTCAGCTAGGATGCAGGAAGCAAGAGCCGTTTGCCAATATTAGTGGCAAGCTGCTCATTGATTTCATTCAGCCCAATACATATGTACTGAGAACTTGTTCAAATAAGAAGAATCCAGTCACCATTACTAGAATTCCTACCGTGAGCCAGGTGCATTACATGCATGATCTCATTTAGTCTGTGTAACAATTTTGAAAAGTTATTTCCTTTTATCAGCTGAGAAAAAGAGCCTCAGTGGGCTAATTTGCCCAGAGTGGTCTGAAAGTAAAGTGTAACTGTTGTGTCTTGTTCCACTATAGCACAGGGATTAAGTATATCTCACCAGACGTGAAAACAAAGGTCCAGGGGTCAAGATTCAGGGAGTACACATGGGAAAGTGGCAATCAGAGTCTTCATAGATCTGGCTAATGAGTGAATTGGGAAAATACAAGAGGAAAGAAAGATCTTGAAGAGACTACCTTCTTGGTACTACATCAGATGCACCAATGCCTGTTAGGGAGGTGAACACAGAAGGGATAGGGGAGCCTTAGATATGCCATTTGGGAGTCGTGTGTGTGTGTGTGTGTGTGTTTCTTGCCTTACACATGGCTTCCTCTCTGGTAGATGAGGAGGGGAGAGAAGTACACCCTCTTAGGTGAACCATTCGCGAGTGCAGCCGTCAAAACTGCATCCACACATCCTACCAAAACTGAGTGCAGAGGTTCTGTTCACCCTATCCTCCCCAAAATAGAGATGACCCTAGGACTTATCTCCATCACCTTGGGGGTAGGGGATGTTTTTCTCCCCCCAGTATCGAGGAAAGGGGCGGGGGGAAGCTCTTCTCCATCTCACTATAGGATGTGTGTGTGTGTATGTGTGTGAGTGGGGACAGATTATTCCTCATATGGGGAGGGTGGGGAGATGACACATTTTCCCCAGCTTTGCGAAAAGAGGTGGTTGTTTTCTTTCTCATTACAGCGTGTGTGTGTGTGTGTGTGTGTGTGTGTGTGTACGTGCGTGCACGCACCCGGGAAATGGCTCCTTTCTCACCTTTAACACCTCTCTTCCCTCCGAAGAGAGTGGGGATAGTTTCCTTCGCTTCCATCTCTAGTGGGACATGGCTCTCTTCTCCCCAACCAGAAGGTGATAGGGGCTCTTGGCTCCCTTTTTCCTATTATTGGGGAGCAGAACTGGCTCCCACATCCTCCCCACAGAGCCACACTCAGGTGGCAGGAGGCCCGGCTCTCCCCAGCCTCCCAATCCGCAGACATGGGAGGCCCGCGGCTAGGTGCGGGGTGCGTAGGCGGAGAGTCGGGGGCGGGACCGGCTCTGCGGCGCGGGGCGGGGCGATTTGTGGCCCCGCCCCCTCCCTGCGCTAATCTTCGCGCCGCCTGGACCGCCCGGCCCAGTCTGTCTGCTGGGCTCGCGCGCCGTGGACCGCGCGTCTGCACCCTCAGCCCCGCAGCCGCCGCCTCAGGCTCGCCCTCCGCGCCTCTCGGTCCCGCCGCCCCGCGCGCCCCCAGTCCCTTCAGCCAGATGATGAACTTCCTGCGGCGCCGGCTGTCGGACAGCAGCTTCATCGCCAACCTGCCCAATGGCTACATGACCGACCTGCAGCGGCCCGAGCCCCAGCAGCCACCTCCGCCGCCCCCCGGCCCGGGCGCGGCCTCGGCCTCGTCGGTGCCCTCGGCCGCCTCTCCCGGCCCCGAGCGGAGGCCGCCGCCGACCCCCGCACCCGCGCCGCAGCCCGCGCCTCCTGCGGCCTCGGCGCCGTCGATGGGCAGCAGCTTCTTCAGCTCGCTGTCCCAAGCCGTGAAGCAGACGGCCGCCTCGGCCGGCCTGGTGGACGCGCCCGTGCCCGCGCCCGCCGCCGCCAGGAAAGCCAAGGTGCTGCTGGTCGTCGACGAGCCGCACACCGACTGGTAGGTGTCTGGTCGCCGCCGCGGCGGGGAGCTCCCGGGGCCTGCCCGGCAGCCGGGGCCGCAAGGGAGATGGCCTGGGGGAGACAGTTCAGTTCAGACCCATAAAAAGGAGGGTCTGAGTGGTCCCGTAGTCGGGCGATGGGGGTGAGGGGTGGGGGAAGGGGGTGTTTGTAGGGTGGGAGGCGGCACTGGTCGCCTGGAAAGGTAAATCCTGAGGTAAAAGATTTCCTCAGTTATCTCGGATCCTCCCAGACTCATAAAAGGAGCTGATGTATGCAACAGGGAAGAGTCCTAAGAATCAGAGAATCAGAGTTTGTTTTTGAGGGGCGGGCGGAGAGGACAGAGGTTTCAGCCTAGGCACGGAAAAGATGAGGTAAAAATGGTTCCATATCGCGAAGGGATGTTTAAACAAACAAACAAAAAAAAGGTTCTACTTTATGAGGCATGAGTGACTTTGGGAAGGAAATGGGTATTTTTTCGGAGAGGGAGGAGAGGATATTTTTCACCTGGCCCGTTGGGGGCTGATGTCAATATTGACATCAAGATGGAGCCAATCACAGATGTGCAAGCCCAGGTGTACGTGGGCTTGCTCCCGTTCAGCGCAGCTGCAGACCGCTCAAGAATAGTGGAATTTTTGTATTTTGTGCAGCAGGGAGGGGATTTGTGGATTTTTTTGGTTTTGGTATGTGTGTGGGGAATGGAAGTGATGGTGGTTTTTTGTTTTTGTTTTTTCCTGTTAGAAAGATGGTGACCGTGGCAAAATATTCTGAATCATTAAAGGGCCACAAATCAAGAGATCTGCCTTAATGCATCAGACAGGGGACTTCAAGAATTATTATTAATATTATCATTATTATTAATTATTAAGGGATATTCCAGCTTAGAATGGGAAGGCTGGGGGGGGGGAATGTTACCTCTTGTTGATAAAAGCAGGAATGAGATCCATTTAAGACCAATCAATGAAAAGCAGTTATATTTTATGTGTCAGGAAGTTGACCTAATGGTTGGGGTGGGAGGTGATGGTGGAATTGACTGGGGAAAGGCTTGAAGAAATGAAGACGCCAGAAATCTGGGTTGCTTTTTTTCTGGAATAGGGAAAGGGTTGTGTTTGTTTGTTTGTTTGTTTGTTTGTTTTTCTCTCACAGGAGTTGAGGTTGGAGACTGGACCTGAGTGTTTCCTCCCCAGAGGGAGGCACAGAGGGACTGCACAGCTGCTTATCTCCATCTTCTCTTTTGGCTGCTTCACTGCTTTTATTTCTCTATCACTTTCTCACTGGGTGACCCCGAGGGAGGGAGGGAGCGAAAGGGTGGGTGTGGTGGAAGTGAGATGTAGATGTGGAGATGCCCTCCTGCTGGCCCCTAATATGACCATTCTGAATAGTCCTTTAGGTGACTTGTGTCATTGGCCTTTTCTCAAGACAGTGGAGTAGAAAATCTGAAGGGACCGTTGTTAGGAAATGACAAAGGCACAAGCAAGAGTGTAATGGGGAAAGTATACGAGTATAAATGATAGCCTCCTAGGAGAATTACTCTAACTCAGTTTAAATCAACAAGTGGTTATTAGTGGGGAGGGAAGGTAATAAGCTTTATTGAGCACCCGTTATATGCCAAACCCTGTGCTAGGTGCTCATATCTCATTGAGGCTTAGCAAAACTAAGCAATGTGTTTGCAGTCATATAGCCAGTAAATGATAGAACCAGGATTTGAATTTAGGCCCATTTGACTCCACTGTTGCCACTGCACTGCTTCACTATTGCTTCATTGTTATTATGTTATTAGCAATATTAATAATAGGTTCCCTCTAGGGGCTAGGCAGTGTAGGGCAGTGGTTGGCAAACTGCGGCTCACCGCGGTTTGCCGCTCTGTTGACTGAGTTTGCCGACCACTGGTGTAGGGGCCTTACTGAGAACTCACAATCAAGTTTAGGGGACACAAAGGACGCATGAAGCAGTTAACAAAAAGGAATCTAGAATTATTAGTTAAGACATTCAGTGAATGGAGTTATTGGAGAAAGTGTCACAAAAGAGGAGTTTTGAAGAAAGGCCAGGTAAAGGGGGGAGAAATGGGAAGGACATTGGTGCTTCATTTTTCTATGCAAGAATCTGATCCTCCTGGACCTTATCCAGTTGAAGGCATTTGTTTGGGATCTAATTTACCAGTTAGGTACCTGCAGGTAGAAAGGTACTCATCTCTATGGGTATGATGAGGCTGCTGTGCATTTGTGTTTAGTTCTAACAGTGTCACATGGCTTGAAATTGGAAACTTTCCTTGGATATGATTATTCTTTAGAAAGATTGCCTGGCATGAACCAGAGAATTTGCCTTGCCCTGAAGACCAGACTTCTGAGGGAAATAATGGAAGCCACTTTCCTATGGGCTGACTCCCAACTGTTTACTGATTTTTCTCTGAAGTAATAACATTGATTTATTAAAACTCATAAAATCAGTTTAAGTCTGGTGCTTGACAGGAGTTCTCTGCTTGTGTTTCTGTGCTTAATAGCAATCCTCAGAATTGCTGTTTGTCTTCTAACATGTCTAAATTAAAAAACACACAAACATCTTGGTTAAATAGTGATGAATGGTTTTCTTTGACTTAAGGAGCAGGTGCCTGCTTATGACAAGCACAGTGCTTAAAGGTGCTTTTTGCTCTAAAGGCTGGTTTTAGTAAATTAGTCTCACAGTTTAAACTCCTAGATAGTATGCAGTTAGCAGGTGTCATTATATGCCCAATATTATTTTCCTGGTGCTTGAATAGGAAGTCAGAGTGGAGCTCTCAGTAGAATTTAATCATATTGGTCCCATCTGAAGATAGAATGCTAAAATAAAGAGGATTTTAATAAGCATTTAAATAATTGGAGATTTAAAAGAAGGGGTTAAAATAGGCAGTCTCTCAGAGCAGCCTTAATGCACAGCAGATTCCTTTGAATTTCTGTCAGTGTAATTGTGGGCAGTGGAATTTAGAGACCTTACCACTGACCAAGTTGATGGGGAAATTGGAGGTGTTTCTCTTTTTCTGTCTTTTGCTTGAAATATGTTTTTATTGGTTGCCTGAGATCTTAGATTAATTGTACACTAAAGGATTATTGCAAAATGTACCTGTTTCACTACAAAATGAAATAAAACTCATTATGTATCTTATTAGTAATTATTATTATTATATTTTAATATATTTTAATTGATTTCAGAGAGGAATGGAGAGGGAGAGATAGAAACATCAATGGTGAGAGAGAATCATTGATCGGCTGCCTCCTCTATGCCCCCTACTGGGGATTGAGCCTGAAACCTGGCATGTGCCCTGACTGGGAATCCAACCATGACCTTCTAGTTCATAGTTTGAAGCTCAACCACTGAGCCACGCTGGCAGGACAATAATAATTATTATTAGTGGTTGATACATATTTAAACCACTAATTGTATGTGTGCATGTGTGAATGTCTGTGTGTGTTTTTTTCAGGATATATGTTTGTGTATACTATATCAGGATTATATATGTATTATATATATGTGTGTGTGTGTTATATATCCTGAATATGTATCCTTTTTTAAGGCTCATACATAAGTTTGAAGTACAGTTAAGACTGCATTTTAATAAATGATCTTGTGCTTAAACAAGGAACAGGTATCCATTTGTATATGTTGGTGGTTGTTTTTCTGTGTTTTACACTTTTACTGGTGAAGAGGTAAGTTTTCCCTTAGATTCTCTCCTGCCCCCCTTCTAGTGATTCCAGTCCCAGTGATCAAGTGAGTTTATTCCTCCTGGCAAGTCTCAGTGTTTGCTTTGAAAATCAGTACAACACAGGCATTCTAAAACTTACCTAGATTATCTAGAGACTGCAGATAGACAAATCCACAGATGTTTGTTGAGCACCTTCTCTGTAAAGGGTATATATGCTAAGAAAAATGAGACATTGTATCTGTTTTCTAAGATCTTTCTGTCCATTTGGGTACATAAAATGAATATATGTTTTTTTAAAACTTACTAAAAACTACCCCTTGTGCCCTAGCTGGTTTGGCTCAATGGATAGAGCGTCGGCCTGTGGACTGAAGAGTCCTGGGTTCGATTCCAGTCAAGGTCACATGCCCAGGTTAGCGGGCTCGATCCCCAGTGTGGGGCGTGCAGGTGGCAGCTGATCAATGATTCTCTCTCATCATTGATGTTTCTATCTCTCTCTACCTCTCCCTTCCTCTCTGAAACCAATAAAAAAATATAAAAACAAACAAAAACTACCCCTTGTATCCATAATTCATAATATGGTCCTTGGATCAACAGCATTGGCAGTAACCAGGAGCTTTTTGAACTACAGATGATCAGGTCTCACCTATGCCTACTGAATAATAATTTGTATTTAAATAAGATCTCCAGGTGATTCACATGCACATTAAAGGTGCATTGAGCTAAAGTGTATGTGGTTAGTGCTAAAGGTGTGGCAGCAACACTGCTATCATTTAACAACTACTATATTCCAGATGTTTTACCATATCCCAGATATTACAAATAACATTTAATCTATATCACAGCAATGTAGTACTATTGACATTTAAAAGAGTGGGAGATGGATATGGTCTAGAGTGGGAAGGGAATGTTTCATGAAAGCAGTATGATTTGAATGGAGCCTTAAAGAATTTGAATCAAAAGAGATAGGAGTGGTTCAGTCCAAACAGTGGGTAGTAAAAGGAAAGTACAGTGGCAGGAAAGAAGGGAAACAATGAAGAAACTTGATTGATGGATTAGCTAGGCAGCAGCTGTTTCTATTTTTTTAAAAACAATTTTATTGACTTCAGAGAGGAAGGGAAAGGGAGAGAGAGAGAGATGAATCAATGATGAGAGAGAATCATTGATTGGCTGCCTCCTGCCTCCCCATACTGGGGATCGAGCCAGTAACCTGGGCACATGCCCTGACCTGGAATCGAACTGTGACCTCCTGGTTCCTAGGTCGACGCTCAACCATTGAGCCATGCAGGCAGAGCAGCAGCTGTTTCTATTCAGACTTTTGGCATTTCATTAAGAATAGGGGAAATTACTGTTCTGGCCAGTTTTGTTCAGTGATTAGAGCGTCAGCCCACAGATCAAAGAGTTGCAAGTTCAATTCCCCGTCAAGGACACATACCTGGGATGCAGGTTCAATCCTTGGCCCCAGTCGAGGGCCCATGTTGGAGGCAACCAATCGATGTTTCTCTCTCTCTCTGTCCCTCCCTCCCTCCCACTCTCCCTAAAAATCAATGGAAAAAATATCCTCAGGTGAGGATTAACACAAAAAGGGGGAAAAAAAGAATAAGGGAATTTGAAGTGCAGGGGTCTGGACCTTTGCTTGTGAGTGGCTCTAGAAAAATATTTGAATTGAAACTTGGGGGAAAGCTCAAAGGAAGTTTGAGGCTTCTCTCTGCTAAATATTTTATTTATGTGTTCTGTTTCTGATTAATACAAACATAGTAATTCCATAGAATTTCATTGTTCATAGTAGCATTATTAGAGCTGGAAGATCATCTGGATTACTTTATAAATGGGGGAAGTCTTTATCTAAAGAAGGAAAGTGACTTGTTCAAGGTTACTCAACTAGTTGATGACAGAACCAGAACTAGAATCTAGAACTTCAGTTTTTATACTAAGCCTTTTTTCCTTTTTTACCATGTTACAGTACCCCTCTATTTTACCATCTTTCTACCTTACTGATTTTTCTCTTTCTCTTTCTCTGAAGGACTGATAGGGACTTTTGATCTTATTATAGCATTTGAACTCAAAGGAATCTGAACCATCATCTAGCCCAGAGAAATGGAATGATTTGCCCAAAGTCAAATAAGACATTAGTGAGAGAATGGAGACTAGAACTCACATCTTGTGACTCCAACTCAAGTTTCTTTCTACTTTTAAGTCACTCTGAGTAGATCCCTCAAATTTAATCCTTTTTCTCCTTAAAAAATACTGTTTGTGTCTGTTTCTTTTAAGAATTTGTTGTGGAATTGCTGGTAAATGCTTAAAAAGAACCACATGAGCATATCACACTGTATCTATACCAGCAATTTCACTGTTTTATTTGTGTTATTGATGTTTCAGCCAAGGTCATTATAAAATGGTTGAAGGAGACTCTTACAGAGCTAGTCATCAAAATCCAGCAATATTCTTAAGTTAATGGGATTGTGCTACAATGATGACCTTCCTTTCAGGGGCCCATTTTTATCTTAGTATCCCCGTCTACCTAAGATTGCTTATTGTCTTTTTGTATCCAAGTTCAGATTTGTAGTAACATTAGGCTTGTCAATATATTTTTAAAAATTTCATTTATTTATTAAATTTATTGAGGTGACATTGGTCAACATGAACATATAGGTTTCAGGTGTGGGTTTCTATATTACAAGATCTGTATACTGTGTGCCCACCACCCAAATTCAAATCTCTGTCACCATATATTAGGATCCCCTTCTTCTCCCACCCCCTTTCCTTTGGCAACCACCATACTGCTGTTTGTATTCATGAGTTTCAGTTTTATATCCTATATATGAGTGAAATCATATAGTTCTTAACCTTTTCTGACTTATTTCACTTAGCATAATGTTCTCAAGGTCCATCCATGTTGTTGCAAATAGTGCCGTTTCATCCTTTCTTATGACTGAGTAGTGCTCCATTGTGTATATGTACCACATCTTCTTTATGCAGTCCTCTATTGCAGGGCACTTTGGTTGTTTCCATGTCATGGCCACCATGAATAATGCTTCAATGAACATAGGGGTGCATATATCTTTTATTTTTTGGTTAATATTTTGTCCATTGATTTTTGGACAGAGTGGAAGGGAGGGGAAGAGATACAGAGAGAGAAACATCGATGTGAGAGAGACACATTGATTGGTTGCCTCCTGCACGGGGATTGAGCCTGCAACCGAGGTATGTGCCCTTGGCTGGAATCGAACCTGGGATCTTTTGGTCTGAGGTCCAACGCTCTATCCACTGAGCCAAACCAGCTAGGGTGGGGTGCATATATCTTTGTGAATGGGCTTGTCAGTATTTTGCTAAGCAATATGTAATGGAGGCCTAAATAGGAAGTTTTCCAGAATTGCATAACTTCCCCTCAAATTTACAAAACAATTTAACTGGAATATGATTCAGTGCAATTGATCATCTAACATAAGCCAGTTGCTGGAGAAACAAGGATAAGTTGGGCATAGACCTTGTCTACAGGGATCTTTGAGTCCACTAGAGGAGAGGATAGATATTTAAATAGGATTTTAATATGGTACAATAATTAGTATACATAGGGTGCAATGGGAACACAAAGGTAGGCTGTCCTGAGGAATGAAGATGTTGTGGTTAGAAATGTTTGTACCATTAAAAATGTGCCACTGTGTATTCTTAGGCAAGCCACTTTGCCTCTGGTTTTTGATTCTCTAAAATCTGTGAAATGAGAGGCCTGGAACAGATTTTCTAACTTCCTTTACAGCACTGTTCCATGTTACAGTGTTTGTACCATTTTCTTTCAAAAACTTTAGCTCTGTATTTTATTCTATGCGGCAATGCTTACAAATATTTGGAAAAAGAGGCATAGGTCAATAAATGAGTAAACATGCCCTTGGATGATCTTCTAATACTCTCCTTTCAGTACCTCCTTTTTATGATATTGCTATCATGTAGTATCCTGAAAAAAAGGGGTCAGTCCTATAATGCCTTCTGTGTATATTTCCTCCTCGGTGATGGAAATTGGAAACTTATGGTTGAATTTTTCTTTCCCTGATAGACTATATATATATATATATATATATATATATATATATATATATATATATATATACATACATACATATACATACACACACACACACACACACACACACACACACACACATATATATATAGTGAAGTGTTGGCTTAATAGCATTTGTTTATTGATCCCTGCCATGTGCACTGTGCTTTACAGTTTACACAACATACTAGTATTCATACCCATTTTTTATGTTATCTTCACAATGATCCTAAGCAGTAGATAGAATATCCACTTCATAGATAAATAAACAGACTCATGAAAATAGTCACTTGCCCAAGATTATATACCTATTAAGCTGAAGTGTTAGTATCTGAACCCAGATTGATAGATTCATACAAAAAAGAAAAAGAGATAAATTTGCCAGCAGATAATTAGAAAATTATTTTTTTCTTATAAGAAAGGTTTCTTTTGCAAAAGGATTTATTTAAAAAGTGCCCCACGGCTTTTGAAGTTGCTCAATTTACAAAAATATTTATATACACACAGCTTTTTCAAGATGATATCCATTGCATAGAATGAGGGCATGGTTAAACTCAGTGGTCTTAGGATGGAGAGTTGCATCTTATTTTTTTGTGTGTTTAATGGCATGCACACTATGGGTACACCTTTAGATGTTGTGAGACCTCTTGCATGCTTATTGGGTGGCATTGTCCTCCTTTGAGCTTCCCACATAAGCAATTGAATACCAGGAAGCAACACATAACTCTTTAGAGAGAGGAGAGGATGATATAGGAAGCTTTATTTTGCAGACACTACTTCAGTGCAGCAGGAGGGAGTAACATACAATAGGGTAAGTGACTTATGTCGAGAAAGTGAGCAAATACCAAAGATACTTGAACTCCAAGGATGCCCAGGCAGCGGGACTAGGAATAGAAGTATTGTTTGACAGTAGGTATTTCTGAAATTTTAGTCAGTTAATGTAACATCCTAAACCAGGTTAGGATTATATTCAATCATTTTATCGCCCCCCCCCCCTCTTTTTAGCAGCATGCAACAATGTGAATGTATAGGATTGAGGGTCAAAAGACCTAGGGTTGAGATCTGGCTCCACCATTAACCATATAACCCTATCAGAGGTACATAACCTCATTGGGGACCTGCTATGTTCCTGACACTGTTCTAGATTCTGAAATAACAAACAGAAATTAGTTTCCTTATCAGTAAAATGGAGATAACAGTATTTCATAGCATTGTTGTGAAAATTGAATAAAATAAGGTTCTGAAAAAGTACTTTATAAAAGGTAAAGTCATACTAGTGATTGCTGCATCCTTTCCTGTTTCCAAATGCAGGTACCCAATCTATCTTGGTCTCTTTTTTTTAGTTCCCCCAATTTTATTGTTAGGTGATTGTCTATTTTGCACACATTTGTTTATTTTAATTGAAGATTGCTGTCTCAAAGACAAAAATTATTGGAGGCTTTCTTTTGTATTTTTTAAAGGGCAATGTAATTTAATTTTGCATTATTTTTTTTCAGTGAAATTGCTTTATTTTTCTTTTTAATTTTTATAGAATTTATTGGGGTGACATTGGTTAATAAAATTATATGGGTTTCAAGTGTACAATTGTATAGTACATCATCTGTAGATTGTGTGTTCACCACCCAAAGTCAAGTCTCCTTCCATCACCATTTATCCCCTCCTTTCCCTCTGGTAATCACCATACTGTTGTCTGTGTATATGAGGTTTTGTTTGTTTGTTTTTTGCTTAATCCCTTCACCGTTTTTACCTAACTTCTCCCTTCTGACAGCAGCTGTCATACTGTTCTCTGTATCTATGAATCTGTTTTATATGTTAGTTTATTTTGTCCATTACATTCCATATATAAGTGAAATCATATGGTATTTGACTTTCTCTGACTGGCTTATTTCACTTACATAATACTCTCCAGGTCCTTTCATGCTGTTGCAAAAGTTTTTTGTTTTTTTTTTAAGAGAGAAGCATTACCAATTTTACTCAGCTATATCTAACAATTAGGGGCAGGGCCACATAAATCTTTATTATATTCAATAGGTGAAATGAATTCTAAAATAACTACTTCAGTTTCTACTTATAACTAGTTAAGGAAGGATGGCTACAGAGGGAAATGAGAGAAATATACAGAATGGCTTTAAAAAGTAGTACCTGTGTTCTTTCCCCTATCAAATCCATCTTTCACACTGCGTTGAGTATTCCTAAACACAACAAAAGTTCTTATAAAGTCATTTTCCTTTGTAACACACTTCTCTAACACACTATTGCTCATAAGGCTAATTCACAACCTGGTTCCAGTTTATCTTTCATACTTTTGCTAGACTCTCAAATTTTTTTCTATACATTGGATTACCCTTCTCCTAAATACATACTTGAATTTCTGGACACTCTGCTATTATTACACAGTTGCCTTTGGAATGCTCTTATTCTACTTCTCTCTCTTACTTCAGCACTCATTTCTTTTGTTCCATTTTCAGAGTATGAGGATACTGAATATTGTTTAAAAAAGACCCACCCCCTCCTGCCTTCTCCATGATCTTATTCAAAATATTATCCCTTTCTCCTTCTGTTTATGATCTCATTTTCTACTGGTTGCTTCTATGAGTTGCTCCATCATTGTAAATAAAGAAACAAGCAAAAACTTCCTCTCACCTTCTTAATAATTCTTCCAAATGTGAAAGAAAAATCTTAGTCTTGCCCAGTCGGCGTGGCTCAGTGGTTGAGCGTCGACCCATGAACCATGGGTCGCCATTCAATTCCCGGTTGGAGCATAGGGTTGCAGGCTTGATCCCCGGTGTGGGGTGTGCAGGGGGCAGCCAATTGATAATTCTCTCTCATTACTGATGTTTCTATCTCTCTAGCCCTCTCCCTTCCTCTCTGAAATCAATAAAAATATATTTTAAAAAATCTTTAGTCTTGGCTTCCTTCTCTCTCTTTCTCCGCCATCGAGGTGAGTGCGTTCACTTCTCCTTCACCATGTCTTCCCACAAGACTTTCAGGATCAAGAGGTTCCTGGCCAAAAGCAGAATCGGCCCATTCCCCAATGGATTCAGATGAAAACTGGTAATAAAATCAGGTACAACTCGAAGAGGAGACATTGGAGAAGAACCAAACTGGGCCTTTGAGGAATCACACATGAGAGATGACTCACATATTTATCCTGTATCCAGGTTGCCTACACCTTTAAATGATTGAAAAGAAAGATCGCTACTATCTGGACAGTTGGGGCATTTTAATTGGAAAATTATTGGACTCATGATTTTGCTCTGCTGATTTTTTTTTCTGCAGTAGTAGGTTGGTTCAGTAATAAATTTGTGAGACCTTTGAAAAAACATCTTAGTCTTGTCTCTACTTCCTATCCCATATTTGCCATATTTGTTCTCGTTCTTCTCCTTTGCCTCATTAAATGTAGGTGTTCCTCAGGATTCCACCTTCTGCTGCCCACTACTTTTTTCTCTCTCCCTCGTCTATCCACTCTAAAAATGTGAATTACTTCCTAAATGTAATCAGTTCCCAAATCTTTGCCTTTAGCCCAGAACTTTGTTCTGACCTTCAGACATGTTCATTGCCTGATGGACATCTCCATCTGGGTAGTTAAAGGTAACTCAAGGTCATTTGTTCCAGTATTAAATTCCTTATCTTTCCTTCCTATTCCAGTTCTTCTTATATTCTTTATCTTAACTGGGGATAGCAGTGGTCATCTATTTCAATTTCTAATTAACTTTCACCCAGAAATTCTGCAGGTCTCATCATGATTTCCATTTAATAGCTTGAATGAACTATTTAAAATGCAAATTTGACCTCTTCATTCCTTTGCTTAAAGCTTTTTAGTGTCTTTCTATGTCCAAAAGGTAAAGTTCATGGCTCTCCTGTGATCTGAACCCTGCTTACTTCTCCAACTCCTTCCAACCATTTCCATCTCAACTTCAGTTTTCAGCAATACTGAACTATTTGCAGTTCAATACACACATTATGGCATTTCTTCTTTTTGTCTTTGTTTATACTCCTACTGCAATTGCCCCACCTTCTCTTTCCTTCCTTTTCTTGACTAAACTCATATTCAACTTTTGAAACTGAGCTGAATATTTTCTTTTCTGGAAATCCTGATTTTACCCTCTAGATTATATTGGGCACCTATGCCCTTTCTGAGGCCTTTTTCAGTTCAGTAGGTATCTTTCTCACTGGACTCAATACAGTAATCTCTGTTTATGTGATAGTGATTTCTTTGAGAACAGGCTTAGTGTTTTATTTTTGTTGTTGTTGTTGTTTTTTGTATTCTTAGCATCCAGTAGAGCTGTATGACACATAATTTGAGGTCAGTAAATCTTTGTCAAATTGAGTTGAGGAGAGGGATCCAGAGAATGAAAAAAGGGATAGAAGGAAAGTGGACAGAAAGAAGTATTTTAGGATTAGAGGTATATGTTACTATGTTGGAAGTCATGCTTATTCACTACAAATAGAATATGCTTTAGAATACTTTGCTCTTACTTATACTCTATGAAATACAAATCAACTTAATTACTAGTTTTCAGCCCAAATAATAAATCTTTTGAGATTTAGCTCTGAATGAGAGCCATAGCAGCCGTAATATTGGAAAGTATTATCTGGTCCACGGCAGCTTTGAGCAGAGCAAAGAAAATGGAATAAAACTGAGGGCTGAGTTTCTCTTCCCTAACCTATATTGATGCTTGGCTCTCAAGGAGCCCATTTTTCTGATGTTAATCTTGCTTTCTTACCATATCCAGAGAAATTTTATTTCAGTGTGGAACTTTAATCTTGGGCCACTCAAGCTTCTAGTTTCTTTCTCTTTGTGGAAAAAAAAATTCCTTTAGGTTATCCAAAGGAATATAGTTGTTGTTTTTTTTTGGAGAATTAAAACAGCATTGTGAGTGAAAAATGTTCACAGTAATTTCTTCATGATCTGTCTCTGCTTACCTCTTCAGTCTTACCTTTCTTCGATTCCCTATTCACTTTGATATAATAAACTATTTAGATTTAACTGACTGTGCCATGACCCTACATCTTTATTTATAATACTGCTACCTGAAGGCTTTTTTTCTCCTGTGTGTCTTTGCCTGGACAATACTGGATGATCTTTAAGATTTAATTCAGTTGTCATCTCTTCTAGAGTCAGAACTAGACTTAATCCTTTCTTAAATGCTTTCAATTTGTTTAGAAACCATGGTAAACTTGTTTATCTTTCATAACAACTCATTGTAGTATAGTCAGGTTTTATTTATGTGTCTTCTCATTTCCCCACCTTCAAATGATAAGATCTCCTCAAGGATATTGACTATGACTATAACTTTAATTTTAGTATCCCCAATATTTGGTACGACAAAGAAGGTTTTGAATAATTATTTGTTGGACCAATCAATGACTTATGAAAAAAATTATGAAAATGTGAATGATGAGCAAAGCAATTCTTCAACTCTGGTGTAAATATAAACAAACAATAGCTGCATTAACCGAAGTGACTTGTCAGTAGAACTGGTATAAACAGCTTTTCTATAAACTATAGTACTAAAGTATTATAAAAGTATTAATTATTGGTAATAGGTTAGAATGTTCCACACCCTCCCTTACTGAAGCTGAAGATGCATCTGCTCTGCCTCTCTCTAATTACCATTTTCTGATGTGCATAAGTACCCCATGCTTACTTACTCTTTCCTTCTGGAGAACAGCTGTTGGCGTTCCTCTCCCTGCTCTCTTACTAGGCACTAGCCAGCCGTGGGCAAAGTACGGCCTGCGGGCCGGATCCGGCCCGTTCGGCTGTTCTATCCGGCCCGTGGAGCCGAAAGAGCGGAGGGTTCTCTTGCTCTCCCCTCCGCTCCTTTACTTTGAATTTATATTAGTTCACACAAACACTCCATCCATGCTTTTGTTCCGGCCCTCCGGTCCAGTTTAAGAACCCATTGTGGCCCTCGAGTCAAAAAGTTTGCCCACCCCTGCGTGACTAGACACATGTTTGATCTTGGGCAATTTGTTTTCTCTTAATTTCAGTTTCTTTATAAAAAGGAGATAAAATATCTCAAAGGGTTCTTATGAGAATCAATTGAAATAAATGTCTAACCTGGTGACAGGCACATGAGAAATATTCAATAAACGTTCCATTATGACAGGGGTCCTCAAACTTTTTAAATAGGGGGCCAGTTCACTGTCCCTCAGACCGTTGGAGGGCCGGACTATAGTTTAAAAAAACAACAACTATGAACAAATTCCTATGCACACTGCACATATCTTATTTTGAAGTAAAAAAACAAAACGGGAACAAATACAATATTTAAAATGAAGAACAAGTAAAGTTAACAAAGTTACCAGTATTTCAATGGGAACTATGGGCCTGCTTTTGGCTAATGAGATGGTCAATGTCCGGTTCCATATTTGTTACTGCTAGTCGTAACAAGTGATGCAAGTGTGCATCAGTTAGTCTAGATCTGGTTGGAGATTTCAGATGTTTCATTCTGGAAAAAGTCTGTTCACAGACATAAGTGCTGCCAAAGATGGTTGCCATTTTGAGTGCATGGTTCCTGAGATTAGGATATGTCTCAGAGGGGAGAGATGCATAGAAATTAGGAAGGCTGCTTGACTTGAATGCGTCTTTCAGAGAGTCACAATTCTGCAGTTCAGCCAGTTCCATTTGGTAAATTGTATCCACATTTTCAATGTCAATAGAAAATGGGTTACGGAAAAGCTGTATGTCCTGTTCATGGAGATGAAGCTCTTTAAATCTAAATTGGAACTCCTTTTGCAACTTTTCAGTGAATCCACACATGTTTTGTTTGGGAATGCAACCAATGGTTTTTCTGCTAACAGATTTTGAGTTGTGGGGAGATGGCAGAAATTTTCCTCCTTCACTTGTTTGATGAGGAGGCCTAATTTTACTTCAAATGCTTTCACATGTGATTGCATATCACAGATGAGCTTCCTCTTTCCTTGAAGTTGCACATTGAAACTGTTGAGTAGCTCTGTTACATCTATCAGAAAGGCAAGGTGCCATTTCCATTCTGCATCATTGAGCTCTGGTACTTTTTTGTTTTTTGAAAGCAGAAAAGCTGTAATCTGTGCAAGTAAGTCATAGAAATGTTTCAAAACTCCCCCTCGACTCAGCCAACATTCTTCTGTGTGGTACAGAACATCTTCATAGGCAACATTTAGCTCAGACAGAAATTCCTGAAATTGTCTGTGGTTTAGTGCATTAGCTCTAATGAAGTTAACACAAGATACCACAATTTTCATAACAGAGTCCCACTTCAGTGGGACTACACAGATTTACTACACAGCGCTTGTTGGTGGATGAGGCAGTGTATGGCTATTGGATGAGAATGGTTATGTTTGTCCATCTCTTGGTTAATGCGAGCAATTACTCCTTTCTTAGACCCCACCATGCTAGGAGCACCATCAGTTGTCACACTGGCTAGTTTAGCCCAGTCCAGCTCCAAACCATTCACAGTTTGGCAAACCTTTTCATAGATATCCTCTCCTGTAGTTGTTCCTTTGATGCTTTGCAGTGCAGCAAGCTCTTCTGTGACTTCGAAATAGTCATTCGTCCCACGAATAAAAATTAGAAGTTGTGCAGAATCACGAACATCATTACTTTCGTCTAGTGCCAAGGAAAAATAGGAAAGTTTTTTTGTGGAGTTTTGCAAATGCTGATGCAAATTGTCTCCCATTTCTTCAATTCTTGGTGTAATTGTAGGTCCTGAAAGACTCACTGTACTAAATAAATCGGCCTTCTCTGGACACATCTCTTTGGCAACAGAAAGAAGGCATTCTTTAACAAATTCTCCCTCCACGAATGGTCTGCCAGTGCACGCTATTAGCTTGGCAACTTGAAAACTTGCTCGCAGTGATGAAATATTTAGCTGCTTCTGCTTCATAAAAGTATTTTGCTGAGTTGTCAATGTATTTTTCAGTTTTAATATTTTATCTTTTCTCACTTCTCCAACCAAACAATCATATTTATCTTTATGTTGAGTTTGATAGTGTCGATGCAAATGCATTCTTTGAACACAGACACTATATTCTGGCATATCAAACACACAGCTCTTTCCTTGTACTGCATGAAAAAGTAATCATAAGTCCACTGTTCTTTGAATATCCTACACTCCGAGTCAATTTTTCTCTTTCTTGATATCATTGTTTCCTAGGGATTCCAAATTGCTATTAGTAAAATACCAATATATATATATATACAGCACTACAAAAACAATATACCAGCAATAACTTTGCCCACACAGAGACATATAGACTGCACTGTCCATCAATGCAGTCTGATCAGTGCCTATCAATGCAGTCTGATCAGTGTCCATCAATGCAGCCTTGCCAGTCCACATCATTTCAGCCTCACCAGTGCCCATATTGGTGGAACTCTGCTTTTACCTCAGGCTCACACTGGTGCGGTGCGGGAACCGGCACGATTACAGAGCCTGTTCCTTCACCACCTTTCCAGTTCACACTACCCTGTGCGAACCGCACTGCGATCTGTGAACTCGCACAGGAATCTGATCACATGGGTGAGAAGACCCATGCAATCAGATTCCACTGCAGGAAAAAAGAAGGCATGTATGCCTTTTTTCTTCCGAATCTAATGCGAGTTCAGCCATACAAGCATATGGCTGAACTCGCACTGCTCAGAGATCGCAACAGTGTGAACCGGGGCTTACACAGCACACAACATACAACATCACACAACTGAATAGCAATCAAAATATAAATGCACTTACTGTCAATTAAATTGGGTTTCCTACTCCTGTCTGCAGAGCCGGATTAAGTTCCCATGGGGCCCTAGGCAGATTACCAGTTTGGGGCCCCCATGCGATAACACTGAGCACTGACAATTTGCATTAACACTGACCGCTGACCATTTGCGATAACACTGACCGCTGACCATTTGCATTAACACTGAGCACTTACAATTATCATTACCACTGAGCACTGACTATTTGCATTACTTCTGAGTGCTGACCATTTGCATTACCTCTGAGCACTGACAATTTGCATTAGCACTGAGTGCTATTTGCGTTATCACTGTGATGCAACGCCCCCTAGAAACCACTCCCAACCAACTAACCAACTTTTAAAAAAAAGGCTCTCCTAACTTCAAAAAAGGCGCCCCCTATCTGCAAAAAAAAGACCTCCTAACTTTAGGAAAAAAAAGGCCCCCCTTAACCGCAAAAAAAAGGCCCTACTAACTGCAAAATAAAAAAAAAAAAATAGACCACCTAACTTAAAAAAAAAAAAAAATCCTAACTTGTTCTTACCTTGGTCCTCAGGCAGCAGCAGGCTCTGCACAGGCAAGCTCGTGACTTGTCCGATCACACCCGAGACTGAGAGGAGGAGTCCAGAGACAGAGAGAAGGAGGGGAGTCGGAGAGTGCGGCGCACATTCCACACATGCACACTGCGGGCCCGGGACGAGTCGGCTGCTAAGCAGGACAGGCAGCGGCGGCAAAAACACCCGGCGGGCCGGATAAATGTCCTCGGCGGGCCACATGTGGCCCTCGGGCCGTAGTTTGAGGACCCCTGGCCTACATGAAAAGTCTACTCTGTTTTGTTTCTTTTTAATCCTCACCTGAGGATATTTTTACATTGATTTTTTTAGAGAGAGTGGAAGCGAGAGGGAAAATCAGAGAGAAATATCAATGTGAGAGAAACACTTCGATTAATTGCCTCCTGCACATGCTTTGACCAGGCCACTGGCTGGGGAGGAGCCTGAAACCCAACCAAGGTATGTGCCCTTGACCGGAATCGAACCTGGGACTTTTTGGTTTGCAGGCCCATGCTCTAATCCAGTGGTTCTCAACCTTTCTAATGCCGCGACCCTTTAATACAGTTCCTCATGTTGTGGTGACCCCCAACCATAAAATTATTTTCGTTGCTACTTCATAACTGTAATTTTGCTACTGTTATGAATCGTAATGTAAGTATCTGTGTTTTCCGATTCATTAACAGTAGCAAAATTACAGTTATGAAGTAGCAACGAAAATAATTTTGTAGTTGGGGTCACCACAACATGAGGAACTGTATTAAAGAGTCGCGGCATTAGAAAGGTTGAGAACCACTGCTCTAATCACTGAGCCAAACTGGCTAGGGCAAAAGTCTACTCTTTGAATGAATAAATTAGTTGATTTAGCAAAGTGGGATGAGACTGATTTTCCTTTAGTTTCCAGATGAAAATGCATTCAACTTCACTTTGACCCTCAAAGGAAATTGTAGCATTTGTGATTCGTATTAAGGTCATTTATTTAAGTAAAGCTTCATAATTTATTATATACTTTGACTTACATGTATCATCTCACTTAATTATTACCTTAACCTTGTCAGTTAAGTTGGTGTAATTTCCTGTGTTGATTAGGAAACAGGAAACCAAGAAAAGCAAGGCTCAGCAAGACTGTGATTTGCTTAAAGTTATAACATAAAATAGGTAGAGCTGCATGTAAAATCTAGATTCTTCTCTCTCTACACTTTTATCCTTACTCAGTGCCCCTTTTCTCCATGCAGCTAAACGTCTTTCCAAGCTTACATTAGTCAATTATGATACTTTTACTTAAAAGCACCAAAGATGGCTAAAAAATTGCTTAAGCTGAAAAGAGCCTGTATGGTCTGTGACAGGTGCTGCGTAGGTTGGTTGAAAAATAACTTAAAGGTTGTCTCTTTTCCCTATGTGTTTTTGTTAATGCTTATAATACTTTCATGACTTAGAGTCCTTTGGTGCATCTGGTATATTTCAGACTGAATTGAAGTTGTCAAGAAAGGAGATTTTTCACTCTAGAGCTCAATTCCTTATTTTCCTTTGCACCTGGAAATTTATTTCTTAGCCAGAGCTCAGGGTAGTTTCAGACTTAAGTTCCTACTAAAGAGATGTTCCCTGCTGACCTATTTTCTTCTTTTCTTCCTCTCTCTCTTTCTCCCTCCCTCCCTCCCTCCCTCCCTTTCTGTCTTCATATAGCCAGGCTCTCTTCCTACACCCTACACTTCCTTTACTTCCAGCTATAGTTATATGGAAGGTTCTGAGAGTCAAAAGGCAATGAGTTTGGGGTTGGAAAAGGATATGAAGCTCTTTTCCTTTCTAACTCCAGGTGTTCCTGAAAATCCTGGGAGTACCCTGCTGCTATGCCTAGTTCCCAGGACCCTCTTCAGATTGTTTAGGAGCTAAGGTTCGGGCAGTAGTCTTCTGGGAAGAAAGATTTCCCGGAGACATTTTAATGGGTTGATTTGTTTTTTCCCCATAGTTAAAGCTTAGAAACTGGCACCTAGAGATCAACACTTTGTTTTTAATGGTTCATATCCCCTCCTTTTCTTGGGGGGTATTCATTTATTTTGAGGTTTCCCACATATTTCATTTGTTCTTTCATGAATTATTCAATAGGAACTGGTGCTATAATCTTCAGAACAGGAGACATTGCTCTGTCTTCACAAAGTATATAGTTTAGTTGGCAAGATAGGTAATTAAGCAAGCAGTGTAATAAAGTGTGATTTATTGTTATATTAACATGATTAAAGGAAGTTTTAAATAGAGCATGTTTCTCTCATAATTTTACCATAGCAATAAAGCAACTGCTTTCACATTTTTCTATATTCTCTTGCAATATTTGTCCATATGCAAACGTATTTTTACATAATTGTGATTGTTATCTAGCTATAATTTCATGTTGTTTTTTCACTTCTAAATAATTTTTACATATTGTTACATAGTCCTAATAATTATATTTTTTCATAGTTGTTGTACCATGATTTATTCAATTATATTTCTATTAGAGAACTTACGTTGACTTCCAATTTTTACCATTATTAACATAGTAAAACCATAGGCATTCTCAATTTTCAGGAAAGGAACTACTTGATCAAAGATTATGATGTTAGGTAGCTTTTGATAGATACTGCTATACTGCTTTCTATAAAAGGGTTTTCCAGTTTGAAGTTTATCAACCATTTTCACCTCACTTTCCAGCACACAGTATTAGTATCTTTTTAAGTGTTAATATGTAGTTATAAAAGCTGTATTTAACTATTTTAATATATATTTCTATTAGTACAGGTAAGGTTGAATGTTTTCCCTAACGTTTGTTTATAAATATGTTATGTGAAAAAATTGCCTTGTCTTTCAGCAATTTACTTGCTGATTTGCTTACATGGAAACTACTGTTTGTCAATGAAGTATTTTCTTCCCTCCCTCCCTCCCTCCCTCCCTCCCTCCCTCCCTCCCTCCCTCCCTCCCTCCCGTTTGTCTTCCTTCCCCTCTCCCCTCTCCCCTCTCCCCTCTCCCCTCTCCCCTCTTCCCTCTTCCCTCTTCCCTCTCCCCCACTCCATTACCTCTTCTCCCTTCTCTCTTCATCTTCCCCTTCTCTCTTCCCCTTCCCCCTCTAAACCCGGCATCTCCCCCTACCTTGTGCCCTCCCTGTCTCCCCATTGAATCTCTTAGCAGCTGGTCATTAAGACTGTCTCAAGGTAGATATTATACTGACACATCCTTTGCTTCAGCTGGCAGGCTGACAGAAGAAGCTTCCATAGAATTTTTAAGGCTAGCCAAGCCTCTAATTCTCTCTCATCAGTTTTCTTATAGCTCCCCGGCTTCTCCGCCCCCAAGAGTAGGAAGGCAGGAGACCTAGATCCTAGCCATAATACTAAATTGTTGTATGCTCTTGAAAACCACATGTCCCTTCTCTTGACTGAGGTTTTCTAATTTATAAAAAGGGGAGCGGGGTTTGGATTGGGACTTGTGGTGCCATGGGCCATCCTCAGGGCCAACGGTGGGAAGATCCAAGTCGGAGATAACTTTGGATCCTCTGTATATTATGACAACCAGAGCAACTCTGATTTTATTTCTTGTATACCTATTGAGCTTCTTTCTGAGATTTTAGTTAAAGCAAAGGATTATATGACAAATATAAACTTGAAATCCACTAGAGTAGACAAGCTCTACTAATTGAAAGTATCACTTTGTGAAAACTGAAAACTTTGTGAAATATTATTAGTGACAAAACTAAATGAGCAAAATTTTCATCTTTATCATTAAAAAAAAATACAAGGCCTTCATGCTATCCTTTGGCCACCATGAGGGAACAGCGGGGGTATAACTAATTTTGCCTAGGATAGGGAGTTGGGAAGGGTTAAACAAAGAGAGACATCTGAGCTGGACTTGAAGAATAGAAGTTCACTAGGTGAATTAGGAGATTAGGGGGAATAAGGCATTTCAGGTAGAGGAATGAGGCCAAAAGGCATTAAAAAAATTGCTATTTTGGAAATACTGTATTCATTGTGCAGATATTTTGTATTATGAAAGGAGAATGAGGCATGCTAGGAGATGAGGTTGGGAGGGTCACTGGACTACTTTGTAAAGGGATTTGAATGTTACAGTAATCAGGACTAATGAAGAATTGGAAATATCATTTGAATTAGTACTTAATAAATTTTGTTTTCCTTTAGACTCAGGACCCCTGATCCACACAGCAATATTTGTTTATTTATTTATTTTCCTTTTAATTCTAATCTACAGAGTTCTTTATTATTATGAACTATTTCAAACACTTAGAACTATATCAAAAATAATATAACAATACTTGTATACTATCACACAGGTCTAATTCTAATAGACGTTAACATGTTGCCATGTGTGCTTTAAATCTCTCCAAATATCACCATTAACTCTCAGTTGGTGTACATATTGTGTATATTATGCACACAGCAATATTTAGATGCTAGCTATGGCAATTGTGGTGCTCACACACTCAGAAATGTTTTTGATTAGGGAGAGCCTTGGTTACCTGCAGTCTACATTAATTTCTTCTTAATTGGCTCAGTTTTGAGTATATGTGTAAATGCTTGTGTAAAACAAAAGGGAAGGGGAGGGGGAGGCTCTGATGATAGGCAGCAAGTTTCCACACTATAATAGACTCAGTTATGTCCTTACCATTTTAACTCATCATCAGTGGTGGAAGTGGCGAGATTGTAATTTTACTTCCTGTGTAAAAAATTAGTGTTAGCTTTGTGGCTCAGGCTTCCCAGCTCTTCTTCATAACAGATCTCCACATTCTTTCCCAGAAACGTATGTTTATTTGTAATGAATTCCATTTGTGGTCATTGGAGCAGTGTGCCTTTTCATTCTCTTGTCAAACACCCGTCTCCCTGCCTAGAGATCCGCAGAGACTGACATAATGACCCTGTGAATTGCAGTAGGTTGGGAGTCAGGTTCCCAATTAAAATGCCCATTTGCCCCCTGTTTACCACTTGTGCCCTTGAGATGTCCCTAGATGTCATGAATTCTGTCCTGCTTGAGGACAGGTTTCAGATGGGGGCATAATACCTGCCCATTTGGGGATACTATCAACTTCATCCATTTTACAAAACAGGAGGAGTGAACTGACATTAATAGAAAAATTACTTTGACCAGGCATTTTACATACATTATCTCATTGAATTCTTACACTTCCAAAGAGATGTTACTGCCATATTACATATGAGCAGATGGTTAAGTAACTTCCCCAAAGTTATATACAGCAAAAAAGTCAAAATGAGGATTTGAATTTTTCTGTCTGAATTTAAAATCCATGTTTTCCCCCATTCATGATTCTGACAGCAGAATAATTGTACTATTCAAGTCATAGCAATTTTGTAGTTCAATGGAAAAAAGTTTAGGGAGAGGACTTTAGGCAGTAAGGTCAGAAAAGAGGTTTTAGAGAATCAACATTTGATCAGAAGAATAACCTTCATAAAGTATGCAGAGTAAAGAGTTATAAGTAATTTTAGTACTTACCTCACTTTGGGAATGGAAACATTATGCTGTGGCCAATGGTGAGTTTAGATAGTTTCCAGGTGTGAGGCAGAATAGGAAGTGAGATTGATATGAAATGTAGATTGGGCTTCCTTTTTTTTTTTTTTTTTAAAGGGGATATAATTGCATACCATAAAAATCACCTTTTTAATGTGTACAATTCATTGGTGCTAGTATATTCACAAGGTTGCATAACCATCACCACTAGCTATCTAATTACAAAACATCTTCATCACTCCATGAAGAAACTCCATATCCATTAGCAGTCATTCTCCATGTCCCCTTTCTCCAGTCCTAGGCAACCACTTATTTACTTTTTGTTTATGGGTTTGCCTATTATAGACATTTCATGTAAATGAAATTATACAACATATGACCTTTTTTCCTATGTCCGGCTTCTTTCATTTAGCATAATGTTTTCAAGGTTTATCTACATTGTAGAATATATTAATACTTAGTTCCTTTCTTTGGAATTTTATTCCTTTTTTTTTTTAAATCTTCACCCGAGGATATTTTTCCCATTGATTTCTAGAGTGACGAGGAAGAGAAACATCAACATGAGAGAGACATATCGGCTGGCTGCCTCCCGCACGTGCCCCTACCAGGGTTGAGGAACCTGCAACCGAGATAAATGCCCTTGACCAAGAATCCAACCCATGAACCTTCGGGCCGACACTCTAACCACTGAGAAAACTGGCCAGGGCCCTTTATTCCTTTTTTATATAATATTCCAGTGTTTGGATGTGTACCACCTTTTATTTATCCATTCATCAGTTGATGGACATTTGGGTTGTTTCCACTTTTGTGCTACTATGAATAATGCTGCTATGAACATTTGTGTATAAGTTGTTATGTGAACATATGTTTTCAGTTCTCTTAGGTATATATCTGGTGGAATTGTTGGGTTCTATGGTAATTCTGTGTTTAACTTTTTAAGGAACTGCCAAATTGTTTTCCAATATGATTGCACCATTTTAAATTCCCACCAGGAAGGAAAGATAATTATACTTTATTCATATCCTTGACAACACTTGTTACTGTCCTTTTTTTAAAAAAATATAGCCATCGTAGTATGTGTGAAGTGGTATCTTATTATGGTTTTGATTTGCATATGCCTACTGATTAATGATGCTCAGCATATTTTCATGTGCTTATTGACTACTTGTATATCTTTTTTATAGAAATGTTTATTTAAACCCTTTCACATTTCTGAATTGGGTTGGTTAAATTGGGTCTTTTTGTTGTTGAGTTACAAATATTTTCTTCCTTTCAATGAAATATTTTTCTCTTTTATTCCTTATAAAATTTCAAATTTATTTCAACGTCTACTTTCATTTTTAAATTAAAGCTATTGGGCAATTTCTGTAATTTAAAATTTATTATCAGAAATGAGGAAAATGTTCATAAGCTATTAAATACTGACTGTGAGTAAAATGATCAGACCATGCATTTATAAAAGCCATGTTTCTTAGTAAAGAGTTCCAGTTATATTACTTAATGGGAAAAAAATATCCTTTAGCTTTTTATTTCTAATTATAACATATTCTCATTTTGACATAATTTATCTTTTACACCCAATTACTACTATGTTGAACAAAGTTTTCCCAAATGTTAAGCCTTTCTTTTCCACTTATGAAATATTATTTACTCTTAAGAGTTCCTTAAAAGAAATTTGAAATTTTAATTTTCACCATGAACTTGTTTGATCAAAAGGTATAGAACATGAGTTAAAATAAAGAATGGAATAAAAAAGTGCTATCAGCAAATTATCAGATAAGAAATCTTAACTCCTTCACATTTCTACTTAGCACAGGTAAGAATAAACTGGTTCCAAAGTAGTTTGGCATTTTTACTGCAAGCTTTAAAATCATAGCGTTACTCTACTCAACAAGTCATCTCTAAGGAAATGGCAGTGTTCATAAGTGTGCTGCGCCAGCACAGCCAAGGGTTCGGCGAGCCTGAGGGAGGGCTGGCGAAGGATGAAGAAAAGACAGACAAAGAGAATAAGCTGGGTCTAGGTCAGCCGTGGGCAAACTACGGCCCGCGGGCTGGATCCGGCTGTTCTATCCGGTTCTCTTGCTCTCCCCTCCGCCCCTTTACTTTGAATTTATATTAGTTCACACAAACACTCCATCCATGCTTTTGTTCCGGCCCTCCGGTCCAGTTTAAGAACCCATTGTGGCCCTCGAGTCAAAAAGTTTGCCCACCCCTGGTGGATCTTCTGTGCATGACTGAGACCACAGAACAGATCCAGACTGCAAGCTGATGCTTTATTTTATAGTCAGAGGTAAACAAGGTAATTTACAATGTTCTTATAAGTTTCATTTGTTTTGGCAGCACTTGCTGCACCTCCGACAGTTAGCTACCCAGGAAAGATCTAGGGAGCAGTGACAAGATCAAGCTTAATTATGCTAAGAGGGCTGTGCCCTCTAAGCTGGGACTTGTTTGCGGCTTTGCCAGCAGGTCAGTCCAAGGCTTAACCCTATAACCACTCCCTACATCTCGCCCTTCTTTTAATTTTAAGCTACTAATGAAGTAAAATTTAAACATCAAGAACAAAGTTCTGACTATTAAAATATTAACAAAACAATGGCAATGCAAAACCCAATAACAAAACAATGCCAATGTAAAACCCAGACATGGTTATTAATAAAACAATGCCAATGCAACACTACAATAATAGAGAAATCAAACTATAGTAACATTTTTCTACTAAACGAAAGTTTATTTTGCTGATTCACTCAAGAGTCCTTGGACTTGGCTGTGCAAGAGTTTGCAGAAGACTGGCAGCTAACCAATGCTAGCATGGCCAGAAACATGATTGAGGGAGTAGCTTCCACTTCTTGCTTTTCTGCCATCTGCTGGGCTTCAGTTGTTAACTTCTTCAGCTGACACCATGTTGGCACCTTGGTCTTTTGTATAGTCTTTGTCATCTTTCTTTTCCGCTTTGCTGTCATCAGGGCAACTCTCAGTCTTTTGAACAGTGGGACAAAGAGCTTCTCTGGGTCCATTGTGGTGACATACGTAATGCTCTGGCACCCAAATTGGCTGCGTTGCTCCTTCTGGAAAGATACAAACACAACCTCTTCCCCACATCATTACTGGATCTGGTCCAAACCATTGTCCAGTTTGTGCATCCTTCCATCGGGCTAACCCCGCGGAAGCTATTGTACAGGAGGCCCGATGCCTTTCGGCTGCTGTATGACCCTCTGCATCGCAATTCAAAAAATTTAAAGTATAAAGAACATGACTGCGTTTGTTTTGAGGTGACACATAACATCCGTCTCCCCCTTTCTGTTTTAGTAATTGCATTTTAAGAGTACGATTTGCTCTTTCCACTATTGCTTGACCTTGAGGGTTGTAAGGGATACCAGTTTTATGAAAAATTTGATATTGCTGACAGAAATGTTGAAAAGCAGTGTATGCGGGTCCATTGTCTGTCTTTAGCTCTAAGGGAGGACCTAGTACCACAAAGGCAGCTAGGCAATGATTAATTACATGCTTGGCACTCTCTCCCATTTGGGGAGTCACAAAGATAAAGCGGGAGCAGGTATCTACATTAACATGTACCCATCTATGCTTACCAAATTCCGGTATGTGGGTGACATCCATTTGCCAAATTTGATCAGGTTTAAGACCCCTAGGATTAACCCCCAACGATTGTACAGGGCAATGAATTACACACTGAGAGCACTGCTTAACAATTTGATGAGCTTGCTCCCTAGAAATACGGAATTGTTTGTGTAAGGCAGCAGCATTTTGATGCTGCAAAGCATGGGAGGACTGGGCAAGAGAAAATGGGGTAGCCTCTTGCATTACAGCAAGGAGGCGATCAATAGCATCATTGCCTATAGCTAATGGATCAGGGAGACCTGAATGAGATTGGATATGACCAATAAAGCAGGGAAATTGTCGTTCTCTAATGACTTTTTGAAGGTTGAAAAAGAAATGAAAGAGTTCCTCTGAATTAGTGTGCCCTATAGTAGCCGTTTCAGTTAGTTTGGCCATACTTGCCACATAGGCACTATCACTATATACGTTAATGGGCTCCGTAGCAAAATCTGTTAAGGCATAGATAAGAGCTTGTATTTCTACCCGTTGTGCTGAAATATAAGGGGTTTGAAGGACCTTTGCACCTCTGCTGCAGTAGTATCCAGCTTTTCCAGAACTGGATCCATCTGTAAAAATGGTTAATGCCTGAGGTATAGGTTGTGACTTCACTATAGTAACTGAGAGAAATTGTAAAACCTTATTTGCTGGATAATGGTTACCAACCTGTATGGAGAAATTAGCAAGTGCAACTTGCCAATTTGTTGATCGTTGCCAGAGCCAGTCTTGATGTATAGCTGTAAATGGCACTACAATAAGGTCAGGGTCTTGGCCCATTAATTGGCCTGTTCAAAGGCGGGCTCGAGCTATTAGCTGGGAAACCGAATCATGGAAAGGAGTTAATACCTTAGTTGGAGAATGAGCCAAATATAGCCATTCAACAAGTCCAGGAGCTGGCCAAATGACCCCAGTGGGTGTATGTGTCGTAGGGAAATTAAAACCTGTAAGGGAAGGGAGTAATCAATTCTAGTAAGTTGTGCTGAACTTAAGGCATCCTCAACTTTATATAAGGCTGTCTTGGCTTCCTCTGTCAAGCAGTGTGGGGATGACGGAGATGAATCTCCCCTTAGTATATGAAATAAAGGGCTTAAGTCAGCAGTGGTTAATTTTAAAGCAGGTCAAACCCAGTTAATATCTCCTAATAATTTTTGAAGTCATTTAATGTAAGTAAAGTGTCAGTCCAAATTTGAATTTTCTGAGGTTTTATTGTTTATCCCTCAATAATGCTGCCAAGATAAGAAAAAGGGAATGTCCTTTGAACTTTTTCGGGTGCTGTGCATAATCCAGCACAATGCAGGGAATCCTGCAAATCTATATAGATATTATTTAGATGCATTTCATTTTTATGAGCTAAGAGAATGTCATCCATATAATGAATAATAGAAGCCTTAGGATATTTTTTCCGTATAGGATGTATGGCTGCAGCCACAAAATCCTGACATAAGGTAGGACTATTGGCCATACCCTGAGGCAATACTTTAGCATATCTCCACCCCCATCATTCCAAACCCACCGGTGCTGTTCCCTTGCTTCCTCCAATCCTTGCTCATATTTGGGAGGAAGCACAGGAGCTGCAGCCCCAGGGACTGGAGGAGGCGGCAGAGGTGCCAATGGTGGAGTCGGAAGCCTTTGGCAACCTTCCCCCATCTGTCTTGATTCCCCTGCCACATTCCTCCACTCCCCTTCTGGAGTGAGCTCTAGGCAGTAGAGGCAGACATTTCAAATCTCTGGACCTTCAGCTATATAATGATCGTGAAGTTGTTTTCCTACCTTCTCCCATGCCTCTATATTTACCTTTTCTTCCTCAGAAAACCATGGGCAGGTTTTACTCACAAAATCCAAAAAATTGAAAAGCTGTTCATACCTCACAGAACAGCCCTTTGCTTGGAGCATAGCCTTAAGCATGGATGGATACGCATACATTCTTTCCCTGCGACCTTGAATTTCCCATGTTTTACACCTAGCTAGTACTACACTCCTACCTTACTTACTGCGTGCGCATGCCTTGGGGCCTCCTTTCACCTGACAATTGCAGTTCCCTCACACTCAGGTCTGCATTGAGTGCCACTTGGGCCGAACTCAGCCCCGCGTTGGGCGTTGGGCATTGAGTGTTGGGCGCCACTTGTGCTGCGCCAGCACAGCCAAGGGTTCGGCGAGCCTGAGGGAGGGCCGGCGAAGGATGAAGAAAAGACAGACAAAGAGAATAAGCTGGGTCTAGGTCAGGGGTGGGCAAACTTTTTGACTCGAGGGCCACAATGGGTTCTTAAACTGGACCGGAGGGCCGGAACAAAAGCATGGATGGAGTGTTTGTGTGAACTAATATAAATTCAAAGTAAACATCATTACATAAAAGGGTACGGTCTTTTTTTTTTATTTCAATAGTTTTATTCATTTCAAACATTTTAACAAGAAGAATGTAAACACTAATTATTATAATTTGAAACTTCAAAAAATGGAGGAATCATAGCACAATAACATACCTTATATTGAAGATGGCAAAGGCAAAATAAAATTGCCTAACAAAGGAAAGGTACAAAAGCCTTTCAAATTAAACTTAAATATAATAAAATAATTTAAAACTAAAACAAATAGAAAAGAACAAAATGTGTAAACAGTAAATTAAACATTTTCTTTAGTGCAACTTCCAAATTATGCCCGGGACGTAGATGTAGATGGCAATGTAGACTGGGTTGAAAGGTTTTTGGTCTTTAAAACATCAACTTCAGTGGGAACAGTGTTGTTGGTCTCCTTTTTAGCTAATGCTCTGATACTGTGCTCTCCAGGGGCGTGTCTCCCTACATCACCACGATAACGTGTCTACGTATTCCCAGGGTGATGTCGGGGGACACATCCGCGGGCATTACAAGGAGCCTCTGGAAGATTGAGAGGTTGTTCCTTCTACTGAATGGGCGGATATAAATCCACCCACTCAGAAGAAGGAGCTGCGGCTGTGTTTCCCGACGTTGCCATGTTAACACTGCTGCTGGTGAAGGAGCAGAGGGGAGAGCAAGAGAACCCTCCACTCTTTCGGCTCCGCAGGCCGGATAGAACAGCCAAACGGGCCAGATCCGGCCCACGGGCCGTAGTTTGCCCACGGCTGGTCTAGGTGGATCTTCTGTGCGTGACTGAGACCACAGAACAGATCCAGACTGCAGGCTGATGCTTTATTTTATAGTCAAAGGTAAACAAGGTAATTTACAATCCTATCTAATAAAGAGGGAATATGCTAATTGACCATCACTCCGTCACAAAGAGGGATGCACCCACAGCTGAGGCCAAGTTCCCATAAGGAGCCTTAACGAGCAATCAGCAGGGACCTGAGGCTACACCCTCCCCCACCCCCGTGGGGCTTGACAGGGGACCTCAGGCCGTGTCCCCCACTCGGCAGGGCTTGACAGGGGATCTCAGGCCATGCCCCCCACCCAGCGGGGCTTGGCGGGGGACCTCAAGGTGCACCCCCCAGTGCTGGGTCGGGGGAACTCAGGCTGCGCTCCCGTCCAGCGGGGCTTGATGGGGGACCTGAGGCTGCGTCCCCCTGCCAGTGGGGATTGACGGGGGACCTGAGGCTGCACCCCCCTCCTGGTGTTGGGCTGGGGGACCTTAGGCTGCGCCCCCCTGCCAGTGGGGCTTGACGGGGGACCTGAGGCTGCACCCCCCTCTGGGTGCTGGGCAGGGGGACCTGAGGCTGTGCCCCTCCTGCCTGGTGGGGCTTGATGGGGGATCTCAGGCCATGTCCCCCACCTGGCAGGGCTTGACGGAGGACCTCAAGGCATACCCCCCCTGCCCCGGTCTGGGCGGGGACCTCAGGCCACGCCTCCCGTCCTGGTGCCGGGCCAGGGAACCTGAGGCTACGCCCACTGCCTGGCAGGGCTTGACAAGGGTGGGACTGGCTGGGTCTAGATCTAGCCCAATGGTGGGGGCCAGCCGGGTCTGGGTCTCACGCGATTTTGAGGTGCATGTGGGTGGGCGGGGACTTGACTCTGGGTCCCGTGGTGAGCCCCAGACTCTGACAGGAGGAAGGTCTTCATATACATTTTACTAATTTTCTTTAATCTCTGACACTTCTATTATAGAGAAAGGGCAAATAGCAATATTAATTTATTTCCTCTAATTAATCCCCTTTTAATGTGCACAAATTTCGTGCACTGTGTCACTAGTGTTCTTACAAGTTTCACTTGTTTTGGCAGCACTTGCTGCACCTCCGACAGCCCATTAGCTACCCAGGAAAGATCTAGGGAGCAGTGACAAGATCAAGATTAATTATGCTAAGAGGGCTGTGCCCTCTAAGCTGGGACTTGTTTGTGGCTTTACCAGCAGGTCAGTCTGAGGCTTAACCCTATAACTGCTCCCTACAATAAGTACAAAAATTGTTATGTCCATTAGGTGGAATTCTACATAGTCAAAGTAATAAGATAATTTTTAAAAATAAAATTAGACTTTAAAAGGGCAGAATGGCTGATAATTACCAGTATCTCAAAGGCTAAAATGAGAAAAATGCAGAAAATTGTAGTACTCATTGATTAATATGTTGTCTTGAAAAAGCCATAAATGATTCTAGTCTAAGAAATAAATAATGATAAAAGATGTAATTAATATACTATATCTCTTATAAGCCAAATCACACTTTTCACCTCAGGACAATTCTGATTTTTGCATTCTTAGTTCCTTTGGTTCCAGAATAGGACCTCATTTTAAGCCATTATTTGATTAGAGTTCATAATCTAAAGTCATTTTTCTCCACAGGATGTTTATATTTCAGGACATAAGCTGCAAAATGGCAAATGACTAAGTCAGTTATAAAGAATGTGTAGCATAATAAATGCCATCCTATATAATAAAAGGCTAATATGCAAATAGACCAAACAGCGGAACAACTGAACAACCGGTTGTTATGATGTGCACTGACCACCAGGGGGTGCGCACAGACCATGGCAGGCGTCGGCTGCAGGTGGCAGAGCACGGAACATGGCAGGCGTTAGCTGTGGTGGTATGGTGGAGCAGGTGAGTGGGGTGCCAGACAAAGGCAGGGTGCCCGTTGCTGTCATCGGGGCGAACCTCTGGTGGTTACTGAAAATTCTTTGCTCCTGCCTGCCACGGTCCCAGCCAGCACTCACACCCGCTGCCGGTGCTGTCCCCACTGTCCCCACTGTCCCCACTTGCACACGCTGCCGGTGCTGGAGCTGCCACTCGCTGCCAGCGCCTGGCACCAGCCCTGATCTCCCCTCAGGGCTTCTCCACCTCCCCCTGCTGTTGAGGGGTGATCTGGGCCGGCAGCCGCCTCTCGCATCCACTGCCGATGATGGCTCCTCTTGCACCCACAGCTGGCGCCGGAGCCACTGCTCGCAGCTGCTGCCAGTGCCCGGCACCAGTCCCGATCGCTTGGCGCCTTCAGTGGGTGCAAGCAGTGGCTGCCAGCCCTGATCTACCCTGAGGCCTTCTCCACCTCCCCCTGCTCCTGAGGGGTGATTGGGGCAGCAGCTGCTGCTCGCACCTGCTGCTGGCGCCGGCCCCAATCACTGCACCATCAGCGGGTGAGAGGGGGTCCCGTCAGTGTGTGGGAGCATCAGCGTGTGGGAGCCGCATGGGCATGAGTGGGGCTGCTGGCAGACAGGGGAGGCAGGGAGAGGTGTGGTGGGAGAGGCTGGGCGGGTCGTGGAGGATGGGCCCAGACCTGCCCTTGTGCCCACCACAGCCTCGCAGCCCACAGTTCCTATCAAGGTGCATGAATTTGTTCACTGGGCCCTTAGTTTATAATAACTGTCAACAGACTTCTATACTGAAACCTAGAAGTTGCTATAATAAAGGTCAGAACTAAAATGATTTTTCCATATGCTCAGATTCACTTACAAAGTCATAAATTCAGAAAAGAAACCTTTGAGGGTTCTTCTAAAGTTGCATAGTTTTCCAAATGATTTTCCTCTGGTTGCAGAACCTGTTCATCCTTCAATCCTTTTTCAGTCGTTTAGCTTTTGCAATATTTTATTGATGTTTTTGTTTCTTCTTTTGCTCCTTTTCTTTGGCCTCAATTATGTTGGCTAATTTCCAGGACAGTACAGCACTTGCTAGAAACAGTGGAATAAGAGGCCAAAATAATTGTTGTAAGTAAGTCATATGGGTCCTCTCTTGCCCATTCCACAACATACTCAGCCCAAGCCTTTGTATCAAACATCTTTGTAGCGATCTTAGGAAAGGGGATTTATACTTAAGTTGTGATCTCTATGTTTGTCCTGAGATTAATAGTGAGCCAATTACAATTTCAGATGGATGACCCTGGGTTGGTTGTTAAAATACAAAAGTTTTAAACTTTTAAAAAATCTTTATTGTTCAGATTATTACAGTTGTTCCTCTTTTTTCCCCCCATAGCTCCCCTCCACCCGGTTCCCACCCCACCGCACCCCATGCCCTTACCCCACCCCCACTGTCCTCATCCATAGGTGTATGATTTTTGTCCACTCTCTTCCCGCACCCCCACACCCTTTTCCCCTCGAGGATTGTCCACTCCCTTTCTATGCCCCTGATTCTATTATATTCACCAGTTTATTCTGTTCATCAGATTTTTTATTCACTTGATTTTTAGATTCACTTGTTGATAGATAATGTATTTGTTGTTCATAATTTTTATCTTTACCTTTTCTTCTTCTTCCTCTTCTTACAGAATACCTTTCAGCATTTCATATAATACTGATTTGGTGGTGATGAGCTCCTTTAGCTTTTTCTTATCTGTGAAGCTCTTTATTTAACCTTCAATTCTGAATGATAGCTTTGCTGGGTAGAGTAATCTTGGTTGTAGGTTCTTGCTATTCATCACTTTGAATATTTCTTGCCACTCCCGTCTGGCCTGCATAGTTTCTGTTGAGAAATCAGCTGACAGTCGTATGGGTGCTCCCTTGTAGGTAACTAACTGTTTTTCTCTTGCTGCTTTTAAGATTCTCTCTTTGTCTTTTGCTCTTGGCATTTTAATTATGATGTGTCTTGGTGTGGTCCTCTTTGGATTCCTTTTGTTTGGGGTTCTGTGGGCTTCCTGGACTTGTAAGTCTATTTCTTTCACCAGGTGGGGGAAGTTTTCGGTCATTATTTCTTCAAATAGGTTTTCAATATCTTGCTCTCTCTCTCCTTCTGGCACCCCATAATTCTGATGTTGGTATGCTTGAAGTTGTCCCAGAGGCTCCTTACACTATCTTCATATTTATGGATTCTTTTTGCTTTTTGCTTTTCTGGTTGGGTGTTTTTTGCTTCTTTGTATTTCAAATCTTTGACTTGATTCTTGTGATCCTCTAGTCTGCTGTTGGATCTCTGTATAATATTTTTTATTTCAGTCAGAGTATGCTTAATTTCTAGTTGGTCCTTTTTCATATCCTCAAGGGTCTCACTAAATTTATCGGCCTTTTGTAGGAAATTCTTGAAAAATCTTATAACCGTGTTTTGAACTCTATCTCCAGTAGTTTGCTTTCCTCCATTTCTTTCATTTGTGACCTATTTCTTTGTCTCCGCATTTTGGCTGCTTCCCTGAGTTGATAGAGTGGCTTTGTGTGCTAGGTGTCCTATAGGGCCCAGTGGCTCAGCCTCCCCAGTTACCTGAGGTGGACACTCTTGGTGCACCCCTTTGTGGGCTGTGTGCACAGTCTTGTTGTAGTTAAGCCTTGATTGTTGTTGGTATCACTGGGAGGAATTGACCTCCAGGCCAATTGGTTGTGAGGCTCAGCTGTGTCTACGCTGGGAGAACCTCTGTGCTGGAGACACCCTTATGGGGCAAGTCTTGCTTCAATGGGGCTTTGGTGCTCACTAAGTCTGCCCCCTGAGTGTGTCCCTTATGGATCTGAGGAGTTGTAATCTGGATGGTCCTACTCTGACCCCTGGGTACACTGGCTCTTGGATCTCCAAGGAGGTGCTAATTTAGCCTCTGCTTGAGGCCACCTAGCAGGAGCTACGGGGAGATCTGCAGATTCCTCTTCTTTGTTTGGGTTTTGGAGGTGCCCAGATGAGGCCCAGCTGTGAAGCAATGCAAGCTGCTTTGGGGTCTTGGGCCTTCTTTTGGATGTTCTGGGTCTTTCTGACTCAGCTGCAGTTTGTTAGGTAAGTTGAGATTTCAAAGGACCAGGCTATTAATATGCAAAAGCCTCTGCGCACAGCTTGGATGGGGTGGAGTCTCAGGGCAGAGCAAACAGCAATGCCTTCCCGTCAGCCCTGCCCTAAGAGGCCCCTGGGTCTCAGTGTCCCTTGGTAATCACTGCAAGCACCTCTGAGAGAAAGCCGCCCTCGAGTTCCACCCTCTGCCAGACAGTCCAGTTTCTCCCTGTATGAGTCTGGGTCCCCAGAGTCTTGCCCGGAACTGGAGTTCAGAGTAGTTGGCAGCTTGTGTCTCCCTGCGGATTGAAAAAGCCAGCCGTCCAGCCGTGTACTCAGTTGCCAGTCCTCTCCGTGCACGTGTCCGTACCTCTGGACTTTACTTTTGCAGCTCCTCTGAGTCTCAATGTGCTTTTCTCTTCCCTTCTAGTTGTAGAATTTCCACTTAGCCTGCCTTTCTGTGATTCTGGATGATGTCTGTTTTGTCTTTTAGTTGTAGTTTTGAAGTGGTTGTGCGCGGCAGCAAGTTCAGGTGTTTACTTATGCCGCCATCTTGGTTTCTCCCAAAAGTTTTTAATTTTGATGAAGTCCAGTTTATCTATTTTTCTTTTATTGCATGTGCTTTTGGTGTATATTTAGGAAATCATTGACTATTTCAAGGTCACAAAGATTTATATCTATATTTTCTTCTAAGAGTTTTATAGTTTTATTTCTTACATTTAGGTCTTTGATCCATTTTGCATTAATTTTTACATATTGTATAAGGTAGGAGTACAACTTCATTCTTAAACTTGTGGATATTGATTCTTCCCAGCACCATTTCCCATTGTACTGTCTTGACATCCTTGTTGAAATTATGGGTTCTTTTTTGGATTCCCAGTTTTACTCCATTGATTCATTGAATTCCAATGATTCATTGTCTATCTTTATACCAGTAAGTACCAGACTGTCTTCATTACTGTGACTTTGTAATAAGTTTTGAAATTGGAAAGTTGAGTCCTTCAGCTTTGTTCTTTTCTGAGTTTTTTAGTTGTTCTTGGTCCTTTGAATTTCCATATGGATTTTAGGATCCATTTGTCAGTTTCTGCAAAAAGTGACAACTAGAATTTTTATAGGGATTTCATTGAATCTATAGATTAATTTGAAGATTATTGGCATCTATGAAGTCTTCCAGTCCATGAATTCAGTTGTTGTTCCATTTGTTTTGATATTTAATTTCTTTCAGTGTTTTGTAGTTTTCCTTGTACAAGTCTTATACTTTCTTTTAAACATTTATTTCCAATAATTTTATTCTTTTTGATGTTATTATAAATGAAATTGTGTTCTTTTAAAAATATTTTTATTGATTTTTAGAGAGAGAGGAGGGGAGAGGGAGAAAGAGAGAGAAACATTGAAGTGAGAGCACAACATTGATCGGTTGCCTCCTGCATGCCCCCTATCTGCTATTGAGCCCGTGACCCACATCGAATCGAATCAGCAACTTTTTGGTGCACAGGATGATGCCCAACCAACTGAGCCACACTGGCCAAGTCTGAAATTGTCTTCTTAATTTTTAAATGATCCATTTATGGATATATAAACAGATTTTTGTATATTGGTTGTGTATCCTGCAACGTTACTGAGTTCATTGATTAGCTCTAGTAATTATTTTCTGTTCCTTAGAATTTTTTATATATAAGATTGTGTCATTTCTAAATAGAGATAGCTTAAGTTCTTACTTTCCAATCTGGATACCTTTTATTTCTTTTTCTTGCCTTATTGCCCTGGCTAGAAACTCTAGTACAGTGTTAAGTAAAAGTGAAGAGAGCAGACATCTTTGTCTCATTCCTGATCTTTGGGGAAAGGTTTCAGTCTTCCACTATTAGTGTAGAGTTAACTATGGCTTTATTTATATACTAGAGGCCCGGTGCACAAAATTCGTGCATGGGGGGTATGTGTCCCTCAGCCCAGCCTGCACCCTCTCCAATCTGGGACCCCTACCGAGATTGGGCCTAAACGGGCAGTCGGACATCCCTCTCACAATCCAGGACTGCTGGCTCCCAACTGCTCGCCTGCCTGCCTTCCTGATTGCCCCTAACTGCTTCTGCCTGCCAGCCTGATCACACCCTAACCACTCCCCTGCCAGCCTGATTGCCTTTAACTGCCCTCCCCTGCTGGCCTGGTCACCCCCAACTGCCCTCCCCTGCCAGCCTCATTGCCCCTAACTGCTCTCCCCTGCTTGTCTGGTCCGTCCCCCCATCTGCCATCCCCTGCAGGCCTGGGTCCCCCCAAACTGCCCTCCCCTGCAGGCCTGGTCCCCCCCCAACTGCCCTCCCCTACAGGCCTAGTCACCCCTAACTGCTCTCCCCTGCAGGCCTGGGTCCCCCCCAACTGCCCTTACCTGCAGGCTTGATTGCCCCCAACTGCCCTTTCTTGTAGGCCTGGTCCCTCCCAACTGCCCTCCCCTGCTGGCCTGATCACCTACAACTGCCCTACCTTGCAAGCCTGGTCCCTCTGAACTGCCCTCCCCTGCTGGCCATCTTGTGGCAGCCATCTTGTGTTTTGGAGTGATGGTCAATTTGCATATTACTCTTTTCTTAGATAGGATAGAGGCCTGGTGCATGGGTGGGGGCCGGCTGGTTTGCCCTGAAGGGTATCCTGGATCAGGGTGGGGGTTCCCTTGGGGCATCGGGTGGCCTGGGTGAGGGGCCTGTGGTGGTTTGCAGGCTGGCCACGTCCCCCAGTGACCCAAGCATAGGCTGGAAGCAGGTATCTGGGATTTATTTATCTTCTATAATTGAAACTTTGTAGCCTTGAGCAGAGGTCAGGGCAGGCCAGGGAGGGCGGGAAGGTTGGCTTCCTCCATCGCCGGGGGCAACCCAAGTCTCCTGCTTGCTCAAGCTCTGTGGCCGCCACTGTCTTGGTTGGGTTAATTTGCATACTTGCTCTTGATTGGCTGGTGGGCGTGGCTGGAGGGTGTAGTGGAGGTACAGTCAATTTGCATGTTTCTTTTTTATTAGATAGGATGCCCTTTACCAGGTTGAGGAAGTTCCCTTTGATTTCTAGGTTACTGAGTGTTCTTATGATGAAAGGGTGTTGGATTTTGTCAAATGTTTTTTCTGTGTCTATTGAGATGACCATGTGGTTTTTGTCCTTTATTCCATTAATATGGTATATTACATTGACTGATTTTCATATGTTGAATCAACTTTCTAGTCCTTGGATAAATCTCATTCATGATATACTGTATACTAGTAATACTTTTTATATATTGTTAGATTTGGTTTGATAGCGTTTGATTTATAGCTGGGGCTTTTTGCAAAATGTTTTTGGTAGATCTTCTGACATTATGCAGAGAGAATTGGAAGGTGTCTCATTATTTCACCTAGTGCTCTGTGTAACCACCATGCTAAAGGCCTTTACTCACATTATCTTACTTAAACTTCTACCTTTGTGCTAGTTGAAGGTCACTTAATCTTCTATATACTAAGTAGTGATGGCCCTATATTGCAGATGAGAAAATGAAGAGGCAGGTCATATAAAAGCATAGCACATATTGACACGTATAGTACACAATTCTTTGATAATGACAATAAAATGATTTCTTAGGAATTCAGTTTCCTAAAGATGATTGGAATTTGATGAGAGAAGGACTGGCAAGTGTGTAGTTGCAGACAGAAAAGACAGCAAAAGTAGACTTTGGAGTGGAAAAGTAGGAGGTAGGAGGTCTTTGGATTAGCAAATTAATCTAGTTCTGCAAATAGGAGAGAAGAATGGTAACAAAATTCTGCAGAGTGATTGCTTAAAAGCATCACTTAAAAGCAGGGTTACATTCTGAGAGATGCATTGTTAAGCAATTATGTTGTTATGTGAACATCATAGAGTATACTTACATAAACCTAGATGGTATAGGCTACTACACACTTAGGCTATATAGTATAGCATGTTACTGTACCAAACAACATGAAATTAAATTAAGCACAAAAGAAAATGATGCAATTACGAGGAATGGTAAACACGAGATGTATGAGGCTGCCGGGGCATAACACAGTATACTATTTTTTCCAGCAAACCTTTTTTTATAAGTAGAAAGAGTACAGAGTACACTCTAAAGTAATGATAAAAAGTATGGTGAATACACAAGCCAGTACCATAGTCGTTTATTATCATTATCAAGAATTATAGACTGTACATAATTGTAGGTGCTATACTTTTATACAACTGGCAGTGAAGTAGGTTTGTTTATTCCAGCATCATCATAAACATGTGAGTAATGCATAGCACTACGATGTTATGACAGCTACTAGGTGACAGGCATTTATCAGCTCTATTGTAATCTTATAGGATCACTGTTGTAGATGCGTTCCATCATTGACATTTTGTGGTCCATGGCTACTTTTGATGGAAGCCAAGGTGAGGCAGGAGGGTGTAGTTTTAATGGCAAATTCTTACCAATGTAAGCTCTATTTCTTAAAGTGAGCGATAGGTACATGAGTGTTCTTTTTTTATCATGAAGCTTTATAACCTCTGTATACATCACATTTTTAATATAGTCAATATTTCATTCAAAAAAGGAGGAAATAAAAGAAAGATGTAGGAATAAAGAAAGGGAATCAAACTAATGTGATAACAATGGAAAAGTCAGGCAGCCTTTGCTTAATGTATGTTGTGTTATAGTTATCATGCCCATTTGGAGTTATTAGAGGGAATATGTGCTTCTCTATTCTGTTCTATGACCTATAATTGACAGGTAGTTTCTTAGAGATAGGTTTTGGGAAGAGGAAAAAAGATGAAGCTTAGAAACAGATTTTGTTTCTGCTTCTCAGAGGAGAAAGTGGTGGGTGTGGGAGTGGAAGCTCATGTGTCCAGGCATCAAACTTGGCAGACAACTCCCTCAGAGCAGATGGAGTGAGGATTTCATTGCCTGACAGACTGACTCAGATCTGCCTCCCTGTAGCCAGACACTATTGGGTATGACATACATCTCTGTCAAAAGCTGCAGGATCATGTTATTCTTCCTTCAACTCTAGCAATAGCAAATTCTAACTATCCCATATGAAGAGCTTCCCAGGACTCTGGCCAACCAAGTGTTCTGCAAAGAGCTGATGTATTTGACTTCGGTTGTTTCCAGGGTCAGTAGCTTTGATGAAATGTGCATTTCTTAGGCTGAAGTGTTTAAGCAGAAGTGACTTCAGTGGATGACTCTCCCAACCCATGTTGAGGATTTTACATTGGATTTGATTGCCTGTGTGTCCTCTATACTTTTTTTCTGCCCTGAGATGATGAGAAATGTGAAGTAGAAGCTCCTATACAGTCCAGTGATTGGTTTAGTGAGGTTAACACAGGAAAAAACCCTGGAAAAGACTCATAATTATTGCCTAAGTATTAAGTGCTGCCTGGCTTGTGTGGCTCAGTGGTTGAGTGTTGACCTATGAACCACGAGGTCACAGTTTGATTCCCGGTCAGAGCACATGCCCCGGTTGTGGGCTCGATCTCCAGTGGCGGCATGCATTGATGTTTCTGTCTCCCTCTCCCTTCCTCTCTGAAATTAATAAAAAATATGTTAAAAAAAGAAAAAAAAAAGTAAATGGTTTCCCAGAAATTACATATCTTGCTGCCAGTCACGATTTTAGCAACCAGTGAAGAAGAACACGCTCTGGATTAGGGCCACAGGCTTTTAGTTAGTGTGTCCTTGCCTTTAGTCTCTCTTCTGCCAATTTAGACTATAAGTGCTGCCAGAATTTTTCCCTCTAAAACCCTGCTTTCATCATGGCAATCTCCATTCAGGTACCTCCAGTAGCTGATGCTCTGCATCAACTCTAGGTGTACTGTCTAGCTTTGAAATTCGTTATATCTGGCCTTAATGTTTTATCTTCCTTCCCACCATTCATTCCTTTCTTCCCTAGCTAAAACCTACCTGTCTTATAAGACTTAGCTCAATTTCTTCCTCTTTTAAACTAGCATTGATCACTGACTTCTCTGTTCTTCCAAATATACATAGTAATTTCCAAATAATTTAGTGGTAAATCGTTTTATAATCTTTATTTGTATATTAGTGTTGGACTGTGAGCCCTTTGAAGTTATAGACCATATTTTTTTTCTCTTATATCCCCATGGTATTTAAAATGGCACTTGGAATATATCAGTACATTTTGTTAAATAATTAATTATTGGAAGTTTTGTAAATAATACCTAGCATTTGTATTTTATTTTAGAGTTCAAAAAATGCTTTCATGTTTATTATCTTACTTAATTCTTCCCCCAATTTTGTGATATTCCCATTGAAAGATGAAGAAATGGAACCTTAAAGAGCTGATATAATTTGCCCAAAGTCTCACAGTTGCTCACTGGTAGAGTCAGAACTGGTGCCCAAGTTTTTGGGTATGTTGAGAATGCCAACTTGCCTCAAAAATCCCAGTTTTGCTTAAGGGAATTTTAGATATTGTTATTTAATACCATGGAAATATTCTGGGAGTGCAATGAAAAGGCAATGTTTTCCTATGAACTAGACAGTTATAAAAGATGTGAATGTTTCAGACTCAACTGTATGTGAAGAAAGAAGGTTGAATAGTCTTCCCCTCCAAAATTCATGTCCACCTAGCACTCAGAATGTGACCTTTTTTGGAAATAGGGTCTTTGTAGATGTAGTTAGTTAAGGATCTTGGGGTGAAGTCATCCTATATTTAGGGTGGACTCTAAATCCAGTGACTAGTGCCCTTATAAGAAGAAGAGAGGACATAGATAGAGAAACAGAGAGGACAAAGCTATGAGAAGATGGAGGCAGAGATGGGAGCTGTGTAGCAAGCATGTCAAACTCAAAGGCTAATACGGGCCAAATAAGGTTTAAGTTTATATGGGCTGCAAGAAAACAAAAGCTTCAATTATCATAGAAACATAGGTTTATTTTGGTAGAGACATGCTGAATACAAAGGACTGAAATAAATGAGTAATTGTTAACATAAAATAATAGAACATTTTAATAAAAATTAATATTTTTTCTTGAACATTAACTTACCAGACACTGAATAACTGCACAAATTAATAAGTATAACGCAAATCTATTTTTCTTGTTCTCCGAAAGTGAAATATTTCCTGTTGCGCACACCAAACAAGTCAGTACAAGACTAATGACGTGGCAGTCGGCTGCTAAAATATTTGTTGCTAGTAAGATTGGAGAGAAATGGTGTGCCTGCATGTAAGGCGTGTAAGGGAAATGAATGCAACATGATTATAATAATCAGTCATTAGCGAATGTTGTAGTTCGTTATTAATAAATATGTATAACAGGATATTGTAAAAATTAAGTTATGAAATTTTTATTAAAATCTTACATACCATTATATTGGCTGGGCTGCAAAAATATTTGTTGTGGGCCACATGTGGCCTGAGGGCTGCGAGTTTGACACGCTTGCTGTGTAGCTGAAGCTAAGAACAGCAAGGATTGCTGATAGCCACTAGAAGCTGGAAGAAGCAAGGAACTATGGTCCACTACTGCCTTCGAGGGAACATAGCCCTACCAACACCTTGATTTCAGACTTCTAGTCTCCCAAACTGTGAGATAATAAAATTTACAAGTTTTAAGCCACTACATTGTGGTAATTTGTTATGGCAGTCTTAAGAAACTAATACAGAAGGGAAGAAAAATTAATATTTACTAAAAGGTCGGATATGTCTTAAGCACTTTATTATTATTTTTTAAAATCCTCCTATATAATAAAAGCCTAATATGCAAATAGACTGAACGGCAGAACAACTGGCGGAACAACTGGTTGCTATGATGTGCACTGACCACTAGGGGGCAGATGCTTAACGCAGGAGCTGCCCCAAGCCTGCAGACCCCGGGCCAGCCAAGCCAGATGCCAGCGGGGGCCCCCGATCATCCCGCCGGTTGCCCCACAGATCGGCCCTGATTTCCGGCCAGGCTTAGGGACCCTACCCATGCACGAATTTTGTGCACCGGGCCTCTAGTGTATATATGTATGTGTGTGTGTGTGTGTGTGTATGTGTGTGTATGTATATATAATTGATTTCAGAGAGGAAGGTAGAGGGAGAGAGAGATAGAAATATTAATGATGAGAGAGAATCATTGATCGGCTGCCTCTTGCACATCTTACACTAGGGGATCGAGCCTGCAACTCAAGCATGTGCCCTGACTGGGAATCGAGCCTTGACCTCCTGGTTCATAGGTTGATGCTCACCCACTGAGCCACACCGGTGGGCTGTCCTAAGCACTTTAATATGTTATTTTACTTTAACTCCCAGAAACTTTATGTAGGTAGATATTATTTGTCCATATTTTACAGGTCAGAAAAATACAGCTCAGAAAGATAAAATAGAAAGCCTATGTTTTAAGAATATTCTATCATTCTGTTTTTAGCTGCTTAATTTCTTCTGTTAATTGTCTGAGAATTTATTTTGTGACCCCCAAAATGACAGGGCACTGAATTGTGGTGGTCCATCCCTACTAGAATGGTTAAAGATGTGAAAGGTGGATTAGTTAAAAGAGGGCCAGAAAGTCTCATACGACCTTTCTTCTGGGATTGACTTTCAGCATCTGTCTCCCCCAACATCTTTTCCTGTTCCTCACTCCCTACGTATTTATACCTTCTTCATGAAACTTTTCTAAATTCCTCTTTAATTAATATTCTCTCTGTCTCTTCCTCTTTATCTCTCTATCTCATCTGAAACTCCATAGCAGTTTATATGTGATTTCTGCCTGTTTCTTATTTGCCAGGTATATTGCAAGCTTCTTGAGGATGAAGATATTATCTTGTTCATTTTTGTATCTTCCATATTGCCTCCTAGTAAACCTTATTCATAATATCAGATAATTAATTGTTAGTTGAGTTTGTTTTCCTCTCCTCCCTCTTCCCCAATTTCCAGATTCCAAGGCCAACCTTTGGAAGGGAAAGTTCATCTTTGGTTTCTTCTTGTCTTCCTTCTTAGTGACATCATTATCCCTTTTGGTGTGCTCTACACTTTCTCTAGGCGTTGTTGTCTGTGACTCTTAATTCTCTTTTGAAGTGATTGCTGTGCTCTATTCCAAATCACATAAGAGATTTGTCTTTCACATATGTTATGACCATGTTACACGTCTGCCTCCAAATTGCAAACTCCTCAAAAGGAAGGGTTTTTCTTCCTAATTCTTATATCCAAAATGCTTAGTTTATTTGCTTCACATTCATTAAATGTTGGTTAAGTTAAAAGTGTGTGTGTGTTTGTGTGTTTTTTTAAACCTAGGATATTTGTATTTCTTTAGGAAAATTCATAGTCTGATAGGCCTTCCAAATTCAATTTAATTTGGTGGTAGACTTTTAAAAAAATTTATTAAATTGATTAGTGGTAGACTTTAAAACATATAATAACAAGAAGTAGGGTAGTGCCCTGCTGGCATGGCTCAGTGGTTGAGCATCGACCTATGAGCCAGGAGGTCATGGTTCAATTCCCGAGCAGGCCACATGCCCAGGTTGCGAGCTTGATCCCCCAGTGTGGGACATGCAGGAGGCAGCAATCAATGGTTCTCTTAGCATTGATGTTTCTGTCTCTCTCTCCCTATCCCTTCCTCTCTGAAATCAATAAAAATATTTTTAAAAAGGATAAAAAGGGAAGTAGAATCGAGGTCTATGTTAGGAACCTTTGATTCCCCTAGTATTTAACCTTATAGGTTACTCTCTATTATATATGGCTGGTCCTGCCAGGTATAGATGGGAAGCAGATTATAAGACCAAGATCATCTTGAAAGTATTGCTGAAACTCTCCATATGGAACAGAATTATTTCCTGCAAAGTCTTGTGAAGCTGTCTTTTCATGAATATAGCTTTTAGGAGATAAAGAAAAATATTTTAAACTTCAGATAATACAAGGTTTTGAGCTGATTGAGATCTTTTTTTATAATTTCTTCCTCAAGGAAGAATAATATAGTATGATGGCATAGTATAAGAGAAAGAACACTGAATTGAAAGTCACAGTGCAAATTCTGGTCCCAAATATGGCTCTAATTAGTTATATGATTGTGGTGGACTTTTGTTGTTTTGCCTGCTCTCCCCCACCCCCAAAGTCTATTCCCCCTTTTTTTAAATCCTCACTGGAGGACATGTTCAGTGATATTTTTAGAGAGAAGGGAAGAGAGAGAGAGAGAAAGATATTGACGTGAGAGAAACATCTATTAGTTGCCTCCCCTATGTACTCCAACCAGGGATTGAACCCACAACCTAGGTGTATGTTTCTTGACTGGAATCGAACCCTTTTGGTGTAAGGGACAGAGCTCCAACCAACTGAGCTATATATACCAGTAAGGGCCATTTTTTCTCTTTTTGTACCAGTGTCCAGATTTTCCTCTGGGGAGCCATATTCTCCTCAGAACTCAAGCCTGTGCTTTGGACAGAGCCCACTTCATCCTGGTTTCAAGAATGGGCATGTGATTCTGATCATGGAGATTGAGTTAGGAATGGGCACCAATCTCAGTTTGTATCTATGCCTGACTTTTGACAAGTTTTTTAAAGAAGGTATGTATTCTTTTCATACTCGACATGAACCTAGGAGGATGTAAGACTGGGGTCCTCAGGAGAAGTTCTACTTGGGAATGAAGCCAAAACAGAGATGAAGAGCAACCAAGTTCTTTGTACTCCTAAAATCAGTTGAACTAAAAACCAGGACTTTTCAAATATGTGAATTAGTAAATTATATTTTTGCCTAGTTTACACTTGCAAATGTAACATTCCTTACTGGAAAAGTGACTAAACAAAGTTTTCTGAGCCTTTATCCTAATAAAAGAGAAACATGCAAATTGACCGTACCTCTGCCACGCCCACCAGTTGCGCCCACCAGCCAATCAGGAGCAAGTATGCAAATTAACCCAACCAAGATGGAGGGTAATTTGCATATCCAGGCGCAGAGCGAAGACTGAAGACAGTGTAGAAGGAAGCCAAGCGCTGCAGAAGGGAGCGAAGCTATGGAGAAGCAAGCAAGCGGGGCGGCGGAGAAGGGAGGGAAGCAGACCACCGCAGGAAGCTCTATTGTAGGAATCTTCCTGCAACGGGCCTCTAGTTTTAATATATTTAAAATGAGTACGTTGGGCTCATTAAGAGGTAGATTTACTTCTTTCTTCATATCTGTTTGAAATCAACCGGATTTAAAAAAATCAGAATAAATCCAGATTGGTAGCCTAGATGTTCTTGGTGCTAAATTGTCATTATGTTTTCCTATAGTTAAACCTCACCACTGATGTTTCAGTGTATTTATAAAATCAATAGCATTATCACTTACCGTCTCTGTAAACTTGGCCAAATCTTTTAGCCTTTGAGTTATAGTTTCCTGTCCTAGTATGCTGATAACCCTCTTGCTCAGCTCACAAAGTCATATGGTAGAATGAAACCAGAGGGTCAGAAGGGAAGTAGGATTCAGACGAGGAGAGAGGTAAAGGCATGAACATGAACAGCATAAGCAAAAGCAGAAAAGAATGACAATTCTTCTTTAAGTCAAATTTGTTCAGACTCCTGGTGGAAGGTTATATTTGTCTTTTCCACTGCCTGACTAATTAGGATATTGAAAGATTTGAAATAAGATCCTTATGGAAAAGTAAAGGCTCCTGAAACATGACAGAAAATTTAGTAACTGTCTAAAATTATTTTGCTCTGTAGTCAAAAGATTATGAGCAAACTATTTTTCATTCTGTTAGAGGAAAGAACTGGGGGAATAGGTATGAGATGTTTGGAATCTGATGAAGACATTTGATTAAACATTAGAACCCATCAAAAATTGGAGTCCTCTTTTATCTTGGGTCATGGTCATCTAGTTTTATATAAGTATGTGGAGCCACTGAAATTTCTAGACGAGCAACTGGATCCCTTTTATCTATAAGTTTACCTGGTTGTGGCTCTTGTTGTGAATTATAGCATATTCCTGCTACTGGGGAATAAGAACAATACCTATAATACAGATATTCTATATTTTATTGTGCTTTATGGCATCGAATTTATAGAATTGATAAGAATTTAGAACTGAAAGAGATAATATTACAGATATTTATTGAGTACTAGTATGCTATACATTGTGCTAATCTCTCTGCATATATTATTGTACTTAATTCTTACAATTACTCTGTGAGATAGGAACAATTATCCTATTTTATGAATTAGGTGATTGAAGATCATAGAGGTTAAGAAATTAATCCCAAGTCGTGCATTTAAGAAGTGGTAGAACCAGAATTATTACAAATCTGATTGTATGCCTTAAAGATTATATGGTTCAGAGGTTCCCAGCCTGGGCTCTCTAGGTGTATGGTAATCTAAAGTCATGTCCCCTTTCTACAGCAAGAGAAACAACAAAATGAAAAGACAACTAACCCACTGAATGGGAGAACATATTTGCCAATGATACATCTGGTAAGGGGTCAATATCCAAAATTTATAAAGAACTCATACAACTCAACACCAAAACCCCTCAAACAATCCAATTAAAAAATGGGCAAAGGATCTAAAAAGACACTTCTCCAGAGGACATGCAAATGGCCAATAGACATATGAAAAAATGCTCAACCTCACTAATCATCAGAGAAATGCAAATTAAAACCATGAGATATCACTTCACACCCACCAGAATGGTTATCATCAACAAACAACAAGTGTTGCGAGGATGTGGAGAAAAACGGAACCCTCGTGCACTGTTGGTGGGAATGCAGATTGGTTCAGCCACTGTGGAAAACAGTATACAGGTCCCTCGAAAAATTAAAAATGGAACTGCCTGATAATCCAGTGATTCTACTTTGGGGTATATATCCAAAAAACATCAAACACTAATTTGAAAGAATATATTTACCCTTGTGTTCATTGTAATGTTATTTACAATAGCCAACATATAGAAGCAACTCAAGTGCCTATCAATAGACGAGTGGATGAAAAGGCTGTGGTACATACAATGGAATATTACTCAGCTATAAAAAAGAATGAGATTTTACCATTTGCAACCGCATGGATAGACCTAGAGGGTATTATACTAAGTGAAATAAGTTAGTCAGATAAAGACAAATAACATGATTGCATTTATATGTGGAATCTAAAGAATAATATAAATGAATAAACAAAACAGAAAGTGACTCCTCGATACAGAGAACAGACTGAGGGCTGCCAGAGGGGAGGGGCATTGAGGGACTAGGTGAAAAAGGTGAAGGGATTGAGAAGTACAGATTGATAGTTACAAGATAGTAATGGGGATGTAATGTACAGCATAGGAAATAGAATGAAAAATACTGTAATAACTGTGGTGCCAGGTGGGTACTGGAATATATGAGGGGAAACACTTTGTAAAGCATATGATTGTTGGACCAATATGCTGTATGCCTGAAACTAATACAAAACATATTAAATGTTAACTGTAATGGGAAAAAAGTCAGGTCTCCTTTCAATTCAATGTCATTCCATTATACCACCACCAGGGGGCGGTAACTGTAGTGTAACAAAACGTGCTAAAAATGAATTTAAATGGAATTTACTGCATTCAGTATTTTAGTGTGTTTTTTTAAAAAATATATTTTTATTGATTTTAGAGAGGAAGGAAGAGGGTGAGAGAGATAGAAACATCAATGATGAGAGAAAATCATTGATTGGCTGTCTCCTGAACACCCCCTAGTGGGGATCGAGCCTGCCACCCAGGCATCTGCCCTTGACTGGAATCGAACCCAGGACCCTTCAGTCTTCAAGCTGATGCTCTATCCACTGAGCCAAACCAGCTAGGGCTGTGGTTTTTTTTAAAACTCCAGTGACAGCTTAATGACTGAGATGTGATTATAAATAAGTTAGAAATATCAGACTTTTAGGATTTTTCTGATGCAATAGTGTATAAAAAGTAAAATGTATAAATTAATTTGTCCTTTGTTACAAATAGAATTTTGTTTGTAAAATGAATTACAGTGAGATCCTAAGAGTGAATGAAGAGAAATATATTTTAGTTTTTTTCTGGGTTAAATAAATGGCTATACTATTTTTCTATTTCAATAGGTGTCATTTTTTTTTGTCCTTGAGGGATTCAATTGCTTAGAGATCAGCACACTACTGCCACCACTAATAATCATTTGAGTAATGTTTTACATTATGCAGAGTACTTTCTATTAGGTTATTGCTCCAGAATTAATCTTTCCATCTTTTGTTTCCCCATTGTCCTCTGCACATAGTCCTGCACTGTATTTTAACTATTTTTTACTTACCCTCCTCAGTTCCTACCCCACTTTCAGAACAGTGTTCACCCGTGATCTGATTGTGGGCCCTGTGGAGTTGCAGTACTACCATATTGAGTGGTGGTGAGCTTAGTACTGCCTCCTAGAGGCACAGGAGAAAACTGTGCAGAATTTGTATCTGCTGGAATTACTAGTAAGAAGAAAAAAATTAAAATCAATTATACTTAGAAATAAAAATGAAGCTTGGATTTACAGTAGAATGTAGTGGGAACAAAGCATAGACTTTGGAGTCAGAAAAGATTTGGATTTGAATTCCTTCCCCCATTTACCAATATTCATTCATTATCAAAGCTCCTGTACTTCTCCTTAATAGTATTTGTTACAACTGTAATCAAATAATCATTTGTTTAATGATTATATTTTTCACTAGGAAAGAGACTGTCGGTATTGTTCATAGTTACATTCCTTGCATTCAGCACAGCAATTGGTATAGTTTAGGTGCCCAATAAATGTTTGTTGAATAAATAAATGAATGAATATCTGATAAATTGGGGGCTATTAAAATTGGCTTGACCCAATCTGAAGGGTTGGAAAAGGTTACATTTAAATGAGACCTAAATAATGAGTTGGAGTTAGCAAGTCAAATGAGGAGAACAGCATACCAGGAGAAAGAACATCTGTTTAGCTCCTGAAAGGGAAAGAGCATAGTTTGAAGAAATACAGCCCTTTGTGACTGGAATGTAGAGAGGGGGAGAGTGGTGTGAAATGAGATTAAACAGAGGTTAGTTAAATCATGCATAGGCTTCCAGGCTTTTCTAAGGATTTTACACTTTATTCTAATAGAAATGGGAAGTTACAACCTTTTTGGTAGAAGAGAGCCATGATTAGATGTTTGTTTTGAAATGACTGCTGTGGCTGAAATCTAGTGGAGATTGGATTGGAGGAGAGGAAATATGTTTGCTGGGAAACCATTAAAAAGGCTATTGTATATCTATGAGTCTGTTTCTATTTTCTTTCTTTGTTTATTTTGTTCATTAGATTCTACATATATAAGTGAAATCACATGGTATTTGTCTTTCTCTGACTGGCTTATTTCATTTAGCATAGTATTCTCCAGGGGAGGGGAGTTATGGGGTTGGGTGCAAAAGATGAGGGGATTAAGCAAAACAACATAAAACAAAACAAAAAAACATCAAAAACTCATAGACACAAACAACAGTATGGTGATTATAAGAGGGAAAGGAAGGTGGGGGGAGGTAGAAGACAGTAAAGGGGGGATAAATGATAATGGAAAGAGACTTGACTTTGGATGGTGAACACAATATAATATACAAATGATGTATTATAGAACTGTACACTTGAAACCTATATACTTTTATTAGTGAATGTCATACCAATAAATTTAATATATATTTTTAAGGCTATTGCAGAAACCCAGGAAAGAGATGATGGTGGTTTGGACAAAGATAGTGGCAGTGGAGATGGAGAGATGTGGAATAATACAAGAAATATTTAACAGGTAATATTATCAGGACTTGATGATTGATAGATGGGAGATGAAGGAGAGGGAGGTAGCAAAGTATGTCAATTAGGTTTTTGGTTGAGTACCTGGGTAGATGGGCATTTGTTTACTGAGATGAACACTGGAGGAGCCTAAAGGAACAGATTTTAGGAGGAGATGAGAGTTACTTCAGATATGTTGTGTTTGAAGTGCTTTTGAGACATGTAAGTACTAGTAGAAGTTGACTATAGGCAGTTGAGTACATGGGTTTGAACTTCAGGAAAGCGTATTATAGTTCACAACTGTTCCACAAGAAGACAGAAAGAACTACCTTCTTCTTTTTTTTTTTTATGATAGCATGGTATTTCATTGTATATACTAAGGTACCAATTATGTGCCATAATTAAGGAAAAGGTAAATAATATGGAGAGAGGAGAATAATTGATAATGTGAGTTTTCTTTAAGAGAGAGGAAATGAGGTCAACTCACAGGTGGTTTTAGTCTTAAATAAGAGGATGTCCACCTGATTTATTATTTTAACAGAAGGGATGGAGGAGAATCGTGAAGATACAGAAAGTTGTGTATATTAGATGGTGGGAAGTTGAGGATGTATCCATCTGGTGGATTCTATTTTCTTTGTTAAATAGGCGGCTAGGTCATCTACTGAGAATGAGGAAGAAAGAGGGAAAAGGTTGCTATTTGAAGGGAATGAATAAGATTTGAAATCGTCATTGTTGTTTGACCAAACACGATGTATTTTTATTATTATTTTTTAATCCTCACCCGAGGATATTTTTTCCATTGATTTTTAGAGAGAGTGGAAGGGAGAGGGAGAGACAGAGAAAAACACAAATGTTCAACAACAACAACAACAACAAAACCAAACAAAAAACCCCCACCAATGTTGATTGGTTGCCTCCGGCATGCTCCCTACCAGAGCTGGGAGCCTGCAACCGAGGTACGTGCCCTTGACCAGAATTGTGCCCTCGACCAGAATTGAATCCAGGGCCCTTCAGTCCATAGGCCGACCCTCTATCCACTGAGCCAAACTGGTTAGGGCAGATTTACTGACCTTTGAAGGCCTTGTTGAGGTGCCAATTTTTTTTCTTTTTTTTACTGGCTTTCCTCATCAACTTAGGGACACATTTGGAGAAGATGAATAATTGAGCTCATCAAAAGTTTTTTGAGGTTTTTATGAGGTGGAGAGGATGAAAGGGAAAGGGAAGTTATTGAAATACTAGGTCATGGAATCCAAGTTGAATAGAGAGGCAAAAGAAGATAGGACCAGAGTGATGGACAGACAGTGGTTCTTAAACTTGAGTGTTCATCAGAATCTTCTGGATGATTTACTTCTTTCTGATGCCTTTCTCACTTGGTTGTTGTAGGTATTAAGGAAGCAGTATGTGAGTGTTCTCTGTAATTTAAAGAGAGCTAGTAATACACTTTTTGCTCTAAACTGTTCACTGGGTATGCATGCTCTGGAGCCTCCTGGGAGGTGGTAGACCAAGGTCAGCTGACGCCTGTGTCTTGTCTGAGGTCTGACATCAGCTACAAAGTGATCTGCAGACGGCTGCTACTTGTGCTGGGCTTGGAGAAGCCTGGGAGAGGCCAAGCTGCAAACCAAGCCTGGCTGCCACTAGTATCAGAACTGGGGCCACTTAGCAGGAGGTACAGAGCATGCTGAGGCCAGATGCTGCTGCTTTAGGATTTGCAAATGTCAGAGATTTTAGAAAAGTTCGCAGCAGAGCCAAGACATGTTGTTTGTATGGAAAAGCTACTGGACATGTCGTGGGTGGGCCCACAAGTTAGGTGGGTCAAGGTTTCAGGGAATCACCAAGGAGGGGTGAACAGTGTTAGCCTGGTTGATGGGAGACTCAGATATGGCACCACCTGCTGGCTTGGTGTGAGGAGGGCCCAGAAAAGGAACATTGGTCTCTGCCAGCGCTTCTGTCTGGGAGAAAGCTTCCCCTCCAGCTCTTGCCTTGATGCCAGACAATTCAGTTCCTTCTTACAGGTCCCTAGTCCCTTTCAAGCTGCTGTCCCAGAGGTGGAGATCAGAGCGAGTGATTCTGAGTAAGTCTGTGCACATGGGCACTTTAAGAGGAATGCCTGGAAATATCATACATATGTCATAGCAATATCTTTACCGATACAGCTCCTAGGACAGTGGTCAGCAAACTCATTAGTCAACAGAGTGGCAAACCGCGGCTCGAGAGCCGCAGTCTGCCAACCACTGTCCTAGGACAGTGGAAACTAAGGAGAAAATAAACAAATGGGACTACATCAAAATAAGCTTTTGCACAGCAAAAGAAACCATCAATAAAACAATAAGAAAGCCTATTGCATGGGAGAGCACATTTGCCAATGCTATCTCTGATAAGGGTTTAATCTCTAAAATTGACGGAACTCATAGAGCTTAACAAAAGGAAGATAATCCAATCAAAATATGGGCAAAGGAACTAAATAAACACTTTTTGAAAGGACATACAGAAGGCCAAGAGACATGAAAATATGCTCAAAGTCACTAATCATTTGAGAGATGCAAATCAAAACAACAAGGTGCCATCTCACACCTGTCAGAATGGCTATCATCAGCAAATGACAAGTGCTGGCAAGGATGTGGAGAAAAGGAACCCTCATGCACTGCTGGTTGGAATGCATACTGATGCAGCCACTGTGGAAAATAATACGGTGTTCCTCAAAAAGTTAAAAATGGAACTCCCATTTGACCCAGTAATCCCACTTCTAGTAATATATTCAAAAAAATCAGAAAGGATATATGCACCCCTATGTTCATTGCAGCACAATTTACAATAGCTAAGATTTGGAAACAGCCTAAGTGCCTATCAGCAGATGAGTGGATTAAAATACGGTGGTACATCTACACAATGGAATACTACACTGCTATAAAAAAGAAGGAACTTTTACCATTTGCAACAGCATGGATGGACCTGGAGAGCATTATGCTAAGAGAAATAAGACAGTTGGAGAAAGATAAATATCACATGATCTCACTTACGTGGGATATAATGAACAACAAAAAGTGATGCACAAAAATAGATCCAGAGACAAAGAAACACCAAACAGACTGTCCAACCTCAGAGGGAAGGCAAGGGAGGGTAGGGGGGTGGTGAGAGATCAACCAAAGGACTTGTATGCATACATATTAGTATAACCAATAGACACAGACACTGGGGTGGTGGAGGCTTGTCCTGGGGGGTGGGAGTGGCTGGGGAGGGGTCAATTGAGGAAAAATGAGACATATGTAATACTTTAAACAATAAAAAAAAAAAGAGGAATGCCTGGGCCCTAGCCAATTTGGCTCAGTGAATAGAGCGTCAACCTGTGGACTGAAGGGTCTGGGGTTCAATTCCTGTCAAGGATACATGCCTGGGTTGTGGGCTCAATCCCCAGTAGGAGGCGTGCAGGAGGCAGCCAATTAATTATTCTCTCTCATTGATGTCTCTCTCTCTCTCTCTCTCTCCATCTCCTTTCTGCTCTAAAATCAATAAGGATATATATATATATATTTTTTTTTTTTTAAAAAAAGAGGAATGCCTGGGACTTCAGCAGCCCTCTGTCTCACACAGGCACATTCCCAGCTGATTTTCACAACCAGAACTTACTCAGATGTCTCTTCCCAGCACTGGAACCATGCATGGACTGGGGTCCTGATGTGGGGTTGGAGTCCCTTGCTCATCAGGGAGGACCCCTATATCTGAGATATCCCACCCAATTTTTGACTGCCACACATGGGTGGGGGACAGCCCATTGGAGTTTCCACACCTCCAAGCAGTCTTAACATGACTTCTTCTTTATGTCCTTAATTATAGGACTTCTGTTCATCTAGACTTCAGGCAATTCTGAATGATGGTTCCACAGTTTAGTTGTAATTTTGATGTGGTTGTGGGAGGATGGAAGGTATCGCATTTACCTATTCTGCTATCCTGACTGGAAGCTCTTGTTTTTTTAAACCATAAAATTCTTTGAATTCTTTTAAGACTGTTTTTCACAATAAAGTCTTCAATTTAGATATTGAGTCCAGAGCTTTATTATAAAGATACTAACAATTATGAAGCACTAATCATGTGCCAAGTATTGTGCCAGTTACATAGTAAATAAGACAATATAAGGAGTACCTACTTAGTAAGTGCTTCAATATAGTATTTCATTTAATCCTCTCATTAGTCTTATGAGGGTATAAAGTATATTTCTCCCATTTTGCAAATAAATCAAATTAAGCTTGGGGAAGATAAGTAAAATGCCAAAGTAATGCAGTTAGTAAGTGATAGCTGGGGTTCAAATCCAAGTTTGTCCAATTTTATACCCCTGTTCATAATCACTGTATTGTAATTGTACCAATAAACACAGTAGTGTTTACTTTAATCATTCATCAGCTTGTTTATTAATTTTGCAGTCAATGCAGACCTAAGCCCTGGAAGCTTGCGTGTCAGTCTTTTGAGTTCTATATATGGTAAGATTATCATGGTCTTAAGAATATGCAGAGGAGACATGGTGAAACTTGGAAGCACTTAAAGTTTAGCAATGCTTATGATTCTATATTTATCATTCATTCAACATTTATTGAACACTTAAGGTATATCAGGCCATTGTGGTGTAAAGTAAGACAGTCTGAATTCTTACTGGCTGAGTATAACTTTGGGAACTTTGACATTTGGATTCAAAAGAGAAGCAGAGAGGAATTGTGGAATGAAAATTAGATTGAAGACTGAGAGACCTAGGTTCTAGTCTGGTACCAGAGAGCTTCGGGATTGTATAGGAAATGGTAGAGTACGTCCTGTGAAGTGGCTAATACATGTTGAATAAAAACTATGTTTTGGATCATTTTGTTTTACAGTCCTATTATGTTTTCTTTTATGACACTCTTCTCTTTTGTTCACTTGTATATACAATGAGCAGTGTACATATTTGTGCCACACCTCTGCCTGGATGGTTGATAAATTTGGAAACAAGCTTACTTCCAGAGGAGTGGAAGGGCATATACTAGTACCAGGCAGAGATAGAATCAGTACCCTGGAGAGTTCCAAACGGGCACTACACCTGCACAACACAAACCAATCTTAGCAGTTGTTAGGCTGTTAATGATTATAATTCTTTGCAAGAATCTTTGATTTAGATCCTAAATTACTCCCTTAATTTAGTGTAGATTCTTTGACAGTGATGGCTCCAGTTTGGAGTGATTGCATAGGTTTGTAGATCTTTGGGGTTATTTCATCTAACTTCTTCATTAGAAAAATAGAGAAAACAGACTCAGAAGAAGAATAGCAAAAGGGTAAGTGCTGTGTGAAAGGGAATACAGCAAGTCATTAGAAAAGTCTGGACAAGAATCCTACTTTTGATTGTTTAAGTATCTTCTCAATAAAAGTAGCTCACATTCGGAGGGTAAAATAAATAATAAATCCCACACTATTTTTAGAATAAAAAATATAGTTTTATGAATTAACAGGAATTTAAGATGACCTCGTAGGACAGAGTCAAGGGGATCTATAGTGTCAATTTCTTTGTTTTGTTTTTTAAATAAATCGTTATTGTTCAGATTATTACAATTGTTCCTCTTCCCCCCCCCCCCCATAGCTTCCCTCTACCTGGTTCCCACCCCACCCTCTGCCCTTACCCCCCCGACTGTCCTCATCCATAGTGTACGATTTTTGTCCAGTCTCTTCCCGCACCCCCTAAACCTTCTTCCCCCCGAGAATTGTCAGTCCACTCCCTTTCTATACCCTTGATTCTATTATATTCACCAGCTTATTCTGTTCATCAGATTTTTTATTCACTTGATTTTTTTTTTTATTTTTTAAATATATTTTATTGATTTTTTTTACAGAGAGGAAGGGAGAGGGATAGAGAGTTAGAAATATCGATGAGAGAGAAACATCGATCAGCTGCCTCCTGAACACCCACTACCGGGGATGTGCCCGCAACCAAGGTACATACCCTTGACCGGAATCGAACCTGGGACCGTTCAGTCTGCAGGCTAACGCTCTATCCACTGAGCCAAACCGGCTAGGGCTCACTTGATTTTTAGATTCACTTGTTGATAGATATGTATTTGTTGTTCATAATTTTTATCTTTACCTTTTCTTCTTCTTCCTCTTCTTAAAGAATACCTTTCAGCATTTCATATAATACTGGTTTGGGGGTGATGAACTCCTTTAGCTTTTTCTTATCTGTGAAGCTCTTTATTTGACCTTCAATTCTGAATGATAGCTTTGCTGGGTAGAGTAATCTTGGTTGTAGGTTCTTGCTATTCATCACTTTGAATATTTCTTGCCACTCCCGTCTGGCCTGCATAGTTTCTGTTGAGAAATCAGCTGACAATCATATGGGTGCTCCCTTGTAGGTAACTAACTGTTTTTCTCTTGCTGCTGTTAATATTCTCTCTTTGTCTTTTGCTCTTGGCATTTTAATTATGATGTGTCTTGGTGTGGTCCCCTTTGGATTCCTTTTGTTTGGGGTTCTGTGCGCTTCCTGGACTTGTAAGTCTATTTCTTTCACCAGGTGGGGGAAGTTTTCGGTCATTATTTCTTCAAATAGGTTTTCAGTATCTTGCTCTCCTCTTCTGGCACCCCCATAATTCTGATGTTGGTATGCTTGAAGTTGTCCCAGAGGCTCCTTACACTATCTTCATATTTATGGATTCTTTTTGCTTTTTGCTTTTCCGGTTGGGTGTTTTTTGCTTCTTTGTATTTCAGATCTTTGACTTGATTCTTGCAATCCTCTAGTCTGCTATTGGATCTCTATATATTATTTTTAATTTCAGTCAGTGTATGCTTAATTTCTAGTTGGTCCTTTTTCATATCCTCGAGGGTCTCACTAAATTTATCGGCCTTTTCTAGAAAATTCTTGAAAAACCTTATAACCATGGTTTTGAACTCTATATCCAGTTGTTTGCTTTCCTCCATTTCTTTCATTTGTGACCTGTTTCTTTGTCTCTGCATTTTGGCTGCTTCCCTGAGTTGATAGAGTGGTTTTGTGTGCTAGGTGTCCTTTAGGGCCCAGTGGCTCAGCCTCCCCAGTTACCTGAGGTGGACACTCTTGGTGCACCCCTTTGTGGTCTGTGTGCACAGTCTTGGTGTAGTTAAGCCTTGATTGTTGTTGGTATCACTGGGGGGAATTGACCTCCAGGCCAACTGGTTGTGAGGCTCACCTGTGTCTACGGTGGGAGAACTTCTGTGCTGGAGACACCCTTATGAGGCAAGACTTGCTTCAGTGGGGCTTTGGTGCTCACTGAGTCTGCCCCCTGAGTGTGTCCCTTATGGATCTGAGGAGTTGTAATCTGGATGGTCCTACTCTGACCCCTGGGTACACTGGCTCTTGAATCTCCAAGGTGGGGCTAATTTAGCCTCTGCCTGAGGCCACCTAGCAGGAGCTACGGAGAGATCTGCAGATTCCTCTTCTTTGTTTGGGTTTTGGAGGTGCCCAGATAAGGCCCAGCTGTGAAGCAATGCACACTGCTGTGGGGCCTTGGGCCTTCTTTTGGATGTTCTGGGTCTCACTGACTCAGCTGCAGTTTGTTAGGTAAGTTTAGATTTCAAAGTTCTAGGCCAGTGGTTGGCAAACTCATTAGTCAACAGAGCCAAATATCAACAGTTTAACAATTGAAATTTCTTTTGAGAGCCAAAAACCGACTTCTGCACATGGGCCACGAAGTTTCAATCACACTGTACGTGTGCGCCCGCACGTGGTATTTTGTGGAAGAGCCACACTCAAGGGGCCAAAGAGTTGCATGTGGCTCACGAGCAGCAGTTTGCCAACCACTGGACTAGGCCATTCATATGCAAAAGCCTCTGCGCACAGCTTGGATGGGGCAGAGTCTCAGGGCAGAGCAAACTGCAATGGCTTCCCGTCAGCTCTGCCCTAAGAGGCCCCCAGGTCTCAGTGTCCCTTGGTAATTACTGCAAGCACCTTTGAGAGAAAGCCGCCCTCCAGTTCTTCCCGCTGCCAGACCTTCCACTTTCTCCCCGTATGAATCTGGGTCCCCAGAGTCTCGCCCGGAACTGGAGTTCAGAGCAGTCGGGAGTTTTTGTCTCCTTCCCGCTTGAAAAAGACAGTCGCGTCCTCAGATGCCAGCCCTCTCCTCGTGCGCGCCTCCGTACCTCTGGCTTTACTTCCGCAGCTCCTCTGAGTCAGTGAGCTTTTCTCTTTCCTTTTAGTTGTAGAATTTCCACTCAGCCAGCCTTCTTGTGGTTCTGGATGATGTCCGTTTTGTCTTTTAGTTGTAGTTTTGAAGTTGTGCGAGGCAGCAGTTCAGGGTTTACCTATGCCGCCATCTTGGTTTCTCCGCTTTGTTTTGTTTTTTTAAAATATTTGTTGTTGAAAGTATTACATATGTCCTCCTTTCCCCTCATTGACCTCTCCCAGCCCACCCTCAGCCCCCTACCGCCCTATTGTCTGTGTCCATGGGTTATGCATATATGCATACAAGTTCATTGGTTGATCTCTTCCCATCCACCCACACTTCCCTGCCTTCCCTCTAAGGTTTAATAGTCTGTTTGATGCCTCTATGTCTCTGGATCTATTTTTGTTAATCAGTTTATCTTGTTCATTATATGCCACATATGAGTGAGATCATGTGATACTTATATTTCTCTGACTGGCTAATTTCCCTTAGCATTATGCTCTCCAGGTCCATCTATGCTATTGAAAATGGTGAATTCTTTCTCTCTCTCTATCTCTTTTTTTTTTTAAAGGCATTTTTATTTATTTTAGAGAGGAAGGAAGCGGGAGAGAGTGATTAAAACATCAATGATGGGAGAGAATCATTGATTGGCTGCCTCTTGCACGTGCCTTACTGGGGATCGAGCCTGCAACCCGGGCATGTGTCCTTGATTGGAATCAAACCTGGGACTCTTCAGTTCGTAGGCCAATGCTCTATCCACTGAGCCAAACCAGCTAGGGCATGAGTTCTTTCTTTTTTACAGCTGCATAGTATTCCATTGTGTAGATGTATCACTGTTTTTTAATCCATTATAGGTTCTCTTGGTGGCTTTCACTAGAGGGTATTGTTCTGAGGGATGAGTTGCTACATTGTTCTGCACCTCTGTCAGGGGCACTGGGACTGATAATTTCTCCTCTAGAGCTATTGTTGGTCTTCTAGTTTTGGGTGATGGTGATTTGTTCTTCAAATTGCTGCTGCCCCAGTAAATTTTCTTAGTATAAATGAATCCCCAAATGTCACAACTGCAAGGTCTTAGAGATCCTATGTTAATATCCTTTGTTTTATTGAGCACTTTTAGTTCAGAGCTACTCCTCCAATAGTAAGTAGACCTTGAGACTCTGAAACTGAACATTCAGACTGTTACTGCATCACCCTTTTTGGAAATGGCTCACACAAAAGTCTTCTCTGGATCAGAGGGAATATTCCTTAAATGCGTCAGTTGCAAAGAATGTCCTTTGAAACATGCCGTACAACAGCATCTACTTGAAGGCTTGTGTGTGCCTTAGGCCCGTGGTTGGCAAACCGCAGCTCGCGAGCCACATGCGGCTCTTTGGCCCCTTGAGTGTGGCTCTTCCACAAAATACCACGGCCTGGGCAAGTCTACTTTGAAGAAGTGGCGTTAGAAGAAGTTTAAGTTTAAAAAATTTGGCTCTCAAAAGAAATTTCAATTGTTGTACTGTTGACATTTGGCTTTGTTGACTAATGAGTTTGCCGACCACTGCCTTAGGCATTAGAATGTCATCTCTTTAGGCAAAAACTGAGGTATTCATTCAGTTTACCTAAGAAGGGAGGCCAGATACTTAATAATAGATCCACCTTATATTTCCCATATTGGGTACTGCTTTTGAGTTGGTTCCCTGGTAGTTTTTGCTTTCATTCTGTTTATGTTGTGCTTTTTAAAACATATTTATTCATTCATTCATTCATTTCTAGGAGAGAGAGAGAGAGTGTGTGCAAGAGAGAAGAGGAGAGGAGAGGAGAGAAGAGAAACTTTGACCCTCTGTTCTACCCATTCATGCATTCATTCGTTGATTCCTGTATGTGCCTCGACAGGGGATCAATCTTGCAACCTTGGCATACTGGAGCAATGATCCAACCAATTGAGCTATCCAGCCAGGGCTGTGCTTTTTTAATGATGATAATTTTTTGCCTTTGACAAGTGCTTTGGTTTTAAAATAAGTTGACACATCCTTATTTAATTCTCACACTAATCATCTGAGATGAATATTATCCTCATTTTAGTATTTATATTTAGCAAACATTTATTGAATGCTATAGCTCCATGCTAGTCATTAGCTAGACTCTCATATATATGATTTTTAAAAGTCTCACAGTATCTCTCTAAGGTAGTGGTTGGCAAACTGCGGCTCGCGAGCCACATGCAGCTCGCGAGCCGCGGTTTGCCGCTCTGTTGACTAACGAGTTTGTCCACCACTGGGATAGGGGCTTAATCACAAGGAAAAACAGCCTGTAATTATTGGAATCGAGAGTAAGGTATTATTGGAAGAGAAACTAGAAGCTTAAAGAGGTTAAATAAGTAACTTCTGTTCCTGTATTTATTTCTGTGTGTGTGTTTTTTTTTAATACCTGCAACCTGTTTAGAACTGTGCTTAGCACTTAGGAGAAGTAAAAGACATGCTTGCTGTTCTTAAGAACTCATACATTGTCTGAGGCAGTCAAGCTTTGTAAAGATGGGGTAGAATTTAATCAAATGTTAAAAGTAATTGTTAGCCGGGCCGGTATGGCTCTGTGGTTGAGCATTGACCTATGAACCAGGTCACGGTTCGATTCCTGGTCCTGGCACATGCCCAGGTTTCGGGTTTGATCCCAGTGTAGGTTATGCAGGATGGCAACCAATCAGTGATTCTCTCTCATCGGTGTTTCTTTTTTCTTTTTTTAATATATTTTATTGATTTTTTATAGAGACGAAGGGAGAGGGAGAGAGAGTTAGAAAAATCGATGATAGAGAAACATCAATCAGCTGCTTCCTGCACACCCCCTACCGGGGATGTGCCCGCAACCAAGGTACATGCCCTTGACCAGAATCGAACCTGGGACCCTTGAGTCTGCAGGTTGACACTCTATCCACTGAGCCAAACCGGTTAGGGCCGGTGTTTCTTTCTCTCCCTCTCCCTTCCTCTCTAAAATCAATTTTTAAAAAAGTAATTGTTGTTATACTTCCAAGAAAAAAATTAAGTTGGCTGTTGGAAGAGGGCAAGACAAATCAAAATCTGAATGGAGTAGAGAAAGTAATACAAACGTATGGAGAGGATATAGAACCTAAATTGAGGGACCTGTGTTTATATGTCCCTGATCTGTGGATAACATGATAAAGAGTTATGTTAGGAATACTAAGGTACATAGAGAGATTGGTGGGGAGAATAGAGACAGGAAAACATGTTAGGAAGTTGTTTTAATCAAGATTACCCATAGGAGCTAGGCCTGGTCGTGTCTTCCACTTTTCTAGGGAAAAGAGATATGTTTTTAATGCCAAAAGATCATCACATTCTTGAATTCTTTAGCTTGGTTTAGTCTTCAAAGTTTCAAAAAAGTGGTGGGGATTTGGACTCATCTCCCACTTCTCTTCCTTTAACCCCAAAATGCTGCTTTGAACTTGCTGATGGTTCCCATGCCTATTGTGAAAGATGACCTTTCTCTTTTTTCAACGTACTTCCACACACATTGCTTAATTTTGCCTTTGCAACAGCTTGGCTACAAAAGGCATGTCAGGTATTATTCCCATTTGACAAATTAATTGACTGAGGCAAAGGTAAATTAGACAACTTATACAAGATCACACATTAGAGCTGGGAATAGGATTTTGATTGAGTGGTCCTTTTATCTTATTACCTGATAGAGACAAATTTAGTTCTCACACTCCTCCTCTACTCTCCATCCATCAGATTTAATTATTCCACAATTTATACTTATATCAGTGATCAGTGTTTACATTATTAGAATTATGTAAATATTGTTTTCTGCAGAGCTAGATGATTTATTGTATTATGATTACAATGCTAACCTTATACAACTTTTCCCCCTTGGAGTTAATAGTATTCCAATGTTTTTCCTTGAATAATTTTTACAATTCTAAATAGAAAAATTTTATAATGTTTCATACGAATCCATCATATACCTGTGACTTGGTCCATGTTCCTTAGACAACAGTGATTGAGCAGTGATTAAATGCTAATCCTTTATTGGGAGGTGTAATCCCAGGACAACAAGAATGAGGGTAGAAGGAAATGAGGCAGGAAGAATGAGAAGCAAATGTGAGATGATGCATTACTGTACTGGCCACTGTTCACAACAAGCCTTGAAGAGATAAGAGCTGGTCATATGGCAGGTTCACCTACTCACCCACTCAGACATTTTCATACAGGCTGTACTGAAAATGGTTAGAATAGTCCATCGGAAAGAGGGAAGGGATTTTATCTGTTTACTTCCAGGGTTTTATCTGTCTCCCTGTGGTTAAAACTTGCCACATGAAGAATACAGCTCCCCCCTCACCCTTCATGGTTGTATCATCAGATGTGTCTGGTAATTTGGAGGGAGACATGATTCTACATTCTGTAGTGTGACACTTCAGAGTAGCTACTGTTTCATGGATTCCACTTTTTCCTTTTGCTTTACTTTACTCTCTCATTTCGCAGGAGCACATCTTCCAGTAGTTTTTCAAGAAAGGGTGCCTAATAGATCAACCTCCTGAGAAATTGCATGTTCAAAAGTATTGTTATTCTTCACATACATTTGATTTACAGTATAGTAGAATACAGATTTCTAGATTGAAAGTGATTTTTCTCCAAAATTTAGAAAATTATTGCTTCTGTCTTCTAGCATCTTATATTACTGTCAAAAAGTTTAATATTGATAGGTCAGGAAGGCAGAATTAAAAATTTAAAAGCTTGATGCTTGATCATTTGTATATATAGATTTTTATATCTAACAATGTAAGAATACATATTTTTCTCAAGTATACATGGAACATTTTAAAAATTGATAAGAACAAGTCAGAGAGAGCACATAAAAAATTTCCAAAATAGATATTTTAAAGAATTATCGCCAAAACCGGTTTGGCTCAGTGGATAGAGCGTCAGCCTGCGGACTGAAAGGTCCCAGGTTCGATTCCGGTCAAGGGCATGTAACTTGGTTGCGGGCACATCCCCAGTAGGAGGTGTGCAAGAGGCAGCTGATCGATGTTTCTCTCTCATCGATGTTTCTGACTATCTATCCCTCTTCCTTCCTCTCTGTAAAAAATCAATAAAATATATATAAAAAAAAAAAAAAAGAATTATCTTTGACTACAACTCAGTGAAATTAGAAGTTAATGTGAAATGATGAATTTTAAAAATTACCCAAGTATTTTGAAAATTTAAAAACACACTGCTAAATAATTAAAACAAATTTAAAATACCTAGAACTGAATGATATGAAAACATTATATAGTAATATTAAGGGATACAGCAAAGGTGCAGTTTTGCAGAAAACTTATACTTTAGATACATACATTTGATAAGAAAACTTTTAAAAGAATGAGCTGTGTTCTTTTTATGAAGATAGAAAATGAAGAGAAGAAACTCAAAGGAAAACAAAATACAAAAAAAGAATGGATTTTCATGCACACAGTAAAGACCTCAGGTTTTGAGATTGCATTCACTCTGTGGATCAACTTTGGGAGAAATGACATCTTTGCAATATTAATCTTTTAGTTCATAAACATGATGTTTCCCATCATTAGGTGTTTCTATAATTTCTCTGAATTTAATTTTGTGATTTTTTCAGTGTGTAAGTCTTTCATATAGTTTATTGCTTTTGTCTCTGGGTGTTTGGTGGTTCTTTTGATGTTATTATAAAGTGGTATTACTCTTTGAATTTTATTACCTTTCTAGTGGTTGCTGACATATAAAAATAATTATATTTTTGCATAAAATGAAAAAATTGAGTATTACCATTTTGCAACTCCTAGTGAGTTAATGTATCTAGGCATTGGACATCAATAGCTGTTAACACCACAAAAAGAGACAAGCAGATGTGAGTTCCTGATAAAAGAACATAAAGGTCTAGATTCTTTAACAGATGAAACATAGGACAAGAAACAGATGAAGTGGCAAACCTGTAGATTAAAAGGGATTTAGAAGACACACACGGTGGTTTTTTTGTTTTGTTTTGGTTTTAAATATATTTTATTGATTTTTTACAGAGAGGAAGGGAGAGGGAGAGAGAGAGTTAGAAACATCGATGAGAGAGAAACATCAATCAGCTGCCTCCTGCACACCCCCCACTGGGGATGTGCCCACAACCAAGGTACGTGCCCTTGATTGGAATAGAACCCGGGACCCTTGAGTCTGCAAGCCGACGCTCTATCCACTAAGCCAAACCGGTTAGGGCTGTTTTTGTTTTTTTAATGTGTATTTATTGATTTCAGAGAGGAAGGGAGAGGAAGAGATAGAAACATCAATGATGAGAGATAATCATCAATTGGCTGCCTCCTGCATGGCCCCTATTGGGGATGGAGCCTACAACCTGGGCATGTGCCTGACCAGGAATCAAACCCTGACCTCTTGGTTCATAGGTCGAGACACATACAGTGGTTTTTCTTTTTCTTTTTTAACGGATAGCTCTAAACTATAGTGTCTAAAAATGTTCACTTGGGTGCAAATATAAGGAAGTGATTACTATAAATGTCAGGATGGAGATTACTTTTGAAGGAAAGAAGAAAGGAAGTTAGTTTGGATAAGGTACTTACTGGGTGAGCTGCTGGGGTAGCAGGCAAAATTCTGTTTCTTAACCTACATGGTGGATACATGGGTGTTTGCATTATACCAATTCATTAACTCATTAAAGCAATATATTTTTTGGTATGGCTTCCTGTATCTTTGTTTCTGTATTCTTGTATTTTTATTTATAACATAAAGGTTAAGGAAAAGAATGTCTTCTGTGGTCCAAACTAATAAACAAGAAGATTAGTGGGCAGAGAGGAGAAAGGCGCTATATACCTTTAAAAAGTTGTGTGCTTTTTTTTTTTTTAAACTACTCTATGGTAGGCTCTGTGCTAGGGCATTTCACAGATGTTATCTTAATATTCAAAATTACTACCTCTGTTTTACCAAGTCTCATAGAAGTTAAATAAGTTGCTCATGGTAATGAGTAGCAGAGTAGATAGATATTCAAGCCCAAACCTGATCTGTTTCCAAATTATAGACTCCTACTTTCCTCATTGGCTGATGTTGGTAGTACACTAATTTTTCTCTAAATTCAGTGTCTATATTATCTATACTTCAATTAGTCACTCTTCTTAAAAGTTATGTCCTTTGTGTTTATTAAAAATTCTATGGAAATATGTATATTAAATGTTCTTCCTCCAACTGATCTTTTAAAAAGACCAGTTGTATTACTCATTCTAACAGAAAAAAATGATTATTTTAAGAAGACAACATAAGGTATCAAAATAAGGTGCTATCTTTATATCTCCTATTTTTAGAGGAATTGTTTTTCTAGTGAAACATGAGAAAAGTTATTTGAAATGAGTCTCAAATATAGTCCAGCAGCTGAGCAGTACCAGAACAATCTTAAACATATAGAAATACAAGATACAAGGAGGGATTTTATTTTCAATATTTTATGTGGTGTTGACTTTAGCCCTGAACACTGTATCAACTTGGATTAGACATGCCTATAAATTTATTTGGTTGCAGTTTTATTTTATTTTAAAAAGATTTATTGGCAACATTGGTTGATAACATTACATAATTTTCTTTTCAGGTGTACAAGATTATAATTTTTCATATGTGTATATTATTGCATGCATACCACCCAAAGTCTACTTTCCTTTTGTTACCTGCAGTTTGATTTTAGAAAGTTGGTTTTATATTTGTAGTTTTAATTTTGACTTAGATTTATTTTTCTTAGCGTTTTATCTGTTGATAGCTTTATTTGTACTTTTTTAGTTTTTTAAATCCTGACTCAAGGAGTGAGTATATTTTTTCCATTGATTTTTAGAGAAAGTGGAAGGGAGAGGTAGGGGGAGAGAGAGAGAGGAGCGAAACAGAGAGAAACATTGACATGAAAGAGCCATATCAATTGGTTGCCTCCCACACGTGCCCCAGCCAGTTCAAGGATCAAACCTGCAACCCAGGTACGTGCCCTTGACTGGGAATCAAACCCACCACCCTCCAGTGCGCAGGCCAGCACTAACCACTGAGTCATGCCCAGCCAGGGCTATTTGTACTCTTAATTTACAGAAAACTGACCTTTTCTACTCCCTCTGTCTTTTGTTTTTCCACTCTCTTCTATTGTTAATATGAGGCAATCAGGGAAGATTTTATAAAAAAATATGACAATACATAAACTAAGCATATAAATTGAGTTGGTTATATAATTTTATTTTGTGCATTTATTTTTATTTTTCAATTATAGTTTACTTTCAATATTTTATATTGATTTTAGGTTGGTTCTGTAATTTTAAGAGTTAAAACTAATAGATAATTATTATATGAATATACTTGACATATATTTTTTATTTTGAGCATTTTAAAGCATAGTTCCTCAAAGTGTGGTTCTCTGATGTCAAAATCATCTAGATTTTTACTTTAAAAGCAGCCCTGGCTGGTGTTGTTCAGTGGTTGTGCATGGCTTGGTTTTTTTTTCGGTCTTCTGTAACAGTTGGAGCATTGGCCTGCACACCAAAGGGTCTCAGGTTTAATTCCAGTCAAGGACATGTACCTGGGTTGCAGGTTTGAACCTTACCCTGGTCAGCGTGTATGTGGGAGGCAACCAATCCATGAGTATCTCTCACATTGATATTTCTCTCTCTCTCTCTCTCTCTCTCTCTCTCTCTCTCTCTCTCTCTCTCTCTCTCTCTCTCTCTCTCTCTCTCCCCCTCTCTCCTTTTCTCTCCCCTGCCCCCACCTTTACTCTCTTTAAAAATCAGTGGAAAAAATATCCTTGGTTGAGGAGCAACAAAAAATAAAAAAAATCTCTTACTCTTTGAGACAGCATAGATGGACCTGGAGATTATTATGTAGAATCTAATGAACAAAATAAACTGACAAACAAAATAGGATCATAGACATGGAAGTATGGAACAGACTGACAGATCTCTGAGGGAAAGTGGGAGGGAGGGCAGAAAGAGATTAATCAAAGAACTTGCATACTAGAGGCCCAATGCACCAAATTCGTGCAAGGGGCTTGGCCCCCACCACTGTGGCAGCTGCCTCGGCCCCTGCTGCCACAGTGGCCAGGGGCCTCTGCTTAAGCCCTCACCCACCCTGGGGGCCGCATTCCTCTTCCGCCTCTGCCTTGGCCCCCGCTGCGGCGGCTTCGTCCAGAGGGTCATCCGGAAGGATGTCCGGTCTAATTAGCATATTACGCTTTTATTATTATAGACTAGAGGCCCAGTGCACGAAATTCGTGCGCGGGGTGTGTGTCCCTCAGCCCAGCCTGCACCCTCTCCAATCTGGGACCCCTCGAGGGCAGTCGGACATCCCTCTCACAATCCAGGACTGCTGGCTCCCAACTGCTCACCTGCCTGCCTTCCTTCCTGATTGCCCCTAACCGCTTCTGCCTGCCAGCCTGATCACCCCCTAACCACTCCCCTGCCAGCCTGATTGATGCCTAATTGCTCTCCCCTGCCAGCCTGTTTGCCCCTAACTGCTCTCTCCTGCAGGCCTGGTCACCCCTAACTGCCCTCCCCTGCAGGCCTGGTCACCTCTAACTGCCCTCCCCTGCAGGCCTGGGTACCCCCCAACTGCTCTCCCCTGCAGGCTTGATCGCCCCCAACTGCCCTCCTTTGCAGGCCTGGTCCCTCCCAACTGCCCTCCCCTGCTGTCCATCTTGTGGCAGCCATCTTGTGTCCACATGGGGGCAGCCATCTTTGACCACATGGGGGCAGCCATCTTGTGTGTTGGAGTGATGGTCAATTTGCATATTACTCTTTTATTAGATAGGATATGTATAGCCCATGGACACAGACAATTAGATAGGTGAAGACCTGGTGTGAGATGGGAGCCAGGTGGATGGGGGGAAGGAGAGAAAATCAGGGACATCTGTAAGACTCTCAACAATAAAATAAATTAAAAAAATAAAACCATACTCCCCTCCCAAAAGCATACTCTATAAGTCCCACCCCAACCCTTTGAATCAGAATCTGCATTTTTTAATGTGTATGTACCTAGAATTTGATTCTTATTCTTTTTTCACTTTCCCTATTTATTTCTTCACTTGTTTGAATTTCTTATCTATAGTATCTATAAGGATATGTAGATATCAGTTGGTTACCTGGAGGTTGATTTGGTAGACCATTTGCATGTTTTTGCAACAATAGATTTCTGATGTAAGTTGGAGATCTTGACAGCATAAATGTTTCCCTTTCCAACAAATTAATGATCCCTTTAAATTTAATAAATGATTTCTGAATGATTATTAGCTGCATTCTCAATGACCTTAATTAAGATATGCTATTTTGGCCCGGCTGGTGTGCTCAGTGGTTGAGCCTGGACTTAAGAACCAGGAGGTTGCTGTTCAATTCCCAGTAAGGGCACATGCCCAGGTTGCTGGCTTGATCCCCAGTGTGGGTCATGCAGGAGACAGCTAATCAATGATTCTCTCATCATTGATGTTTCTATCTCTCTCTCCCTCTCCCTTCCTCTCTGAAATAAATAAAAATATATTTAAAAAAGATATGTTGTTATGTTGTGTGTATATAATATAAGACTAAAAAGGGAATCAAGATTCAGAATTTTTCTCTAGAATGAGTGTCAATTATTCCAATCATTAACCTTTGTATGTTTGTGTGGGGTAAGATAACAGTCATTTACTTCTTTTTCCTCTGTTTAAATATTCCAGTAATAGGAAACTCTCTCTTGAAGCAACTGTTTCTTGCAAGGATGCACAGTTTGCCTCTATTATTTCCATTTATTCTAGTATCAGCCCTTCTGATAACAGTTAACTTCTAGCATATCAAAGTGGATCCAGTAAATAAGTCAAGATAAAAGCATTGGGGAAGGGAATATGAAAGTAGTGCTGAAACAGGGAGAGAGGGATGGGCAGAGAAAAACCCAGAAAGAAGAATGGGTGCTGGAGATCTCTTTGATAATTTTGCTCTTCATGACCTAGTCATAATATTATGTTGGAATGTCATAACAGTGCTAAGAATGGCTTCTAAACAGAGCACTCAGCTCAGTCTGCACCCACTCCAATCGGGGACCCCTCGGACACCCCTCTCATAATCTGGGACCGCTGGCTCCTAACCACTCACCTGCCTGCCTGCCTGATTGCCCCTAACTCCTGTGCCTGCCTGCCTGATCACCCCTAACCTCTCTGCCTGCCTGCCTGATCGCCCCTAACTGCCTCTGCCTGCCTGCCTGATCGCCCCTAACTGCCCTCCCCTGCCAGCCTGATCTTGCCCCCAACTGCTCTCCCCTGTCGGCCTGATCTCGCCCCTAACTTCTCTCCCCTGCTGGCCTGATCGCCCCTAACTGCCGCTGCCTGCCTGGTCACCCCTAACTGCCCTCCTCTGCCAGCCAATTTGGTTCTGATTGGTCAGTTTCTATGCCAGTCAGCGTCAAAAGCTCCACCTCCTAGGCAGCCATTGGCTCCTTACATTCACCCAGATTTGGTTCTGATTGGTCAGTTTCTATGCCAGTCAGCATCTCTGGGCCTATCAACGGGTCCTGATCAGAAAGGCGGGGCTGATCAGCAGCCCAGGTGGAGGCCTGGAGAGAAATGGAGGCGTGGCTGTTGGCCAGGCCGGGAGAGAAAGAGAGGCAAAGTTCTGATCAACGGCTGCCACAGAGGCTATGGATCAGACCCTGCCTCTCTCTCTGCAGGCCTCTCTCTGGACCTGATCCACAGCCCCCTATGCAGTCAGTGCTGGGTCGGGGCACTGGCAGCAGCCCCAGTCAGTGCTGGGTCGTCACGGCAACCCAGCACTGACTTCTGGTCTGGTTGAGCCTTTGATCATAATGGTCGTTATGACCCTGGCTCTTTATTATATAGATCATTCCACCCTGCGCTGTGTCCTGAGAGTCCCTTCTCATTCCAGTTTCGTGCTGGTTCCACCTACTTTCTCATTTTGGAAAACCATCCTCTAGTGATAGCACTTGAGCCTCAGATTGACATAAATTTGGATGAGGGATCCTTAGTATATGATCAAGAGCTGGATCCCACCACTGAGGCATATCTAAATCTACCTCCTTTTTTACATGCATCCCAAGTAATGTGAAAGCAATTGAGCCCTGGCTGAGTGGCTTAGTTGATTGGAGCATTGTCCTGTACACCAAAAGGTTGTGGGTTCAATCCCTGGCCAGGGTGAATACCTGGGTTGTGGGTTTGATTCCCAATCGGGACACTTACAAGAGGCAACTGATCAATATTTCTCTCTTCCCCTCCCCTTTCTCCAAAATCAATAAACATTATCTGGTAAGGATAAAAAAAAATCATGTAGTATGGCTAGCTAAGCCTCTATTTCCTGAATCTTTGATTGCCTGGATTTTAAGGATAATACATCACACCTTCATAATTCACTATTTGGGATCAGAGGTTTTTAGGTTTGGAAGAGACTTTAAAGTGTTTTCTAGTATAGAAATAATTATACCTTCCTGTGCATCAGAAATCCATGCAGGACTTCTTTTCTTTTTTTTAATAATGATTCTAGATTTCCTCCTCAGATCTTTTTAGTTAGACCCTCAGCATTGGGATCCTAGATTTTTGTTTGAATAAGCTTTCCAGATGATCCTATTTAATAAAGAGGGAATATGCTAATTAACCATCACTCTGTCACAAAGATGGCTGCACCCACAGCTGAGGCCAAGTTCCCATAAGGAGCCTTAACAAGCAATCAGCAGGGACCTGAGGCTACGCCCTCCCCCGCCCCCATGGGGCTTGACAGGGGACCTCAGGCTGGCAGGGCTTGACAGGGGACCTCAAGGTGCGCTTCCTGTCCTGGTGCTGGGCTAGGGGACCTCAGGCTGCTCCCCCCACCAGGTGGGGCTTGACAGGGGACTTCAGGCCACACCCCCCACCCCAGCACCGAGCCAGGGGACCTGAGGCTGTGCCCCCCTGCCTGGCGGGGCTTGACAGGGGACCTCAAGGTGCACCCCCAGTGCTGGGTCGGGGGAACTCAGGCCGCGTCCCCTGCCCAGGGGGGACCTGAGGCTGCACCCACCCCTGCTGATGGGGCTTGACAGGGGACCTGAGGCTGTTCCCCCATCCCAGTGCAGGGCCAGGGGACCTGAGGTTGCGTCCCCCCTCGCCTGGTGGGGCTTGACAGGGGGCCTCAGGCCATGCCTCCCACCCAGCGGGGTTTGCTAGGGGATCTCAGGCCATGTCCCACACCTGGCGGGGCTTGATGGGGGACCTCAAGGCATGCGCACGCCCGCAATCTCCCCCCCCCACCCCGGTCTGGGCTGGGGGACCTCAGGCCACGCCCCCCGTCCTGGTGCCGGGCAAGGGGACCTGAGGCTACATTCCCTGCCCAGCAGGGCTTGACAAGGGTGGGACTAGCCAAGTCTGGATCTATCCCAATGAGTGTGGGGGGGGCGGGGGGGCGACCGGATCTGGGTCTCACACAATTTTGAGGCACATGTGGGTGGGCAGAGACTTAACTCTGGGTCCTGTGGTGTGCCCCAGACTCTGACAGGAGGAAGGTTTTCATATACATTTTACTAATTTTCTTTCATCTCTGACACTTCTATTATAAAGGGCAAATAGCAATATTAAATTATTTCCTCTAATTAATCCCCTTATAATGTGCACGAATTTTGTGCACCAGGCCACTAGTTCTCATATAACCAGTCAGAGCTGTGTTTGAGAACCACAGGTCTAGACCAATCCTCTCCTTGTCATTGAATTTCCACTTCAGGTGTAGAAATGTTGTTTCCAGCTCTTCTATTTCTTACTATTCATGTCCAAGACTTAGTCACTTCATTCTTATTTTTTCAACATTTTCTTGATCCAGCACTTCCCTTCCCACACCTACTTTCAAACAAAAACCAACACAAAATAAATAACAACACCAGCAACAACAAAAATACCCAACCACTTATTGTCCATCTATTATATCCCTGGTGCTATTCTAAGTGTATATCCATGTTTACTTTATAATTCTTACAATAATCCCCTTTGGAAGGTATTGTTATTCTCATTTCTATAGAGATTACATAACTGCTCAAGGCCACATTACTAGTATGTGACAGAACTGAATCTTGAAACTAAGATTAACTGTGCTTTAAAAAATTTTTATTTAGTATTTGCTATTGCTTCCAATCTCATCTTTTGTTGTTATTCCTCTGAATATATCTCCTCTTCATCAGGGATGAGATCTACAAATTTAGGTCCTCAGCTCCAGGCAGGCCTAAAGGGTCTCCACTGTCTTCTCTTCTTGCCTATTCTTATTCTAGTCATGTCCTAGTTTCTCCAGAAGTCTTCTCACTATATTTCTATCTATTGCACTCTTTTCAATTTCATCTGAATTCAGAACATTTATTAGCTATACCACTTACTTGGAATCCCTTGACCACTCATATTTTATTTCTCCTGTGTTATTTCTTTTTGTTTGCTTAAGAAAAAGTTCTAATGTGTTAATATTTCAGCAAAGTTATTGCAACATATTTAAAAGGCAGACAGACATGTTATTATAGGCTATGTAGTAACAAAGTGGTTTTATACAATTAAAATATTACACAGACCTATGGGATTTATTGAGTAACTAACAGACCCATAAAAGAAATTAAATCTGAAAGATTAAATTCAATATTAGCACCTATAATACAGGCAGTCCTCGGGTTACGTCGGACTCGACATACATTGTTTCGTGGTTACCTCGCCATCTCCTATTTATAGTATTTATAAAAAAAAGTTCCATCATTTCGACGTATGTACATATGTGCTTTATGTTTCTTCTTATTTATTTTCTACAAGTAAAGGTCAGGAAGTGTTCTGTCTTTTAAATTTTTTTTTTACTATTTCACTTCATTAATGCTGTGTATGTGCTCCATGTGAGTGACGTAGGTGCTTATGTAAGTGGGTTCCAACTTATGGCAAAAATCGCGTTATGTCGCGCCGTAGGTATGGATCTCCGACGTAACCTGAGGACCTACTATATATTTGAAAGTAAAAATTTTAACTGTTTCATTCCTCCTAATGTTTTTTAACGTTCTCCCAAATGTGGTACTCTCAAACTGCAAAGATGAATAAAAGGCATAAGAAGCTCCAATACTAAGAACATACAGCCCAGAGAAGAACTAGAAGTATTGACTCAGACTTGAGAGTTTTAGTTGGAAATCGCTTAACTTTCTATACTTTAACCTATCATAGGATTTCTGTGCATTGAATACTGTATATGAGCAAAGTCTATAAACCTATTTCCAGTAGGGTTGGTTAAAAATTAGCAATATGAAAAAATTAGCAATATGCAGTATTATTCTTATAAAATTTTTCTCATAAGTTATATTTGTAACAAAATTATACTTACAGTATTTGTTACACTTGCTTATTATACTTTCAGCAACACAGGAGGGACCTTTATGTGTTTGATGGTTTAGCATCCACTTCATTGTGCTTACTTATTTTTGTAAGGAACAAGCAACATATACCACATCTTCCCAACATTCAAAATAATGCAACAATAACAAAATTATCCAAAGAAAAATAACTGGAAATTGCATTAGATACTGCTTTATTAGGAACTAGAGGTCCAGTGCACGAATTCGGCCTGGCCAGCAATTAGGGCCAATGGGGGGGGCAGTGCTGGCTGGCCAGGTGGAGGGACTGTAGGAGGTTGGCCAGCCGCCACCCCCCAATTGGGGCCAATTGGGGGGAGGAGGGTAGGCTGGGGGAGGGACCGTGGGAGGTTGGCTGGCCAGGCGTGCGGGGGGAGAGACCGCAAGAGGTTGGCTGAGGGAGTGCACTGACCACAAGGGGGCAGCTCCTACATTGAGTGTCTGCCCCCTGGTGGTCAGTGTGCATCATAGCAACTGGTTGTTTGGTCATTCGGCTGCTTAGGCTTTTATATATATAGACTAGAGGCCCGGTGTATGAAAATTCATGCACTGCGGGGGGAGTCCCTCAGCCCTGCCTGCCCCCTCTCATAGTCCGGGAGCCCTCAGGGGCGGGAGGCAATCAGGGGCGGGAGGCGACCCAGCAATCAGGGGAAGGCACTGCCCCATCACACCTCTGCTGCTGCCACTGCCGGCAGCACAAGCCTCGGCCGGCCCTGGTTACCTGAGCCTCTGGTGGCCCTGGGTGGCTGGGCAGCCACCATGTGAGGCTTGCCTGCACCTTGGGCGTCGGCTGGGCAGCCACCATCCGAGGCTTTCCTGTACCTCGGTCCGGCCCCAGGTGGCTGGGCAGCCGACATCCAAGGCTTGCCTGTGCCTCGGGTGTTGGCTGTGCAGCCGCCATTCGAGGCTTGCCTGTGCCTCAGGCCCTCCCTGGGCGGCTGGGGGGCTGAGGGGATTGGGGGACTCCGGAGGCAGGCACGCGGCGCCACTATCTCGTGGCTGCAGGCGCCACCATCTTTGAGGGCGTGACAGTCAATTAGCATATTCCCTCCTTATTGGCTATGGGTGCCGCCATCTTTTGTGAGGGCGTGACGATCAATTAGCATATCCCCTCTTTATTAGATAGGATAATTGCTATAATAAAACAAATAACATTATACATTTTTTTTCCAGTGACATTCAGTTTGAGAAACTTAACAGCAGAAATAGATCTTTAAGATTCGAGTCATTGAAAAATGTAGTTCTTTGAAATCTGGGAGATATATTAGGAAAACCACAGATACAGCATACCCTTCCCTGAAATCCTGGAGAAAAGCATTTTATTAATTTGGGGAATAAGACTGGACACTGGCAAAGATATGACTTTGAAGTCATTAGCCACCTGGGCTATATGATGAGAACCATTGGTATTGGTAGCAGATAGAAATAAACTTAGGCTGACCAACTGAATATTTTATTTAAAAGTTAAATGCTTCATTGTATTTTGGATAGAATACAAAAAGTAAAATGGCTTTTAATAAAAAATTAAAATGCTTAATTGTGTTTTCTTAGAAACTAATCAAAAGATTACAGAGTACTACACAATTTGAAGACACAAATTGGATGCGGAGTGACTAGAGGTCATTCCAGGTGTGGAATTTTAGAAAGTCCTTGGAGTAAATGGCATTGTGGTTCTGGCAGCAGATACAAAGGAATGATAATCTAGGGAGGAGATAGGGGACACTCTGTGATCAGCCAGTGGATAAATGGAGCTGGAGTTGGGATCTTTAATTTATGGTTTATCTTCCACAGCTCATACCTCTGTCTTCATAAATGGTAATTTCAGATCTCTTTCAATGAGATGTGTCAGGTGGAGGTCTTGGGGAGCATATATTTTCTCATTTTGATCTTGAATATATTTGGAGACTTTTTTTAAGAATCTTTTCATAATGAATTTCTGTGCATAAGAAGATGGTGTATGCTGTTAAACATGCTTCAAGATATGATTGACCCTCAAGCTTCTGTGTTTCTGCATAAAGGTTACTTAGAATTTGAACTGTTTCTTCAAACTGCTGCCTTTCAGGCTGGTTCTCCAGCTCTGCAGGAACTTGGTCTAGAACTGGCAGCATGTGCCACTGCTGTATCCTTGCTGAATGAATATCTTCATGAACACTGGTGCCTGCTGCAGCCTCATGGTGAGGACAAGACTGGCTGCCCCACCTCCTCTGCTCTCCAAGTGCTGTTGTATTGTCCACTCATGATTTATTTCTTATGTCCTCAGCCAGTCTGTAGGCTTTTTGAAGTAAGGGACTATATTTACATAGTTGGTGCACAGTAAATGTTTATTGATTGACCACCTGGAGCATTTAGGAAATGGGGAAAGGGGCTATTGGACCAAAGTTTGAGGTGAGGTGACTCTGGAATAATCTTTTAGATTTCTTATCAGTATCAAAGAACTATTGGAGCTCTGAGAATAGCTCTATACTATTTTTTCTTTTCACTTACTTTTCATTACTATTCTTAACAGGGGCCCTGTGTTACTTTCCTCCAGGGTCTGTTGGTCATCCTCATAACTCTTCCTCTCCTGCACAATCCCTTTGACCTTGAATTTATCATTTCCCCCCTTTGGGCCTCATGTCCTCATTAATAAAATAAGACCAAAATAATCCTTAAGTTTCTTTCCACTTCTAATATTCTATGATGTTACTGTCCAGAAGTTCTGCTGAAATATGGATCAAATTATGTATCAATTTCTTTGTCATAGAAGCCAAATTGGTTCACTGAACAGGTTCTGGAGAATAAAAACATCATTCATGCCCCAGATTTAGTGGGCATTTTAATATTGATAGTCTCCATGGATTTTTATCAAAGGAAATTTTGGACATAGGAATGGTGACATTTGTCCATCTTAGCACTTAGCAGCTGCAACCAAGAAATGAAAGCTTGGAAAAGGTGACTGACGTCATTAGACCAATTTGACCGTGTGGTATTATCCTCAGAACACACTCCAGCATCTGAGTTATTTTTATCTCCTGTGGGTCAGAGTCTGGGGCTTGTTTCTCTTCTCTGAGAAGGTGGTAGACAGTTTAATTGATGGCTTTGCCTGCCAGGACATTTGGTCTTAATAATGTGCTCAATTTTTCCATTGTTCCATTGGGAACTTAAACTGTAACAAGGAAATCTAGTAGTAAAAATACTTTGATGTAGAAAAAAATAAGCACCTTTTGCTGAAATTATTTTGTTCTGATCCCTGGTCTTGAGCATGTTATTCTTCTTTCCACATCAGTATCTTTTTTCTGAATATCCTGCCCCTCTTTGCTGATACTCTTATTAAATATTTTCAAAAGCCCACTCCCATCCCCATCTTCCAATTGCACTTTCTTCTTTCTCTGAAATTCTATTAAAAGGAGCCTATACTATGCAATATATGACTTAGTTCTCTACCATCTTATATTGTTATTATTTTTAAATATATTTCTTTATTGATTTCAGAGAGGAAGGGAGAGGGATAGAGAGATAGAAACATCAATGATGAGAGAGAATCATTGATTGGCTGCCTCTTGTACGCCCCCTATTGGGGATCGAGCCCACAACCCGGGCATGTGTCCTTGGCCAGAATCAAACCTGGGACCCTTCAGTTCGCAGGCCGATGCTCTATCCACTGAGCAAAACTGGCTAGGGCCCATCTTATATTATTATATCATTTTTTGTGTGTGTTCATTTTGTCTCCTTAAATTATTTGCATCTTGAAGGCACAATCTTCGTTCAGCTCTGTGATCCTACCAGAAACAGTATAGAGCAGTGGTCAGCAAACTCGTTAGTTAACAGAGCGGCAAACCATGGCTCGCGAGCTGCATGTGGCTCACAAGCCACAGTTTGCTGACCATTGGTATAGAGGAAGGAATAAAAGAGTGTAAGGGATTTAACATTTATTGAATTCATACCTTGTACTAGGGATATATTCATACTTTGTGCCGGGGATATGTACTTCATAGTTTATTTCTGAATTTTCACAACAGCCTAAAGATAGGAAATATTAGGTCCATTTTACATTTATAGAGAGAGCCTCAAATAAAATGAAACTGCAATTGACAGAGTTGAAGGGAGAAATTGACAATTCAATAATAGTTGAAGACTTCTGTACTTCACTTTAAATAACGGACATATAATCTAAATAGAAGATCAGTAAGGAAATAGAGTACTTGAACAACATTAGAAATCAACTAGACCTAACAGACATTTATAGAACCCTTCATCCAACAATAGTAGAATGTCTATTCTTCCCAAATGCACATGAAACATTCTTCAAGATAGACCAGCGATTTCTAACTGGTGTGCTGCAGCACACTGGTGCGCCGCAAGAATTTTTAAAACATGCTGTACCTGACTATTTAGTCAGGGACACTGACCTCTTTTCCCTTAGATTGTAAAAAAAAAAACACACCAAAAAACAACAGCCCAGCCAATGTGGCTCAGTGGTTGATCATTGACCCAGGAACCAGGAGGTCACAGTTCGATTCCTGGTCAGGGCACATGTGCAGGTTTGGGTTTGATTCCCAGTGGGGAGTGTGCAGGAGGCAGCCAGCTGATGATTCTATCTCATCGATATTTCTATCTCTCTCTCTCTTCCTTCCTCTTTCTCTAAAATAAATAAAACATTTAAAAAAAGCCAACAAGACAGTAGCTGTTTTGTGAAAATTAATCAAAATTATACCTTTTTTTGTGTGAGATTGTCAAAAATATATTTTTTGGTGTTTGCAGAATTTTAGTAATTAATGTGTGTCATGAGATGAAAAAGGTTTAAAATCACTGAAATAGACCATATATCCTAATATATAAAAACCCTTGGTCGAAACAACCGGTCACAACCGAGGCTTGACCAACAGGAAGTCAGTCCTGTGCCAGCACTGACTGCTGAGGGGGCTGCGAATCAGGGCCAGAGAGAGGCCTGAAGAGAGAAGCAGGGACTGATCCATTGCCTTTGTGGCAGCTTTTGATCAGCACTTGCCTCTCTCTTTCTCTCCCAGTCTGGCCAGCAGCCACGCCTTCATTTCTCTCCAGGCCTCCACCAGGGCTGCTGATCAGCCCCGCCTTTCTGATCAGGCCCCATTGATAGGCCCAGAGATGCATAGGAACCAACCAATCATAACAGAATCTGGGTGCTATGAGGAGTGAATGGCTGCCTAGGAGGTGGAGCTTTTGACGTTGATTGACATAGGAACCGACCAATCAGAACCAAATCTGGGTGCTGTGAAGAACCAATGGCTGTTTAGGAGGCAGAGCTTTTGACTCTTGACTGGCATAGGAACCAACCAATCAGAACCAAATCTGGGTGCTGTGAAGAACCAATGGCTGTTTAGGAGGCAGAGCTTTTGACTCTTGACTGGCATAGGGACTGACCAATCAGAACCAAGTCTGGGTGCTGTGAAGAACCAATGGCTGTTTAGGAGGCAGAGCTTTTGACTCTTGACTGGCATAGGAACCGACCAATCAGAACCAAATCTGGGTGCTGTGAAGAACCAATGGCTGTCTAGGAGGCGGAGCTTTTGACACTGACTGGCATAGGAACCAACCAATCAAGTCTGGGTGCTGTGAGGAGCCAATGGCTGCCTAGGAGGCAGAGCTTTTGATGCTGACTGGCATAGAAACTGACCAGTCAGAACCAAATTGGTCAGCAGAGGAGGGCATTTGGGGGCGAGATCAGGCCTGCAGGGGAGGGCAGTTGGGGGCGAGATCATGCTGGCAGGGGCGGGCCGTTGGGGACGAGATCAGGTGGCAGGGGAGGGCAGTTAGGGATGATCAGGCAGGTAGAGGCAGTTGGGGTGAGATCAGGCCGGCAGGGAGGGCCATTGGGGGTGAGATCAGGCCAGTAGGGGAGGGCAGTTGGGAGCAACCAGGCCATCAGGGGAAGGCAGTGGGGGCAAGATCAGGTCGGCAGGGGATGGCAGTTAGGGATGATCAGGCAGGCAGAGGCAGTTGGGGGCGAGATCAGACCAGCAGGGAGGGCCATTGGGGGGCGAGATTCAGGCCAGCAGGGGAGGGCAATTGGGGGCAAGATCAGGCTGGTAGGGGTGGGCAGTTGGGAGCAACCGGGCCTACAGGGGAGGGCAGTTGGGTGAGAGATCAGGCCGGCAGGGGAGGGCAGTTGGGGGCAACCAGGCTGGCAGGGGAGGGAAGTTGGGGGCGAGATCAGGCCAGCAGGAGAGGGCAGTTAGGGGTGATCAGGCAGAGGCAGTTAGGGGTGATCAGGCAGGCAGGCAGAAGGGTTAGGGGCAATCAGGCAGGCAGGCAGAGGCAGGTGAGCAGTTAGGAGCCAGTAGTCTCATATTGCGAGAGGGATGTCCGACTGCCGGTTTAGGCCCGATTCCACAGGCAGTCGGACATCCCCCAAGGGCTCCCCATTTGGAGAGGGTGCAGGTTGGGCTGAGGGACGCCCCCGCTTCATGCATGAATTTCATGCACTGGGCCACTAGTTAGTCTATAAAGCAAGTCTCAGTAAATTTTAAAGGATTTTAAACCATGCAAAGTTTGTTCTCCAACTGCAATGAAATGAAATTAGAAACCTGTAAAGGAAGAAAAATTAATAAATTAATAAATGTGGGAAGTTAAACAGTACCTCTACCTCTTTCCGTAAGCATGAGTTTTTTCAGCCTTTGAGGCACTACAAGGAAGAAATAACCAAATGCAGTCCATTTCGGAGATTTTAAAAAGCAGCATGCCTGGCAACTAGGAGTGCAGTGTGTCAATCACAGGGAGGCTCAAGGAAGGGCCAAAGGGCTGAAAGCAGGAGACTCCATCCTTTTCTTCTCAGATCAGGAAACAGTGCTCCAGCAACCCTTCAGTTCAGGGTGATAGCAGCCCAGGGGCACAGGTCAGAAGAGGGATGGATGGACAAGGTTCTTGGTATACTGACTCCAGCGCAGCCACCAGTTCTTCCAGCTGGATCTCTAGAATAATATGTTCTTAACAACCATTGAATTAAAGAAGACATCAAATGGCCCTAGCTGATTTGACTCAGTGGATAGAGCATTGGCCTGCAGACTGAAGGGTCCCAGGTTCGATTCCAGTCATGGGCACATGCCCGGATTGCCGGCTTGATCCCCAGTAGGGGGCGTGCAGGAGGCAGCCGATTAATGATTCTCTCTATTGATGTTTCTATCTCTCTATCCCTTCCCTTCCTCTCTCTAAAATAAATAAAAATCATATGAAAGAAGGAATATTACTATCTTAGGGAAATAAAGAGAATGTAAGGGGCACACTATTAACTCTTGTATGCCAGTAAATTAAATAACTTAGTTAAAATGGATAAATTCCTAGAAAGACAGAATACTGAAAATAAATCTATAAACATATAAAATTAAAGAAATTGAATTAATAATATATTTTTAAAGCCCCCAACAAAATCTCAGGACCAGATGGCTTCAGTGGTGATTTGTAGCAGATATTTAAAGGATTAACGCTGATTCTTCACAAACTCTTAAAAAAAAAAAAAAAAAAAGAAGAGAATGGAACATTTTAAATATCACCATAAGAAGCCAATATTAGCTGATATCAAAACCAGGTAACACATTACCGAAAAAGAAAACTACACACCAATATCTCTTCTGAACACCCTCAACAAAATAATAGCAAATTGAATTCAGCATTATATAAAAAGGATGATCCAAGTGGGATATCATATCCACTGGATAGCATATCCGCATGATCCAAGTGGGATATCTCAGGAATATAAGGTTGGTTCAATATACAAAAGTCACAGTTCACTATCTCAATAGACAGAAAAAGCATTTGACAAAATTCAACATTTTTTCATGATAAAAAGACTTAACTTAGGAGTCAAAGGGAACTTCCTTAACCTAACAAAGGGCATCTATAAAAACAACAATACTATAGCTAACAACATACTAATGGTGAAAAACCAGAACTTTTCCCTCTAAGATCAGGAACATGACAAGGATGGTCACTCTCACCATTTCTTTTTTTTTTTTTTTAAATATATTTTATTGATTTTTTACAGAGAGGAAGGGAGAGGGATAGAGAGTTAGAAACATCGATGAGAGAGAAACATCGATCAGCTGCCTCCTGCACACTCCCTACTGGGGATGTGCCCGCAACCAAGGTACATGGCCTTGACCAGAATCGAACCAGGGACCCTTCATTCCACAGGCCAACACTCTGTCCAATGAGCCAAACCAGTCAGGGCCACTCTCACCATTTCATTGAATTTTTTACTGGAGATTCTAGCTAGGGCAGTGGTCGGCAAACTCATTAGTCAACAGAGTGGCAAACCACGACTCGTGAGCCACATGTGGCTCGCGAGCTGCAGTTTGCCGACCACTGAGCTAGGGCAATTAGGAAAGAAAAACAAATAAAGTCGGAGGAGAAACCAAGATGGCGGCATAGGTAAACACCTAAACTGCTGCCTCGCACAACAATATCAAAACTACAACTAAAAGACAAAACGGACACCATCCAGAACCACAGGAAAGCTGGCTGAGTGGAAATTTTACAACTAGAAGAAAAGAGGAAAGCACATTGAGCCTCAGAGGAGCTGCAAAAGGTTGAGGTACGGAGAATCACACGCGGAGAGAACAGGTGGCTGTGTGCACAAGCGGCTGAGTGCGCGGCTGGCTTTCTAAAGCAGGAGGGAGATGGAAGCTCCCGACTGCACTGAACTCCAGTCCTGGGCGAGATGCTGGGAAACCAGACTCATTTGGGGGGAATCTGGACTGTCAGGAAAAGAGAAAGCACACTGAGACTCGGGAGCTACGGAAGGCAGAGGTCCGGAGGCGTGCGCGCGCAAAGAGGACTGACTGCTGAATGCATGGGAGGCTGAGTGCACGGCTGGCTTTCTAAAGCGGGAGGGAGACGGGAGCTCCCGACTGCGCTGAACTCCAGTTCCGGGCAAGTTTCTGGGAACCCCTACTCATTCGGGGAGAAACTGGACTGTCTGGCAGCAGGTGAAACTCGAGGGCGGCTTTCTCTCAGAGGTGCTTGCAGCGATTACCAAGGAACACTGAGACCCAGGGGCCTCATAGGGCAGGGCTGACGGGAAACCAAGGCTGTCTGCTCTGCCCTGAAACTCCGCCCCATCCAAGCTGAGCACAGAGGCTTTCTCAATTTTGCAAGTCTTGTCTCATAAGAGTGTCTCCAACACAGAGGTTCTCCCAGTGTAGACACAGCTGATCCTCACAGCCAATTGGCCTGGAGGTCAATTCCTCCCAGTGATACCAACAACAATCAAGACTTAACTACAACAAGGCTGAGCACACAGTCCACAAAGGGGTGCACCAAGAGTGTCCATCTCAGGTAACTGGGGAGGCTGAGCCACTGGGCCCTGTAGGACACCTACCACACAAAGCTACTCTACCAACTCAGGGAAGCAATGAAAATGCAGAGACAAAGAAACAGGTCACAAATGAAAGAAATGGAGGAAAACAAATGACTGGATATAGAGTTCAAAACCATGGTTATAAGGTTTTTCAAGAATTTTCTAGAAAAGGCCAATAAATTTAGTGAGACCCTCGAGGATATGAAAAAGGACCAACTAGAAATTAAACATACACTGACTGAAATAAAAAATATTATACAGAGACCTAACAGCAGACTAGAGGACCACAAGAATCAAGTCAAAGATTTGAAATACAAAGAAGCAAAAAACACTCAGCTGGAAAAGCAAAAAGAAAAAAGAATCCAAAAATTTGAAGATAGTGTAAGGAGCCTCTGGGACAACCTCAAGCGTACCAACATCAGAATTATGGGGGTGCCAGAAGAAGAGAGAGTGCAAGATACTGAAAACCTATTTGAAGAAATAATGACCGAAAACTTCCCCACCTTGTGAAAGAAATAGGCTTACAAGTCCAGGAAGCGCAGAGAACCCCAAACAAAAGGAATCCAAAGAGGACCACACCAAGACACATCATAATTAAAATGCCAAGAGCAAAAGACAATATTAAAAGCAGCAGCGAGAAAAACAGTTAGTTACCTACAAGGGAGCACCCATACGATTGTCAGCTGATTTCTCAACAGAAACTGTGCAGGCCAGAAGAGAGTGGCAAGAAATATTCAAAGTGATGAATAGCAAGAACCTACAACCAAGATTACTCTACCCAGCAAAGCTATCATTCAGAATTGAAGGTCAGATAAAGAGCTTCACAGATAAGAAAAAGCTAAAGGAGTTCATCACCCCCAAACCAGTATTATATGAAATGCTGAAAGGTATTCTTTAAGAAGAGGAAGAAGCTGAAACCGGTTTGGCTCAGTGGATAGAGCGTCGGCCTGCGGACTGAAGGGTCCCGGGTTCGATTCCGGTCAAGGGCATGTACCTTGGTTGCGGGCACATCCCCAGTGGGAGGTGTGCAGGAGGCAACTGATCGATGTTTCTCTCTCATCGATGTTTCTAACTCTCTATCCCTCTCCCTTCCTCTCTGTAAAATATCAATATATATATATATATATATATATATATATATATATATATATATATATATAAAAGAAGAGGAAGAAGAAGAAAAAGGTAAAGATAAAATTATGAACAACAAATACACCTCTATCAACAAGTGAATCTAAAAATCAAGTGAATAAAAAATCTGATGAACAGAATAAACTGGTGAATATAATAGAATCAGGGGCATAGAAAGGGAGTGGACCGACAATTCTCGGGGGGAAAGGGGTGTGGGAGGGTGCGGGAAGAGACTGGACAAAAAGCGTACATCTGTGGATGAGGGACGGGGGGGGGGGGGGAGGTAAGGGCAGAGGGTGGGGTGGGAACCTGGTGGAGGGGAGCTATGGGGGGGAGAAAAGAGGAACAATTGTAATAATCTGAACAGTAAAGACCTATTAAATTAAAAAAAAAAAAGAAATAAAGTCATACATCTTGGAAAGAAAAAATTCAGTTCTATACACTAGTAATGAATAATTGAAAATGAAATTTAGAGAACAATTTTATTTGTAATAGGTGTCAAAAGAAATTAAATATGAATAAATTTAACAAAGTGCAAGACTTGTACACTGAAAACTATAAAACACTTGTTCAAAGAAGTTAAAGAAGATTTAAATAAATAGAAAATACATTCCATGTTTATGAATTAGATACAGGGGGTGGGCAAACTTTTTGACTCGAGGGGCCACAATGGGTTCTTAAAACTGGACCGGAGGGCCAGAACAAAAGCATGGATGGAGTGTTTGTGTGAGCTAATATAAATTCAAAGTAAAGGAGCGGAGGGGGAGAGGCAAGGAGAACCGGATTAGAACAGCCGGTTCCAGCCCGCGCGGGCCGTAGTTTGCCATGGCTGGATTAGAAGATATTGTTTAAGATGGCATTACTCTCTAAATTGATCTGTAAGATTCAGTGCACTCCAATGTCCAAATTACACCTGGGCCTTTTTGTGCAGAAATTAAAGCTGATTTTAAAATCATATGGAAATTCAAGGAACCCACAAAAGCCTAAACAATTTTAAAAAGACAGAGAACTCACAATTCCCAATTTCAAATGTCACTACAAGGCTTGATTACAAAGCTACTGTACTAAAAAACAATGTGTTTACTGGCATATAATAGACATACTAGAGGCCCGGTGCATGAAATTCATGCACAGGTAGGGTTCCTAGGCCTGTCTGGCGATCAGGGCTGATCAGGTTCCCTGCCTCCCTGCCTCCCTGCCTCCCCACCTCCTTTCCTCTCCACCCACACACCACCGGAGTGGTGCCCCTGCTTCCCCACCTCCTCCTTCCCTCACTCCCTCAACGCCCCATGCACCCACCCACTGATCACCTGCCATGTTTTGCATTGCCCTCTGGTGGTCAGTGCATGTGTCATAGCGAATGATCAAACTCCCGTTCTCTTGGTCAAACTTCCAAGGGGACACTTTGCATATTAGCCTTTTAAATAAATAGATAGATAAAGGAAATTCAATTGATTGTCCAAAAATAAATCCATACATCTTTCAATTGATTTTTAACAAGGGTGCCAAAATAATTAGATGGGCAAAGAAGAGTCTTTTCAGTAAATGGTACTGGAGCAACAGACTATCCATATGCAAAAGAATTAGATTGGACTTCTACCTCACACTATATCAACAACTAACTTAAAATGGATCAGAGACTCAAGTATAAGAGTCTAAAACTGTAAGATGCTTGGAAGAAACTATAGGTATTATTCTTTATGACCTTAATTATACAATGGTTCCTTAAATATGACACCAAAAGCACAAGCAATAAAAGAAAAAAATTTGATAAATTTCATCAAGATTTAAAATTTTTGTGCTTCACATGATACTATCAATACAGTAAAAAAGGAATAATAAAATACTTAGGAATAAATAGGAGAAAATATTTGTAAGTCATTGATCTGAAGCGGGTCTAGTAAACAGGGTATTATGTGTATTTCTCTCTATATGTATACAAAGAGAACAGTTATATACAGAGAAAACAGTCATAGCTCTGACTGGTTTTTCTCAGTGGGTAGAGTGTCAGCTCAAGGACCAAAGGATCTCGGATTCAATTCTTGGTCAAAGGCACATAACTCGGTTGTGGGTTTGATCCCTGTCTCTCACCCAAGCCTTGTGTGGGAAGCAACCAATCGATGTGTCTCTCCCACGTCAATGCTGCTCTCCCCGCTTCTGCCCTTTTTTGTACTCTGTCTGAAAATCAATGGGAAAAAAATATCCTTGGGTGAGGATTGAAAAAACAAAAACACCATAACTTGAAAAGACAACCCAATGAAAAAATGGTCAATGGATCTAAATAGACATTTCTCTAAAGAACATATACAGATGTCCAACAAGCAGTTGAAAAGATGTTCAGCATCATTTACCAGGGAAATGCAAATCAAAACCACAGTGGTATATTATTACACCCTCTAGGATTGTTATAATAAAAAAGATGGACAAGCCCTAGCTGGTTTGGCTTAGTGGATAGAGCATCGGCCTGTGGATGGAAGGGTCCTGGATTCAATTCCAGTCAAGGGCAAGTACCTCGGTTGTAGGCTCTTCCCTGGCCCGGGCCCTGGTGGGGCACATGCAGGAGGCAGTCCATCGATGTGTTTTTCTCACATCGATATTTCGCTCTGTCTTTACCTCTCTCTTCTATGCTCTCTAAAAATGAATGGAAAAATATCCTTGGGTGAAGATTAAAAAAATTAAAATAAAGATGGACAATAACAAGTGCTGGCAAGGAAATGGAGAAATGGGAACCCTAATATACTGCTTCTGGGAATTTAAAATGTTGTAGCCACTTTGGAAAAGTCTGTCAGTTCCTCACAAGATTAAACAGAATTACAATATAACCCAGAAATTCCATTCTTCAGTATAAACCCCAGAGAACTAAAGCTATATATCCTTACAAAAATTGCACATTAAAAATGCTCCATAGCAGCATTTTCATATTGGCCCCAAAAGTGGAACAAACCCAAATGTCTACTAATTCTAAGGCCTTGATTCTCAATAGCATGGCATCACTTGGGAGCTTAGGAATACAGAATATTAGGCTCACCTCAGACTTACTGAATTGGAATCTACATTTTAACACATTCCCCAGGTGATTCATATGAACACTAAAGGTTGAGGAGCACACTTCCAAGGTGCTTACGTTGTTTCGGATGGAGATTATGTAATCAATTAACTTCAAATGTAGTTAAAGTCAACAATATAATTTCAAGATTAACCATGGAAAGAAAAGAAATAGCCTTATACAGTATAACTTTTAAATCAGCATAGAACTCAGAAAATTAACAAGAAGGGGGAAAGAAAAGAGTAAAAAAGATGTATAGGGCAAATGAAAAGCACATTTGAGGTGAAGCATAACAGTAATCCCAATAAGTGTAAGTGGCCAAATTTTACCAGTTACAAGAGATTACTAAATAGGATTTTAAAATAATTTTACTATATGCCTTTTATAAGAAACACTAGTGGCCCAGTGCACGAATTCATGCACATTGAAGAAATTAATTAGAAGGTGGTGGCAGGGCAGGACTGGGCGAGACTGTCCGGACACACCCTGGAGCCAACCTCCCTCGGTCCCTCCCCGGCCGGCTGCACCTGGGGCGGCACCTTGGCTCAAAGGGCTTCTGTGGAGTGAGCTGGGTCCCTCTGGCAGGTGGGGTCCCTCGGCCTGGCCGGGCCAAAACCGGCTCTCTGACATCTCTCAAGGGGTCCCGGAGTGCTAGAGGGCACTCTGCAAAGTTGCTGTCACTCGGCAGCTCCTGTGTTGAGCGTCTTCCCCCTGATGGTCAGTGTGTGTCATACCTATTGGCCAGTCAGATGGTTGGACAGTCACTTAGCCTTTTATATATATATATATATATAGATAGATAGATAGATAGATAGATAGATAGATATAGATATATAGATAGATAGATAGATAGATAGATAGACAAAACATAAGATCGTGAAAGTGAAAATAGGAAAAAAGATATATCAGGCAAACACTAAACATCAGAGTGCTAGGGTAGCAACAATACCTCAACAAAGCTGTTTAGAAAGACAACTATAATGGTGGGATAGCCATATTAATATCAGACAAAATATATTTAAGGCAAAATGGTTCAACTTAGAATATTTAATAATTCTAAAATAGCCTCAAAATATATAAAGCAAATTGAAGAACCACAGGAAGAAATTTATAAATGCAATATACTTGTTAGGAGATTTCAATACATCTTAATTATTTGAAGTTCAAAAATCAAAAAAAACAATAAAGTTATAGAACATTTAAACAACATAATTAATATGCATGATCTAACAGGCACATATACAGATCCTGCATCCAACAACTAGAGAATATACATCCTTCTTAAGTACATGTGAAGCATTGTTCAAAACCAAACAAAACTTAAAACAACTAAGAAGGAAGAGATGGTGGTGATATAGATAAGAGTGATATAGATAAGATGGGCTTTATAAGATTTTTATTTTAGATCTTTTCTTGATTTTGAGCATTATACTTGTAATCACTGGTTTTGAAGCTTTAATCATCCCTGTGAAACTCAGCCACTTTCAAAATTTGCAGACTCTGCCATAAATTGAGAGGGAATTGCTTGCATCTTTGATAACATAATTGAATTGTATGAGCAATCTAATTTCATCTGTTCATAAAGTTTAAATTAGGAGAATGCCAACTCATGCAGCAGCTGCAGTGTTAGACAAGGGCTTTATATCCAGTCACTGTAATTCTGGGGCAGAACCTCTTCTTCAGCATTCTTGACTCCTAAACTTAGACCTCTTTGCATATCAAAAAGCCTGGTAAAGTAAATTTTGGCCTTTCCAAATATACCCCACTCCCACATAGCCAGAAGTAACCTCCATCTCCTCTGAGTCACAACCGTCTTTTATGTATGCACAATGTTTGGCACAAAATGGACATCTAACAAATGTTTGAATGACAGAAGTGAAAGAGGGAAAAAGAGAAGGTCCATGCCTTCCAGGGTTTTTGTCCTGGGTAGCATCCCAGGAAATGCAAGAACCCTTGATTTAATAAGAAAAGGCCTTGCTCTAGGGCAGTGGTCGGCAAACTCATTAGTCAACAGAGTGGCAAACCGCGTTGTCGAGAGCCGCATGTGGCTCGTGAGCTGCAGTTTGCCGACCACTGCTCTAGGGCAACTCTGGTGCTTTATATTAAAGGAAAGCATCAGAAGCTTCCATTGAAACAATCCATGATATTTTCAAAGACTTTTCACTGTAGAATTCACATAGCCTCACATGGAATTTTTTTCTCAGGATTTCTGGAGAACACATGAACTCTTTTATAATATAGAGAAAACTTTTCTAACCTGGCTTGAAGTGGGGCTATGTGCTATCCCAGACCCACCTTGCCATCTAAATAGAACTATGAACTCATACAATTCCTATGGACGTGTTTTGTGATATTGTTGGCTTTTTTTAAAGAAGAGAATTTTATTTTAATTTTTCAATTACAGTTTGCATTCAATATTATTTTGTATTAGTTTCAGGTGTACAGCATAGTGGTTAGACAATCACGTTTTACAAAGTGTTCCTTCTGATATTTCAAGTACGCATCTGGCACTATACATAGTTATTACAATATTATTGACTATATCCCTGATGCTGTACATTACATCCTACTGACTCTTTTGTGACTAAAAATTTGTAGTTTTTTAATCCCTTTCCCTTTTTGACACAGCCCCCAACCTCCTCCCTTCTGGCAGCCATCAGTCTGTTCTCTATATCTTTGAGTTTGTTTCTATTTTGTTTGTTGGTTTGTTTTGCTCTTCAGATTCCATATATGAGTGAAATCATATGGTATTTGACTTTGTCTGACTTATTTCACTTAGCATAATATGTGGTATTAGTTTTCTATTGCTGCATAACAATACTCACTTACTAGCTCAGAGTTCTGTAGGTCATTAGTCTGACATAATGTGGTTGGGTTCTCAGAGTATCATAAGGTCAAAATCAAGGTGTGCTGGCTGGGCTAAGTTCTCGTCTGGAGATGCAGGGAGATAAAAATTTTATAATTTTACTAGAGGCCCAGTTCCCTCAAGCCCAGCCTGCACCCTCTCCAATATGGGACAGCCCTCTCACAATCTGGGACTACTGGCTCGTAACCACTCACCTGCTTGGCTGCCTGATTGCCCCTATCCACTCTGCCTGCCAGCCTGATTACCCCTAACCGATCCCCTGCCGACCTGATTGACACCTAACTGTTCCTCTGCCAGCCTGATTGACACCTAACTGCTCCCCTGCAGGCCTGGTCCTCCCCAACTGCCCTTCCCTGTAGGCCTGGTCCCCCCAACTGCCCTCCCCTGCAGGCCTGGTCACCCCCAACTGCCCTCCCCTGCTGGCCATCTTGTGACAATGTGGGGGTGGCCATCTTGTGATGACGTGGGGGCGGCCATCTTGTGGCAGCCATCTTGTGATGACATAGGGTGGCCATCTTGTGACGACATGGGGGCAGCCATCTTGTGATGTGAGGGCGTGAGGGTCAATTTGCATATTACCTCTTTATTATATAGGATTCTTGTTTGCAGAATTCAATCTCATCCTATATAATAAAAGCCTAATATGCAAATTGTCCCCTTCACCGGGACTATGACCAGGAGTTTGATTGCTTGCTATGATGTGCGCTGACCACCAGGGGGTGGCATGAAACATGGTGGGTATCGGTGATGCGGCACTGGCAGTGGGCGGCAATGGAGGTGCTGCTGGCTCCCCTTGGCCCTGATGAGAGCAGGACCATGGTGGGATGGTGGAACAGGTGAGCAGGTGGCGCCAGGCCAAGATCGTGCGAGCAGGGACCCGATTGCCCCGACGACGGGGGACGGAGCCACTGCCTGACTCCCAGGCACTGAGGGAGCTGGGTGGGGCGCCCAGCCCCAATTGATCACCCCTCAAGTGGGATGGTGGAGCAGGTGAGGGGGCAGTGCCAGGCCAAGGCGGGGTGCCAGGTGGGGCAGTGGGGCTGCAAGGCTGGGGGCGCGAGTTGGGGCCTGATCCCCACAGGCCACCCCAAGGGACCCCACCCATGCACAAATTCGTGTTCCGGGCCTCTAGTATAGTTATAAGACTGAGATCCCTGTTTCCTTGCTAGCTGTCAGCCAGAGGCTGCTCTCTGCTCCTACAGCCTTAACATGTGGCCTTCTTAGTTTTCAACTCATCATGGGCAGGTAGAGTCTTTCTTGTGCTTCAAATCTCTGACTTTCTGTCATCAGCTGGAGAAACCTCTTTGCTTTTAAAAGGATTGTGTGATTAGTTTAGGTCCATCTGGGCAATCTTCTTACATTAAAGTTAACTGTGCATTATAATAATCTGTGGGTATAAAATTCATCATATTCAACAATTCTGGAATTAGGGTGGGAAATCTTAGAATGCTGCCTACCACATTTGTTTATGTTTTATCTCATTTACTAGATCCTAAGAGTCTTGAGGACATGTTAATGCCTGGTACATCATAACACTTAATGAATACTGATTTTCATACCATCAGTGACTAAAAAATAATGTTCAAAGTTATGTATGAGATTTAAAATTTTATTGCTAGCTAGAGGGGTGTGTGTGTGTGTGTGTGTGTGTGTGTGTGTGTGTGTTTGTGTGTGTGTGTGTGTGTGTTTGTGTGTGTTTTCGGGGTAAGGACAAGTTGGATTAGTTAATCTTTTACATTCCAATGTCCAATGCTGCTATTTTATATACTATTCAACTACTCAAACATGTTATTTCACATAACCATGTGCCTTATTTTGATTCCAGATACCCAGCAGAAGTACTCAAACTAAAGGAAAACATACTTGAAGTTTGGCATAAAAGGGACTAATCATTTCCTCCTGGTATCCAGAGGGATGCCAACAATAGCTTCCAACACAAATTTATCTTTGGAATTGAAAGTCTATTACCCTGGGACTTTCTAATGTTAATGTTTTACTTCCTGACTGAGTAGCTTTTAACCTATAGTTTTGAGTGATGGATGTCCTTGAAATTTAATGACATTTGTTCAGATCTTATTGACTATCTGCTCAAAAAATAGATTAGCAGATATTTTTCTCATCAGAGAGCTTGTCTGTGTAATGATGTCATTGTAATCAGGCTGGGTAATGTAATTCTGTGCTTAGGTTGGTCATTCCCATTTGAGATGACTCATGTAGAGGCTTCTGGAATACAGTACAGTATTTTAAAGAATACCATGTAAGGAGGAGTAATAAGATTTATTTATCATCGCTGACCTTTCAGTGTAGGATAAATTTTAACCCGACATTTCCTAAAATCATTTGACTATGAAAGTCCTGCTGGAGAACACCCCTAAAAATCTCATAGAACACAGTTTTGGGAAAGTTGATTTTTTTCTAATCTAAGAAACTAAGACCAACTTTTAGGAGCATTATAGAGTACTTTTATTAAAAGTAGCTTTAGACTTTATTGGTTGAACTACCATATTACAGTCAGAGAATCTGAGGCCCTATGGGATTGAAGAAACGTGCCAAAGATAGTGAGTTGTTGACAGAGCTTGGATGAAAATAATTCAGATGTCTTATCTCTCACTTCTGTGCTTTTCTCATTATAAAAAATTCTTAACAAACTGGTAAAAATCACCTAGCTACTATGAGCCATAAGCCCATTTTTGCTGAAGATGGCCATACCTTTAACATAGATGAGACTTTAGTTTGAAAATATATGTGGGAAGAGGGCTTTGACTTAAAGCATATATATACTGGTTTTTTGTTTAAAGAAAGTCACAAGATAGTTTTTTCCAACTTCAGTTCATTTTTCTTTGTATACAGTTTGTCTATTAAGTAAAGGCTTATCTCTTTTCCCTTCAGAAGTAAAAGCTGTTATAAGGTCCTCAGACTCCAGGGTGAACTAATTCAGTTATTTTCTTTTCTAGCATCTGTACTGTTAGAATGTGTGTTCCAAGTGGGGATCTATCATAAATTATTTAATGGTTGTTCTTTTAATTTTTTTTTAAAGATATAATCAGCTTAGGAGCTATTTTCCCCAACTATCTACTTAAGAGACATTGGGAGAAACTCCTAGAGAAGACCCTTGGGCAATTGTTGATACAATTTGTTGCCTTGGAATCTATCTAAGAGGAGGAGCAATGTTTAGTGCTGAAAAATATGATAGTGTAGTAACTTAAGGAGAGGCTTTCTAGAGGTGCTTTGAGTCTAGATGAGAAGAGAGGTTCAGTGTGCTTGTGATCTGAAAGCTCAGTACCTGTGTGCAAGTACTACAGTAAAATATTATGCTGCAGGTTATCTGCCCTCATCCCTATTGTTCTACTTCTTGGATCAACTCTGTTATCTTAGAGCCATTCTTGTCAACCTCACAGTCAGATTCAGTTAGTTCATTTTAGTTCTTTCAGTATTTTTAGCTGCCTATGACAATTGAATTGTGACATGGGCTTTTTTTTTTTTTTTATTAAGGTATTATATGTGTACATATTTTACCATTGGCCCCCCCCCCCCCCACTCCCATACTGACATGGGCTTTTTAAATTTGGGGGTTTTTTTAGTTGTGTTTTTTAAAATATTTTTTTATTGATTTCAGAGAGGAAGGGAGAGGGAGAGATAGAAACATCAATGATGAAAGAGAATCACTGATTGGCTGCCTCCTGCACGCCCCTTACTGGGACTGGGGAATTGAGCCCACAGTGCTCTTGACTGGAATCAAACCCGGTCAAAATCATAATATATTATGATCATAATATGTATGTCTGGGTCAAAATCATAATATTTTATGATTAAACTAGAGTACTCGCCCAGCCAGCCGAGCATCGACCTATGAACCAGGTCATGGTTTGATTTCTGGTCAGGGCACATGCCTAGATTGCGGGCTTGATCTACAGTGTGTGGTGTGCAGGAGGCAGCCAATTAGTGATTCCGATTCTCTATCATCATTGATGTTTCTATTTCTTTCTCCCTCTCTGAAATCAATAAAAATATATTAAAAATAAATAAAAATATATTTAAAAAATAAACTAGAGTACTTATTAAAATACAAATACTAAGAATCTTATATTTGTACAGTCTTTGGCAGTTTGCAAAATGTTACACAAAATTCTCTTTTGGTTATCACAGTAAACCCTATAGTCCTTAATTACTACATAGATTTTTATAGATGAGGACTCTAAAGTTTCAAGAGGAGAAATGTATCTAGCCAGGGTCATAGCACTAGTGAATGGTAGGCTGAAACATCAACCCATTTCTTTTTTTGTTTGTATTTTTTGTTTTGTTAATCCTCACCTGAGGATATTTTCTATTGCTTTTCAGAGAGAGTGGAAGGGTGGGATGGGGGAAGAGAAGAGAGAGAGAAATATCCATGTGAGAGAGACACATCAACTGGTTGCCTTCTGCATGTGCCCCAGCTGACGGTGGGGAGATACCTGCCCTTGACCGGGAATCAAACCCGTGACCTTTTGGTGCTGGGGCTGACATACTGACCACTGAGAAACACTAGCCAGGATGCATCAACCCATTTTTTCTGCCTCCAAGTGAAAGCTTATTCCATTATGCCTTAGGTGCCTCCATGGGTATCTTGCAGTGCACTTAAAAAACAAGTATTTTAAGAGCTAAGCCATATGAAGTTAGTATATGGTATACTAGAAGCCTGGTGCACAAATTCGTGTATGGGTGCGGTCCCTAGGCCTGGCCAGCAATCCAAGTGCAAGTGTCTGGGCCCCTACATGACTCCTTGCGCCTGAGTCATGGCACCCGAGTCCCCACGCAGAGATGTGGTGAGCACGGCTGGATGCCGCAGGCCAGGGCGCAGTGTGGGCCTCTGGGCCGCCCATCGGTGCTGCACCGAAGCCAGGGCAGCGTGCTCTCTCCCAGGCGGCCTCGCAGACCGGTTCCTGTGCGGTCTGGCTCCACGGGGAGCTACACCGGCCCCTGCAGTGCCAGCTGCTGCGGCCCGGCTCACTGGAAGAGGCCGCATGGGTGTGGGGCGGGCTCCCAGCACCTGAGCGCAGGGTTCGGGGAGAGAGGGGGTCTCCCCCGGTGGGCGCATGAGTCCTGGCATCCTGGGGGAGGGTGGCAGGGGGCGTAAGAGCAAGCCCGGGGGGATACCCCGCATTCTCACCGCATGAGTCCTGGCATCCTGGGGGAGGGTGGCAGGGGGCGTAAGAGCAAGCCCGGGGGGATACCCCGCATTCTCACCGCACCTCCGTCCCTGTCACCCCCGCCCCTAGGTAGCCAGCTAGAGTTCGCAGACCCCCGCCTGGGCATTGTGGGAGGTTGGTCGCTGCCACCCACCCCCAATTCCCCGTCCCAGCCTGGGGCAATCAGGGCCTGCCTGCAGCTGGTCGCAGTCTGTAGGGTGATAGGTCTGGGCTGGGCACCCCGCCCCTGCTGCCACTGCTGTCTGCGTGCGGGAAGGTTGATCAGGGGCTGGGGGCCTAGCCTCCAGAACTATGAGAGAATACATTTCTGCTGTTTAAAGCCAAAAAAAAAAGAAAGAGAAAAAAAGGAATTAGCTATTAAATTTAGTTAATGATATGCATACTAAAGTATTTAGGGGGAAGTATACTCATGTTTGCAAATTACTTTGGCATTGATTTAAAAAAGATGGATTAATGGATGGATAGAGATATAGACAGTTGGATAGCTATGTCATAAAGCAAGTATAATATAATGTTGATGGTAGAATCTAGGTGATAAGTTCTCTGTAAAATTCTTTCAACTTTCAATTTTGCTGTGCACTTGAAATTCTCCATAATAAAATGTTGAGGGAAGGAAGGAAATCAAATTTGGAAACTTGCTAGTTCCTCTTCTATCCTCTTCTATCATTCTCTTCCATCCACCTTCTTCTCAGCCTCATAAAATGAGCATAATGTGAGATAAAGGCAAATGCTGGAGAAGGTAAATGTAGTAGGAGTTCACTCATCAGGTTCCAAGTTACCATGACAACTTTCTATTAACCATAACTCCTACTATAGCCTATGACTCTGTGTTGTCACCCAGAGTCTCTCTTCTACATATGCCCCCAAGAAACTTGCATATCAATCTCCAATTTTATCCCTAACTACTGAACCTATTTCTGTTGGAGAAATGTCTTAGTGCCCTGAAAAAATTACACCTTTATCATTCCAAGAACCATCTAATTTTTATCTGAACAAAGGCATTTTTTTTTGCGGAAAGGATAGTTGATTGGGAAGTCAGAGACTTGTATTCTAGAGTAGACTCAGTCAGGTGATTTGTGCAGAATTAAACAATTGATAAATGGTAGAGCCAGAATTTTTTAGACCCACGAGTGCCTGATCTTTAGGACTTAAGGGGAATGTGTGGTGGATTTTCAGACAGTAAGGGACTTATTTTACCCCTTGAATCTTGTTTATGGATGGTTACCTACCTTAGAACCTAGCCCTGGAAGTAGAAAGGGATCCCATAACCAGTTCTCAGGAGAAGGAGGGGGTGATGTGGAAGAGGGGCAAGGGGAGGAGACCATCCATAGGAGCACTAAAAAGAATAAAATGGCAATAAATACATACCTATCAATAATCACTTTAAATATAAATGGCTTAAATGTACCAATCAAAAGATACAGGGTAGCTGAATAGAAAAGAAGGCAAGACCTAAGTATATGTCGTCTATATGAAACCCACCTCAGAACGAAAGATACACACAGACTAAAAGTAAAGGGATGGAGCCCTGGCTGGTGGGTTCAGTGGTCAGAGCATCAGCCTGTGCACCAAAGGGTCACAGATTGGATTCGACATGTATCTGGGTTGCAGGTTCAATCCCTGGGCCTGAGAACATGTGTGGGAGGCAGGCAACCAATCGATGTGTTTCTCTCACATTGATGTTTCTCTCTCTCTCTCTCTCTCTCTCTCTCTCTCTCTCTCTCTCTCTCTTTCTCTCTCTCTCTCCCCCTTCCCTCCCTCCCTCCCTCCCTCCCTTCTACTCTCTTTAAAAATCAGTGGAAAAAATAATCTCAGGTGAGGATTAATGAAAAAAAAATAGTAAAGGGATGGAAAAAGATATTTCATGAAAATAGAAAAAAAAAGCTGGGGTAGCAATACGTATATATGACAAAATAGACTTTAAAACAAAGGCTATAATAAGAGACAAAGAAGGACCCTACATAATGATAAAAGGAGCAATCCAACAAGAGGATATAACTCTGATAAACATTTATGCACCCAACATAGGAGCACCTAAATATATAAAGTGAATCTTGATGGACATAAAGGGAGAGATTGATAATTATACAGTCATGTAGGAGATTTTAATGCCCTCTTGACATCAATGCTCCCTTGACATCAACAAGTAAATGGTAGCCTTAGATCAGATGGATTTAATTGATATCTTTAGAGCATTTCACTTCAAAGCAGCAGAATATACGTTCTTTTCAAGTGCATATGGAACATTTTCTAGTATTGGACACAAAAGAAGTCTCAATAGATTTAAGGAATTTGAAATCATATCAAGCATCTTCTCTGACCATTATCGTATGAAATCAGAAATAAACCACAGGAAAAAAAACCCTGAAAAACACATGAAGTCCTGGAGGATAAATAACATATCACTAAACAATAAATCGGTTAATTAGATCAAGGAAGAAATCAAAAGATACCTTGAAAAAAATGAAAATGAGAACATAACAACTGAAAATCTATGGGACACAGCGAAAGAAGTCCTAAGAAGAAAACTCATAGCATTACAGACCTACCTCAGGAAACAAGGAAAATTTCAAACAACCTAACTTTACACTTAAAGGAATTAGGTGAGAAAACACACACACACACACACACACACACACACACACAAAAACAACAGAGGCCAAAGTGAGTAGAAGCAGAAATAAATGAAATAGAGTCTAAAAAAAAATAGAAAAGATAAATGGAACCAAGAGCTGATTCTTTGACAAGATAAACAAGATTGACAAACCTTTAACTAGATTCATCCAGAAAAAAGAGAGAGGACCCAAATAAATAAAATCAGAAATGAAGAGAAGTACAACTGACACCAAAGAAATACAAAGGATTGTAAGAAAGTATTATGAACAACTATATGCCAATAAATTGGACAATCTGGATAAAATGGATAAATTCCTAGAAACATACAATCTTCCAAAACTGAATCAGGAAGAATCAGAGAATCTAAATAGATTACAACTAGTGAAATTGAAGCAGAAAAAAAAATTAAAAAACTCCCAACAAATAAAAGTCATGGACTGAATGTCTTCATAGGTAAATTTTACCAAACATTTAAAGAACTAACACCTATCATCCTTAAACTATTCCAAAAAAATTCAAGGGGAGGAAAGATTCCCAAGCTTATTTTATGAGGCCAGCTTTCCTCTCTACATAGCAGGAGTCTTTTCATTATAAAATGCAAAGCAGCAGTTGTTTTCCATTACCCCCATCTCTAGCCCTCCTTGCCCAGGGGTGTAGAAAGGGGCTGGGAGGATATTTATTCTCGGCTCTTTGATTTCTCTTATTTAACTGAGCCCAGTGACAGCTGCTTCTCTGAGTGCAACGCCAGCCGGCTCAGGGCTAGCCACACGTGGAAGGCAAGCAGCAGAGCTGACCAGGGCTTTGACCAAGCCCGAGCATGTGGGTCATGGCAACCTCGGCAGGCGGGCTGCTCCCGAAGACTCTAGGCCCCTCCCAGCTCCGCACCCCAGCTCCCTGCTCTCCCCCTTTCACCCACAAGCGCCACCAGCATGGTGTGCCCCAAGGCTTGGTATGCACATGCCAGGGTTGCAGGTTCAAGATGCTCTGCCTCCTCCTGGCACTTTTACCACCATAAGTGCCGGCAGGGACCTTTCCACTCCGTCTTGGTCTTTGGTCACTGCTGAGGTTTTCTGGACTCTAGGCCAGGGATAGCCAGGACCTTTGCCTCTGACCAACACCGTGCCTGCAGCCTGCCTGGGGTACCCCCAGCCCTGGGAAAGCGTGGGGTCATGGCCAGCCTGGGTGAGGGGCCGTGGGGGATGGGGGGGTTGGCTAGCTGCCCCATCCTCAATTGGGGTGGAAGAGGCTGATCAGGGGTGGAGCTGGGGGAGGGGCTGGGCAGAGCAGCCATCTTGTGATGGCATTACGGTGTGAGGGTCAATTTGCATATTACCTCTTTATTATATAGGATAGTACTGGAAGTCCTAGCCACAGCAATCAGACAAGAAGAAGAAAAGGCATCCAAGTTGGAAAGGAGAAAGTAAAAATGTCATTATTTGCAGATAACATTATATTGTATATCGAAAGCCCTAAAGACTCCACCAAAAAGCTACTGGAGCTAATCAATGAATTTGACAAAGTAGCAGGATACAAAATTAATATTCGGAAATCAGTGGCATTTTTATACACCAATAATGAACTATCATAAAAAGAAACAGAAAACAATCCCCTTTACAATTGCAACAAATAATTAAGATACCTAGGAATAAATTTTACCAAGGAGGTAAGACCTATACTCGGAAAACTATAGGGCATTGGAGAAAGAAATTGAGGAAGGTGCAAAAAAGTGGAAGCTTATACCATGTTCATGGACTGGAAGAATTAACATCATTAAAATGTCCATAATACCCAAAGCAATCTATAGGTTTGCTAATATTTTGTAGAGGGTTTTAGCATTTATGTTCATCAGGAATACTGGCCTTAGATTTTCTTTCATTGTGGTTCAATGCAATTCCTATTAAAATACCAATGGCATAGTTCACAGACCTATAACAAATATTCCAAAAATGTATATGGAAGCAATATTGAGAAAGGAGAACAAAGTTGGAGGTATCACAATACCTGATATAAAACTACACTTCAGGGTCATGGTAATCAAAATAGCATGGTACTGGCATAAGAACAGGCATATAGATCAATGGCACAAAACAGAGAGTTCAGAAGTCAGCCCATGCCTACATGGTCAATTAATATTTGACAAAGGAGGCAAGACAGTCTCCTCAATAAATTGTGTTGGAATTATTGGACAGGTGCATGCAAAGAAATGAAACTAGACCACCAACTTAAACCACACACATAATAAACTCAAGATGGATAAAATACTTAAATGTAAGCCGTGAAACCATAAAAATCCTAGAAGAAAACATAGGCAGTAAAAGCTCAGACATCTGTCGGTAATATTTTTGCCAATATGAATCCTAGGGTAAGGGAAACAGGAAAAAATAAACAAATGGGACTATATCAAACTAAAAAACTTATGTATAGCAAAAGAAATCCTCAAGAAAATGAAAAGGGAAACCACTGTATGAGAGAACATATTCACCAATGATACATCTGAAAAGGGGTTAATTTCCAAAAATATAAAGAACACCAGGAAGACAATTCAATTAAAAAATGGGCAAAGGACCTGAGTAGATACTTCTCCAAAGAGGACATACAGGTGCCCAATAGAACTTATGAAAAAATGCTCAATGTCATTTATCAGAGAGATGCAAATTAAAACCACAATGAGATATCACCTCACACCTGCCAGAATGGCTACCATCAATAAATCAACAAACAACAAGTGAGGATGTGGTGAAAGGACACCCTAGTTCACTGTTGGTGGTGCAGCCACTGTGGAAACAGTATGGAGTTTCCACAAAAAATTAAAAATGGCCCTGGCCTGGTGTTCTCTCTCTCTCTCTCCCCTTCTCCCCCCGCCCCCCCCCCATACTCTTCTCAGATAACGATTAAAATAAAATGGGCCCTGGCCGGTTGGGCTCAGTGGATAGAGTGTCAGCCTGCAGACTGAAGGGTTCGATTCTGGTCAAGGGCATGTACCTCAGTTGCAGGCTCGATCCCCTGCCCTGGTTGCAGCATGTGTGGGAAGCAACCAATTGATGTGTCTCTCTTACCTTGATGTTTCCTCTCTCTCTGTCTCTTCCCCTCCTTTTCACTCTCTCTTTAGAAAAATATCTTCTGGTGAGAATTTCCAAATAAAAAATTAAAAATGGAATTGCCTTTTGACCCAGGGATCCCACTTCTGGGAATATATCCTAAGAATCCTGAAACATCAATTCAAAAGAATATATGCACCACTATATTCATAGCAGCATTATATACAAGAGCCAAGGCCCGGAAACAGCCCAAGTACCCATCAGTAGATGAGTGGATAACAAAAGCTGTGGTATATTTACACAATGAAATACTATGTGGCCATAAAAAGGAAGGTAATTGTACCTTTTGTGACAGCATGGATGTACTTGGAGATTATTATTCTAACTGAAATAAACCAGTCAGAGAAAGACAAATACTATATGATCTCAGTTATATGTGGAATCTAATGAACAAAATTAACTGATGAACAAAGTAGAAACAGAAGCATGGATATATGGAACACACTGACAGCTGTCAGGAGGGATGGGGGTTGGGAGACTGGATGAAATAAAGTGAAGGGATTAGGTAATGGCCAGAGGGAACGGGGATATGGGGACAACTATAATAGTGTCAGCAATAAAAATAAATTTAAAAAAAACCCCACACAAGTTCTTGGGAAAAGGTATGCAAGGAATCTGGAGTCCCAGTTTACATAAGAACTTAAATCCTAAAGATTTCTGGTTGAGGGTATTTGATGTTTATCTCTGTAATTTTTCTGTGGCATGAGAGATTATGTTTTTGGAGTGTTATTTTGCTCCCCAGAATACCACTCTTCTTTCCCTAGCAGTTAATAGAGTAAATAGTACATAGTGGGCATTCTGTGAATGTTTGATAAATTGGATAATTGTTGGCTTTCTCAGAGCAGGGTCTGGACTTACTCATCTCTACATGCCCATCATCTAATACAGTACCTCCTAGCATAAAATAGATATTCAATAATTTTTTAAAGAATTAAATTAAGATTTTTACTTCACTTTGAGGGAAGTGCCTATCTTTTTAACTACACATTTCTCAACTAAGAGTGACAGGGTCTTGAATAAGCCATTGAGTCAGGATCAAAGGGTTAATGATAATCCAGAAAAGATACTAGTAGACTGAATTTAGCTGATATGTGGTGCTTGCTACATGCCAGCTTTTTTTTTTTTTTTTTTTTTTTTTGAGAGGTGACTTAGATAAGTCAAAGACTAGCAATAATGAATTGATAGCCCGCAAACAGCAAAAACTGTGGATCTTCCTGAAGGCCAAAAGGAAATGCAAAAGTTTTCCTTAATCATATTTCTGGGCTTGAACTAGGAATTTGTGTGAAGATGCTATATTTCTAATTGCCAGCAGGGAAATGGGGAGCATGGTCAGAGAAGGTTGGGAGAAGAGAGGAATAGAATGGGGGCATAGTTGGGAGAGGGAATAGGGAAAAGGTAGCTAAAATGCAGAGGGAGAGAAAGTTGACCTGAAAGAATAGTAGCTGTGGCCTTATCCTGGTTTTGTGATTAATCAGTGATCTGTTTGCAAGTAAATTTTTGTTGGGCGGATCTTTCCTCATAGTGGCCAGAATATCCACTGCATTAGGTTTAACTGTAGTAGTCACCATCCTCCTAACCCTTTTCTAGTCTTGTGGGACCTTGGGATCCAGAGTGAGCTCTACATGTTTTGTGGAGAAAGAGGGAGGAGGCATTAAATAACAGGAATCCTCCTCCACAATAAAGATTCTCAGAAGAGTTTCTGATATTTTAGAGAGAGTTCCCTCTTATTGATAACAAATGTTGCCGTAAACTCTAGATCTAGGGCGTTCTTGATTGAAGGAAGCAGAGGTCATTGCAGTTTCAGTGTCATCCAAGAATTGTTTATAGATTAAATATCTTGACTAGAAGTTATATAAAGCAGTGCAGTTAGTTACAACCATATAGCCCCTTCCCTCATCTTCATAGATATGTAAAAAGACTCACTTAAGGTGTACCATCACTGTGCTCACAAAAGCTTCTGAGTACAAGATCATTGGATCCAGTTTTTATTCCTAGAGAAAACTACAAAGCAGTTTCTTCCAGTTAATGACTATTGAGTCATTCAACATGTATTTATTGAGTGACAACTTTGCGATGTGCTTTTGATTCAATGTTGAGATAGACAGATTTAGTTCCTAAATTGTACCTTACTAAGGTATAATCTGAAGGAAAAGGGATATCTTATTTTATTTAAATCTGATTTTAAAATCTATAAAGAAATGCTAGAAATTACTTTAGATATACTGCTCTGGATTTTGTAAAACTCAGTGGTGGCTCATATAAGATCTCATAACTCATTGTTTATAAAGGACCTAGGAGACAGAAAATTGACTATATCCCAGCCCACCCTCCCAAATAACATCGGGACCTGGAACCAAAAGCACTCTGGATGATATGAGTGAATAGTGCCAGAATCTGTTATATAACCTGCTAAAAATTCTTCCTTGGGGTTGCAGTTAGAGTTGTCAAGTTTTAAATCCTCACCCCTGTGTCTATCTATATGTGTTCTACCATTTGCCTTTCTGGGAAAGGATAAAATTTCCTGCCTAGAAACTAGTGGCATCTTCTACAGAGGCAGGAATCTGCCTTCCTAGGTAACTGGAAAATGGGGAGTCTCAGATCTTCCTATCTGCACCCTTTGTGCAACATTTTACTTAGTCTTAATTTGGAGCCTCTACTTCAATGGTTCCATTCCAGTCAGGGGACATGCCTGGGTTGCAGGCTCAGTCCCCAGTGGGGAGCATGCAGGAGGCAGCCAATTATCAATGGTTCTCTCTGATCATTGATGTTTTATCTCTCTCTCTCTCCCTTCCTTTCTGAAATCAATAAAAATACATTTTTAAAAAAAGAGAAAACCTTTGGAAAACAAATTAAAATACCATCATATGTGGAAAGGGATCTTATCCTATTTTACATATGAGGAAACAGGTATAGAGAGATGAAAAACCTTGCTCTAAGTCCCATGTGTTTGTGATGAAACAGCTATGCATGGTTTAGGCACAAAATTGAATGACTTTTTTCATTGTTCTCCCTCTGTCATAGACCTCGAGCAATGCAAGACCCTTAAGTAGCTGGTATGCTGTTTGCACCATATAAAGTGTGTTTTGGTAGAGTATGATGAAATTTAAGGGCTCATATTTTATCTTAAGGATTTTGGTTATACCAGTATACTGTCATCTTATTCATTGGGTTTGGCAAAGGTTTAACCCAGCACTTTCTGATAGAAATATAATGCAAATTGCAAATGTGAGCCTTATGTGAAATTTTAAAATTTCTAGTAGCTACAGTATAAAAAACCTAAAAGGAAACAGGTGGAATTAATAATATATTTTATTTAGTACAATATGTCCAAAATGGTCTTATTTCTTTTTTTCTAAAATCTTCCTATTTCAACATATAAATAATAGGAAAAAATTTATTAAAGAGAGATTTGCATTCTTTCATACACAATCTTCTAAACTGGGTGTGTATTTTACCTCATAGTACATCTGAATTTGCACTAGCCACATTTCAGGTGCCCAGTATTCACATGTACCTGGTGCTACTCTATTGAACAATGCAGCATTTCAGTCTTCATTTTCCTCACCCTTCATTCCTGGTTTTCTAACCTTCATTCCTGTCCTCACTATTTTCTTTCAATGGATCTCTTTATTTTTCCCTTCATTAGTTCCTAGATAAGCACTCTTCTTTTCTGTGTAAGTGCCAGGTATACTTCTTTGGTCAGGTAAAAAAATATATATATCTTCTCCTCTAGCTATTATTTGAAATCAACTAGTGCTCCTTGAACTGTGCCTTTCCTTTTCTGTGAACATTCAGCTCTTTTGAACTGAGCTTCTCATCTCATTTTACTGATGAGTCTGTCTCTTCTGCTAAATTTTGTGCTCCTTGAGAACAAAGATAATGTTGTTCATTTCTATAATCTCAGCAACCTAGCAGTATCTGGTCCCTAGCAGAAACTTGACAAATTTGTAATAATTGAACAAATAAATAAGGTTTTCCTGAATACCTTAACAGCTCTTTTTTCTTCCTCAGTGGTGATTTTTCTCTCCAACGACAGAGCTGTGCTGTGGTGGGTATATAGGCAACCCTTGTTATTTGTGGTTTTAATTATTTGCAGGAAAACAGTCAAGAATTTTAGACATATTCCACAGTTCTTTCCAGAAACCCTTTCTTCGTCACTTTTCAAATGATTGTCTGATTTTACTCATGTTGGGAAAGACTTTGGGGTCTATATTAGTCTTGATTCTTCTACTGCCTACTTTTTAAATACCTGATGTTTCTCCCAGGTTCATTTCCTCTCCCCACCTTCATTCCTGTCTTTGCTCTCTCTGGACATTCCCTCCGCTATGAGTTTATTATGCAACTTCAGTCCTGATTTGACTTGAAGATAGGAGCTCCCTAATAGTAACCTATCATGAAAACACAAAGTTATAGACTACTGAAATGAAAAAGGATCATAGAGATTCAGGTCTAGGGGTCTTCACATTTTTTTAAAAAAATATTTTTATTGATTTTTTTACAGAGAGGAAGGGAGAGGGATAGAGAGCCAGAAACATCGATGAGAGAGAAACATCGATCAGCTGCCCCCTGCACACTCCCCACTGGGTATGTGCCCGCAACCAAGGTACATGCCCTTGACTGGAATCGAACCTGGGACCCTTGAGTCCGCAGACCGACGCTCTATCCACTGAGCCAAACTGGTTAGGGCGGTCTTCACATTTTTAAAGTAGCTAAATTCTTTTTTCAAACAAAGCTTTAGACAGAATCCTATATATAAACTGGTGAAAATGGAGCTGCTTTCATTAAAATGGGGTTAGGGGTTGCCAGATATAATCTGGGGGCCCCACAGAACAAGGTTTGAGAACCACTAATCTAGTTCAGTTCCTTCACAATACAAATAGTGAAATCAAGACCTAGAGAGGGGGAGGGGGTTTGGGGGGGTTAATGGAGGGATGAGGACACATATGTAATACCTTAATCAATAAAGAAATTTAAAAAAAAGACCTAGGGAAGTGAAACAGCTTGCCTAATTCATACAGCAAGCTAGTGACAAGATCTGGACTAGCACCTAGGTTTCCTTTCCAGGCCTGTGTTCTGTTAATGACATTTTACTGTTTAGAACCTTATTTCCTAAGGGGAGAAAACAGTAACAATGAGCCTTTTATTTTATTCTCCTTGGTGAGACCTGACAGGGTCCACCTCTTCTTCCCTTCTAGTAAATCAGTTTGGCCCCCTCTTGTTATTGTTTTTCTCTAAAACCCAGGCTGGGGCTTGTTTTAGCCTTTGTTCTGTTCCCAGTTTTTGTAGTGCCAAGATGGATAGGGAGAGAGCGGATTCAGGCAGGTCATGGTGGCACAGATATTTCCTGTTCCTTGGCTAGTCTGGCTATGTCTTTCAGAGGCAGCAGAATGCCATGGCCAGGTGTGTCTTTTCAGGGCCTTCCAAGCTCTTGGATGTGGTAGGTGTTTATAACCGCAATTTCCTCATAATCTTCTGTTTTTCACAGGCTTCTAGCCACTACCTGAGGTAATACATCTAAGTCTCTACTCTGAGAGTCATCAGTCATTCAGAGCTCTCTGTGGTCTGGCCATAATTTATCTCTGTATTCTTATTTTCCAGTGTCCCCTTCATGTATCCTATGTTTTCTCTGAGACTACTGTGTTTTGTCTCCTCATTTTGTCTCCTCACTTATTAAATATTACTCATTATTTTAAATACTCCCTTTTCAAGAAGTCTTTCTCAATTTCCAACTGTATGCCATCTCCCTCTTTTGTGGTATTTTAAGTTTTTAGCCTCATCTCCCATCATTCCCTGCCTCATGTTTTATGTACAACAATTTTGTACATGCCACATTCTCACTTCCATGCCTTTGCTTATGCTGTCCATTTGCCCCGACTTCCCTGCCCTAATTTTTACTTCACTTTTACCCAGCTAACTCCTATGTAAATTTAGGATGGACTCAGGCATCTCTTAGTCCAAGATGGCTTTCCTGACTCCTCCATACTGATTCAGGCTACCCTGCCCCCCGCCAATAATAGAATATACCTATCTCTATCTTTGTACTTACATGCTATATTTTATCTATTTGTACCTGACTCACACATAGACAGTGTTCTCTGCCTTATAATTTCTAGCATCTAGCATCTCACTAATAGTAGATGCTTAATAAATATTTGTAGGATAGATAATAAATTACTTTTATGTTATTATAATGGCTTAAGTTATAGTCTACATTTTTTGTAAATATTTATCTACCTCTAAACTATAAATTAATTCTGTGAGGACAAAGAAAGGGATTGAATCCTACTCATCTTTTTGTCCCTCTTAGAGCCTCATTCTTAGTGAGCATATCAATTAGGGTTCTCCAGAGGAACAGAACCAGTAGGAGATATATTTTAAGGAATTGGCTTACATGAGTGCAAAGCTGGCAAGTCTGAAATCTGTAGGGCAGGCCAGCAGGCTAGAAATCCACTCAGGCAGGATTTCTAGTCTTGAGACATAATTCCTTCTTCTCTGGGAAACTCAGGTTTTGCCTTTAAGGCTTTTCGCTGATGAAATGAGGCCTACACGGATTGTCAAGGATAATCTCCTTTACTTAAAGTCAGCTGACATCTACAAAGCACCTTCATAGTAACATGTAGACTAGTGTTTGACCAAACAACAGGGCACAATAGCCTAGCCAAGTTTACACAAAATTTAATCATCACAGTAAGTGATCAATAAATGTTTGCTTAATTAAAAATATGCCTTTGAGTTCTTATCTGAAGCTCAATAAAGGAGAACAATCTCACTTCTGTTTCCAGCAGTAATTTGAACTCTATAACTTAAAAATCCTCCACCATCTAAACTCCTCCCAACAGTTCTGAATAAAAAATAAAAACACTCCTTAAGATACATAACTGAGCCGAAACCGGTTTGGCTCAGTGGATAGAGCGTCAGCCTGCAGACTGAAAGGTCCCAGGTTCGATTCCGGTCAAGGGCATGTACCTTGGTTGCGGGCACGTCCCCAGTAGGGGGTGTGCAGGAGGCAGCCTGATCGATGTTTCTCTCTCATCGATGTTTCTAACTCTCTATCCCTCTCCCTTCCTCTCTGTAAAAAATCAATAAAATATATTTTAAAAAAAAAAAAGATACATAACTGAGCTTGTAAGAAAGCAAGGGACTCTCCAGTGGCTGAAAATGAAGACAAACTGAGTAGTAAGTCTATGAGATGTTTTTATCAAGCCTGTTAGGATATTTATTATGGTAACTTTGGGACATGGGAAAAGAAGATAAGACAGACCTTAAAGGTAAGACCTACAAGTGAGACTGGGACATTAAGTGAAATGGTGGATAGAAAAAAAATTGCATTAATGCATGGACACAAGAAAGTTGCATATCTCAGCCTATCCTCTCGATATGAAAAAAAAAAAAGGCCTCTCTTTGAGAATCAAAAACCATAGGTCTGGTCCAGGCCAGGTAGGTAAGTAAGTTGGTTAGAACATTGTCCTGATACACCAAGGTTATGGGTTGAATTCTAGTTCAGGGCAACCAATAAATGCATAAATAAGTGGAAGAACAAATCACTGTTGCTCCCCCTCTCTCAAAAATCAATTAAAAAATTAAAACAAAACCATAGATCTGTCCTCAGTTGGGTTTGGAGTTTGGATGTATACTATCTTTGTGCCCTGAGGTCCTACAAATTGATTAATGAACGTAAAAGTATGCCCAGTCAGTGATACATGGGGGTGCCTAGCAGAAAAACCACACAAACCTTCTTAAGGTGATAAAAGATCTAAAACCATAAGATGACAAAAATGAATATATTTAAAATGGTTAAGGACAAACAAATGAAAAATGAGAGGATAGAGTAAGATATCACGAATAATATAAGGCAGATATGACAAATAGAATTTCTAGAAATAAAAACACAGAGCATTGAAATTAAAAACATCATGGATGGTTTAAACGAGAGATTAGATAATGATGAAGAGAAAATTGGTGAATGGAAAGTAAGGCAGAAATTACCCATGATGGTTCACAGAGAGGGAAAATATGAAAGCATGGTTAAGAGACATGAGGATAGAATGAGAAGATACAATATATGTTTAATAATTGTTCTAAAAGGAGAGAATAGAGAGAATGGAAAAGAAGCAATATTTAGAGGTAATGGTCGAAAATTTTCAAAAATTGATGAAAGACCTCAATTAGGAAGCACATCGAGTTCCAAAGGATAAATTAACATAAAGCTACTTCTAGACATATTATAGTGAAACTGCATAACACAAAGAACTATGAAAGTAGTTCTTAAGAGCATCAGAAGTAAAAGAGATATTCTACAAGAAATGACAAATTAAATATAGTGACAAAATAAACAAAGGAATAATATCCTTAAAAGCTGAGAGGGAAAATAAACCCCACTCAGTCTAGAATTTTTCATCTAGTTAAATCTTCATTCAAGAGTGAGGGTAAACAAAACACTAATTCAAAAGAATATGTGCACCTCTATATTTATTGCAGTGTTATTTGAGTGGATGAAAAAGCTGTGGTATCAATATATGACTGGATAAAAAAGCTGTGGTACAACCTGGCCGGTGTAGCTCAGTGGTTGTGCTTCAACCCAGGAACCAGGAAGTCACAGTTTGATTCCTGGTCAGGGCACATGCCCCGGTTGCAGGCTCGATCCCCAGTAGGGGGCGTGCAGGAGGCAGCCAATCATTGATGTTGATGTTTCTATCTCTCCCTCTCCCTCTCCCTCTCCCTTTCTCTTCCTGAAATCAATAAAAAAAATTTTTTTTAAAGTTGTGAGTTTACAACAAAAGAAAATGCAAAATGTATATCTTTTTTAAAAAGCTGTGGTAAATATATACAATGGAATATTAATCGGCCATAAAAAAGAATGAAATCTTAACCATTTGCAACAGCATGCATGGACCTAGAGGGTATTATGCTAAGTGAAATAAGTCAGTCAGAGAAAGATTAATGCCATGTGATTTGGTTTATATGTGGAATCTAAAGAACAACATAAATGAACAAACAAAACAGAAATAAACTCATAAATACAGAGAACAGATTGATGGTTGACAGAGAAGGGGGTCAGGGGTTGGGAGATGAGGTGAAAAAGGTGAAAGGATTGAGAAGTACAGGTTGGTGTTTAGAAAATAGTCACGGAATGTAAAGTACTACATAGGAAATATAGTCAATAATATTGTAATATAATAAAAGGCTAATATGCAACCAGTGGCTATGACGCACAGTGACTACCAGGGGGCAGATGCTCAATGCAGGAGCTGCCCCCTGGTGGTCATTGTGCTCCCATGGGGAGTGCCGCTCAGCCAGGTGGCAAGCGCAGCAGCGGTGGCAGAAGCCTTTCCCTCCTCCGCAGCAGTGCTTAAAGATGTGTGACTGCCGGCTTAGAGGGAAAATAAGGAGTGGGAGCGGGCCTAAGCTGGCAGTCGGATATCCCCCAGGACTCCTGTACTGTGAGAGGGCACAGGCCAGGCTGACGGGGAGCGTGCCTAAGCCAGCAGTCGGACATCCTCCAGGGCTCCCGGACTGTGAGAGGGCACAGGCAGGCTGAGGGACCCCTGCAAATGAACGAATTTCATGCACTGGGCCTCTAGTATTGTAATAAATATCTATGGTACTAGGTGGATACTGGAAATATCAGGGGGAACATTTTGTAAAGTATATGATTGTCTAACCATTATGCTGTACACCTGAAAGTAATACAAAACAATATTGACGCCGAAACCGGTTTGGCTCAGTGGATAGAGCGTCGGCCTGCGGACTGAAGGGTCCCAGGTTCGATTCCGGTCAAGGGCATGTACCTTGGTTGCAGGCACATCCCCAGTGGGAGGTGTGCAGGAGGCAGCCGATCGATGTTCCTCTCTCATCGATGTTTCTAGCTCTCTATCCCTCTCCCTTCCTCTCTGTAAAATGTCAATAAAATATATTTAAAAAAAAAAAAAAAAAAAAAAAAAAACAATATTGACTGTAAAGTGTAATGGAAAAAACAATTAAAAAAACACAGCAAACTTCAAAACAGCAAATTTCAGCACAATTTAAAAACCAGCTGTCTGAAATTGGAAACACACACACACACACACACACACACACACACACCTGAAAAATAATAATTTTTCTGATGATCCCTTGTTATGAATACTGTAGAGTAGATTCTTGCATTGGGGTTGGGAGGTAGGATTTGAAGACCTAGTTTTAAGTTTCCTACACATGGATGATAGAGAGACACACTACTAAGTCTTTAGACCATTCAAGAAACATAGTCATGTATCAGAATTATTAATACAAAGGGAGAAGCTACTCTTGGCCTTAGGATTTCAGCTTTATGAAAATCCCCAAAGTACAAAATCTAGAACCTGGGAAATAAATAGCATTTAAGTGGAAATCTCTTTTCAAGAGTATTGTCACGGTTTCTTTTTCATTATTCCCCAAACTCCAAATTATTGGCTTCATGGGTCTTCAGAGGCCCCTCTCCTAGTTATTGGCAAGCCAGGAAACAAGAACTAGCTCCATCTTTTAGTCTTATCCCCACTGTCCTGTCACTTCCTCTATGCCCTAAACATATCCTATTTTATACCACTATTTAGCATGGCTTTGTGAATTACACATTCATACTGCAATATTTTTGTGTAAGCCACTTCTCTACTTGGAATGCCCTTTCCACACCGCATATTAAAATCTTACTGTTTAACTTCAGAGCCTGATAATGCCTTTAGAAACCATGTGGTTAAATGTTCTCATTTACATATGAAGAAAATGCAATTCAGATGAATTCCTAAGCTATACAAAATTTCTCCCATTCAGCCTATAATCAGAATTTATCACTCTGTTCTCTGTACTATAGCACAAACAGAAAATCATGTATGTAGGATATCTGGGACCTGATCTGTTCTGAATTTATTTCAAGTTTAAATATCCTAACTCTAAAAGAGCACAAGGAATTATATTAAATTGTGGTAAAATACACATTATATAAATTTACCATCTTAACTATTTTTAAAAATATGTTTTTTAAAAATTTATTTCAGAGGGAAGAAAGGAGAGGGAGACGAGAGATAGAAACATCAATGATGAGAATCATTGATTGGCTGCCTCCTGCACAACTCCTACTGGGGATGGAGCCTGCAACCCAAGCATGTTCTGTGACCGGGAATCAAACCATGACTTCCTGGTTCATGGGTCAACTCTCAACCACTGAGCCACACCAGCCAGGCATTAACTATTTTTAAGTGTATAATTTAATAGTGCTAAGATACTCAGAGAATTGTGAAACCAATCTCCATAACTCTTTTAATCTTGCCAAACTGAATTTCTGTATCCATCAACAACAAATCCCCATTGAACACAGAATTTCTAAAGACGTGTTTTATCCTATATAGTGTGATAAAAGAAATAAAGGAATTTAAGTAAAAAAAAAACCTGAAAACTTTAATTTCAAGGGTTTGAGAGTTATTTAGAAGCCTCAGGAAGAAAAACGTTTTCTCTTAAAAGCTACTGTGAGAAAAAAAGATTAATATTTATAATGGTTGATTATTAGTAAGAAAGTAAATTGTATCTACAGTTTTTAGTTGTCTATATCATTTTGTATAAGTAGCCATTTTAAAGCTATATTTTTATTATAAAAGTTGTGGACAAAAAAGAGGTATACATAAGTTTAGTGACCAAAAGTAACTACCTTAAGGAGTGATCTGGTCATGAATTCCTAACTGGGCAGGTCATGGTGGATAGTCATGCCTAGGTGTATAATTTCTTCAGTAAAAGATTTTTAAGTAAGCCCTGTCCATTGTTCTTGTACATCTAGGTTAACACACCTTTGGAATGCCAGAAGTAATCCTCTTATTCAGACCTCTCAAGGAAGACTTTAACCACCCTCAAGGGAGCACATAATCTTATTAACTATACCATACCTTGTTTTCTCCCACCTTCAAGTAATCTTCCTTGTGTTCCCTCTTTAATTTCAAATGTATAAAAAAACCTGCAAAATTCATTCTCTAGAGCACTTGAGATCTTGCTTCTGGGCAATGTTGTCATTTTGATTCAAATTCTTATGAAAATTCTCTACAGGTTTGGATGTGACAAAGTCATACTTCCTAGGAAGCCATTTAAAAATATAAACTGGAAAAAAAAATTAAAAAAATATAAACTGAAATTGTTATCTCAATTGTTTTTTTATTAAAATTAAATAGAAAAGTATGCATAAAAGTGAATATTTTAGAAAATTAGTACATTGTGAGATTTAAAAAAATGAATCCTCTTTTAAAATTCTTTTTGAATAATTTGATATTTTAGAAGTAGTGTGAAGTGATTAATAATATCTGTTCTGGAGTTAGATTGTATGGTCTTGAATTCTGAATCCACCACTCAATAGTTGTATGACCTTGAACAAGTTAATCTCTCTATGGCTTTGCTATAAGATTATTATTATTATTATTATTTTTGGAGTGAAAGCAGTTTTATTACAGAAAATCTCCCTGCTTTAGGGAGGGGTTGCCTAGATTATCTTACCTATACTATCTATTTTAGCTGTAAGAATATGAGATAATGCTACCTCCCTTATTAAAAATTTTTTATATATGTTTTTATTGATTTCAGAGAGAGTAAGGGAGAGGGAGAGAGGGATAGAAACATCAGGGATGTGAGAGAATCATTGATTGGCACACCCACTACTGGGGAACGAGCCCACAACCTGGGCATGTGCCCTGACTGGGTATCAAACTTGTTCATGTGCGGATGCTCAACTACTGAGCCACACCAGCTGTGCTACCTCCCTTATTTGATTGATGTGAGGATAATTGAATAAGATGTGTAAAGTCAATACAATAACTAGTACTTACTAAGTATTTAAAAATATTAGCTATTATTAATTTTACTATCTACACTAATAAAAGAGAAAGATGCAAATTGACCATACCTTCGCAACACCCACCAGCCAATCAGGAGTGAATATCCAAATTAACCCAACAAAGATGGTGGGTTAATTTGCATAGGCAGGCGCCGAGTGGCCGGGGGCGGGGTTGGACGCTTGCACAGGCGTTCCGCACTGCCCCAGCAGCTCCGGGCCTCTGGGCAGCATGGTAAGACGGAAAGGTGGCTCTGGCCAGAGCGAAGGCAGTGCCTGTAGCCAGAGGAAGAAGGCCCATTCTTGCATGAATCTTCATGCATCGGGCCTCTAGTAAGTTAATAAAATTCTGGTACTTGGTCTCTGAGTTTAATAATCTATTGTACTTCTGTTATTTTTATTCTTCCTTGTGCCAGAGCTGGGATAAAGTCTATAGTCTTTATTTCCCCTACCCTGCCAACCAGTACTTTGCATACTGCTGGACAAATAGTAGGTACCTAATCTAATTTTTGTTAATGAGTCAATGATAATATTTTAAAAGGGTTGTAGAATACATTTTATTATAACAACACTAAATAATAGACTCCACTAAGGATAAAATGAACTGGATTTTCAGGCAAGTCAGTTTGGATTGGTTTTAAAACTACAGTTTTGGAGCTTATTGAATGTGAAGAGCATTTCAGTGAATCATTAGAGGTCACTGAAAGGATGGACAAATTCATTGAGCAGAAGATAGTAAGAACAGCACAATATATCATTGCACTTCTGTACTAAGGCATGAGCTTCTATCCAGATCCATTCTGGACTAAACTTGGTACAACAAAAAGAGCACTGAATTGAGAAGCAATCAGTGTTCCCACAGGGTTCCCACTGTATGACCTTAGACAACTTTTCCTCTTTAAGCCTCAGTTTCTTGTATAAAAACTATAGGCCCAGTGCACAAAATTCATGCACAGAAAAGGTCCCTAGCTGCTGCCAGCTGCCGGCCGGGGCCTCCCTTCTGACCTCGCTTCCCCGGCTGCCGGCTGGGGCCTCCCTTTCCTGGCTGCTGGCTGCCAGCCGGGGCCTTCCTTCCACGCCGACCCCTGGTCGTCAGTGCACATCATAGCGAGTGATCAAACTCCCAGTTGGTCGAACTCCCAAGAGGACACTTTGCATATTAGGCTTTTATATATATACTAGGGGCCTGGTGCATGAAATTCATGCACAGGTAGGGTCCCTAGGCCTGGCCTGCAATCAGGGCCTTCCAGCTGCCTGCTGGGGCCTTCCTTTGTTCTGTGCCACCCCCTAGTGGTCAGCACACGTCATAGCGAGCAATCGAACTCTCAGTCTCCCGGTCGAACTCCTGAGGGGACACTTTGCATATTAGCCTTTTATATACTGTATATAGATAGATGACAGGATAACATCTAAGGTCCATTTCTCCATTTAGAACACGTGTGGTTCCATGTTGCTAAATTCAGGTGTAACTAGGACCCTGTGGAATGTCTCTTCCACAGCAGTGCCAGTTCTTCTCCCAGCCTGCCAAAATTCAGTCATTAGTGCCTATTCTGATGAATAACATCTCTTCCTGAATCGTTGCCAATTGGAAATTGCAGAATGGAATGTGCCACCTGGGTTTGGATTTGGAAATCAAAAGTGTTGTTGCCTTTAGGTATAAGGATGTTTCTGAAGAGCCATGGTGGTGAATAAGCTGATAATACCAGTCATTGCAGTTTGCACTTGGATCAGGAAAAGAGGGTCATCTCCTTTGCTAATGAGAGCAGAATGAGGGGATTATTCTTTTATTTTATTTTTTAAATTTAATCCTCACCTGAGGATATGCTTAGAGAGAGGAAGTAAGGGAGGGAGGGTGGAAGGGAGGAAGGGAGAGAGAGATATAACAGAGAAACATTGATTGGTTGCCTTCCTTACACTCCCCGACTGGAATCAAACCCATAACCCAGGTATGTGCCCTGACCCATAATGGAACCAGTAACCCTTCAGTGCATGGGATGGTGCTGAAACAACAGCCCACTCCAGCCGGGCAGAATTCTTTTTTCATTACCTTCCTGCAGTTTGCTATGTGAAATGTGATGCAGTATCACAAAGTGAATCAATGAATCAGTGATAAAAAACAAATAAAACTTTCTTATGCTTCCATAATGCTTTGCTGTTTATAGAGGGTGGGGCAAAAGTAAGGTTACAGTTGTTTGTATGGAAAATAACACAACAATTAATAAATAATAATCCTATATAATAAAAGCCTAATATGCTAAGTGTCCAGTTGTCTGTTCAACCAATCAAAGTGTAATATGCTAATGATATGCTAAGGCCCCTCAACCACTTGTTATGATATGCAGTGACCACCAGGGGGCAGACTATCCTACCAGTAGGTTAGCTTGCTGCTGGGGTTCAGCCGATTGGGACTGAGTGAGTTGGGCCAGACATGCCCTGGAGCCCTCCTGCGTTCCCTCCCCAGCTGGCCAACCTCCCTGGTCCCTCCCTGGCCCCGATCATGCACTGGTTGGGTCCCTCAGCCTGGCCTGCATCCTCTCACAATCCGGGACCCCTCGGGGGATGTCAGAGAGTCAGTTTTGGCCTGATCCCGCAGGCCAGGCCGAGGGACCCCACTGGTGCACAAATTCATGCACCTGGCCTCTAGTACAAGAATAAACTGTGTTTCATGTACTCACAACTTACTTTTGCCCCACCCTGTATTCTTTATCATACTTGATCTCACAAGCATTCTAAATGCAAATCAGGTCTTTAGTTTCCCCATCCTGAAATATCATTTAGGGCTTTCTGTTGAATTAGAGTGTGCTTTAATTTTGGGGATAGTTGCCTTTCTTGCTCTAAGGGGACAGCATTGTAGAATGGAAAGGGCATGTGGTCTGCCTCTAACTAGGAGTTTGACTTTGAACTAGTTAAGTATTTCCTCTCTCTGGGCCTCTGTTTCCTCATAAATAAAAGGCCTCTAAGCAAAACTTTCCCTCTCAGATGGCTAAGGGAATATGTTACTAATGTCTCATATGAGACTAAAATTTATAAATAATTCAATAACTAGTATGTTGATTTGTACCTAAAATAGATCATTAAGACAGAGGATGGTCTTATGGCACATTGGAGTAAATGACCATATTTCTGTCTATTTATAAGTGCCTGATCAGCATTCAAACAATGAATCCATTTTGTTGAAATGCTCTCCATTTAAAAGGACTCATACAGGCACATATTTAATCCAGTGGTTTTTATATAAAAAGGGGGAAGTAAAGGACCTAAAATATGTGGGTGGGTGCTGTGCTAGATACTTTACATACTCACCTATTTATTTAACAAATATTGGGCATTTAACATGTACCAGGCATTATAATGGGCATTGGATTGATACAACAGTTATCATGACAGCAAGGTCACTGCTGTCACGGAACTTACATTTTGGTTGGGGAGATGGATAATAAACAAATAGTCAAGGAAACTGTAAAATAAATATAATGTCTATGAAGATAACAGATAAAATGACTGGGAGGGGAGGGGACTACCTTAGTTCAGGTAGTCAGGAAAAACATCACCGAAGAAGTAATGTGTGAGCTGAGACTTGAATAGTACAGAGATCTGGGGGAAAGATGTATCAGTAGTAAGTGCAAAAGCCCAAAAGAGATGGTAAGTTTAGCATGTTTGAGGAATACATTAAAGGCATGGTCATTTAAATCTAACAAACTTTAGAAATAGATATTATCATTGTTTTGTAGTTGAAGATACAGAAGAGTAAAGAGCCCAAGTTCAAGCAGTAAGTTGAGGACCTGAGATGTAAATGCAGTTAGTCTGGCTTTAAAATCCATGCTCTTTTCACTGTGCCATGCCTCTCAGCAATTGATTAAAACGCCATTTCTGAGTTGGCTTGAATAACTTGTTTCTCAGTAACATGGTGGGGAAGGTACTCTTTCTTTTGATTTAGGGAGTGTATACCCCAGCTGAAGGTGTAAATGGCTATTTGTTCTTTGCATTTAATGACCATACAGTATTGTGTATTCTTATGTGATACTGTTTTATGTATTGTGACTCCTTGTTCCCTCAAGGTAGGTGGGTTTCAGGTAGATGGGTGTCCTCTGTCAGGGATCAAGCAACAGATTTTTATTAAGAATGTTGTTATGAGCTTGGCCAGCATGGCTCAGTGGTTGACCGTCAACTTATGAACCAGGAGGTCATGATTCAATTCTTGGTCAGGGCACTTGCTCAGATTGGGGGCTCGATCCCCAGTGTGAAGCTGCCAGGAAGCTGATTAATGATTCTCTCTCATCATTGATGTTTCTATCCTCTCCCTTCCTCTCTGAAATCATTAAATATATATATATTTTTTAAAAATAATGTTGTTATGGGATGAATGTATAACCCCCTCCCCCAATTCATATCTTGAAGCTCTAACTCCCAATGTGGTGGTATTTGGAAGTGAGGCCTTTTAGAGGTAATTAGGTTCAGATGAGGTCATGAGGGTGGGGCCCCCAGGATGGGATTGGAGTCCTTATAAGAAGAGGAAGAGAGACCAATGCTTTTCTCTCTCTCTACCATGTGAGAACACAGCAAGAAGGTGGCTGTCTGCAAGCTAGGAAGAGGGTCTTACCAGGAATCAAATAGGCTAGCACCTTGATCTGGACTTCCCAGCCCCTAGAACTGTGAGAAATAAATTAAGCACCCAGTCTATTGTATTTTGTCATAGCAGCTTAAGTAGGTAGATGTCTATCTATGTCTGTTTCTGTATATAGATAATAAATAGATAATATATATCTATATAGTAAATAGATCTAAATTCATGTATAAGTAGACCTATGCATTTCAAACCCATGTTGTTCAAGGGTCAACTGTATTTTCAATCAGTGGTTCAAACCTCATATGCAAAAGGGCCAACTAATAATTATACATGGATTTAAAAAAATATATTTTTATTTATTTCAGAAAGGAAGTTGAGAGGGAGAGATAGAAACATCAGTGATGAGAGAGATTCATTCATCAGCTGCCCCCTGCATGCTCCACACTGGGAATCAAGTCCGAAACCCGGGCATGTGCCCTGACTGGGAATTGAACTGTGATCCGGTTCAACCACTGAGCCTCTCTGGCTGGGCTATACATGGATTTTTGACAGTGCAGTGGTTGGCACTCTTAACCTGCATGTTGTTCAAGGATCAATTCTATCATCTATCTATCTACTAGTATCTGTCTATCATCTGTCATCTATCTATCTCTAGATAGCTATATAGAGAGAGGAAGAATCAAGATTTATTGTAAGAAACTGGCAGTTATGGAGACTGAGAAGTCCCTAGATCTGTCTCAGCAAGCTGGAGACTCATGAGAGCTGATGGTGTAAGTTTCAGTCTAAGTTCAAAGGCAGGAGAAGAGTGATGCCCCAGCTCAAAGACAGTTAGGCAGAGAGAGTAAATTTTCCCTAACTACACGTTTTTGTTCTTTTCAGGTTTTCAATGGATTAGGTAAAGCTCAGTCATACTGGGGGGGACAATCTGTTTTACTCAGTCTGATTCAAATGTTAATCTCATCTAGAAACACTTTCACAGACACACCCAGAATAATGTTTAGCCAATTATCTGACACCTGTGGTCCTGTTAAGTTAACACATAAAATTAACTCTCCCAGCTATGCTTTGTATAAGGCAGGGGTGAGTGACTGGGGACTAGGAAGAAAGCATAAGACAGTGTGCACCCTCTGGGGGCTTCTGATACAGTAGGGAAGAAGAAGCACATATACATGGTGGGCAAAAATAGGTTTACAGTTGTTAATACTCAAAACACAGTATTTATTCTCCTTTTTTGTTTTTGTTAATCCTCACCTGAGGATATTTTCCCATTGATTTTTAGAGAGAGTGGAAGGGAAGGGGAGACAGAGAAAGAGAAAAATCAATGTGAGAGAGACACATTGATTGGTTGCCTCTCACACTCGCCCTGCCAGGCCTGCAACCCACATACTTGCATTTGACTTGAATCAAACCCAAGACCTTTCAGTCTGAGGGCTGATGCTCTACCCACTGAATGAACTGGCTAGGGCCAGATTTTATTCTTGTATTATTATTTATCAAGAACAACTGTAAACCTACTTTTGCCCACCCTTGTAAATGAGAAATCAGTGGATGATACTAAACTGGGTCTACTTACAGCAACAACTAAGAGTTTCACAGTAAGCTTTCAAAGGAAGGAGAAACCACTGCAGGAGAAGAGTACAGGAAAGATTTTATAAGGGAGCAGAACTTGTTTTGGACCTTAGTGAGGAGAGAGATGATTTCTTTTATTTTTTTAAAAAATATTATTTTTCAAGTGACCTTTAATAAGCTTTAGGATATATGCTAAGATAATTCATACAATTTATATCAAAAAAGAAAATGGAAGACTCTCCATCCAGTTTTCTTCAGGCTAGAATAAACTTGACAATAATTTGGATAAGAGCAATGAGAAAATGATTTTTGTCCCATTCCACTTACAAATTAGATACAATCATTTTTCATAACATATTAACTAATGGAATCCAATTTGGTATTAAAAAGAACATTATATGAGCCCGGCCGGTGTGGCTTAGTGGTTGAGCATCAACCTATGAACCAGGAAGTCAAGTTTTAATTCCTGGTCAGGTCACATGCCTGTGTTACGGGCTTCATCCCATGCAAGAGGCAGCCGATCAATGATTCTCTCTCATCACTGATGTTTCTATTTCTCTCCTTTTCCCATTCTCTCTGAAATAAATAAAAACTACATTTAAAAATAAAAGAACATTATATGATAAAGTAAGATTTATTGCTGGATTCAAAGGCTGGAAGAAAAGTAGAAAATCAATGATTGCTTCACAGTTGAAGTCTCCCAAACATTTATTGTAGAGAAAATACAAGCTTCACAAAAGCTATTATTTTCCAACATGTTCTATGTAGCCAGATTACTCTGACACCAAACCAAAGACACCACAGGAAAAGAAAACCACAAACCCAAATCCCCAATGAACATAGATGCAGCAATTTTAACAGCATTTTAACAAATTGGATTCTATGATATCCAAAAAGGATCATGCATCATGACCCAATGGGGTTCATCCTAGAAACTCAAGTTTCATATAACATTTGAATATCCGTCAATGTAATTGACCACTCCAGCAAATTTAACAAGAAAAACAACAGGATCTCAATAGATGCATAAAAAGCTTTTGAGATCACTTTTTTTTTTGGTGCTGAGAATTCTTGGCAAATTTCAAGTATACAATATAGTATTGTTAACTATCATCACGATGCCGCACAAAACTTATTCATCTTGCCTAACTGAGACTTTGGATTCTTTGGCCAACACTCATCATTTCTCCCTCCCTCAGCCCCTGGCAACCACTATTCTAGTCTCTGCTTCTGAGTTTGACTATTTTATTCTTTTTTTTTTTTTTTTAGTTTGACTATTTTAGATTTACAAATAAGTGAGATCATGCAATATTTCAATATTTATCTTTTTGTGTCTGGCTTATTTCACTTAGCATAATGTCCTTCAGATTTATCCACATTGTTGCAAATGGCAGGATTCATGTGTGTGTTATTTTTAAGGCTGAATAATATTTCATATATATATGTGTGTGTGTGTGTGTGTATACATATATTTATACATATATATACATATATGTATAAAATCACATTTTCTTATCCATTTGTCTATCAACAAACATTTACATTGTTTCCATATGTGGCTACTGTGAGAGAGGGATGATTTCTAAATGGATTAATGCACAGTGGCTTTAGTTTGACAAGAGGTAGTTGGGAAACAGTGTCTGAATGGGAGATTGATGTAATAGTACCATTCAGTGTCTGAATGGTAGTAGGCAAGGGTTCCTGCATATGCTTTTTCACAGCACAAGGGTATTGACTGAGGAGACAAGTGGGGATGAAATACAGCCCCATATTCTTTCAAGCCAAGTACCCTGGTTCAGGAGTGTGTCTCTCTGGAGGAAGGGGTGCCTTTTTCTAATTTACATAAAGACTCTGCAGGAGTCTTGCAGGAGAGAAATACTGGAAGATCTGTTTGAAATAAATGGTGGGGCCAGATCATAAAGGATATTTCTTTGTATATAGATTGCTTGATGGAAATGTGTAGCTTTGATGGTAGTGGTGATTATGGATATGATGTGACCCTACAATGGAGTTAAACTTGGATATTTTTCAATGCCAGGAACCCTATTTACCTGGCATAAAATAAATCCATATCTTTTGAAAATTATATATGCTCAGTGTTTCTCCAGAGCACTTTAAAACTTTATAACTGACCCACTTTGGCCCAGTATCAAATCAGCCTGATTTAATTTTATAAGCAAGTCATGGAAAGAGAATCTGTCCCATCGCTCCAAAGCATTCTGTTCTGTAGCTCCACTATAATTATAGACAAATGCATCTAATCTTCCCATTATGTGTTCTTCTGAGATACAGGATCCTTTTTTCCCCTGTATTTGATAATCTTGTTATCCTGTGATAGTCGTCATTTAATTATTCCCCAAATAGAGACTTTCATAAAATCTGCTCAGAAAAAATGGTTTGCTGTTCCCAACTGAAGTCACAGCTGGGCTATTTACCCAGAAATGAGTCATTTTCAGGGCCTTGAGATTGCTGTTTTTCTTTGGGGGTCTCATAAATTTTATAAACTCCAGAGGACTAAGTAGGTATCATCAGAGACCTACAAACCTGGGACTCAATTGGATTGTGCATGGTTGCCATCTCTGATATTAACCTCCAAATGTCTAGCTGTATTCAATTCAATAACCCCATTAACATTTCCTAAACATCTACTATGTGCCAAATAGTAGGACAGATATTGGGAATACAAAGATGAAGAGAGAGTACAGTTCCCATCTAATGAAGTATATACAATCTCTAAACCTGATCATCAGAAGCACTGAGATTTAATTTTACCAACTAGCTCTGCCACCTATGCTACCATTGAACATGTCACTTAATTTATCTGAGCCTCATTTTCCTATAAAACCAGTAATACACTGAGATGATATTCCTGGAAGGCATGAAAAATTGTAAGATTAATTTGGTTATCTGGGATGAATGAAGTATGTATTCTCTTTCCCTCCACACTCTTCTATTACCTTTGGATCTTTAGCTTTAAAGACTGAAAAGACACTCATTATTTCAGCCTTTTCTTTTGTTCTGTTTTTTTCTTTGGGCTATTTCTACTTTTATCATGTCATTTGTATGTAGATAAGTGGAACTGATACTCCTTATCACAAACACAGTATGAAAGTTCTAAGACTTGTATAAGATGAGGTACTTAAGAGTGTAAGAAACCCTTAATGTTAGATTTTCAAGATTTTTTCACTTTCTTGATCGTTTTGTGCTTTGTGACATCTCACAGGACTGATATCTTAAGAAAAACTATTTTCTGTCATTTTAGGTTCCTCTACTGGATTGTAGTTGAACACTCATGATCTCCTGATAAGATTATTTCCCCTGAATGTTTTCTTACACTTAGTCACATTAAAACTCCTCTGCCACTTTTCTGCCCACGTTCACATCATCTTTCAGTTTATCCCTAATCAGCTTGGCATTTTAATCCCTGGAAGAGCTGAATGCCATCTGCAAACTTGGCAATTGTCCCATGCATTCTTTTCCAGATCGTTTATATGAATGTTAACTGAGACACCATACAGCTCCCTTTCTGTCTAAGAAGTGCCTTAGTTGCAGAGCATTTGGTTTAACAACTTAATCACTGAATTAATAATTGAAGGACAAGCCACAGGATTTGCCTTTATCCAGAAAAGTGTTCACTTCTATTCTTCCTTTCTTATTCCTAAACTAACTATCCATAACAGACATTTCCCCATGTACTGAAAGAAAGTTTTATGGTTCATGAATTAGATTAAGTCCAAATTTGAGATGAGAACCCTTTACCAATGTAAGGTCCTATCTGACTATTTTAGTTCTCATTTATGTCACTGTTCCAGATCGTCTATAGTAGGAATCCTATACCATTTTCTATCACTTCATTAAGTTCTATTTTTTTAAAAAAATATTTTGTATTGATTTCAGAGAGGAAGGGAGAGGGAGAGTGAAATAGAAACATCAATGATGAGAGAGTCATTGATCGTTTGCCTCCTGTACACTCCTCACTGGGGATCAAGCCTGCAATCCGGGCATGTGCTCTGACCAGGAATCAAATCATGACTTCCTAGTTCATAGGTCAACGCTCAAACACTGAGCCACACTGGCTGGGCTAAATTTTACTTTTTAATATCACTGTCATTTCCCAGCTAGATTCTAAGTTCCTAGGCCTAATCAATCAAATGATCGATTGAATTGTTAGGTGAGTGCTGTCTAATAGCTATTGGTTTGCCATGTACCAGTAAAAAAGCAAGTCCTGAAGTCTAGTTATTGCACCAGCTTCTAAATGCACCAGTCTCTTCTGCATTACAGACAAAATGGTCTCTCAGATCTTAGGCACATTTGGTCATGCCACCTCTGTGCTTAAAATCTTATTTAAAATTCTTTATTGTTTAAAGTATTACATATGTCTCCTTTTCCCCCCATTGACCTCTCCCTGGCCATTCCCACTGCCCAGCACATGCCCTCACCCCCCTACTGTCTGTGTCCATAGGTTATGCTTAAATGCATGCATACAAGTCGTTGGTTAATCTCTTACCCCTTGTTCCCTCTCCCCGCCCCCTGCCTTTGCTTAAAATCTTTGATAGTATTTTTGGAGACATTTGGGAAAACTTGAATACAGGCATACCTCAAAGACCACTGCAATAAAATGAATATTGCAATAAAGCAAGTCTCACAAATTTGGTTGTTATTAATTCTTGACCAAGGGTATTTTTTCCATTGATTTTTAGAGAGAGTGTAAGTGAGGGGGAGAGACAGAGAAACATAGATGTGAGAGTGACATATTTATTGGTTGCCTGCCGCACATGCCCCGACTGGGGCCGGGAATCTGAGCCTGCAGTGGCGGTATGTGCCCTTGACCAGAATTGAACCCCAGACTGGTCCTCAGGCCAGTGTTCTAACCAGTGAGCAAAACCGGCTAGGGCATGAAGTCACACAAATTTTTCAGTTTTCCTATGCATATGAAAGTTTTGTTTATACTATAGTATATTAAGTGTGATAGCATATCTACAAAACAACATACATACCTTAATTTAAAAATACTTTATTGCTAAATAATGCCAACCATCATCTGAGCCTTTATTTTGCTGGTAGAGGATCTTGCCTTGATGTTGATGAAAATGCTTTTATCTGCAAAGTGCAATAAAATGAGGTATGCCTGTATAGATTCAATGAAGATGTTAAAATTATTATGAATTATTAAATGATAAATTATTAAAAAGGCATTACCCTAGGATTGGCAAATTCATAGAAAGATAATAGATTAGAGGTTATTAGGGACTGAGGAGAGAGAGGAATGGGCAGTTATTGCTTAATGGCTCAGAGTTTGTTTGGGATGGTTAAAAAGTTTTGGAAATAGTAATGATGGTGCACAACATCATGAACGTACTTAATGCCACTGAACTGTACACTTAAAAATGGTTAAAATGGCAAATTTTGTTATATATATGTATTACCACAATAAAATTTTTTATCATTATCAGAGATAACACTCAAAAGTTTACAGGAGCAATGACATGTTTGTTATTTGGGATTTTCCTTAAAACACTTAAACAATAGTCTCAATTTCGCCCTAGCTGGTTTGGCTCAGTGGATGGAGCGTCGGCCTGCGGACTGAAGGGTCCCGGGTTCAATTCCAGTCAAGGGCATGTGCCTTGGTTGCGGGCACATCCCCAGTGGGGAGTGTGCAGGAGGCAGCTGATCGGTGTTTCTCCCTCATCGATGTTTCTAGCTCTCTGTCCCTTTCCCTTCCTCTCTGTGGAAAATCAATAAAATATATTTTTAAAAAAATAGTCTCAATTTCAGTAGTTGTTGAAGGTGATAGATGAAAAAGATTGGCAAAATGTTGATAACTATTGAAAATAGAATTTTTTCATAATAAAAAGTTTTAAAAGAAATTTTTGGAAGCTAGCCATTAAGTCCCAGCTACTCAGCTTGACGTTTGAAGCCCTTTGCCAGTCAATCTCTTCTCTTTCTCAGGAGACTGAGCTCTCACTGCTTACCCCACAGGGCCCTCCCCGCAGTCAGCTGGTCCACTGCTTTGCTCTGTGCTCAAACAGCCTTTGTGCCTTTGGAGTCACCTCTCCATTCTGCTTCCTCCTTATGTGGCAGATTTCTACTCATTCTTCAAAATTCAGCTTTCCCAGACTTCTCCAGGCAGTGAGAACTCTCTCCTTTGGGGTTCCCACAGTTCCTTGTTTGTACTCCTGCTACAGCTTATATGCCCTATATTAAGATCTTTTATTTATGCTTCTGCTCTCCACTAACCTGTGAGCTTCTTGAAGGTAGAGGAAACGGGGGTGGGTGGAGGAGGGCACGAGGGTGGGGGGGTGGGTAGAGACACACTTGGTTGGTAAACACACAATACTGTATACTTTCGTTAACCAGCGTCATCCCAATAAATTAATAAAACGAGGTGGGGGGAATAAGGTAGAGGAAACTCACTTTTCACTGTATGTCTTTTTGGGCTATATGAAACCTTTGTTGTTTTAGTTGTTTTGTAAATATTTTTAAAGGAAAAGGTTGAAAGGTGAGAATGTGAATACTAGTTATAAATCCTGAGTTGAAAGGGACCTTAGCAATTACCCATATGGATCTCCTTCTCCTTTTCTAGACAGTGTTTTTTCTACTTGGCAAATGCTAATGCATTTTTCTATTTCCAGCACCTACCACTTTGTGCTCAGTAAATTGTTGCTGAATTTACTGACAAACCACAGACCTTTTTCTACAACTTGCAAAAAGCCAACTATCTAGCTTGGGGTGTGTAGACATACACCTTTTAGAAGAAACAGTTAATTTTCAGGCATGGTTTGTCAGATCAGCATTTAAGCACCTGGAGGGATGTCCCTGGGCCAGTGGAGTCTGACTGTTCGATTGACTGACTGCAGCGTGTCTGCAGTCCACATCTTGCCAGTGGGTGGCAGCAGATGCTCACAAATTCTGCAGCCCTGATTTTACCCTTTGCATGTAGGGTGGGAAATAGGTAGTCTCTACTATTTCTAGTTTATTTTCTGACTTCTTGATACCTGAAGATGCTTGGGAAAGAGCAAGACCTGAATTAGAGACAGTGAAAGCCAGAGACTAAGCACCTTGTTAAAGATAAATGTCCAAACCAGTGCTATGTATTTACTATGGGCTAGTTTCCAGAGCTCCTAGAAAGCCTTCTCCTCCCTAAGTGACTTCGAGAGACTGTAAATGCATTATTAGTGCTTTTATATTTTAGCTTGAGGTTTTGATCCTTATGCAAACCTCAGCCATCTAGGGAGGATTTGTACACTAGGCTGTTTTTAGGTCTTTTAGTTCCAGTTGGATGGAGATTGACAACAAATTTTCATGTATGTAAGGATAGAGAAGAAAGAGCATCACACCCTAAATATAGACATGCAAGAACACAGGAGAAGATGGCTGGGCCTGCAGAGGGAGACTCAATCCACTGAATCCTTACAGTGGTCTCTTCTGGTTTTCTATATTTGTCCAGCCCAAACCACATCACTCCTAACATCTCCAGTCAATAAGCAAGCCCTGATTGTGAACTTATTAAGTACACAGCTCAGTGAAGGAGTTGGAAAATTTTAGACACAATGGTTATATTTGTACAGGCTTTACTTAGCTCAGAGAATATAATCTGACAAAAGGAAATAATATTTAAAATTCAAAATGTTCTGGAAAATCCAGGGCTCACATGGTCCTTGCTTTGAAGCATTATTACATAATCTTAAAAGGTGGTATCAGATGATGATGCTATGAGCCAAATATAAGCAGACAATAAATGGGATGAAAGTTCAGAAGAGGAAGAAGCCATGTTGGCTGTGGTAAGTAAAACAGCAATAATACCTGGTATATAAATGTCTATTGCATTTTGCTTATAGTACTCCATATTTGCATAGCATTTCAGAGTTTCCAACACGTTAATGTCAGTTATTCTCATCTGGCTTCATTAAGTTTTCACTACAACCTGTGACTCAGGTATTATTAAATGAGGGTGAAGTACATAAAATACTTAGAATAGTTGTTAGCACATATTGAATATTTGCTATTATTAGCTCTGTTTTATGTATGAGGAAACTGAGGCTTAGAGGGGCATTTGCTTACCCCAAATCACATACCTGACAAGTGGTGGAACTAAGCCTGAACTCAGCTTCCCTGGCTCCTGTTTCTAGACCTTTCTCCATTATCCCATGCATGTAGGAGGGGGTATTTAAGCTGGGATTGCCTAGGTTGGGTCAACTTTGGAGGTGGCTTTAGCAGAGAAGTCTCTTAAATAATGCTCCTCAGCTTCATGAGCCTTTCTTGGCAGGTAGATGGGAATTGATGAGAGTATTCAGTGCCTTGAGTAAGAAGAGTTAAATCTAGAAGCCTCTACTCATTTTAGCAATAAGGGGAGATGGTCCATCAAGGAAGCTGCAAGCCATTAAACTCACATACATCCTCAGCTGCTAGGCTTGTTAAGAAAATGTCACAATAGGGGGAAATTGACAACACAGGCACCCGTAGGTATTTTTAGTCTGTGCTTCAAGGATGTACATCTTGGGTTCTGTTTAGGACTGAGCACAAGGGGGTGAATTTGGATTGATTTGACCTGACTGCTAGTCAGAAAGTCCATACTGAGCACTTTTAATGGGCCCAGCTTAAGGAAGGAACTATGTATGTGTGCATGTTATAGACTAATAACATTTTCAAACTTTCAAACACTGGGCAGGTGCTATAATCTTTTTCTTGGTTTGGGGGCAGTGTGGAACTATAAGTAGAAACTATAACTGTGTCTATTCATTGCACCAGCAATTTTGCAATAAATTATTTGTCTTTCTAATGTACAACATGGTGAGTATAGTTAATAATACTGTATGTATACTTGAAATTTGTTGAGTAGATTTTAAGTGTTCTCACCACACACACACACACACACACACACACACACACACACAAATGGTAACTATGTTAGGTGATGGATATTGTGGTAATCCCATTTCACAAAGTATATATATCAAATTATTATGGTGTACACTTTAAATATATACAATTTTATTTGTCAATTATACTATAGTAAAGCTAGAAAAAAATAAATTCTTTATCCTATGGATATATTTTTAAATGTAAGCCATTGTAACACTGTTATATCACAAACAACCCAAAAAACTGGAGATCTAAATGCTCATCAATAAATATTGTTTAGATTACTGTAGGACCTTCAAGTGGAATTTCATACAACTGTTAAGAAAGAGGTCTATCAATATGTGATGAAAACATATCACTAAGATGTATTTTTTGCCCAGCCGGTGTGGCTCAGTGTTGAGTGTTGACCAATGAACCAGGAAGTCATAGTTGGATTCCTGGTCAGGGCATATGCCCAGGTTGCAGGCTCGATCCCCAGTGTAGGCCATGCAGGAGGCAGCCGATTAATGATTTTCTCATCTTTGATGTTTCTATCTCTCCCTCACCTTTCCTTTCTGAAATCAATAAAAATATATTTTAAAAAAAGATGTATTTTTAAGTGCAATAAAAATCAAAGTTCAAAAAAGAAGAGTTCACATAGTACTAGAGGCCCAGTGCATGAAAATCATGCACTCAGAGGTGGGGGGGTCCCTCAGCCTGGCCTGTGCCCTCTTGCAGTCTGGGAGCCCTTGGGGATATCTGACCTCCTGGGAGCGGGCCTAAGCTGGCAGTCGGACATCCTGCCATGCTGCTGCGCTCGCCAGCTGTGAGCCTGGCTCAGGGCTGAATGGCTGAATGGTGCTTCCCTTGTGGGAGCACACTGACCACCAGGGGGCAGCTCCTGCATTGAGCGTCTGCCCCCTGGTGGTCAGTGCACATCATAGCGACCGGTAGTTCCATCGTTTAGTCAATTTGCGTATTAGCCTTTTATTATATAGGATGATGCCATATTGAAACATATATGTATGCAGCTATATGCACACATTTCTCCCACAATGGAAGGATATGCTTGCACTGATAATGGGGAGTATGTGTGATGATAGAGGAATGGGGAAGGATAAACTTATTTTTTATTTTATCCTTTTATTTATTCTTTGATTGACTTAACTATATGACATATCATATATATAAATTTAAGCCATTTGTTTAAGATCATACAGCCAGGAGAGGGCACAGCTAGGATTCCCACCCAGATTGTGATCCAGAGCCCTGTGATCCAGAACCCTTCTGGATTCTAGCAGATTGCCTCCTAACAGTGCTCTTAGTATCAGGAAGTACTTTTGTCTCTTGCTAAGCTGCAAAAATTTTCACAAAAATACCTGGAATCAAAACATCCAAAGGCCATGAGCTGGGAGAATGTGCTCATTCTCCAGAAGAAGGTTTTGTGCCCCAACTGCCTGCCATCTTGGCTCCTTTTTTATAAGATTGTAGCTCGGCCAAGAGAGGTCAGTGACCTGGAGCCAGGAAATACAGACTAAGATTTCTAACAGGACAAATTACCTTAAGGAAAAGGCATTAAGATAATTGGAGAGGTGGAGGTGGGGAGAATGCATGAAAACAGTATCATTAGCCAACTTGGTCAATGGGCAGATGCAGGAAGTGGCAGATAAACCCAGCCAGAATCTATAAATACACTTCAATATTAGTATTCAAAACCTACAAAATAAATGAGTGAATTAAAAAACTTTGGCACCTAGATATAAACTCTTAGTTCTAAACTTAACTCTGATGAATTTTTTGTGTGATTTGGGCATATTATTTAACTGCTCTGGGTTTCAGTTTATCCACTGGTCAAATGGACAGCACTATCTGTCCTGGCTACTTCACAGAGTTGTAAGAAATAAATAGGGCAAGGAATGTACCTTGAAAATGCAAGGCATCCTACTGTTAATGCAAGGATGAGAAGTTACTGTTAATGTCTCTGAGACTTACCTCAGAGAAGAAAAGCTATTTTGAGATGGAAAATGGGAGGAAGCATCCAAAAAGCATTGCTGGTAACAAGGTAGCACACCTAACCAAAAAGGAGCCCCATGGGTCATATTTTCTAGTTCCTCCCTTTTATAGTCATGGACAAAGACCTACAGAGTCCAAAATCTGCAGAGCAATGATAGTGCCATGTATAGACTATTATTTAAACCAGTAAGTAAGATGAAACAGTAGCCAAAAGGATGGGATTTGCTATAGGTCCCTTGACCAAGGGGCTTGCTGAACTATGAACGTTGAACAGGGTCCTGGAAGCAAACTGAGAAGCTTAGTAAGGAATTAGGACAGAGGTGGGGGGATGGACTTCAGTGATTCAACTCCAGGATGGCTGAATGCCTCTAAGGAGCAATTTGAGGGTGGCCAGGGACTTGGATAGGACAAATGACAACTTCCTAGAACGGACTGTTCCAGAACCAAGAGAGGAAAGGAAATAGCTTGGCCTCGTCCTGGGTAGTTCACAGGAACCAGGGTAGGAAGTATTTGTAGTGGAACTACAATATCAAGTCCCTTTTGAGCGGAAGAAGGAAATGGGGTGGGGGGGATGCATGCAATGCAGTACACATGACAAGTCAGTTTTTGTGATGGTGGGAGTGAAGATAGAGAGAATGAATCAACAGGGAGATAGTGCTATGCAATGACAAGTTACTGGACTCAGACTTGGGTGTGAATGCTTGCTCTGTCATTAACTTGCCCTATGACATTTTCCTCCTCTGAATCTTGATTTCCTCATCTCGAAAATAAAGACCTTTTCCCCTATCTCATAAGTTGTTAAGAGGATTAAATATGTTATTGACAGCAAGTAATACACAGTTCCTAGAACATGATGGCCAGTATTTTAATATATTCCTTTATTTTGGAGAAGGACTTCTAGAAAATCTTCGGTGAAACATGCTAATTTGAAATTTCAAGCACTGGGAAAGCAAGCCAACTTAGCTAACAGGTACAGTGTGGAAAGGCCCTTTTTACAAATGGAGAACCAGCCAAAGTAGACAGATAAGAAAATCTTAAGTCAGGGAGGACAGGTTAAGGATAAAATAGGAATGGCTATAAATATAAGCATAACACCATCTGTTTACCAGAGACTGTGGAGCCATTAATGCATTAATGTGAGGTTCCTCCAGACCCATGACAAAATGGAAAGATAATAAATACTATATAACAGCTTGACTCATTTTCTTTCTTTTTAATTTTTAATTTTTTAATTATAGGGAGAGAGAGGGGGAACACTGATTTGCTGTTTCACTTATTGATGCATTCATTGGTTAATTCTTGTATGTACCCTGACCAGGGATTGAACCCACAACCTTGGCGTACTAGGACAATGCTCTAACCAACTGAGCAAGCTGGCCAGGGCTTGACTCATTTTCTTGATTGCTCAGAAATACAGAATAGATATTGTGTTCAATTATAATAGCTTTACTCATTATCCTTCTCTTTTTTTTTTCTTTTTCTGGTAGCCTCACATTTTTTATGGAAGTATGGATATGAAGAAGCAAAATAAGTCTCTTTAAAAGTAAACTTTCAAAGGTGGAAACCAAATAGAAAATCAGAGTGAAATATCAGATGGGGGAAGATAAGGAAACTATAGAAATTAACTTAGTCTTTACCAGGAATAATATTAGAGAAATTCCTACTTTTAGATTTCTTTGGTAGCCAAAAGACCAGAGATATTATAAAACTAGAGGCCCTGTCACAGATTCGTGCACTGGTGGGGTCCCTCAGCCTGGTCTGTGGGGATTGGGTGGAAACCAGCTCTCTGACATCCCCCGATGGGTCCAGGGTGCGGGTGAAGCAGATTCAGGGCCAACAGTGCCCCAGCAGCACCCTAACCCATGGCCGATTCCACGAGGAATCAGGCTCCCTCCTCTACTGGTTGGAGTGTCTGCCTCCTGGTGGTCATTGGGCATCATAACTACCAGGCGAATGGTCGAATGGTCGGATGGTCGCTTAGGCATTTATATATATAGACTAGAGGCCCGGTGCATGAAATTCGTGCATGGGTAGGGTCCCTAGCAGCTGCCAGCTGCCGGCCGGAGCCTCACTTTGCACCCACCTTGGCCTGGCGCTGCCTGCTCACCTGCTCCACCATCTCACTGTGGTCCCACTCTCATCAGGGCCCATCGGGGGCCGGCAGTGCCTCCACTGCCGCCCCCTGCCAGCACCGCATTGCCGACGCCTGCCATGTTCCGCGCTGCCCCCTAGTGGTCAGTGCACGTCTAACTCCTGGTTGGTCGAACTCCCGCCTGTGGGGACAATTTGCATATTAGCCTTTTATTATATAGGATTACAAAACCTGAGAGTGAAAAGTGCTTTGATTTATTTTATAGGTGGATAAGTTGAACATATAAAGGAGGTGAAGTGGTTTGCTTGAGGCTCTCAATCATGGTGATCCAATTGCAAAGTTAGGCTCTAACCCTAACCCATGTCTCTTGACTGTCATTCTGGGGTTCTGTCTGCTGTAGGCTCATCTTTGTGATAATGAATTTCTGACCTCAACTTGTACAAAACTAATTTGTGTTTTTTTTTTTTTTATTTTTCCAGGGCCAAGTGCTTTCGGGGCAAAAAAGTCCTTGGAGATTATGATATCAAAGTGGAACAGGTAATCAGCCTGAAGCCCAGAGCTGCATCTGCATCATCATCAATACCTGTTGGCATTCCAGAGTGAACCATCTAGTCCTGCTGAGTGGAAGACAGTATCCCTCGCTGGGTTACAGGCTATCTCTTGAACCTCACCCTTTCCCCAGGGCTTTTCTTTTTATGAGACATAGTCCTGAAGGCTGTATCTTTGAATTTCTCTGACTTTTTATAATGGTTCTGGTGTCCATAGAGAGGCAAATAGTGTAGCTCTTAGGTCCTTCATGTAGTGCAGGGTTCTCAGGCTGAGGAAAACCTTAGAGGAATGTCTTTCCAAAACACTGGCCACAGCTTCATGTTATTGGTGGCATGGTATTCCTGGGTAGGCACATGTTTGGCATTCAGGTGTGTGGCCTCCAGTGGTGACTACTCTGGGCTTAAGGCTATACTTCAGAGAGAACTTAGAAAAGAACACCTTCTTGTTTTAATGTAGTAAAGTCCTGAAAGGCTCATTTTTTATCTTTCTCTATTCTGTGCTTCATGATAAATAGAAATTAGATCCATTTGGGTAGAGAGGTGGGGGATATGCAATTTCAGTAATGCATGTATTTTCTATCTATATATATAAAAGCCTAATTGACCATCCAACCAGTAGCTATGATGCGCAATGACCACCAGGGGGCAGATGCTCAGCACACAGGCATGGAAACATGGAACAGACTGATGAATCTCAGAGGGAAGGGGAAAGGGGGGAGGGCGGAAAGAGATTAACCAAGGATCTTATATGCATACTAGAGGCCTGGTGCATGAATTTGTGCACTGATGTGGTCCCTCAGTCTAACCTGCAGGGATTGGGCCAAAACCAACAGTCTGACATCCCTTGAGGGGTCCCAGATTGCGAGAGGGTGCAACCAGGCCGAAGGACCCCACCAGTGCACGAATCCGTGCACCAGGCCTCTAGTGTAATAATAGAAGTTACTCATTATTCCTTACACTGTGTGCTGTGGTTTACAGAGTACTTTCTTATCTATTATTGCATTGCATTTAGTTCTTAAAATAAGTTGTTATATAGACAGGATTGATCAAAATTTTTCCTTTTTTTAAATCCTCACCCAAGGATATGTTTTCATTGATTTTTAGAGAGAGGGGATGGAAGAGAGATAAGAGAAGAGAGGAGAGAGAGAGAGAAGGGAAATATTGATCAGTTGCCTCCCATACACTGTAAAAGTGGGGATTGAACCCGCAACCTAGGTATGTGCCCTGACCAGGAATTGAACCTGCAGCCCTTCAGTGTACAGGATGATGCTCCAACCAACTGAGCCATCCAGCTAGGACAAATTTTTTTCCCATTTTACACATGGGAGAAACTTTGCTAGTTGGGAGTAGAGCAGAACTAAAACCCAGTTGCCTAATCTCAAACCTAGTGCTTTTATGTAGAACCTGATAAAGGGCATGTTCCCCCTGGTTCACAGTCCTGCTCTCAGAGAGGCAGCACAAAGGATGCTGGGCTGCGAGTCTGAAGACCTGAGTTTTGCTTCTTCACTGCCAAAAATAAGTTTTTTGTTTTGTTTTTGTCTAGTAAAGTTACTTAACTGTTCTTTATCTCTTCCTCCTGCCTCATAGAGTTGCTATGAGTTAAATGAGATCAGTTTGTGAAAGTGCTTTGAAAATTGTAAGTAAAATGTTTGGTGATGAGGATGTTATTGCTGCTGCTATGTGGGGGATTTGGCAAAGTTAGGACTGTGGACTTATTCCTCTACTGTTATTTTTATTTACTTTTACCATAGTAAAAAACACATAACCTGAAATTGCCTTTCTAATCCCTATTGTTATTTTCCAGGCAGAATTTTCAGAGCTCAACCTGGTGGCCCATGCAGATGGGACCTGTGCTGTGGATATGCAGGTACTTCGGAATGGCACAAAGGTTGTCCGGTAAGGTCCTTTCTCTCTTCGGGGTTACTGTCACTGTCTCCAGAATTACCATCTCTGGCTTGCAGAGGCAGTTTCAAAATCAAGTGTTGGAGTGGGATAATATTACTATGTATAGTGTGTAGAACTTAATGATGTGTGCTGTGCAGAGGTGGTACAAGAAGACAGGAAACCAGCTCCTGCCTCAGGGAGCCCTTAGTCCAATGGTAGAGAAAGCTTCATGGACTAAGAGCTTACTTAGAGGTTACTGGATTCCTGTTAGAGGGGTTCCAGGACTCCAGCCCCACTTCAACCAGTACAGCCATGTGCTTTTATCTCTGCATATATTTTCCCTGGAAATCAGGATTCTATTGCTTAAAAATAAAGTTTGAAAACCTCCGATCTAGTTCAGCCTCTTATTTTACATTGATTTGCTTAGATTGACTCAGTGAGTTGTTAGCAGAGCCCTGTGTTCTATGTGCATTCTCTTAACTCCTAGTCCTGTGATATTTTTATATTCCTCATCCCTGGGAACTCACAGCTCTACTAGGAGAACCTAGAGTCAGAAGGGACATTATGAGTGGAAGAAAAATTTCAGTTACAGAGCACTTACATGCCAGGTAGTGCGATGGGCACATAATACAACATTTCTGTGAGGGAGGTGATGAGAATGCCAGATTGGGAAAATGATTTCACAGTATTATTCTTACCAAGGGCTCAATGTGGCTTCAGGTTTTCAGATGTGTGAGTCTTGCTCCAGGAAGAGTCTTCACTTCACTCTTCGCTATGCCAATCTGCAATACCCTGACACTGAGGCCTCTAGTGTCCAATAGGAACTGGGTCAGTGACAGGACAGGCAAAACTCAGGTGTCTGAAACCTAACAACAGGAAATGTGAGTTTGTCCATCCTTAGTTCATTCATCCTGGAGACTAAGGAGGAGGACAGAAAAAGAGATGTCTGTCCATATCGGAGTGAGATTGGGGAGAGATAATGGGTTTCTCAAGCTGAGTCATAGGGACGTATGCACACAAGCAGGTAGTTACAGGTGCCGGGAGGGATCTGGCAAGAATAAGGCAGGCCTTTCCAGGTACCAGTATAGGAACTCAAGAGCTGGCCATAAATCTAGAGCTCACTTCCTATAACTGGGTTATAAGATTTGATCTTAGGTATACAGCTGAAGCCAGTTTCCCAGAATTGGGGCACTAGGAGGTCAGAGCAGCTCCAGCACGTGATGCTAAGTCTCCTGAGTGACGGAAGAGGGCTTCTTCCATCCTCACTTTAAAAGATTGATTTTTGCGCCTGGGTGGGGCTGTAGCTGTAGGGGGAGGTTGGATAGGTGCCTGGGCAGAGAACCAGGTAGATCATTGCATATGGTGTGAAATTGCTGAGTCCTAGAGCCCTGAGGGTGGATGCTGCCACAGAATTGAATTTCTGAGAAGATGAGGTTCCTCAGGAGTAAGGGCATGAACATAGGGGCCCTGGTCCTATAGAGCAGCTGTGGTTAAGAGCTTTGCTGGCTAGAGGTGAAATGCAGGGAGCCTTCCCATGCATGAGAACATTCTGTACTCTCAGTGTTTCCTGTAGCTGTTGCTCAACCTCCAGTTCTGCAAAAAAATATTTGTACCTCTCCCTAGTGTCTGCTTTGGAAGAATAACATTGGGAAGTCTGGCATCTAGTCTCAGGCAGCCTGGACCCTTGCTCTCCTGGGGGCTGATGAGGGCATTGCCTATTTTAAGGAGTAGCTTTATGAACTCAAATCAGGACAATATCTGCTGGGCCCCCCTTGGAACACCAATTCTGGAGCCACAAGGAGCTTCAACTTTTATACTACCCCATAGTGATAGGGAAAATTCTTGTTCACTTAAGGTGTGAGGATCTAAAAGTGTTTCTTCCTTCCTGAGGGCATCTGTACCTTATAAAAAGGCAGTGCTTAACCCAGAGGAATAAGGGAATTTTAGAAATGTGTTTCTCAGCCCTAGCCAGTTTGGCTCAGTATTTAAAGGGTTGGCCTGTGGACTGAAGGGTCATGGGTTCGAGTCCAGTCAAGGGCACATACCTTGGTTGCAGGTGTGGTCGCTGGCCCCGGTCGGGAGCATGCAGGAGGCAACCATTCGATGTGTCTCTCTCACATTGATGTTTCTCTCTCTGTGTGTCTCTCCCCCTCCTTTCCACTCTCTAAAAATAAATGGGAAAAAAATATCCTTGGGTGAAGATTAACAACAAAAGGAATATGTTTCCCTTTGAGATGTGCCATAATACCTCATTTTTAGTCCATAAAGAATAATAATAATAAAATAAGGGACATGGACCAGGTGGCCCCTAAGACTCCTTCTCTGTCTTGGGCTTTGGAAATGGGAGACAAGGTGATGTACCACCTGAGGTGCTGGTTAATGGCAAACTTGCCTCTACATTTTTACCAGGTCCTTCCGGCCAGATTTTGTGCTCATCCGGCAGCATGCATTTGGCATGGCGGAGAATGAGGACTTCCGCCACCTGATCATTGGCATGCAGTATGCAGGCCTCCCCAGCATCAACTCACTTGAATCCATTTACAACTTCTGTGACAAGCCATGGGTGGTAAGTGAGGTTCCCTTCCCTCTAGGTAAAAAGGTAGGACCCAGGTCCTATATCTCCCAGTCCCCCAGGAGGGACCACTGGTAAACAAGATGCAGTAGGTACCAGTTGAAAGGATGTGGAAGAGCTTCAGCTGGAACATGGGAAGGATAGACTCACAAGAAAACATTATCATCATGGGCTGGGGCACCTTAGCTGCATAGTGGACCTTTGGCCTTACAACAAAGTCACATCAAGATTCTGTGCAGAAGCCCTTACAAGTCTGTAAACTCTGCCCTCAGCCATAGAATACAATGATAAAAATAACTGCTTCTTGCCTTTGAATGGTCTAACCATTGGAAAGGTCTGAGGCCAGGGGAGGTTAAGGGGGTGGTCTGTCTCAGAAGGGTGTTAGTGACAGTCTTACCAAGTGTTTTAACAACCTCAAAATCAGATTTATCTATAAACATATGAATCAGACCCTTATATGAGATGTAAGTGCCCTTAGGGATAATCAAATCTCCGCCCTTCATGGTAGATATATGAAAATTAAAAAAGGAAAGTAAGGAGTGTAAAACCACTTACTATATGGTACCAACTTCTAAGATTTTCCTATTTTAATTTTATTTAATCCTCACAATAACCTTACAAGGAAGATATTATTATCATTATTATCACTTTTTATAAAGAAATGAGACCCAGAAAAGATTAAGTGACTTACCAAAGTTATAGAACCAGGATTTCTCTAGATTGCACTGCCACTCACATAAATTAAGTTAGCATGTGAGGAAGAAGCTGGTGTTCTCTTCCTTGGCCAGTCTGGAAATCTAGGAGGCAGAGGAAACTTCTGAGCAGAGAGAAAGTGAGTCTAGGAGGGAGAGTGGCTACTGGGATGCTCTGGCCTCCCCTCTGATACTGGGGCAACCCAGCTCCTATAACTCTGCTTCTCCAGGCTGGCCTTTTCAGAAGGAAATAGCTGCCCCTAATCACATCCTTTTCTTACTGTTTTTCAAAAATCAAATTTCAGTTTTCACACACTGGCTTGCCGAGAGTCAAGGCACTGGTGGCTGATTTTGAAGTTCCTGGACCCCAAGCTTCACCACTCAGGGAACTGGAGGGGATGTTTTAACCAAATAGATCCATTGCCTCTGCTCTTTTTCTTTTTTCACACCTGAACTCAATTTTCCTGTTCCTTTGGAAGCCAGCAAGATCTAACAGTATAAGAGGAAGAGCAATGAATGAGGAGGCAGAAGATCTGGGAGCTGTTGTTGTTGAGGAGGGAGGTTGGGTTCCCAACCTCCACTTGTTCAGCCTTTCCCTCTGTGTGGCCTGTGGCATCTGGAATCCTAATGTTATAGGAACAGGCTAAAAGAGTTGTGTGATTTGAGTGTGTTGCTATTTGCAGAAATGCACATATGAGGCCTTCACCAAACTTCTTTTCTGGGGTCTTCCCCTTTCTCCTTAGTCATGTGCCCTTCCTTACTGCACATATGCCCTAGTCCTTCCCCCATCCTTTCAATATCTATTAGAATTTGGCTCCCTCATAGTCACTCAGGGTGAGTCTGCTATTATCATCTTTTTTCTGGGTGATTTCACTAATCAGCCTTCTGACTAAATATCTATGCTATGGTTTTTTTGTTTTGTTGTGTTTTTGTCAACTAGCAATAATAGTACCTGCCACCAGTTTGCTAGCCTGGATTGTTACAGTCTCCTACTATTTGGGGTATTTTATAAAAGCTGGTTCCCTGCTTTATGTTTCAAAACTGTGCCAGAGGCCAGGGAGGGCAGAATCAGAGAGCCTGTGCCTAGGGCTTTGCCCCTCCAGGGATCTGGTATCTGGTGAGGGTTCACATTCTCACCCATTCACAATCCCAGCACATTGCTTTTGGCATTGCATGAGAACAGCAGGGCTTCCTGGCTAGACACCAAGTTCTCCCTTCATTTTTGCTAAGCAGCTGCCACACCAATGGCATTTTATATATTGTCCTCTGCCTGTTAATGGGAGTGGACAAATTTGTTGACTGTGAGGGCAGGGGTCCCTCTGAGATGTGGCTTTGGTTCATATTTTCTTAAATTTCTTTATTGTGGGTACCCTTGATGTGAGGCCTCAGTTGGTTGGAAAACACCCTACCTTACATCAATCACTGTGTTTCTGAGCATATCTGCTATCTCATAAATTGGTCAGGGCAGGCACACTTGGATTTTGGAAATAGAAGTGGACTTACCAATGACAGTAGCATTCCAGAGAAAGCAAGAACATCTTCATACCATATTGCTACAGATTTATCTGAAATTCCTGTCACGTTTTTAAAGTTTTTCAGAGACAGATGCACTAGGGTTGAATTAAGTGTTTTATTTCCAGGAGGGATGAGTGTAAATTATTAAATTCAGACTGATCTTGAAGTCCCATTTCTTCTAAGAAGTCTTTTCTGACTCATTGGATAAGTAGTTACAATGAACATTATATTCCTATTTGTTGCCAATATCACCCCCAGGTCCCAAATCCATTCTTTTGTCTATAGATAGAGGAAATAACCCTTATCGAATATTACATTTGTTTAATTGGTGACTGCGTGCTTGTGACTTAATCTAAGGTTCCAAGAATGCAGGGGTTAGATGCCAAGCCCAATATCTTGAGCAGACAGGGGATACTGGAGATAAGGTTGAGAAGGGTAGGGTGAGCTACCAGGGACCCAGTTAGTGCCTGGGAACTGGCTACCATTTTAATCTTGGCTGTCCCAGGACTCTGGGAGTGCGCCGTGGGCCTTTCTGGCATCAGTGTGGTGCCTGTGTAACTCTCCCACATGTTGGGAAGATAGGGACCCACATGCCTTTGTGCTTTGCCAGGGCGTGGGCTGCAGCAGGACAGAGGTTGTTAAGCAGAGCTGGCTGGGGATGCTGAAGAGCCTTGGGAGCTCAGGGAGAGCAGGAGTCTAGCCAGATTGAGACTTAAAGATCAGATCAGGTGGTGGAGAGAATCAGAGAGGGCAGGAAAGGTATGAAGCGTTGGTCTTGATAGTCAAAGCAAGTTGAAGAACGATAGAATGGTGAGAACAGCAGGGTGCAATGAAGAATGCAGTGGGAAAGAAGAGATCTGGCAGCCTCAATTCCAGGCATGATCTAGGAGCTGAGGCTTTCCTTCGCTTCTCTAGGCTCAGTCTCCTCACTTGTAAAATGAGATGTTTGGTCCAGAGCTCTTCTAAAGTCTTTTTCCGTAATAACATTTTAGGGGCTTGTGCATCTATGACTCATGCTTTTAGTCCTAGTGGATGTTTAGAGATCTGGAGTCACCAACCAATCACTAGGGAAGTGATTTAGAAATTTCAACATTTTCCAGCATATCAAAAACAATAACAAAATTCTCTTTTCCCACAAAAGGACCACAAGGAGATGATCACTTAAACTGCAGTTTGATGATGGAGTTTAGGAGGAAATATAATAAAAGATGTTATTTGTGGTAAAAAGTTTGAGGAACAGTTCAAGTTCATTTCTCTCATTTTGTATATCAAGAAAATGAGGCCAGGAGAGGAGAAATCATTTGCCAAAGGACACCTAGCAAGTTAGAGGCAGAACAAGAATCAGAAGACTCCAGTTTTCTAATAACCCAGTTCTGAGCTTTTATTACTCCAGCCCCTTTCCCCCCAGGCTCTTGTGCCAACATCCCTTATAGAGAACAGGATCTAAGCTTTGGAAAAATGTTCTAGCTTTCCTTTCTCTGATAAATAGAAGGCAGGTTTGATCTGGCAACTTTTCCTTCTAGCAGTTCCAGAAATTGGGGCTTAGACTGTGAAGTAACCCAGTAGCACTAGAGGAAGGATGCTGAATTATCCTTACTGCTAGTGTACTGGGCATAGGTGTGTGGGGTGTGTGTGAAAGGATTGAGTAGGGAAGAAACGTGTGTTTCCTGTAGAAAGAGCATGGTTTCTGCAGAGCCAGAAAGGCAGCTACTTGGAGGAATATAGAAAGAGTTATGAATTGGGAATAAGGGACCTGACTATGAATCTGGCTCAACCCTGTGACCTTGGGGAAGTGATTTGACTGGGCCTCAGTTTCTTCACTTATAAAATTGTGGGGGAGGGGAGCAGAGAGTGCTAGATATTTGCCAAAGGCCTTTCAACCCTGACACTGTAAGTATGCATACTTCACCTTTTCCTCCTGGAGGTGTTCTGGTTTCTCATAGGTGAAGGGGCTAGCTGAGTTCTTAGATGAGTAGTAAGTCCCACAAAGACTGAGTCTGTCTATCCTATATAGCAGGACCATCAAAATCTTCTGCTCAAACTCTGATTACTTCATACTGCCTATAGGGAAAAGATACTGTTTCTTTGCCTGGCATTTAAACTTCCAGGACTTGGCCCATGTTACCTATCCAGCTTCATCAATTGCCATTTCTAGAGATGCAGGTGCTTAGAATTAGAGAACCAAATTTCAATCTCAGCTTTACCTCTTTGCAGCTGTGACTTTAGGCAACTTTCGTACCCTCTCTAAGTGTTAATGTGTAAAATGAAGATGATAAAGTATCCAGTTCCTCACTTTAATATGAGGGTTCAATGAAATATCATTAAAATTGAGTCGGTACTGAATAAATATTAACTCACTCTCTCATTTACACAGTTAAAGAATATGTTCCTTGAGAATAGGAATTGTACACCTCTTTTATATCCTCAGAGCACAAATTCCTCAACAGAGCAAATGCTCAATAAATATTTTTTGATAGATTGCTGTTTTGTCTGTTCTATAAGTTGTCTAGATAAGCTGAAACATTTGTTTCTCTTTTACAGTTTGCCCAGTTGGTGGCCATCTACAAGACATTGGGAGGAGAAAAGTTCCCACTAATTGAGCAGACATACTACCCCAACCACAAAGAGATGGTAGGTGATCAGGTGGGGACTTTAGTCTCTATTTCCACTCTGAACTTATTCACATTATAACTGTGGGGCTCTGAAGAGGGTTTTAGTATCTTAACCCCAGTTGTGGATGAATTGCAGACCTGCTTTGCGAGGCTAGAGTGACTGTATTTTAGCTTATAGTCCCTTGTCTCCAAAATCTGGAGACAGAATAGGGAAGAGCAGAAACAAGGCATTTTATCAAGCTGAGAAAATAACAAACTTATGGATCAGTAATCAAAAGATCCCACTCTTTGGATTCTAGCCCTGGCCCTCCCACATGTCATTGGACTAGTTAAATTTCTTTTCCAACTGGAAAGTCAAATGGAAATAATTATTCCTAACCAGGATCTCGAATTTGGTACAAAATTTAAGTAATAGCCTTCTGGGAAAGTGTGAAGCATCCCTCAGATGTCAGGTGCTATTCCTGCTATTATTACCAAGGCCTTTCATTCCCTTGGCTTTGTTAAGATTGTGAGAAGACTGGGTTAACATAATGCCTTCTCTGAAGCCATCCTAGTATATCAGAAGGGGCAGAGGGATGGCATGGTTGGTTGGTTTTTCCTCCATGGAGATCTGGAGCTCACTCCCTTTTCTTCCCCTGTCTCCACACCCTCTGCCGCAGGCCTGCATGGTCAGTTGGTGATCATGCTTAACTCACCAATGGAGACTCTCTGCCATAGCATTCCAATTGTACTCTGGGACAGAGATTATGTTTGTTACCCTCTCACTCCCTTCTCAAAAAGGAACTACATTTGTACCATTTCTGTGAATCAAGAGCCTTCTTCTGGCATATTGTGCATGGCCTTGTTTCTTATCAAACAACATATAGAAAACAAATAACAACAACCGTGGGCCTTGAATAGAACTAACTCCTTCATCTTTATGAGAGCTTCCCAGGGAGAGGCTCTGGAACTTTAAGCTCTTGTCCTTAATAAATCCTTGAGACCAACATCAGGGCCTAAAGGATCTATCTATGCTAGGAGTTCTCAGGGAGTCCAGGACACAGTGGTAAGGGGACTGAGTTGAAGGAAGGATGGGGACCAAAGCTGGATTTTTCTTGCTGTAATATTTAGCAGGGCTAACCACAAAAAAATATTTTTAAAAAATTGCAAAGTATATTGTCTATTTACCATCCTTTCCCCACAAGGGCCCTTGTGTTATTTCTCTCTTGTTCTCTATCCTGAAATTTGCCCTCCAAAGAAGACCTCCTAAGATCTCTCTGAGATGTCAAAATCTAAAGGAGAATTTCAACTCTAGGCTTTTTTGGCTTAAAAAAAAAGTTTTGAAGTAGGAATTAAGACATTAGTAATCTAGAAGAGAAGGACTTTCTAAAAGAAACATAAAAGAAGACTTATGGACATCAGGTGAAGAAGGTATTAATGATAGTTAACCTGCAGAGATAATACCTAAGTCTATTCTTATCCAAAGAGGTGTGCTAGGGAGCCAGACCCTCTGCCAGGAATTGGATAGAGGAGATTACAGCGTATAGTGGGAGGTTAGGCCATTGTAGGTCTCATATTGAGTGATTCTGTGCCCCTGCAAGTCACTTCCCCAAACAAATGAAAGTGTAAGAGAGGATCAGGATGAGCTGAGATTGGAGTAGAGGATACACAGCCATACTATGTTGCTCTTTTTGTTCTTCCAAATCAGCCTGTTTATGATACTGTCAACCTGTCTTCTGGTATTGTACATCAGATAGGTACACTATCTCATATGTATAGCATCACCATTTCTTCACTATTGGATCAATTAAGGTAAGAGAAAACACATTTTCCTAGAGAGAAAAGGGAATAGTTCTGGCCAGAACTATTTTGATTCTAAGCCAGAATCAAAATTTTCAGTAACAGGTATTGGCTAGAATAAAAGGGTTTGGGAAGCAGGAGAGAAGAGTTCAGGGCAGGATACTTTCCCTAGCCTTTGACATGTTCTGGGCTGGGGTTTCAGACACAAGCTGTAACATACCCTAGCCCTGCTCTAACAACTAGCCAGACTGTCCAGTTGGTACTTCCCATTCGCTGGCAGCAATGAGGCAAGTGGTGATAGCCAGAACTCTGTAGTGAGGGAGAACTGGCTTGGTCTTCAGAACTCCTGAAGGAATGTGATGGTCATTGTTCCCTACTAGGGCTGGATGATGTCAACAAACTCCTTCCTGAGGGGCAGGCGTCCCTGGTACCAGCTGCAGGTGCCATCAACATGCTTCATGCAGACATAATGCTGGGCCTGGTACCCATAGAGTTTTCGTTCCAACAGCCAATCTGTCCAGAGGCACTCGTTGGGGGCTGAGATGGTACAGGGCACTGTATAGCAGGTGGTGATCTGGAGTCATAACAACACGACATCAAAGTGAGTAGGGTGTCATTTTTCTATAATTTTTTCTCAGACTCATATACATCCTTATAGCCTAGCTCAAATGCCCCTGCCTTATGAAGCCCTTCCTAGTCTCCAAAATTCCCCAAGTTTTCCTTCCCCTGTGTTTCCTACATACAGTTTTGCCTCTCTAATGGCATTTCTGGAGTCAGACAAACCTGAGGGTCCTTACTGTACCACTTACCTTGAGCAAATTACTTTACTTTCTAGAGCATTAATTTCTTTACTTTAAAATGGAAATCTTAATTATTTATATACTTGTTATAAAGACTACATTAAAATATTTAAAATAAATTGACCGTTAGAGGGCCTGGCAAAGAGTAGTTTCTGTTAAAATGGTAGCTATACTATTTCAGTTTGCCTTATATGACACCACCTTCCTTGCAAAAATGTTAAGTACATTGCAGTCAGGGACTATGGATCATCTTGCTTTCCCATCTCCAACTTTATACAGTACCTGATCCATGTCAGATCTCAAGTATACTATAGTAAGTGAATAAACACATCCATGGAAGAAGAAGTACCATCAGTAGGTGCCATTAAAGGTGAGGCTGAAAGGCTCAGTACCCTTCCCCCCCCACAAAAGACCTTGGAAATGGAATTCTCTTACTTGGCAGCCACAGTTCATATGGTAGTGGTGATTCAGACTTTCTCTTTGCAAAAAGGATAGATTTTCCCATGGTTCAATGTAGTTGCACAGATGGATGAAGACTTTTCCATCATTGAGGACCTGACCTACAAAGGAAGAGAGAGGAGAACCTAGCATGAGGAATATGTTTGTGAAACTCCAGAAGCCTGGATACTTGAAGAACCCAGAATTGCAGCCTCTTTAGTGTGTGTGTGTGTGTGTGTGTGTGTGTGTGTGTGTGTGTTTTATTTGTGTTGTTTTTTTGGTGGCAGTGGTGACATAAGGCTCAATTAAGGGACCAAAAAAACCTCTATAATCTTTATATCAGAGATTATGTTTGTACAAAGGAGAGTTGTGGGATAAAGGCCTTTCTTTTCCTTTAATGTGATGCAGAGAAAACATGGGCTATAAAGTGAGATTCTTGATGAAACCCCTTTCTTTTCTGTCATTTACTAGATGTGTGACCTTAAGAAAGTCATGTAACTTCTCAACTGGAAGATAAGAATAATAAGGTTATTGTCAGGATTAAATGAGAGAATATTTGGTAAAGCTTCCAGCACAGTAGTAGGCCCATAGAAGATGCTCAATAACTAACAGGGCCCTTCCCCTTTCCAACCTTTCCCAATATCTACATAGGCCAGTCTTCTGCTCCATTGATACCTAAATTGGTAAGTCTTTCTCATTCTCCATGGGAAAGTGCCCCTTCTTTACTTATCAAACTGTTTCCTATCTTCCAAAGACCGTTTTCAGTACCACCTCATCATCAAAGCCATCCCTGACCATGCTAGCTCACATCTCTTAGAACTTTAGTCACTCATTTACTTACTGAGCAACTATTAGACCTGGTACCATGAATGCAGAAATAAATATGGTAGGATCTTTGATCTCAAGGAGCTTAAAAACAAGTAGGTTAGACAGATAAGTAGGCAAAAATTACACTGTTATGTTTATATAAAAGATGCAGTATAAGAACAAAGGAAATCACAATTATCTCTGTCTGTGGAAGGGGCAGGGGGCAAGGAAGCTGTCTAAGAGGAGATGATGCTCCTGATGGGCTTTGAAAGGATGGTTAGGAGTTTACCTGCCAGTCAGGTTGGGGGAAAGACTTCTGGACATTGGGACTTCCTGTACAAAGGTGGAGGGGCACAGCCCAGCCGAATACCTTCTATAACTGCAAGTAGTTTAGTTCAGCTCTGGGGAAAATGAGGGGCTGGAAACTGTCAGTGATAAGTGGCAGGAGACAAAACTGGAGAGGTCAGCAGTGTTATGGTCACAAAGGACTTTCATCATTAGGCAAAAGAGTTTGTGACTTCTCTTGAAGAGCATGGGCATCACTGATGACTTTTCACTAGACCTGTGTTTTGTCATTTATTTTCATCCTTGGTGTTAGACTTGACTTCCTTGAGGGCAGAGAGCACGCCTCCTGCTTTGACTGATGCACCAGTAGTGGGCTAAGCACACAGAAGGTAGATGCTTAGGAAGGAAGGAAGTGGCCTCATCTGCTAGTCCTGGGATGTGGAGGGCTTAGTGGCATGCTCTGCCTCTTCCATCCAGAGGCTCCCAGATCAGCACAATCCACATTCTTAGAGCTGGGGAGCCCCTACCAGTGTGTCTTTCAATGCTTATGAGTTCTCAGTCTCCACTCTCCTGTCCAAGGCCTGGCAGTAAGTAGGTGGTCATTCATTGCTGAGTGGATGGACAGATAGTGGAATTTCTCCTTATCTGCTGTGTTTTTCTTTTTCTTACCTTTCTAAGCATTTTTCATCCTTCAGGGCTAATTTAGGTCTCACTTACACAATGAAGCTTCCCTAACTGTTTATAACCACATAAATACCTTCTTCCTGAACTACAAAATACTATATAGTATTGCTTTCACTCATTTATGGAGTCATAGTTTTATGTGGTTCTTTAACTGTTCTGTCCCAACCAATTCAGCATGGAGTTTACCTGCCAGACAAGTTGGGGGAAAGACTTCTGGACATTGGGACTATCCTGTGCAAAGGTGGAGGGGCACAGTCCAGCCAAATACCTTCTATAACTGCAAGTAGTTATATTTGGACCCAAGTTCGTGGAGACAGAACCATGTTAGACTCAAGGCTTCTGTTAGGGTTTGTGCTTTACTATACTCCAGAATAGGGCTTGGGGTGTGAGTTAGCCACACAGGCTTACTATGAGTCAGGAGTATGATCCAATGTGGCTGTCTAAAGCTAATTCCATCAGAGGCTACAGTAACTATAATGTGTGTGTTGGGGGGAGGGGGATCGCACACACAATTTTCCTTTACTATGTGAAATTAAGACCTTTCCTGTAGTGTTGTGTCCAGTTCATTGTCCTGTGCTAGGAAAGGGACAGGGACAATATCCCATTGGAGATGATTGCCAGCAGACCTGAAGTTAGAGTGCTTGCATCTATTGTCCTCAGGCCTCTGAGGGATCATCATAGACATCATAGAGTAGAGGGCAGAGCTGAATTCACAAAGAGCAGTTTCAGAGGGGCAGACTTGGGCTCAAGATAGCAAAAATCTTATGCTAATTAAAACTATTTGAAAACGGAACCAGCTACCCTAGGCTGGGAGAGCAACTTGTTCCTAAATTAGTGAAGCAGTGGCCAAGGTCACTGTAATGAGGATTCTTGCATTGAAAGGGAGGTAACCAAGGCCCCTCCTGACTCAGAGGTTGCCTCTTAGTAACACAGCTCTGTTTTATGCCCAAGAATGTGTCACCTGCTCAGCTTGCTGCCCAAGGGCAGCCCTGGCTCCTCCTTGGTTGCCTTCCTTAGGACTGAGACTATTGGGGCCACTTGCTGCTCCTTAACTTACCAGTCAAGAGATACTGCTTCTGGCTGTTTGCTTCTAGTTTCACACCACAGAGGGAGGAATCAAAAGGTGTATAGATATACTGAATATCCTTGACTTTCTCAAACCCTTTAAACATCTGAAAGACAGTTACAAAAAAAAAAGAAGTATTAGGTCAGTGAGTGAACTTTATATTTTAACAGGGAAAATTTCTCATTTCTCAATCTAAAGAAATTAAGCAAATGTCTAGTTCAGGATTTGATGCACACAGATGGCCTAACTGGGTCATTTCTCTCTTTTAAAAACCTTGGTTTATTCCAGTGAGAGGGGAGGTACCTCCAGCAGCCCCATGCACAGGCAGCTATAGGACTAGAAGGACATTGAGGGTCTGTCCTGCATTTTCATTCAGATTCTGTGGGCCCTATTCCCAAAATGTCATCCACTTCCATGTTAGCATCAACACCCAGGATCACTGAGCCAGGTTGCCTGAGCTATAAGCACCTCCCTTCCCAAAACACAAACCCTAACCCTCCCAAAAGCCCAGAAGGTAAAAGCACTGTCCTGTCCCCATGTACCTTTATCTGTTTGATTTCATACCGGATCATTTTTTGAGTGTCAGCCGGATCTGCACTGGCAGGAATTACCTTCTCACTGGAGATCTTGGCCCGGATCACTGTACAGGAAGCAAAAGAGGGAACCTTCAGCAACCTGTGGGGGTAATTTGGGTTCTGGATGACCTGGGGTCCCCGGAGAATTTTGTAGGAGAATTCTGGATTGTGAGGAGGAGGATATGAGAGAGCAGGAACCTGGAAACTCCTGTGCAGTCAGGCCTATTAGGTCCTACAATCTCTACACTTTACTTGCTAGTTTTGAGTCTAGCTCATAAACCAGGGACTAGGGGTGGGCATCAGGATAGAGGAGGGAGAAGGAGCCCATTGAGGGTAGGTCAGTGTGGTCATCTATTGATGTAGCCCAAGGCCCGAAACAGAGCCTGCACAGAGTTTTGGTTTTTTGAGCCCAAATGTTTATTGAATTAATAAATGATCTGACCCTGCACAGAGGTAGTTCATATTTTGCCATTTGGTTATTAATAATAAACTGTTTATGAAGTTCTTCCTCTGTGCCTGGCCTAACACTAGGTACCAGGTCATAGATGTAATTAAGTTCTGCAAGAGTTCTATCTTGCAGAACTCTTGGTCTAGTGGAGAACACATTTGCAAACAACAGCACAGCATAGTAGGAGCACAAAAATGTTAAAAATGACGTAGTAGCACCAAGGAGTCAGGAAGCCTTCAGAGAAAAGGAGATACCTGTGTTAGACTTTGAAGAATGAATAGGAGTTTGCCAGGAATTTAAGGATGGGAAAGGGCATTCCAGGCAGAGGGAAGAGAAAGGGTAAAAGATGTGTATTGGTGTGAGTGTATGATGGCTCAGTTATAGGCTTGGACACAGGGAGGTTTATAACGAAAGCCCAACCTCCTGGCGCTGGCTTCCCCCTCCCCCATCCAGTAGTTCAGAGTAATCACAGGATAGTTCCAGTGACTTGTTCAGTGACAGTACGCAGGGGTGAGGGGGCCGCTATGGAGGCCCCTTACACAGTCTTAATTTCCTTACAAGTCAGCCAAGCTCTGCCCTTGCAAGGTTGCTATGGTGCCGGCCTTGCCCTACCCATCAACCCCAACCGGAGGCAGCTGGTGCAGGATTTGAGCTCCTCCCATTCCCTCCAGACTACAGGTCTACAGCAATGCCCCGTACTAATCACACACAACCACCCCCAGCTGTGTACCTCCCAGGCCTCCGGACTCACCAAGCGCGGAGTGGCAGACATGCTGCTGGGGGTGCGAGGGGGCGCAGCTGCACGCCTCGACCAGCCCTGGCGGCCGCAGCAATGCCAGCAGCCGCAGCAACAGCGCCCAGCTCGACATGGTCTGGAGGCTCCGGGGCATGACACTGCAGAGCCCCAACTAAGCCTATGGGGTCTGTCGGATCAAACAGACTCTCCAGGGCACTTTCAGAACGCCTCGCGCCCCTCGCCCCTCGCCCTAGGCTTTATGAGGTGGACCTAGGGCCAATCCCGCCCTGTGGGCTCCGCCCGCCTTTGGCTGTAAGCCACCCGCAGCTACAGGACCCACGGCCCTCCTGACTGGCAGCCTCAATAAGATGAAGAGGGAAGCCAGGAGAAGCCCTTAGCTTCCATTTCAGTGCCTGAGCAAATAAGCCTCCCAGAAGTGGAGGGAAGGCACTGGGAGAGGGGATGGTGTCATGGCAAAAAGAAAGCGCAACAAAGACAAATGCAAGAGGCAGAAAGACCAAGGAACTGTGATTCAGGCAGAAAGAACAAGAGTGAGGAGAGGCACAAACAGTGAGACAGGCAGAGTCATCGAGAGGCAGACAGAATTACAACAGGCAAAAGAGACAGTGACAGAGAAGGACGAACCCCTTGCTGAGCTGCACACTGGGAATGAGACAAGCTACTCAGGGCTTCTTTCAGCTGCAGGAAGTGTTTTCAATGCCCTATTTAGGAGCTCCAAAGCAACAGTAAACAGTAATGGAATAAGACAGAGAAAGTTGGGGTGTGTGTGTGTGTGTGTGTCTTGGCTCTGTCAGCTGGGGGGTGGGGAGAGATGTCAGAGAAAGCAGCCAGTGCTTTAGAAACCCTTTCCCATACCCAGAGCTTCAGACTGCAGATGGCTGAGGACAGTGCTTTTGGTGTGGGCTCAAAGCACAGAGTATCTCATTACCTAGCATAAACCTGGGACCTCAAGCCTCTTCAGATAGTAGCCTACTGATTCCTATCTCATGTTGCTACTCACTGAAGAGACCATGTCTTATACAAGGTGGGGGCAAAGGTAGGTTTGGAGAATAGTTCTTTTAAGTTTTTATTACTCCTCTGTTAAAATACAACTACCTCAAAGTAGAATTTACCCTCATAAGAATCTCTTTCAAATTACAAACATGTTGACTTTTTATGTCAGCTCTTTTCCAAACCCCAAGCTGGGCAGACAGAACATACTAAGCTGTTTGTTGGTTGAGCTTGGGGTGTTGGTGAGCAATGAAGAGACTGTGAAAGGTGGAGAAAAGACAGGTTCAGTACAGGAAAGCTAGATGTTTGAGGGGGAGGGGAGGATACTAAGAGGGACATGACCAAAGGGACGTTAAGATTCCAAAGATATATTCCTTTTGTAATTATGGTTTACTAGGGTACAATTTACATACAGTAAAATTCACCCTTTCAAAGGTGCATTTTTTTCACCCTAGCTGGTTTTGCTCAGTGGATAGAGCATCATCCTGCGGACTGAAGAGTCATGGGTTCGATTCCGGTCAAGGGCACATGCTGGGGTTGCGGGCTCCATCCCCAGTAGGGGACGTGCAGGAAGCAGCCGATCAATGATTCCTTGTCATAATTGATGTTTCTGTCTCTCTCTCCCTCTCCCTTTCTCTCTGAAATCAATAAAAAATATGTTTTTAAAAAGATTCATTTTTTTCAAATTCTCCAGTCCTGCTCTGTGTTTGTCTAATGCAGAGAAGACTGAAGCAATTAGTTTTAAAGATGTAGAGTACCAAGTAGGAGAACAGAGTTCTTGTAGATCTGCCATTAACATGCTATGACCTTAAGCAAGTCACTGTCACTCTATGGGCCTCGGTTTTTGTATTTGTAAAGCACATAGGTTGGACTAGTTTTTTAAAGGGCTCTTCCAAGGGTGTCCCCAAGAAAAATATTTGTAACATTCCACAGAAAAACAGGCACACTCTGACCAATTCATTCTTTTCTCCTCTGTTTTCAGCTGACATTGCCCACCTTCCCTGTGGTGGTGAAGATTGGTCATGCTCACTCGGGCATGGGCAAGGTAAGGCTGGGGCCTGCTGTGCTTTGGAATTGAAGCCAAGAAGGGTACTTTACAGAGAGTCCAGTTATAGATGATTCTCCCTCTGTTATTGATTAATTCTTCCATGATTTGGCTCCTCTGAAGCTATGAGTGTTAACCCAATCAGGCCTTTTCAACAAGCCAAGTGTAGGCCACCTGCTTGGTCCATTGGGCCTTTTGCAATAAGTGTAGCTCCTGAGCCTAGGAAGGGAAGCTGGAGAGAAGGACTCTCCTAAGATGTGGCACTCAGGCTTGCAACTGGAATGGAAACATCTTGATGGGTTTGGAGACCCCAGATTCTTGTGACTCTCAGTGTGCATATGTGTATGTGTCCTTTTTCCCCTCTCTGCCTTGCTCCAAAATTAGGTCAAAGTGGAAAACCACTACGACTTCCAGGACATTGCTAGCGTGGTAGCCCTCACCCAGACCTACGCCACAGCAGAGCCTTTCATTGACGCCAAGTATGACATCCGGGTCCAGAAGATAGGCAACAATTACAAGGCTTACATGTGAGTGGGGTGGGTTCCCAGCAGATACTCTTCACTTTCTCCTCAACTCAGAGGAGAATCCGAGCCTCCACTTAGCAGCCAGTATTCAGTTAAACTTCCTCTGGCCCACAAGGCAGAGAACAGAGAGAGGGTGCCATTAAGTGAGGAGTCTTAGCCTGGGTTCCTTTCAAGTCAGGGAAGAGTGGGGGTCCATGAACTAAGATGAGAAATAACATTAATATTTATTTTTATTAGCCTTTAAATGAAATTTAGCATTCTCCCTAGTTATGAACGAAGACAACAGGCTATAGTAGCAGCAGTAGCATGAGTGACTTTGTCACTACAGGTAATCACAGAGATTCTTGTATTTTTATACAGTTGTGACAGATATCTCTAAATACAATTACTGTTATCACTACTAAAGAATCATGGTAGTTATTAGACCTGCCACTACATTTACCCCTGTAAATATATTTGTTATTTATAAAAAAAACATTTTGACTAATCTCAGATTTGTTTAATATTTTTATAATTACTTTAAATAATTGAATTCCTTTGTTATCCTGTATACTTTATTTTATACATTTACACATCTTATATGTTATAATTGAAAGGAATCCACATGCTCCACCAGGCTGCCAGAGCACAGAAAAAGTTAAGAAACTCCTGATGTAAATATATAGCCTATAAAACACTATAGAGCATTAAAAGCCTAGTTGTTATGAGAATAGATGACTTTTCTACATTTGCCAAATGGAAAGTTAAAGGTTTCCACTATTATAATTTAGAAAAAGAAAAGATTTCAAGTCTACCGGATCTTCCATAATATACTAGTACATAAGAATGCAAATGGATTATAGTTCCAGTTTTGGCAATCGTAATCTTCCATTTTTAGAAAAAAAATTAGGTAGTTTTTTTGTTTGTTTTTTTACAAAGATAGAACATTATAGTATATGAATTTGATCTTTGCTACTCATGATTTCAGCAGACTTCAGGGTTGAGTAGCTTCCCTTTCCTTTATCCATCATTTCCATTTCTCTTCCTTCATTCCCTATTTAGTGTTTCTACTTCCCACCCCTTGAATTAGTAAGGAGCCCTTTCCCTATACTTCCTTCTCATAGCTATAGTTTAGCCCTTTTCACATGTGTGATTTGAATTACTCTCCTCTGATCTCTCTGAGCAGAAATGTTAGAATCATCTCTGCAGGACCACTGCCTTATGCAACAATAGGCGCGTAGTGGGCACCCAATAAGTATTCAGAGAACAACTCAGAGAGAATTGAGACATTGAATTTTTTTTCCTTTATTGACTGGATTCCTACTTTTTAAAAGTTTATAATTTTTACTTGTACTCTTTCTGCTTCAGAAAGGAAATTAGGGTTGCTTGAAAATTATGCACAATGTAAGAAGGGATAATTTAAAAGATCATTGTAAATATACTATCTAAAGCAGAAAATTAATATATTCAGCCACTAAGGAAGCAGATTTCCTATCCTTTAATGTTAAAATCTCCTAAATAAACACAAAAATTTTTGACAGTGAAGCAAGAGTGTCTTTATCCTTAAAAAGGAGACACACTACATTTTTAAGGGTTAGAGTTTCCAAAAGCAATTTAAATGAAGCATAAGAGATTCTCAACTATTGATAAAGGGTGGGCAACCAGAGCAGCTTTAGAAATTCCTCTACTTCCTTTTTTATTTGCAAGGGACAGACAGTTATTTGGCTCTTCTTCCCAAAACTTTTGGCTATCCCTTTGCTCTCAGAAGAAGGAATTGGCTTGGCAATAGCCAAGATAAAGTTTGAAATTCTTTCCTTCTCCCTCAGTTCTCACCCTAGAGATCCAGGGGCAGACATATTTGGTGTAAAGAAGTGCTGTTCCTGCCCCTTAGGCAATAATTTGGGTCCTTATGTGGAGGTCAGATGTCCTGCAAGTCTCGGTGCCCCCTTTGTTTTCACATGCCCCAGGTAGCCTGTATGGATCTGTGCCATGTATGCTGTTATTAGAGAAAGGTGTGAAGTGTAAGGGACATTATTATTGCTTATTCCAAGTTTCTGACAACCCTCTTATGTATATGGCCCTGTTCTAGGGACATGGAAATGAATAACTCTCTGCCTCTGCCCTTGAGGAACCCAGCCTTGTCACAGGGACACACTTGTAAAATACCAGTGTTAGGAAGACAGTATTATTTTCATATGATCTGTCTTTGTATTGCTACTCAGATTTTTCAAGCCACTCCACTGTGAGTTACTTGTTTTTTTTCTGAGCTTGATAGTGGGGTGTAGAGGTAAATGTAGCACAATGGGGGAATAAAGAGTCCTGGATTTTTATCTTATATCTACGTTGACTAGACATACAATCTTGGACAAGTCATCCAACCTCTGAGTCTTAATCTCTTTGTAAAGTGGAAGCAAGAATCCCAGCCTATTCATAACAGGGGGCTTGCAATGAGGTTCTGGTGAGGGGCTTGGGAAGGAAGAATCTTGGAAAGCAGTCAGTACTAGGAGTATGAGGAGTTGTTATTACCACATCACTCAATTCACTGCATCTCAGGGCTCTGAAAAACCAGCTGTACTAGGTTTCTAAGTATTTGAAATCAATTATCTAAGGAATATACTCCTGAGTGGAGACTAGCACATCCAATCTCCAACCAGTAGTGAGTGCTAAGGACAGCAAAGAAGGCCTCTATCAGTGGTGTGAGAAGGACTTTTCTGTCCCCTAGGTGATCCCCATCCTCTTGACTGTATCTGAGTAAAGATTAATAACTAAAAATACATATTTTTGGTATGTTACAGTTTATTTAAAATTATGAAACAACTTTATGTTTACACATGGATAAGAGAGGCTCAGTCAGGTGAAATGATTCACCCAAGGTCACCCAGCCAGTCAAGAGCAAATCCAAAACCAGAAACCAGATTATTTGCCTCATATTTAGCCCAAGACTAGTTGACTCTAACACATGCTCATAGATGGAGGGTGTAGAGGGCATAGTAGAGAACAGGTCCATTTGATGATGAAACAACTTAAGCCTGAAAAGGTTAACTGACTTATCCAGAGTCATATTGCTAATACTGCAGGCTCTCAAAAACCAATTGTTGAATAAATGAATAAGTGGGCTAGTACAGAAGCCATTGGGAGATAGTCACAGAACTCTGAGGAGGTTTCAGAATCAATAGAATTCAGTTTGTATATACAGTAGTCCCCCTTTATCTGTGGATCCCTGAAACCATGAATAGTATCAACCTCTATATCTACTGTCTTTTCCTATACCTACGTAACTATGATAACATTTAATTTATAAATTAGGCACAGTAAAAGATTAGCAATAACTATAATAAAATAGAACAATTATAATAATATATTCCAATAAAAATTATGTGATTATGGTATCTCTCTTTTAAAATATCTTATTGTACTGCACTCACCTTTCTTGTGATGATGTGAGATGATAAAATGCCTATGTGATAAGATGAAGTGAGACGAATGAGACATTATTAAGTAAAATAAGGGTTCCTTGAACAAAAGCACTGTAATACCACGACAGCTGATCTGATAACCAACATGGCTACTAAGCGACTAATGGGTGGGGAGCACATGCAGCTTGGATACTTGGACAAAGGGATGATTTACATCCTGAGTGAGACAGAGCAATAGATTTTTTATCATGCTGCTCAGAACAGTGGGCAATTTAAAACTTATGAACTGTTTATTTCTGGAATTTTTCATTCAATATTTTCAGACTTTGATTGACCACATGTAACTAAAACCATGGAAAATTAAATCGTGGATCGGGGGGACTACAGTATGAAGTTGGCCCAGATACTTAGTGGATAGGCTGCTGGGTATGCAAGACAATATATACCCTTAAGTGGCTTATAGACTTGTGGACAGAAAACTTAGATCAAATAACTAAGGTTAAAAATAGATATAGGATTGAAAGTGAGGTACAGGCAGAGTCCTATAGGGGCTCTTAAGAGAGCAAGCACTCATCTGTCTGAAAGATCAGGAAGGCTCCATGGAGCCAGAGCAGTGAGCTGACTCTTATAGAGAGGAGGAGAGCATTGCAGGTGGAGGTTTGGCAGAGGCAGCCAGGCTCTAGGCTTAGCAACAGGCCCCTGGGCTGTTTGTGGTGGAAGCAGATGAGGAAAGCAGTGGTGAGCTAAAAATCTGGAAAGTTTTATGCCCTCCTCTTGCTTGGGTGGCTTACTGCCTGTCCTATCTGGCGGGACCTTGTTGTAGGAGGACATCGATCTCAGGAAACTGGAAGACGAACACTGGCTCTGCAATGCTGGAACAGATCGCCATGTCAGACAGGTGAGTGTAAAGAGGAGTCCAGTCCCTAGCCCAGCAAGAGGGGGCCTTCTTTAGATGAAGAGGTATAAGAATTGGCCTTGTCCGAAGGGCACCTCTAATCAGACAGAGTAGATAGAACTCAAAGGCCCAAGCTGCCAGTTAGCAAGATCAGGCAGGACTAGGCTATGTGCTAAATTATGGAGATAAAGATTGGACATACCACAGAAGCTCCAAGAAAGGAATAGTTACTATGGGCTGGAACAGCCAAGGAAAAGCCACCTAGAGTTGATGAGACCTGCTCTGAGCCTGAAAAGACAGGTATCTGGAGAACAAAGCTGGAGGGCACTGAAGATAAGGCAGTGTGCTTAATGGGAGTGAAGGGAGGGAGGGCTGGAAGGGTTGGTGATCAAGGCTGAGGCAGCAATGAGAGTGTGACCAGAAAGCAGGCTGGATGTGAGCTAAAGACCCAGCCTCAGGATACCTTCCCATCTCCTCCAGGTACAAGCTGTGGGTAGATACCTGCTCTGAGATGTTTGGTGGCCTGGACATCTGTGCTGTCAAAGCTGTGCATGGCAAAGATGGGAGAGACTACATTTTTGAGGTAAGTATGACTTAAGGAGTACCTTAGTAAGAGATAATCCTCAAGGCTGGAAGCCAAGCTAGTGGTTTGATGACTATGGGATGGCCCGGACTACATTTAGGTTAGACTCTCCTGGGCCATGGGAAGGTTCCCACATAACACAACCAGTGGATTTGCATAGCAACACACCTTCACCAGTGGGGAGTTATTGCTTTCAACCAGTTTGGCTGATCCACACAATGGGTAAGAGACACAGATCTGGGTTCCTGGGGTCCTAGCCAAGTATCATTCCTCTGGGAAGAATATAGTGTTTTTTACCATTCCTGGTCTCAGAAAGAATCATTCAATCTAATCTACTCACTTTGCAGGTGAGAAAAACTGAGGTCTCATATCATGAACTTGTGCCCAAGGCCACGGAGTGAATTATTGTCTCAACATGGGCTAGAAATCAGGTCTTCTGGATGCAGGAGATTCTTCTTAGCATCTCTCTGAGCCTTGGAGACACTTTACTCAGTCTGGTCCTCAAACACAACTTTGCTGACTTCCTTTTTCTGTATTAAAGGGAAAGTCAGTGACAGTATAAATCCTTCACACACCAGTCTTCTAACAAGCAGGAAAGGCTCCTTGCCCAGAGTTGGTGGTATTTGCAGAGAGTTAGTGTCAGAATCCCAAAGTGGGCTACTCCATGGTCTGCTTGACATGTAACTTTCTAGATAGTGAGACCTCCCCTCTCTGGGTGGGCCTCAGTTTTGTCATTCATCATTTATGAGAGTTGGAATACATTGTCTGTGATCCTGGGCAGGCAGGCTCTTCCTAGAGTGGGAAAACATTGATCTCGACCTTGAATATAGGAAGAATCATGATTGGAGCAAAAGGGAAGTCATCCCAGGTCATGGGCAAAGGCAGGAGTCTAGTCATTTAATGGTCAGAGTACCTGTGGAGATACAGTTTGTGTGGGTGAAAAGTCAGAGATGAAAACTGCCTGCTTTTAACTGGAGCCTTAAGGGAATGGTCTTCAGTTGTTCCTGGTCCCCTCACTTGCAAACTTCTGAGCCCTTGGTCTATACTCTACCTGGTTCTCTACCTCTCTCCACTCACTACCTTCAGTAACCAACTTTTCAGTCTCATTGGAGCACTGGCCTGGGTGACGGTTGGCGGATGCCCAAGGCAGAGGTTTGAAGGAAGATGGGACAAAGGTCCTCTTTCTGCAAAGGAACATGCTTTCAGCTGAAGAGAACAACACCAGCTTCATTCCCAACATATTTCTACTGGCTTAAGTCCTACTTATTCTGAAATACTGTACCAGGCCTTTAATGTCTCCAGATCCTTTTCTAACCTGAGCCACGTCTTCTACCAGGTCATGGACTGCAGTATGCCGCTAATTGGGGAACACCAGGTGGAGGACAAACAACTCATCACCGAACTAGTCATCAGCAAGATGAACCAGTTGCTGTCTAGGACCCCTATCCTGTCTCCTCAGAGACCCTTAACCACCCAGCAGCCACAGGTAAGCAGCTGGGAAGAGACACAGGAGAGCCAAGAACTATTCCCAAGCCCACTGCTCTAGACTATGGTGGCTCTAGGATGGAACAGAGGTCAGATACCTACAGGCCTGAATAGGATATATGGAATCTTCTCTCCCTTCCTTTCTCTCTCTTCCCTCCCCTCTGCAGGTCTAGTGGGAAGTACACATTGAAGTTGTTGTGGAACTTCAGGCTCTATGGTTCTAGAATGGTCCAAAGGAAGGCAAAGACCCCCTGGGCCAAAGGATCTTTAGTCCCATCTAGGAGATACCTCATTTTTCAAAGATATCCCCAAACTCTTCTCTCCACTGAACTTTTGTATAACAAAGTGGTAAGAACTCTTAATCCTAGTCTAGCTCTTCCCTAGCTATGTGATGTTGAGGGGAAGTTACTATCCTTTTTAGGGTTCAAGTTTTATTACTTGTAAATGAAGATCTCTCATAAATTTTTCTTTCAAATTTTATTTCAAACAGGAAAGTAGAACATAGTAGTGACTTAGAGTGTAGACTTTGAAGCAAGAACTACCCAACTTTGTATCCTGGACCCTCCATTTATTAGATTTGCATCCTTGGACATTTTTACCTCTTGCTCAGGAGAGCTCTGAACCTATCTCGTAGGGTTGTTATGAGAATCAAATGAAGTAGAACACTTAAAATATGTCAGAGTACATCAAAGCACTTAATAAAGGTCACCTATTATTACCTGAGTTTAGCCTGTCCTTGCCATTGAATTATGAAGTGACCTTGGATAGATTTCTTCCTATTTCTGTGCCTTAGCATCTTTGCCTGTAAAATGAGGGTTGAACAAAAACATTGCCATGATCTCTTCTAGCAATAAAATTTAGATTATATGAAAATAATCTCTGAAGCATAAACGTTCAGTAACAAAGAGAAAATTCATAAAAAATTGTTTCCACCTCATATAAAGAATAGCTCTTTTTTGGTAAAAGCCCCCTTACTCTATAAACATTAATATTGCAGCTTAAATATTTTAAGGAGTAATCCATCAGTTAAGGCAGAAAACCTAGTAAGAAATGAGCTTCCCTAAATATAGGGGCTACTGCAAACATCCCTTGTAGCAAAGCCAGTCTGGCTCAAGGATAAGCTTTTCTCTGCTCAGCCTCACATTTGAAGTAACAACAGAATATTGTGGAAAGCATGCCATGCTGGGACTTAGGACACTTAGGGGCTAGTCTCACTCTGTCTTACCATTATGTGACCTTGGGTAAGTCACTTCCCATCTCTAGACCTCTCTTTTCTTGCCTATAGAATGGAGCTGAATTACATGATCTCTAGATCCCTTTGAATTCTAAGATCACATGAAACGTGGAGTCACCCTAACTGCAAAGTCTGAATGCACAGTCCTCCACAAGACTGCCTTCACTCCTGACACCAACAAAAAGTTCAGAGATTCCCCAAAACCACCCTCAGATTTGACAATTCTTTGGAAGGATTTACAGAACTTATTGAAAGCTATTATACTCACAGGTGTATTACGGAAAAGGATACAAGTAAAAAATAAACCAAAGGAAGATGCATAGGATAGAATCTGGGAGGGTTCTAAACACAAAACTTCAGTTGTCTTCAGGATGCCTTAGCCTCCTGGCATCCATATGTGACAATAACACAGGACGGATTCCCAATCAGGGAAGCTCACCTGAGCTTTGGTGTTCAGCATTATTTTGGGGTCTCATTTCATAGACATTGATTGATCAATCACCTGGTAGAACTCAATCTCCAATTCCCCCCTTCCTAGAGGTCAGGTTAATACCATGTGGCCCAAGGAGCCCACCATGAGTGACCTCAGTATCATACACTATAAGGTGTGGTCTAAGGGGGCCCCCACCATGAATAACAAAGATACTCCTATCACTCAGGAAATTCTAAGAGTTTATAGGTTACCTCTCAGGAATGGGGGACAAAGGCCAAATCTCTCTTTGGGTAAGGACAAAGTCTTTATTATATACATAATTAAATTAAATTAGCAAGTAAATTCTCAAATGCTTCCAGCCCTTTGTGAGCTAAGGCCATGCCTCAATTCATCTGTGTTACTACTGACTTGCACAGGACTAGCCCAAAGTTTATACTTAAATTAGTTAATAGAGTTAGGGCTATAGTGATGAATGAGATACAGTTTGTGTCCAAGAGTTATTTATATCCTAAATTGAAATCATGACTAAATTTATAGAGGTCATCATCATTTGTGTCTTGTATTCTCTGTTAGCTTCCTTCTGAACCTTTTGCCTTCACCCAGGCCACCCAAAAAACAGAAGACAATCAACAGTATGCCATACTTGGCAAAAGCTGAAACTTGGGCTTGAAGTCATGACTATACTGGTCATATTTCCACCTCCCATTTCTCCCTGATAATAGCACCTTTCCATTGGTCACCTTTCCATTTAGTCATCATGGCTTCAGTTCCATGAGACTGTCAGACCAGATTGCCTTTGTATTCCCACTGTCACATCTATCAACTTACCTGAACCTTTACCCACATGAATCTGCTTCTAAGGCCCACTCTCTATTGGTGATCTGGATCCCACTTTTTTGCTTTCAAGTATTCCCTCTCTTCTCCATCTACAATTTCTCCTTTTCCAGAAGATTATTATTTCAACACACAAATATCTCCCACTTAAAAAATAAAAAACAAAGACTTTCCTCAACTCCTGCTCTCTTCCAGCTACTGTCCCATTTTTCTGTTCCTCTTCACAATAAATCATCTTGAGTTGTCTTAGTCACCATCTTCCCTTTATCATATCAGATTTTCTTTTCAACCCATTCCTATCAGTATTCCACTTCTACCATCCCACTGAAATTACTCTTGTTAAAGTTACCTCCTCCGTTCCTCCCTCCCTTCCTCCCTCCCTCCCTTCTTCCCTCCCTCCCTCCCTCCTTCCCATCCTTCCTTCCGTTTCCCTCTCTATCCTTACCTGCAGCTCCTGAGTTTTTTATTTCTTTGATTCTAGAAGAGTACCTAAAGGAGGCTGGAGTGATTTGGGTGGGGGAGGTGAGTAGAGGGTACACCTTGCCTTATTGTCAGCCAGCCCCATAGCCTAGAATGGGTAAATCATAGAAAACAAAGTCATAAAAGTGGGCCCAGGCCAGCTCCTGTAACCAGTTTAAAGGAATAGGGGTAGGAGTATGAGAGGCACTGGCTGTGTCTCTGAAAGCAGGGAGGTGAGTGGCAAAGCTGGTGACAACTTAGCCTCAGCCTGGCTTGACTGCCTACTCTGGGGCTGCCTATTGACATTAGTGTTTTAGAGAGACAGTTCTCAAGGTGGCAGTGACACCTGGTGGCCAGTGATGGCCAAAGCCTCCGGGTCTGTATGCCCTGCTCTCCCATCTACCCTCATATTCACTGACCCCATGGGGCGTGTCATCTGGGATCTGAGCTTAGCCTTACATCCTGAGGCCTTGGAGAGGCGTGGGCTGCTTCTGAGACTCACATGAATCAGAGAAAGAACATCAAGTAGAGAGTTCAAAGCTTTTAGGTCATGCCAATAGAAGTGGCATCCTAGTGCTCGCCTTCACGTAGCTAATCTTTTTTCAGTTCCACTGCTCCCACTCTTTTTTTATTTTTCTATAAAATCTTCTAAGGCCAAAGGGCTGAATAGCTAATGCAGGGAATTTATATACCAATGGGCTTTCTATTTGGCTTTGGGTTAGACCTATGAGGAGTGATTCTAAGACTCAGCCTTTGGAAGCATTAATACATGTATGGTGTCCGGGAGGAAGACAAACCTCTTCCCTTACCCTGAACTGCTCATATCACACTTGCAATGTTTTTTCCAGTCTGAAGGTTATAATATACCAAGGATAAACTCTAACTCTAACTGGGTCACTTTCTAAAGGAGAGAAAACCAGGAGGTTGAAAGCATTTGGCAAACATATTTTTTAAGAGTTAAAGTTGCTGCAGTTGAATAGTAATAGTCTCAAGGAGCCCAGGATTTAATATTTTCTGCTTTCTGATAGCTGTCATGATATAGACCTGGTGCCAAAAGGCAAACCTACCCACTGGAAGATAGGGGTAAACTCTGTAACAGTGGGAGAGAAATTGGCTCCTCTGGGAAGTAGTGTGACTGCCACATCATTGCTGATATTCAAACAGGGGCAGGATGAGCCACTTGTCAGGGACATTGTAAAAGGGTGGGCTAGGGGCTAAGGCTATCGGAGCAGGTAACTTTTAAAATCTTCTTCCAGATCTGAGATGCTGTGATTCAGGCCATGTGCTAGCCACAGACCTGGGAAAGGCAGTAATGAGAGTTCAGAAATGAAGGACTGAGACCTAGTAACCTATGGTCTCTGGTGGGACATTCTGCCAATCCTTTTAAACTGGCTCTCTGGTCTAAAGAGATACCAAAAACATTTCCAGCCAGGTCTTTCCAGCCACAAAGCCTTGAAAAGATGAGGTCTTTTGAGTGCAAGGAGACCAAGACTTAGAAAGTTGTTTCATTGTAGTCTGAATAGCCATGCAGTTAGGGAGGGAGCACAATTCAGATCCCAACCATGGGGTTAAGAGAGATTCTCTTAGCTTAAAAGAAGTAAATTTAGGACAAATGAAAGGCCTTCCTGCTTCCCACAGCAGAACTGGCTTTAGAGAATTTATTCCCCAGTGAGTATAAACTGAAAATCTGAGGAGATTCGAGGCAGATTCAGATAAAGTCACTAGTGACTAGATCCCTTAACAGACTATTAAGAGAACTGACTATTTTGGGGCTGACTTAACTTTTTAGGGACATTTTTAATCACTTGAAGCTGACATTCTGACCTTGAGTGACCTGGCCCTCAGTGCTCCCTGCCTGGGACATTTCTTATGTCCTTAGGAAATCACTGATTATGGGAGAGCCCCAGTCCAGGAGATGAGCTCTGCTCTCAGAACAGCCATTCCCCTCACAAAAGAAGGAAGAGGAGCTCATCCTTGGGCACCTTTTATATAACCTTTCAGAGGAAGGAAGGTGGGCATTGGCAACTGCAGAGGTGATCCCAGAAAGATCCCTGGAAACATGCTGTTCCCCTTGCTCTGACTGAACCTACAACCTTCTGACCACATTCCTTCCTGCTGCCTCATTCCCCCTAGGGTCCTAGACCGGGAGAGCGGGGCCTAGGGGAGCTGATCAGAATAGTTCTGTGGTGTGACCAGCAAGGAGCTTGGCCTGGCCTCTTTCCTGGGGCCAGACCCTGAGACCCTTTCCTAATTTCCTGTCTCAGATATGCTGAGCAAGGCCTTCCTCCTTGGTGGGGGCAGCTGGACCCAGGCCAACAACTCTCAAGAGTTGAGTCATGTAATGTCTTTCCTTCCTCAGCTTTCCACCCTGCTGGGACCTCAGATAGTAGCTCCTATCTCCCAGCTTGTCTGCTGAAAGCCACAGGATAACAAATTAAAGGTGTCTTTGACAAAAAACCCACAAATCTTCATCATGGGCTTAGTTTCTCTATCAGACCAGTAATTTACTTTCCAATAACTTCAAGAGCAAATATTTACTGTTTCTGAAATGACTTTTCTGTATTTTCAGAGACCTTGCTGGCTGGAATAGATGAGCAAGGAATGTAGTCAGTGATATGCAGAGAGCATGGTATAGCTTAGCCCAGAATCTCCTACATACTCAACTACTATGCACCAGGTGACAGGAAGCCACCCAACAATATCTTCTCCATTGATGCATGAAATCCTACCACTAGAGATTCTTTCCTTTGGATTGATATTATTATTTAAATAATAGTGATGATGCCAACTTATATAATTACTTTGCTAGCACTTTAGAGTTTATAAAGCACAGCCATTATTTTGAGTCACACAACCCTAGGTAAGAAGGTTTGGGCTATTTCTATCTCTGTTTCACATCAGCAAAGAGAATACAAATGATTTGTCCAAGGTCATACAGCTTATAACAAGAGAGCTAGATATTCTGGTCCCTAGCCCTATAATACCATGCACTGTTCCCTTTTGATGCTCCTACTAGAGTACAGGGGATGGTAAGAATGGATAGAGCTGGGCCTTTTGACTCTTGACCCTGTATAATGGAAAACCTTGCTCTCCTCCCAACCTGAAGAAGTCTCTGAGCATCACCAACTCTTATCTTCTTCTTGACTTCTCTCATCATTAAAGCCCTGTGGATTCAGCATAGCAGGATACTAGCTCAATCAGCTTTGATGGAGTGCAGCTGCACATTCTCCTTGCCAAACCCCTCAAAGCCTGTGTCTGCAGGTCATGTCTGCTCAGGCCCAGTAGCCATGGGGTCTTTCTGGGCCCAAGCCTCTGCAGCTATGAAGGGCTTGTCCCATTTCTCAGACACCTAAAGAACTGAAAAATTCATGAAAGAATTAATGGAAGCCTAGAGCCAGTAGAGTCTGTAGAAGTCATCTGCTTGCAATGATATAGCACCTCTGACCAGAGGTTGTACAGACCCTGCTTAAATATCTCTAGTCCCAGGAGACTCACTGCTACCCAAGCTAGCCCTTGATCTTGTTCAGAGCTTGTACATTTGACTAACTTAGTCCTCAGTGCTTTCATAGTTATCTCATTTAATCTTTACAACCAGCCCATTTGGGAAACGGAGACTCAGAGATTAAGTAACATCAAATTCACATCAGGAAAGATGTCATTTCCACAATTCTCACCATCCTATCTGCTCCATGTACCCATTTTATTCCACCTGAGTCCCCCTTAAAAGAGATACCCAGAACTGGTTGCAGTGTCTCCTTGTGAAGTTTATCAGCCTAAAGAGCAGTGGACTTGTGATCTCCCCTTTTTGAGACACTGATGAACCACCAGCTGCATCATATTTTTGGAAGCACTATTACAAACTGACACCCTCTGAACTTGTTGTTAGTCTCTAAGCCCAGGGTTATTGGGTTTTTTCTTTATGCTGTTAAAAGGCCATTTATCCCCCCTTCTCTTGTGGGTGCGTCTGGGCACAAGCGTTGGACTTCACATTCTTACCTGTTTAAGTAAACCCAACTTCCTGAGGGAAACTGCAGCTCAGTCTGGCCATGAGTTCCTGCTGTGGGCTGGCTACAGGCCAGACTTTGGCAGTGACGCCAGAGTGGCCAGACTTCTCTGGAATCTGGCATCCCATGAGGCTCTTGGTGACTGGAGACAGATCTCATGGTAGCCAATCCCCACAGGGAATAGGCCCTCAGCTCCAGCAGATGGAAGGCTTGTGCGTGGAGGCAGAGAGTCTCAGCCTGGCATGGGACAGTCCTAGGGGACTCTCCTCCCGCCTCCTATTGCCCCTGGGAAGTCCTCAGTCCATAACCTCGGTGGAGCTGAGGACAGAACTCCCAAGGCGCCAGACAAGGGTGGCCAAGGCACATTCCCAGGCTCCAGCCCAAAAGACTACCTCTGGGAGCTCTTCCCTTTAAGCTTTGGGAATGGAACTTTTGGGTTCAGCGCATCTTTGAGTATCTTATTTGTATACTTCTGTGGCTGAGGAGAGCTGGGGCCAGCCTTCATGGTATGATTACTCCTGTCAGTTCCTTCTGTAAAAGTCTGGAGTTCTCCCATTAGAGTTTTATATATAGGATTTTAAAGGTTCTCCTGGAATCATAGAGTCTCAGGATTGGAAGAAACTGCGGTGTTCATCTAATCTATCTCATAATGAAGGAATATTATCTGCAACATCTTTGTCAGGCAATTCTCTAGCTCCTACCTGAAGATGCCTACTTCCCAAAACAGCCATTTGCACTGTTTTTACTGTAGAAAGTTCTTCCAATAAGTGAAAGTCTGCTCTTCTGGAATTTCTGCCCATTGACCCTGGTTCTGCCCTTGTGCTCTATGTTCCTCCATAGAGGAGAAACGTATGGAGGAGGACATCTTAAAATGTTCTTGTCCAATGTCCACAGTAATTCACTGGCAGTCACAGCAGTGAAGCCTTGGGGGAGGGGCTGGCAAGAGTCAGTCTAGTGGCTCCACAAAGTATATAAATTTTGCTGTTTTTCATCTGAATATCTCTCTCAGGCATCAAGGCCATGACACTGACGGCTTGTCAGGGAGCCTAGGGAAGGATTGTAACATTACAACAGAATAAAGTCTCGGAAGCCCTGGACTGGGAGCACACTGCAGGGGGTATTCCATCATGGGAGTGAGACCTAGGAAACAATGGAACTTCCAAGGAAAAGGCCTCTTAATATTACCATCCCAGCATCTGTTGTATTTTATGTAGCACCTACTGGGGCCAGGTGCTTATCAATATCTAGATAGATAGATAGATAGATAGATAGATAATCAATCTCACTTTATATCACAAAAACCTTTTGAAGAAAGACAGGTGCAGAGGAGCAAAATAACTTGCCCAAGGTCACAAAGTTAGTAAGTGGCAGGTTTAGATTAACCAAAGGCCTTCCTAATCGAAAAGCCCAATTCCTCAGTCACTCTGCTACCCAATTTTAAAGTAGACCTAGATGGCTGTGTGTGTGTGTGTGTGTGTGTGTGTGTGTGTGTGTGTGTGTGTTGCTCAGATGGGTATTAACCCCAGGCCCATCTGAGCATGTCAGGAACGCAAGTTAAAAAGCAACCCTGGTATCTTGTGCTCCCATTTCCAAACATTATATCCTGGCCCCAGACTTCTCATCCAGTTGGCAGCCAGGTTAAGAGAAGTAAAAGATCTTAATAGGAAAGAACTGTTGAGGCTTATGTGTCCTAAACTTGGCTGGTTAAATAGTCTTGATGGAAGCAATTACTGCTGCTTTGAGGCTTGTTTGGACTTTACATTCTGTGCCTGATATATAGGCACGTGTAGCAGGCCTCGAGTTTAATTCCCTAACCAGAGCATTTTCAGAGCTGCTCACCAGAGTTGATACCAAATAAAATATGGCTTAACATCTAGGGTTTACCAACATTTTTCTCTTAAAAGACTTATATTCTGCTTCATTTTGGATTTTCATTGTAGTTGTTGTTGCATGTTCATTTACTTAACAGGGTTTTTACTAAGGACCTCTTATATGCTTGGCCCTGTGCTTAATGATGTTGGTAAAATGACGATAGTCTTGAATATTCAAAAATATTCCCAATTCTATTTTTTAAAATATATTTTTATGGATTTTGGAGAGAGAGGAAGGGAAAGGGAGAGATGGAAACAATTGGTGAGAGAGAAACATCAACATCAATCGGCTGCCTCCTGCATGCCCCCTCCTGGGGATCAAGCCCACAACCCTGGACATGTGTCCTGATCCAGAATCGAACTGGCGATTTCCTGGTACATGGGTCAAAGCTCAATCACTGAGCCACACTGGCCAGGCTCCCAATTCTATTTGAACTTCTAAAAAATGCTCACTTGAGGATATATTTATTGGTTTGAGAGAGAAAGAGGAAGGGAGAGAGTAAGAGAAAGAGAGAGGGACAAACATCAATGTGAGAGAGAAACATCAGTTGGTTGCCTCCTATATGCATCCTGACCGGGGATCAAACCTGCAATCTAGGTATGTGCCCTGACCAGGAATCGAGCCCTCAACCTTTTGGTGTGCAGGATGACATTCCAACCAATTGAGCTATCCGGCCAGGCTTTTTTTTTTTTTTTTAATCCTAACCTGAGGATATTTTATTAGAGAGAGGAAAGGATGGGGAGAGGGAGAAACATCGATTGGTTACCTTCTGAATGTACCCGACCTGGGATTGAACCTGTGAGCTTTCAGTATACAGGGACAGCGTTCCAACCAACTGATCCACACCAGCTAGGGTGCAGCCAGAGCTCTTTTAACTTTTTAATAAAGAACTCCCATATCAGGCCATATATCCCAACTTTTCCTTGCGGGGAGGGCCGGGGGGGAGGACATTGTTAGGAATTAATGAGAAGATGAAGATACATAGTCCTTGCCCTTAAGGATTTGGCAGTTTTCTTAGAAGCATCATCCCAGTCTTCAGGATAACAAGATAGCACTGGAAATGTCCCCTTCAGTAGTATAAGTCTCCTAAATGCTATTATAGGATTTCAGAGAGGAGATGACAGTCAAAAAGAGGCAGTCAGAAGGGGAGATTTCATGGATAGGGTAGAACTTGACTTAGACCTCCATACACTATGGAGTGGCCTAGACTAGAGAATAAACAGTGAGGGCTCAGGCCTGATGGGAGCCGGTGTGTTTAGGACATGAGGGAGAGAGAAGGCTAGCAGGGTCAATTCCAACTATGCTGATGAAAGTTCCTGATGTCAGCCTCAAGAGTGTAGATGTTATTCTGTAAGCAATGAAAAGAAAAGGTGAGCATCAGACTGTCAGGGCTCACAGTCCAGTTGCATTAGCCACCACTGTATGACCCTAGACAAATTACCTGACTTAGATGTGCCTCAGTTTCCTTATCTAAAATTAGGGGTATTGATAATAGCATCCATATTATAGAGCTGTAGTGAAGTTTAAGGTAAATGCTGTATAAAAGTGTCCATGTTACTTAGCATATGTATAGTGTTAATTATAAATTATTTAGAGCATTAGAGTTAGGGAAGGAGTTTAGAAGGATAAGTAGCCATGGAGTAGATAGGTTGGAGAGGGAAGAGATTAAAGAATGAGGAGACTGTTTTGGTAGTCTAAGCAAGACATGATATAGGCCTGATCAGGGTTGGCCAAGAGAAGATGGTGAATTTTGGATGCGATGAGGGAAACATGATGGGTCTTTTTTTTATATATATATATATTTTATTGATTTTTTACAGAGAGGAAGGGAGAGGGATAGAGAGTTAGAAACATCGATGAGAGAGAAACATCGATCGGCTGCCTCCTGCACACCTTCTATTGGGGATGTGCCCGCAACCAAGGTACATGCCCTTGACCAGAATCGAACCTGGGACCTTTCAGTCCGCAGGCCAACACTCTATCCACTGAGCCAAACCGGCTAGGGCACATGATGGGTCTTAATGGCTGACTGGAGGCAGTGGTTCTCTAGCTAGCTTATTGGGTGTGGGTATTTCAGTGCCTGGGCTCAGACCAAGACTTGCTGATCTCATGAGAGTGCTTGGAAGAAAGGGAAAGAAGTGTTGATGTTCTTGCTGTGATCTTTGAGAAACTGGGGATTATAGGTATAAGGCAGTGGTCGGCAAACTGCGGCTCGCAGTTTGTTGACTAATGAGTTTGCCGACCACTGACCTAGACTCTCGATTCCAATAATTACAGGCTGTTGTTGTTCCTTGTGATTAAGCCCCTATCACAGTGGTCGGCAAACTCATTAGTCAACAGAGCGGCAAACCACGGCTCGCGAGCCGCAGTTTGCAGACCACTGGTATAAGGGATGCCCTCTGATGTGTTGGCACTAAGGACATTTCAAAGGCTCCCTACCTCCTTCTATCTGAAATTCTTAGTACAACAGTTTTAGGCATCACTGTTATTAAAAGACCATGATACTAGAAAGGGTAACACTTCTGCTCTCCTGGCAGTAGAGCTGAAAATGGGCTTCAATAGGCAGAAGAGAAGATAGATGGCCAGAATTGGAGCCCCATGGGAAATGGGGAACAGGAGGAGAAACAATTTTAATGTGGGAGTAGGGCTGGGGGGGCATGTCACAAGGGGAGAGGAGCACTAAAAGAGGAAGTGGGAGAGTGCTGAAGACATACTCAGCCCATTTCACAGCCTTGCCTCAGAAGCTCCCTCTCTGACATCACCATCGGCACACTTGGCAGCCCTCCGGCTTTAGAGAGCATTTCCCCTATGCTGAATTCAAGCTCCAAATGCTCACCGCCTTTCATACAAATGTTAGACAAACTGAAGTCACATGCATGTTTAATCCTATTAGGGCATAATCAGAATCACAGCTGGGAGGAGAGGAAGCATGGGAGTGGAGCCATGTTGTTGGGTAAAATGTAATGATGCTGTTTGAAAGGAAAACAGCTTGGCCTTGAGCACTTTTACAAACATGAATATCATACTCCTTCCCTCTGGGTAAGAAAGGTTCTGGAAAGCAAACAACTGTCCCCTCCTTCAAGTCCCTCCCTGTGGGAATTGTAGCCTGCCCAAAGAGTGGCTCTGACCCCCGAGTCCGCTCCAGAGCTGATCCCACCCTGGAGTTAACTCCACGTGAGAAGAGAGCCAAGTGAGGCTGGTCACCTGGTCCAGGGTCCTCCCTGCTCCCGCCCACCCCACCACCACCACCACCACTACATCTTCAGTCCCTGGAATCGCTGAAAGCACAGCCTGCTCTTTGGAGTTTGGTGTTGATCCTTCCCTTTTCTTCAGGAAGCCAGGCCTGTGAGTATGAGCGGAAGCTGGACATCAGGCAGATCACATAGAAGAAACCAAATGCTGATGGAAGACTCAAAGCTTCTTATAAGTCTTAAAAGGGATGAAATGAAAAAGGGGTGGATACACTGTGTATCAGAGTAGTTCTAAGCCCCAGACTGCCTACACCTGTGTGCCAGCAACAGCCTAGATAGACTCTAGAGGCTGAAAATTATTTCTGAAACAGCAGAAGCCTCGGGACCAGATCCCACAGATCCCACTGCAGCCATACTACAAAGCCACAGGGCTTCTCTTTGGAATCTGCTTAGAGTTTTCTTTTTATCTCTTTTACATTTTTGTCTTCCAGAGTGGAACACTTAAGGATCCGGACTCGAGCAAGACCCCACCTCAGCGGCCAGCCCCCCAAGGTTGTTTACAGTATATTCTCGACTGTAATGGCATTGCAGTAGGGCCAAAGCAAGTCCAAGCTTCTTAAAGTGATTGGTAGTTAATTTTTCAAAGCAGAAATTTTAAGCCAAAAAAATAAATAAATAAGGAAAGAAAGGCAAGTGGGGAGGGAAGCAATTCGACCTCCCATTGGTGCCGTTTCTGCGTTCTTTCAATGCTGACTGGACTGTGTTTTTCCTATGCAGTGTCAGCTCCTCTGTCTGGGTGTTTACCTGTTCCTGTTCGTGCTTGTAATGCTCACTTATGTTTCTCTGTATAACTTGTGATTCCAGGGCTGTTTGTCAACAGTGTACAAAAGAATCGTGCCTCTCCCAAGTCCAGTGTGACTCTACCTTCTGGGTGGTTTGATATATTTTTTAAAGTATTACATAATGTGGGGTAAAATAGGACTAGGGGATGGACAGGAGAGAAACAAAGACCACAGAAATAAAACCCAACTCCACTCCTCCTTCTCTCCTCCTATAACCCCTCCTCCTCCCCCCTCCAACCCCCACCCCATCCAGGCTCAGATTAAACCACCCCCACCCCACCCCCTGCTTACCTCCATGAATGTGCTTGGGATCTTCAATGAACTGTGCTTTTTGCTTTCTTTCTGCATGACTAGATAGAAGTTTAAGAGATTTCCAAGGTCTAATTTCCATAGCTTCATCCGTTGAATCTGAAGCCATCACCTTTTTCTCCATTTGCTAAAATTTGGTGCAGTTTGAGTATATGTGAATATGCTGGCTGTGCCTGTAGAATTCTTGTGTTTTCAGTGATGACATGAAACATAAAGAAGAAGCTATTCTAGGAATGTGGTTTGTATTTTACATCCCAGTGTACCCTTTGTTTTTATTATTAAATAATTAACTTTGAGATTAGAAAAAAAAATGGGGCCACCAATGTGCAATATCCAGGTGAACTTGTGAGTATTTTCTGTGTTGATTTCAGTCCTCCCAAGTTGTTTCTTCTTTGCTGCTGTTTCTGAATTGGCCATGTGTGTGCTTTTGTAGAACTGAGGCTGTTTTGTATTCACAAAGCTTGACCTATGTACAGAGATGATTCTTTAGCAATTTTAGACATAGAATGCAGGGAGCTACTAAAAGTCTGGGAAGGATTCGGGCCATTCTGCTCTTGGCCTCTCCTGAGGCATCATAACACGAGACCGAATTTAAAATGTCCCATTTCACTTGAGTCGGTACAATGCCTTCAGAACTCTGAGGTGGACTCCTGCTTTAGTTTTCTGCTGTTATGAGAGCCCTCTGGAGTCTAAAGTATAAAGAGCTTTATCTTTCTTTTTTTAAAATATATTTTATTGATTTTTTACAGAGAGGAAGGGAGAGGGATAGAGAGCTAGAAATATTGATGAGAGAGAAACATTGATCAGCTGCCTCCTGCACAATCCCTACTGGGTATGTGCCCACAACCAAGGTACATGCCCTTGACCGGAATCGAACCTGGGACCCTTGAGTCCACAGGCTGACGCTCTATCCACTGAGCCAAACTGGTTAGGGAAAAGAGCTTTATCTTTCTAGGGAAAAACTGTCTCACTCGATGTTACCTTGTGTGTGTTTGGGGCAAAAGCTGCACAGCTGTGGCTCTTGAAGAACCCTCACCAATTCTCTTTCCTCCAGTACTCAGCTCCTGGGCAGTGATGAGGCAGTTAATTAATGCAGGCCTCGGGTTCAATGCCTCATCTTGCCATCTCCTGGCCAGGCTGGGAATGGGCACCGAGTGGCCTCCTCTAGCATCATGGTTCATGGAAGTTCATGCCAGCAGTTTGCCTTTCAGAAGAAGTGCTTCTGGCTCTACTTTTACATTCCCTTTCACTTCTATACTGATATGTCACTGTTCTGGATTACCAGGTCTGAGGAATAACTAGTGTTGGTAGTATGTAACATGATTTATGTGTCAAGGGGCACTGCTCTGATTTCTCCTTGGGTTGCTGGCAAATTCAGAGGCTACAGGGAAATACACTGAGTGTGAATGTGCTTGTCTCTGATCCCTTCTTTAGATGATGATGGTAATCGATCTGTTGTAAATATATACATATATGCATTTACACTCTTTCAGGTGAGTTGCCTAAGAATCAGGCCCTTCAATACCTCCCAATCTGATCAAATGATAGAAAGGAATAAAGCAACATTTCCCCGAATGGAGGAATTTCTTTCTTTCTTTATTATTTTTGTCCAAGTGGTGAGCTGATAGTGGTGTTGCTTCTCTGCATGTTGTCAGTGTGAACATTCAGGTGCTTTTCATGTGACATTTGTGAACCACAAACACAAAGTTGCTATTTGAATTCAGTCAGGTTCCAGGGTGGTATCAGCCAAGGTCTCTCAGGTGGGAGAGAAAACTGCCAAACACAAGTAGACAGCTTAACCTGACTGTCATGTGACCTCAGGCAGCATGCTAAGGGACAACTCTATGGCCTGGGGGACATACGCATCGCAGTATAGGATTGCCATTCAGGTGTTTTGTACCCATTTCTTTTCTGATGTTTTCCCCTTTTTTTTTGTACTGACCCAGCGTGAGAACCTCAGCTAATGCTGGAAGTGTGATTGAAGTACCTCTCTTTTGTGACTCTCTTGTACAGCTTAATGTGCAATAAAGGAAAAGTTATATCTGTCTTCAGTGTTAAGTTGTAAAGTTTCTGGCTATTCAAGCATCTCTGTACAAGGTGGGAAAGCTTTCAGATTTCTGGTACAAGATGCTGAGCTATCAACGTGAAATATTTTATAAGAAGATGTTAATACAAATAATAACAAACTTTTAAAAGGCAAAAACTGGTTAATATGAAATAATCTGCTAACCTGTCATCTTCGCTTGTTATCTAATTTGAACCTGGGAATTCTTAAACATGAAAATTTCCATTTATTCATTCATTTATATATTTATGTGTAACTAACCCTAGTATTAATTGTTAATTGATGATAAAGTGGATAATTGATAACTGGTGATAAATGGGCCAACAGTCATGGGTGCACAATGGTATAGACATAGAATTTTGCCTCTCCAGAGGGTACAGATGTTCTGGTGTTTCTAGAAAACTAAATTACAACACAACTTTTAGCTGCCATTGAGTTTCTATAAACCATCCCTTCCAGTAGGCCCATGGATTGGACACTGAGATTTCGACTGAGAAATTGGATCTCTAGGCCAATTATGTGTCATTTCTATTAGTCTAAATGTGCTGATGGGAACATGTTTTGACTCCTGACTATAGTAACCATCCTCAGCAAAATCAGAGCCATTGGTACCACACTTACTGTCTATCAATCTCCAGAGGAAGGGTGACTTTTTTCTTTCCAGACCACAGATGGTTTTCTGTCTCATGCTGGGAGAAGGGTATCCTGGTCCTCTTTGAGGGGGTGGAAGTGGGGGAGTCTTCTTTACCAGGTGGTGCCCACAACATCTCCAGGGGAAAATGGGGCTTGGATTTCTGTAGAATTTTACCATACTCACCTGAGAAGGACTGGAGCCCCTGAGGATGGTACTAAAAAGCAAAAGAGTTACTGGAAACAAAAGATTTATCTTAGTCATGGCCATGAGCTAATACTAAAATGAAGCCCTGGCGGGGTGGGGTGTGGGAATCAGACACATGTAGACTCAGAGCAGGACGAAGGCTAGTTCCATAAAACAATGTAAGTCAGTGATTGTCAATGATCGTAAAGCACAGAATACTTTTTGAAGAACTTTCTCATCTATTACCATCTTTGAAACACTACCATCTTAAAATAAAACTACAAGTAGGCCTTATTTTTTAACAGTTTTATGGTTAGAAACACAGAGGCCCAGAAAAGTTTCCTGACTTGCTCAAGGAGTCACTGATAGACTATGTCTTGAGTTTTCTGATTCCCAGACCACAGCTCTTTACACTGCCCTGTACTGTGTCTGCTGTGTGGAACTTGAGACCTCGTAGTAAACCATGAGGAACCTCTGGGGAAGAGAGGTGGGGTCCCTCTGGTCGGCGGGGTCTTCTGTAGAGAGATCACTTTTGATTGAAGCCGCTCATCCCATGGTTTCTTCCCTGTCCCCCCTGACTTCTGCTGTGACTGAGGTGCTGTGTCTTTGAGGAAAAAGCAAGTAGTGGCAATGTATGAGGGTAACCAGGTACTCGCTCTGGAGTCCTTCAGAGCCTCGGGTGGCTTCTTGATATGGAGCTTAACCTTTCAGTAATTAACCACACCCTTTGAGACATAGATTTTAACAAGAAAACCCTTTGGTATGGTTAAATTATGAAGTTTTTCTTGTACTGAACCTAGGGGGCCCTGGGCAACCCCAAGGAATGCAACCCCCAGGCAAGGTGCTGCCTCCACGCCGACTCCCCCGTGGACCATCAGTGCCACCTTCCTCCTCTTCCTCCTCCTCCTCTTCTTCCTCCTTCTCAGCTCCTCAGCTGCCGGGCGGCCCCACCACCCACGGAGATGCACCCTCCAGCAGCAGCTCCCTGGCAGAGGCCCAGCCACCCCCGGCTGCTCCACCACAGAAGCCCCAGCCTCACCCACAGCTCAAGTAAGAGACAACTCAGCAGCTGCTTCCCCTCCCCTCTTCCTGCCCTTCCTCGCAGGCCTTGGGCTCCAGAGGTGCTAGAAAGCACCTTCAGTCAGGCCTCTTCCTCCTCCACAGATATTTTTGTGGGGTTTTTTTGGGGTTTTGGTTTTGGGTTTTATTTTTTGGTTTTTGGTTGTGTGTGGGGGGGTGTTTTTTTTTTTGTTATTGTTGTTGGGGGCCTATTTAGGGTTGATTGGGGAGGATAGGAAAGAGGGAAGTGAAAGTCTAAAGTCTAGCTAGAAGCTCAAACCCTCCCCTTCCTTACTGGGGAGTGACAATAAGGCAGAGATACTACCCCTTCTATTCTTGTACTACCTTAGGGTTTTTTTTTTATTTTTATCCTGTCTCCTATTCTTTTTACCATTTCCTCTCTCTCTCTCTCTCTCTCTCTCTCTCTCTCTCTCTCTCTCTCTCTCTCTCTTTCTCTCTCTCTCTATTTTTAAAAAAATCCTCTTTGCTGCCTCTGACTCACAGTTTACGGTATGTAATCAGCAAGGCTGCCCAGAAGGAAAAGAGAGAAGTAGTTAAATCCATTTCAACTTTTTACTCTCAGAGAGAGGTCAGTTTCTGGTGTGGTCATCTGAGAAGAGCTCAGATAGAGACCCTGAGCAACTGCATCCTCTGGGGTTCTCTCACTCCCAGGAAAAACTCTAGAAGCCCCCATTACACTGCCCTGCTTCAGAGGAAGAACTGAGAACCCCTAGGAAATAGTACAACTGTACTTGAGAAGAACAGCACCTACCTTTTCCACCAGAACCAGAGGTACCTCTCTTCAATTTCCCCAAACAGTACTCTGCATCACTGTCAGCACAGACATCTGCAGCCTTGGGGGATGGTACCCATCTGTGCTTTTCAGAGTAAAATAATGAGAATCTTTAGGGAGGGAGAATAGGGGGCCATAGAATTTTGGAGTTCAAATGAGGCACTTTTAGAGATTGTCTAGCCATCACACAAATGAGAAAACACAGCTCAGAGAGATTAGATTAATTTTCATTTTAAAAGCCACTCTGCTCATTAGTGGCCTAGCCAGGATTAGGACTCAGGGGCTCCAGATGACCACTTTCTCTGGGTTTTCCAATCCTACATGACAGGAGAAGCATCACCCACTCCAGCTCCCCCTGCTCTGGCCAGTGACACATTTCTTATCTCACATGTCCCATAACCTCCCTTCAACCCAGTGTTTTTTTTTCCTGTGTGCTGACTTTTTAATCTCTCCTACCTTCTCAGTAGGCAATTTTGGCCCCAGTTTGAGGGCAGATTTTTGGGTTGTCACTACTTAAGTTGTTGAATAACGCTAGCCTCTGATGTGGAAGGCTTATACCCAGTCCCTCAACCTGTGCATGCAAAGGAGTCCCCCTTCCCAGAGGCCAGCATGTTGTGGCTCATCTCTAGCCTAATGAAAGGCAGGCATCTGTTCACAGTCACTGCAAGAAGCGAGAAACTGCTCATACTTCTGTATAATGAAGTTTCTGGGGCTGCACCCTGAATTTAAGGGAGGGCTGGGAGTTTTAAGGCACCAGGAAAAAAGTTCTGGAGACAGAAACTGGCAGGAAAGGGACATAGTAGAAATCAAAAAAGAGAGAAGATGGGCCACTGGAGACAGTAGACCTGTATCCTCTTCCGAAGTTCTGGGCTTAGCCTTCCCTCGACCTTCTTGAGTTTTCTTTCTCTGAATTGCTAATCTCTCAAGGGATAAATTAGTCCCTAAAATGTGTGTGATTTTTTTTTTCCAGTAGAAAACTGCCTAACAACCTTATATTGGCCTGATGAGTAGAGTGGTCCCTCAGTGTCCATGGGGGATTGGTTCCAGGACCCCCTGCAGATACCAAAATTTGAAGATGCTCAAGTTCTTTTGTAAAATTGTGTAGTATTTGCATATAACCTATATTTGCATATAACTTACAGCCGGGTATGCTTTCACATCTTCATTCACATGGCTTCAGCGTAGTGTTCGGCTTATGGCATATTCAAGTTTGCTTTTAAGAATTATCTGGGATTTATTTTTTCAAATATGTTTGATCCCCAGTTGGTTAAATCTGTGAATGTGGAGGGCTGACTGTGTCTCTTGCCCCTGGACACCCAGAGCCCCACAGACCTTATACTAGGGGTCCTCTGAGGAAGGCTGCAAACAGTGATTACATCCACTTTAATGCTCAAGGTAAATTGAGCACTAGAGTTCGTGCCAAGCCAAAAGGTTCTTTTGGAATAAAAGAAAAAAGCAGAATATAAAAAGCTCTACAAAGGCCTAGAGATTATTTTACCAAACAACTACATACCACAAATAAAAACCAAATACCAGAGAGGCAATGGCTTGCCTAAGGTCAAGAGTAAGTGAGTGGCAGAATCAAGACTGACTCAGTTCTTCTGATGCTGACTCCACACTACTTGACAATTCATGAAAAAGAGAGGGCAAGAGTCCATGGGCCCCTAGTTGTTACATTTCATCAAAGGGGAAGGGAAGGGTGTGAGTCCTAGATTAGTACTTACCAAGTTGAGGCCTTGGTAATTTAGTCTGCTGGCTCTTTAGCATTAAATAAAAGAAACATCTTTTGAGTCACCCCTTCTTCCTCTTTCCCTTCTCTCTCTTTTTTCCCGTCTTCCTTTTTCTCCTTCCTCTCTCCCTCACTGCCCCCATCCTTTCCTGTTTTAGCAGCAGTGAAGGTGAAGTAAATAGCACAGGAGCCTCCCAGGATAGTGGCAGCACAATCCCTACTGGCTTTCTATCACTGTGGTCTCCCTTGGGTGGGAGTGGGGGTTCCAGTTGTGTATCCTCATGTGATCGTCCTTTCCTAACTTGCTGGGAACACCACCCTCTCACATTCTCTCTGGTTTTTATCTTCAAGCAAGTCGCAGTCCCTGACAAATGCCTTCAGCTTCTCTGAGTCCTCCTTCTTCCGGTCTTCAGCCAATGAGGATGAAGCCAAAGCAGAGACCATCAGGAGCTTGAGGAAGTCCTTTGCCAGCCTCTTTTCAGATTAGCTCTTCAGACACGTGGGCACCTGGCCTAACCGGGAAAGGCATCTGAGACATTTGCCAACAACAGTCAGCCACGTTTGGTAGTGATGTCCCATGACCTTGACTTGTGTGGCCCCTTCCTCTGCTCCATTGTGCTAAGTGATGTGCAGCTCAGAAAAGATCATGTGAAGGTCTCAGGGCAGGTGCCTAATCAGCGAGGGGCACCTGACATCAGAGAGAATAGAGCTGCTTTCCTGTAGTTATGAGAGCATTCTCTGAGGTCATCATTTGGTGTGAGTTTAGTGGCCTTATTGTGACAGCGCCATCATGTCTTATTCTTCCTTGTGAAACCAGGACTCCCTTCATTGAGGACTGCTGGTAGCTTAACCTAACTCAGATGCAGAGCTAAGCATGCCCCCTCTCCTTTAGTCAGTGCTGCCTATGTGGGGAGTATATACTTAACCCAAAATATTCTTTGTGTTAGGAACTTACCCACACCTGGATCCCTTGTCAGACACACCTGATTAGCTGTTGAAAACACACCTGCCCAGCACATGAGATTCCTTGACTGCTGTCATAGTGAAGCACCTTTAGTCTACTGATACTGGAGAGAACAAGGATCTGCAGTTTTCCCCTTTCCCTCTCCGGAGTGCAGTTCTTTTGTGTGTGCTGCAGTGATCTTGAGCTCCGAAGCTGCACTGTGGAGAATGCATGACCCTGTAACAGCAGTATATCAAGTTTTGTGTTCATCTCAAAATAAATGTTAAGACATTTGGTGTAATAAAAACAGCAGCATTAACCAGCATTTGATTCAGCCATGAGGTCTCCCCTAAGCTACCCTTTTGACTGAGTGTATGTGAGGCATGTGTGCGTTTTTGGGAGTGCAGGGAAGGAAAAAGTCTAGGAGGGTGAAGCTGTTTGTATTATGTGTGAATGTGTTTCTGTGTGAATGTGATTGTGAGTGTACGACTATTTCCAAGTGAATGAGAGTATGGCTGTCCTTTAGACAACACTTATGCTGGGCTTCCTGACACCTCTCCAGTGATTACATTTCCTCCAGGACATCTGTACTTCCTTCAGTAACTCAGGATTTCTAACAGTTTTACTGAATATCAAGACTTTCTAATAAGCATAGCATCTTTGCCCCCATAGCAGTCAAGTTAAACCTACTTGTTTGGTGTATCAAGCTTCTCAGCTGAAGCCCACATGGTGGTACCAATGAGGCTGGACTGACCTGCCCTGGTGAAAGGGATCCCATAAGCCCCAGGCATCCTGAGGAGGCCTGTGATGGAGGGTGGGCTCTGTGGTTTTCACTCCAGCTTCTTCATGTCTCTGGTACTCAAGAGTATGTTCTCCCAAACCACAAATGCTGTGAGGATAAGTACCACATCTGCACTGATAAAAATAAATCAGTATATTGACATTTTATCAAAATTATTTCCTACACGTGGTACCCATTCTACTAACTCAAAAGAACACTCATCCAAATGCCACTATCTTGCTAACTCTCCTTAGAGTAGATGCTGAGAGGTCAGAGAATGAATTTCTCTGGTGCCAGGGTCTCCTTTCTAACTTAACCATGATTTCAGAGTTCAAGGATCTAGATCTCTACCTTCTTCTTACACTTAAAAAGCAGGAAGTAGAACCTCCCATTAAATGACATCTCCGGGAATGGCAGCTTTCCTCCAACACAGCACATATAATTAGGGAACAAAATACAAACCAAACAAAAGGGTCGGGGGGTGGTTAGGGAATACCTATGCTCAAGGGAATTGATCTTTATGGTTTCTTCTATTTCCAACCAAGAGTCTAGCACTTGTAGTCACTTCTATCCCCCTGATTCCAAATATGTCTTAATAGAATTCATTTAGTTAAAAAGCATTTACTGAGTTTTTAATATAAGTATAAACATTGTGATGAATTCAAGGAAATATTTACTAACATTTCTATAGTGCTACTAAGTTCCAGGCAGAATTCTAAGCACTTAACATTTATCAAATCATTTATTCCTTATAACAAATCTGTATTATAGGTACTATTATTATTTTACAAATGAGAAAATGGAAGCACATCAATTTAATAACTTGCTCAAGTTCACCCAACTGGTTTGTGGTGGAGCTGGAATTTGAACCCAAGCAGTGTAGCAGTGGAGCTCATGGCCTTGACTACTTTGCTATATTTCTTTTACTTACCCTAGCAGAGGGAACAAGATGTAATTGTGTTAAATTGTACATAACATGGCAACAAAATAAGAGATGTACACAAAACTTTTTCACATTTCCTTCACCTATCCCTTGACCTCAGGGAAAGAAAGGATGGGAGAAGGTTGGAGTGCTTGTTACCAGTGTTGACCCCTTATCCTAGAACCATGAGTAACATACACAGTGTATCTTATTGTGATCGAATATAATTCTGGTTCTTGAAAAATTACTCATTCTTCCACATTTAATGTCAGACCAAAAACCACAAGTGGCTTATTTAGAAAATGAGTCAACCCTGGAACTGCTGGGGTGACAAAAAGGGGAGGGATTTACCATAGATCATGCGGCACCCTAGTCCAAAGGACATGTGGATTCTATCCAACCCTTAGTTATGGGGTGGGGCTAGAGGTGGGGGAGTTCCATTCAGAAACAGCCCTCTTGATACATAATAAAGATGGCCTCAGAGACTGGGAAATTTGCCACTTACAACAATCAATAAATATTTGATGAACACCATGATAAAAAACTGATCTAAAGCGGGGATCTCCAAGGGTTGATGACTGTCCATTATAGATCTTGAAACCTTTATAGGTCAATTGTGACCACTGTGCCATCATCTCTATAACTGATGGGGATACCTTACCCACATCTTCATCCCAGATTAATAGAGATAGAACACTTCATCCCTGCCCTTATGAAACTCTCCATCTCCCTGGATCCAGATGAATTAGTAGCGCTAGCCAATTTGGCTCAGAGGATAGAGCGTTGGCCCACAGACTGAAGGGTCATAGGTCCAATTCTGGTCAAGGGCACGTACCCGGGTTGCAGGCTTGATCCCCAGGCCCAGCTGAGTTGCTGTCTTTCTGTCTCTCCCTGTCCCGTCCACTCTCTCTAAAAATCAATGGAAAAATACTTTGGGTGAGGATTAACAACAACAAAAGATTAATTAATTCTGCTCATCATTTATTTGTTCACAACTCTTTATTGTGTTCTTACTAAGCTCAATAAATTCTGTGGGAAGAATATGAAGATGAGTTAAGCAAGGAGTCTGCCCTCACAAAATTTTACAGCCCAGTAAATGGGTAGCATATTAACAAATATTAAGAAGAAAGTGGTAATTGCCCTGGCAGGTTTGGCTCAGTGGATAGAGCGTCAGCCTACGGACTGAAGGGTCCCAGGTTCGATTCCAGCAAGGGCATGTACCTTGGTTGCGGGCACATCCCCAGTAGGGGGTGTGCAGGAGGCAGCTGATCGATGTTTCTCTCTCATCGATGTCTCTAACTCTCTATCCCTCTCCCTTCCTCTCTGTAAAAAATCAATAAAATATATTTTAAAAAAAAAAAAAGAGAGAAGAAGAAGAAAGTGGTAAGCACCATACGACAAATGCAGTCAAAATGTTAGTTTGAAAAAAAAAATTACGGTTGATAAGTATTGGTGAAGATATGGGAAACGGAACTCTTACACGTCGCAAATGGGAACATATGTTGGTACTACCACTTCAGGGAACAATTTGGCAATATCCAATGCACAAACCTTATGACTCAGCAATTTCATTTTTAGACATTCACTCTAGAGAATCTCTTGCACAAGTACTCAAGGAGGCAACTAAAAGAATTAGTCTCAGCATCATTGGTGAAAAATGGAAACAACTGCTGTCTCTTAAGCGGGGAATTAAAATATAAATTGGTTTATTCATAAACTGGAACATTATATAGGAGTTAAATAAAAAATATTTGAGGAATTCAGAAAAGATATGGAAGGAGAATGAAAAAGATGAGCCAAATAAGTGTAAAATGGCCAACAAGCAAGTACATGTTGTTGGTGTCAAGCTGGGGTGGTCAGAGAAGGTGGCACCCTAGAGGTGAGTTGTGAGCAACCCACAGGATAGGGAGGCATATCAGCTAGGGAGAATGGGATGAGTGCACAAAATTCAGTCATTGAATTTTTCAGTTCAAAGTTTCATCTACTTTTATCCTCTCATTTTACAGATGTGAAAACCAAGGCCCAGGCAACTTAAGGAGCTTGTCATGTCATGAAGAAAGTTAGTAGTAGAAGCAAATGAGTCTCAGTCCTAGATGGGCCATTCGGGGCACTGTCCCTTGTGAGGTAAATGTATGGGTTTCATTTCCAGGGGCCCTCCAGAAAGGGAGAGGCTTACAAGAACAGTTCACAGAGGCCAGGGAAGAAATGGGAAGAGACAGTATTGGGCAGTGGAAGGAGCCTAGGCTCTGAAATCAAATTTCAGTTTAAATCCTCGCTTTGCTAATTATTAGCTAATTGACTTATATAATTATAAGTCATTTAGCTTTTCTGGGTCTTGATTTTCTCATCTGTAAATGAGAACAATACTACCTTTCTAGGAGGTTTTCTAAAGATTTTAATGAGTTAATTTATCTCAAGTCTGGTGCTAACAGTGTTTGGCATGTGAGAGGATCATAAAAAATCCTCTCTATCTCATAAAAAGAACACCAGTGTAATCCCCAAAGCCTTTTTGGCTAGGACTCTTCCAGGAGCAGTTAAAGAATGGCCAAGCTTGCCTTAGGGCACTTTCAGCCCAACTGAGTAATGCCTTTTCCTAGGGCTATGATTCTTTTGAGTTGTTTAAATTGAGTTGAGGGTAAACACCTGGGGAGACAAATGCTGCTGCCTAAGCATCCTACTAGTAATGAGGAGTGTGTGTGTGTGTGTGTGTGTGTGTGTGTGTGTGTGTGCACTGCAGCCATAGAAATGACAGCACAAACCCATATGACTCTAATGGATTAATTTTTAATTGTTCATACCATATGATCATTCCTACAGTGGTGTGTGGTTTCCTTCAAACAATTCCTTTGGGAGGCTAAACATTTATTCCAATAAGCCTGCTGCTTATGCTTAGAAAATAATTGCCTTCAAATCTGTAGCCCTCAAATTTGAATTCTGTAACTCTGGGAAGTTCTTTACCTGGGAATCTAGAGATCCCTATACAAACTGTTCTGTGTATTGTATATTTTGGCAGGTCCTCAACACACACACAAAAAGATTAAGAATCATTGCTTCAGGGAGTGAATTTTGATTAAAAAAACAACAACACTTAAAATTCTTTGGGAGTTAACTCTAATGATTAAGCTAAATAAATAATATGTAAGGTTCAAAACACAATGTGGCTATAAATAAGATAATTTTATGTGGCTTGTAAACTGGTTCTAAAGGAAATTAATCCCAGAAAAGGAGTTTCATATTTTTTAATAGTTTCTCTTGAAATAAATGTCAAGTCCCATCAAGATTATTGATTTTGAAGGAGAGAAGATGTATTTCAGCAGGCACATTCTGTTTGTTAAAAGTAACCTTATTGCTGTCAGATTCTCAAGTAACAGACTTATTTAGTATAATGTTTTCTTCCTCAGGTAATCATAATCATTATCCCTTACATTTGTATAGTATTTCACATTTTATACAGCATCTTGCATTTTAAAGACACTATATGGTTTATAAAGCCCTGAATCACCTATACAGTGGTCGGCAAACTGCGGCTTGCGAGCCACATGCGGCTCGCGAGCCACGGTTTGCCGCTCTGTTGACTAATGAGTTTGCCGACCACTGACGTATCATTTTGTTAGAATCTCACAATAGCCCCATGAAGCTATTCTTCGTGATAGGTAACTTCCAGGTATCTGAGTTTGGACTCACACTTGAATGATACTCTTTCTCCTATAAATCTGTTTGGACTTCAAAGTTTGTTGATGAGAAAACAATGCAATTGTTCATTCTCTCTGATGTTCTGATGTTCCCTCCTCTTATTCAATACCCTATCACTCTGAGAATTTGCTTTCTCTCTTGGATATTGAATATTGATATAGTCACACACACACACACACACACACACACACACACACACACACACACACCCCTGCCCACTGGCCTTTATTGTCAGTAGTCTTTTCTTCTGTTTCATACTTCCCCAGCCTATCACCTTCAGGGAAATAACCTGAGAGAGGGGGCAGAGAAGAGAACACCAGAGAGCTCTTCAGGAACCCCACACCCCTGTAAACAAATGCTCCTCAGGGAACATAGCCCCATTTTCATCCACCTCCATATCCATATATATTTTTTGTGATAAGAATTTCCATCCTTCAGCTAACTCTTCCATAGCAGAAAGCCATAGCCACCCCAGTAGTTGTGATTAAATTCAGTGACTGCCTGACAAATCCTGGTTGTACTAGATCCAGTTCTTAAAGGAAGGGAGATTAGTGCTCTCAGATTACTAAGGGGATGACACAGTTTTGGACTTCTTGGATCCACTCTGGAGCTCATGGGTAATCATTTTTGGCAGATAATTGTAAAGAATAGGCCCAGCCGAAACCGTTTTGGCTCAGTGGATAGAGCGTCGGCCTGCGGACTGAAGGGTCCCAGGTTCGATTCCGGTCAAGGGCATGTACCTTGGTTGCAGGCACATCCCCAGTAGGGGGTGTGCAGGAGGCAGCTGATCGATGTTTCTCTCTCATCGATGTTTCTAACTCTCTATCCCTCTCCCTTCCTCTCTGTAAAATATCAATAAAATATATTAAAAAAAAAAAAAAAGAATAGGCCCAAAGAAACCCCCTAGACAGCTCAACCACTCAACATTCTAAGAACCTCAAACCACCTTGAGAACTGAGTGGCTTGGGAGTGGACTGGAATGAGATTTGGGCTGCTCATTTGCCTTTGGAGTTTCACTGAGCTAACACAATATAACTCTTGGGATCTAAAGATACTTTTTATTTGAATATTTGACACCCAAGTAGTAAATTTCTCAACTTATTTTGATATAATATTTATAGCAAGAGGTTATTTCAAGTAGATTATTTCTTCTTAAAGACTGTTCCTTTGTTTTGTCCCCATAGCTATTATTTTGGATTAGGAATTTTATTTATGCCTCTTATTTGCCAGCCTCCTAATTGGGCTTCCTGGCTTCAATCTCTTGCCTATTTCTTTCTTTCTTTGTTTTGTTGTTGTTGTTAATCCTCATCTGAGTATATGTTTTCCATTGATTTTTAGAAAAAGTGGAAGGGAGGGAGGGAGGGGGGTGGAGAGAGAAACATCAATGTGAGAGATACATCGATTGGTCGCCTTCCACACACACCCTGACCAGGGTCGGGAATTGAACCTGCAACCCATTTACTAGTACATGCCCTTGATTGAAAATCAAACCCACTATCCTTTGGTGCTCGGGCCGACACTGTAACCACTTAGCAACACTGACCAAGGCTCTTGCCTATTTCTTTTAAAACCTCTGATTATCGAAATCTTTCAGTGGATCTCCAAGCATAGAGAGTGGGGCCCAAACTCCTTATTTTGGCACTTAAGGTCCCCCTAGAGTCTAGCCTCAATTTATCAGGGAGGGAATATGTCTAGTAGTTAGGTATTTGGGCTTTGGGATCAGGCAAATCTGATTTCAGTACTAGTTCTACCACTTGTTAGCTGTGTGACCTTGGGCAAATGACTAAACTTCTCTAAACCTCAGTTTCCTTACTAGTAACAATTGTAATAGTAATACCTCATATGGCTGTTGTTAGGATTAAATGAGATAATGCATGGAAAGTACTGTATGCAGGTATCCCACACATATAAGGAAGATCCTAATATTTTATTTATTATCATCATTGGTTTTCAACCCTATCTCCTCCTATTTGGCTGCAGCTAAGCTGATATAAAATCCACTGTGCTTTCACATTCTTGCTCTACACATATACTCACTTTATCATTTTCAGCTATCCTCAGCCCCTTAAAAATTCCTTTTCTTATCCTCATCACCCATCCAGATCATATAAATCCTTCAAGGCCCAGCTGAAATATCACCACCTACCCATGAAGCAATTTCTGCCCACATTAGTAGTCCCCCCTGATTGTTCTCTCTTCTCTAAATTCTTACAATCACTTATTACCTCTACTACTTGCATAGATTTTTGGCAGGTTCACATGATTTCATTAAACTGTATGTGCTTCTTTTGTCTCTTTATTCTTTTCATAATATTGAACTCCTTTATGATTTTTATATTGAATTATTTTCTTCAGCTTTTTTTCTACTGAAGTCTATATTTTAGGCTATTCTGAACCCCACATTTCCCCCAACATTTTATTATGAAAATTTTAAAATGCACATAAAGTTGAAGTAACTGTACAGTGAACACTTTTATACTCACTACCTACATTCTACAAATAACATTGTATTATTCTTGCTTTATCCCATATCTGTCCATCTCTTTGTGCATTCAACAATCCATCTATTTTTTAATGCATTTCATAGAATGTTGCAGACATCAGTACACTTGATAAATGATAATACAAATTAGTTCCATCTGGTAAGAACTTTGAAGATAATATAGTTTATTCCCTGATTTTATAGAGGAAAAAACTAAAGCCCTAAGATATTAAACAATTAGTCTAACTTCAGTCAATCAATCGACATATATGTTGTAAGCACCTACTATGTGTCTGGTTTCTGCTAGGTCCTGGAATATAATTAATAAAACAGATAAAGGCCCTGTCATCTTGAAGCTTAGAGCTTAAAGGGGAAGACAGATATTAAACAGATCATCACAAATAGTTAAATAGTAAATACATGGGGATCCAATTAAGTGGTGGATTGGTAAAGGGATTCTGAGAGGAATCATTACATGCTGTATTGATCTCTAGACCCTTACTGTTGCTGATTTCCAATGGCTTTCATATACATATAATAATACTCTCTCTTTTTCTACATGAATAAGTAACTATATTGTAAAATTATTATTGTTGTAAAAATAAGAAATTCCTCCAGAAGAAACCAAATACTGCAAGGCAGAGTTAGAGGTGAAGCCTTTGTGGAAGAAAAGATTCTCAGTAACATGGAGATGTTAGCCTTAGCCCTGTAGTTAAAGCTATAAAGCAGAAACATTGGCCTTCCGAGAGCTAGGGCAGAGATTGCTCAGGTCAGACAACAGGAAACATATGAACTAAGGCAAAAGGGACCCTAAACTTGCAAGAAGCTCATTGTAGGGTGGGATCAAAGAATTACATATCAAAGGTTTCATTAAGAGTGGCCTCCTGAGCTGGACTTTGTTCCTAATTTTAGAGTTGTAAATTCCTAGTAGGCTGAGTATGTGTGAGTGAAACATGATTTTTCCTTAGGAAATTTCTAAGTTTCTCTCCTATTGAATGATTTAAGGATTTTGCAGTTTCTCCTACAAGTTTGTTCTGTTGGAAGCTGTCTTACTGTACTAAGGTAAATAAATGGGTTCATGGCTGGTCTCAAGACAAAGGAGTAGCATGGAGATTTATCAAGGCTTTATGTCTGATTTACTAGTGGACTTCTGATGCCAGAGTTTTGCCATAAGCTAAGTTCATGGATTGACTGAGCACATTCCCAACAGAATCCTTTCCCCTAAGATTGCCATTTCAAAAGGGGCCATGCTTTTTTGTCTCTTTTCCCCTTGTTTTTCTTTTTCTTTTTAAACTTATTTTACATTTGGTAAATAGACCATTTCTAGATAACCCTAAAAACTTGTTGAATGTTATAAGGGAGGACTGTGAATACCTTGTACTCCCAATTATTCAGTTTCCTCCTTTTTTCAAATGGATGATGCATCACCACCCATTGCCAAGTGATTTGCCTCCCTGCCCTACTAACATCAAGCTTGGTTATGGGACTTTGGCCAATGGCATGAAAACCAACAGAATTTACTCCACAAAGCCAACTCATTTGGCTCTCCCATTGCCACAAAAATGATCAGCCTGGGTCTAAGCATGGAAAGACAAGTGGAATAGAACCACAGCTGGTTTGCAGGTGCCAGCATCTAATGTGAGTGATAAATGCATGCTTGTGTTATAAGCAATTGGTGCTTTGGAGTTGTCTGTCTTTCTAGCAAACCTGAGCGATATATACTGACAAAAAGTATTGAGATTAGACCATCTCTGGAATTTTGCCTCGGGTGGGTGAGATTTCTCAGAAAGCTAGTTTTGAGCTAGCCATTGCAATATTGCAGGAAGATGGTTTGGAAATTAAAGGAGACTAATTCAAGTGAATAAGGGTAGTATGGAAAGAGGTGTGAAGTCTGTATTGGGAAGAGGAAATGGTGTTTTCTTGGAAATCTTTTTTTAAAAATAATATTTTTATTGATTTCAGAGAGGAAGGGGAAGGGAGAGAGAGATAGAAAAATCAATGAGAGAGAATCATTGATGGGCTGCCTCTTGCACGCCCCCTACTGGGAATTGAGCCTGCAACTTGGGCATGTGCCCTTGTCTGGAATCGAATCCGGGACCCTTCAGTCTGTAGGCCGACACTCTATCCACTGAGCCAAACTGGCTAGGGCTTAACTTGAAAATCTTTAAATTAGTTTGTTACATTCTTCTAGAGCTCCCTAGACTACCCCTTGTAAATGCTGGAGTTTAGTTTCTCTCAGAAAAGCCATGGCCTATGATAATGACTAGCATTATTAAAAAGTGAGATTGCTTTCAATATTTGATAAAAAGTGTTTCAAGCACCCTACTTAAAAATAAACATTTCTTTCAAGGAACTGCCTAGTGATATAGAAATCAGCAAATACTCTTTATTTTTGTCTGAAAATATGATTATAGATTCTCTTCCAATAAAACTTTATAAAGGGCAACCACTGAAGAACTTCTTCCTATGGAGTAGTAGTAGAACTCAGCAATGCTTTCTATAAAACCTACTGAATCATGTGGGCGTCAACTAAAATGTAATAGGAATCAAAAGGAGAACACTCTAAAAAGTCCTGGCTTTCTAACATCTTATTAACTGGGTCACCACTTTGGATCATTTTGATGCTATTTTTAGAAACAAATACTACCTTTGTTCAAGTCCCCTAACTTTGTATCTTTGTAAAGTTCCAGCTGCTTCCAGCCATACCTGCTTTTCCCATTCATCCTTATTTTACATTCATTCTGAAAACGTAGGCCAGCTTAACCCCAAAGTGTCACTTGCACCAAAGCACACCCCTAACTCACACCCAGAATAGCTCCCCACTGCCTTGAGCCTAAAGGCCATACTAAAACCCAATATATGGTCTTAGCTTCCTACTACATAAATCCTCTACTCCAAACTAATGATCTACTCATAATTCTCCAAATATAACTTGTGCTTTCCTGCCTACTCACCTCTGCTCATGAAGTTAAAGATATGCTCTCTCTCTTCTGTTTGTTCAAATACTTCTCACCCTTCAAGCCCTCACTCATGTTTCACCCATGAAGTGATGTCTGACAACACAATTACAAGGGATTTGGGTCCTATTAATTATATGGATGACATAGACTTTTTGGAACCCAATATTGCTTGATTTAATGAAGTCAAAGGACAATAATTTATGATTGTAACTTCTTAATGGCTAAATAGCTTGAGCTGAAGGCAAAAAGCTAAATACCACATTGAAGCCGAATCTACTGAGCCAGATTCTGCTGTTGGCAATTTAGTTAGAATTTAGGGACAAATACAAACACCAAAATCACTTTTTTTAAAAATATATTTTATTGATTTTTTACAGAGAGGAAGGGAGAGGGATAGAGAGTCAGAAACATCGATCAGCTGCCTCCTGCACACCCCCTACTGGGGACGTACCCGCAACCAAGGTGCACGCCCTTGACCGGAATCGAACCTGGGACCCTTCAGTCCGCAGGCCGATGCTCTATCCACTGAGCCAAACTGGTTTCGGCACCAAAATCACCTTTTTAAAGTAATAGCTACTGCTCAAGCATTCCCTTCAGAACCTGGAGACCCATTAAAGATTGTGGGTTTTTAGGATACATGGAGAGTAAATCTTGAAAGGCAGGGAGATCTGTGCATTTTCTTGGAAATCTGTGAGTCATAAATATTATTTTTAGTCCAATAGTTTTCAGACTTTACTTTTTGTAATAGAACACCCATTTTTTCAAAAATATTTTACATGAGCCTGGCTGGTGTGGCTCAGCAGTTGAGTGTCGACCCAGGAACCAAGTGGTCGCTAGTTCGATTCTGTCATAGCACATGCCTGAGTTGCAGGCTCAATCCCCAGTAGGGGGTGTTCAGGAGGCAACCAATTGATGATGTTCCTCTCTCATAGATGTTTCTATCTCTCTATCCTCTCCCTTCCTCTCTCTCTCTAAAAGTCAATAAAACATATTTAAACATATATATATATATATTTACATGAAACCTTAATGTATAAAACAGATTAAAGTACTTTTTTTTTTCTCATTAAAGGAGAACAGCAGGCCAGGCACACCACTTTGTCGACCTCTCTATTTTCCCTTTATCCCAAGGTGATCTCTGCATCCTTTCCTTGAAACACCAAGTCTAAAATAAAAACTATTTATCGCTGGTATAGTCGAACTCTGCTATCCTATTTACAACACCTCTGATGATTATTCATTCAGCCTGTGTTTAAATATAATGTTTTAGTCTTTCTGCTTAGCTGAAATTGAGCTAAAGGTATATTATAACCCTTACCAAAATGAAGAAGTTGAAGTTCCTCAAATTGAAAGCCACCTGGGATGCACAGGTCAGGGCGCTTCCGCAGATAGTAACATGTGCCATGAGTGTCAAAGTACTAAGAGAAGGACAAGAAGAGTGGCTCAATGTCAACCTCTGGATCAGAGCCCACTGCCTCCAGACCAGTGAAGAGAGGCAGGGGGAGTTCTACAGAGTGTACCTTAGAAAATGGGATTGGGCTCTTTGGCAGTATCTTTATTCCTTACAATTGCTTCAAGCCTCGGAGCTGCTAGCTGTTTGAAAGATCATTTTAATGAAAATATTTACTCTTAAGTGACAGGGTATATCTAATGAAAGGTTACAAAGGCTAAGGTTAGAGAATATTTAAAATGTGTTTCATATTGTCATTTTGTCAGTAATGTCCCTTCCAGGTCTCTCTCTTCTATAATGAAATCCAAGACTTCAATAGATTGATCTTGCAGGATCACAAAATGCATTTATTTTTCTTACATGGAAAAGGAAGCTTATTAAAAACAAATAAGCATTTAGGGCATTGTGGAAGAAGGGATTCCTCATGCCAGGTTCCACATACAAATGAACTGAAGAAAAGTGCTGTACAAGATAATCAAGTGTGTGTGACAGATAACCATGGATAAATATGAGTGGGAAGCTTAACTTCCTACTGGTGGTTATCCAGAGCTTGTTGGTGTAACCACAGGCAGGGCTAAGACAGAGTTTCCACTCCCATCCCTAAGTTAGGTGTTATTGCCTTCCAACAAACCCTCAAAGGGCCCAGTGTTGTGAGATAGAAGGGTAGAGAGGAAGGCCAAGGCACAACTCTATATAAAAGGAAGTGATTCATTTAAATATATACTGTATTTAATACAATATTCAAGTGAGTATAGGAGTCTATGCTCCATTGTGAGTAAGGGTGTGGCTGCTGGAAGCTAACTTGGAAGGGGAAAAATTTGGATTTTGGTACAAGTACTTTAGCCCATGGGTAAAATACCAGCAAAGTGCCAGCTGGGAGTATGTACATCAGAGAGCACAAAGAGAACACCGTTTCTGAAAAAAACATCTGCCAAAACCTCCAGATGTGGAATTCAGGCAATCAAACAGCTGTGAAACAAACCTATCAACCTAAAACTTACCAGTCCAACACTTTGGCTTCTTCTGAATTATGTTGACAGTGGTAGCACTCTTCCAAACACAGGAGGTTTGTTATTTAATGGGTAGCAATGAGGTACTGGCATAAGTGGTTTCATGTTGTCAGTGTATGCATAATTCCCCTTGCTGGAGAAAAACTATGTGATTTCTGCCCCTGCAGAACACAATGTGAAGTGCCTTTAGTGGGATGAGTAACACAGGGTGGTGGTCCTGAAAGCAGGGGTCTCTGGTTGGTAATGGCCAGAATTGTATTCAATTTCCTACACTTTATTCTAAACTCACCTCCTTTAAGAAGTTTTCTACTTGGCTGCAGTCAGTCAAAGGGTGATATCAGAACAAGGACATTTGCATTCTCTTTGAAAACCGTAAAGTCTTTCTGAGGAGAGAAACATCCATGTAAAAACAGAATTTTAAAATCAAATGTACAAAAAATTAATTTACATATACATTTAGAATAATTGAATCTTAGAATTCCAATCAAAGGAATTTCAGAGGGCATCTAGCCCAAATTTACCTGTCACAAACCTGGCATGGGACTGTGCCTGGGACTTGCAAAGTACAAATAGATAAACAGTAAAACTTCATGTTTTCAAGTTCCCTTATGTAAAATTTTATCATATTTAATAAGGAGCACCTAGGATAAAAAGAAAAAAAAGCCTATGTTATTTATGATCTTTAAAATACATAATCAAGGATGAAAGAGGAAATGCAAAATGACATGGCAGAATTTCTAGAAAATTCTTACACTGAAAACAGATGTCAGAATCTCAGGGATATAGCTAAGTGAAACTCAAAGAAAATTAATAGTATCAAATACCTATGTTAATAAATATTAAAATAAATTAAATATGCTAAAAATGTAAGAAAATGAAATAAATAGAAAAAAGCAGAAGAAATAAATTGATAAGGATAAAAGCAGAAATGCCTGGCTGATGTGGCTCAGTGGTTGAGCATCGACCTATGAACCAGGAGGTCATGGTTCAGTTCCAGGTCAAGGCACATGCCTGGTTGCAGGCTCGATCCCCAGTACAGGGTGTGCAGAAGGTAGCCAATCAATGATTCTCTGTCATCATTGATGTTTTTATCTTTCTCTCCCTCTCCCTTTCTCTCTGAAATCAATAAAAACAGTTTTTAAAAAGCAGAAATTAATGAGATTTTTAAAACCTATACTAATATCAAAAGATGGTTCATTGAAAAAATTCACAAAAATAAACAATCCAACAGCCAATCTAGTATTTTTAAAGGGGAGAGAAAGCATAAAGACACAAAATAAGAAATGGCCAGGAGAAAGTGACAGTCAAGAGAAAGGTAATTTTAGCCAAAACCGGTTTGGCTCAGTGGATAGAGCGTCGGCTTGCGGACTCAAGGGTCCCAGGTTCGATTCCGGTCAAGGGCATGTACCTTGGTTGCGGGCACGTCCCCAGTGGGGGGCGTGCAAGAGGCAGCTGATCGATGTTTCTCTCTCATCGATGTTTCTAACTCTCTATCCCTCCTCTCCCTTCCTCTCTGTAAAAAATCAATAAAATATATTTTAAAAAAAAAAAGAGAAAGGTAATTTTAAAAAACCCACAATTCTATGCAAATACATGAAATAATTAATTTTTAAATAAGAATAAACCCATTACATGTTCATATAAATAATAACTTTATTTATATGAAAAATAATTATATATTCCTTTTAAAATTTGCTAGGAAGAGTGGTTTGTTTGCATTTTGCATGTCTCTTTAATATCTGGCTTCACAGAAAATAATTGGATTCTTACCTGCTTCTGCATTTAATTTGTTGTCACACACACTTTAGCCTCTGGATAACTCCACTGTATATTTGTGAGAGAATGAAAATGAAAGAATTTGAAACTTGATGTTCTAGGAAAATATAATTTACAAAAAAAATTTTACCAACAAAAAAATACAGGCCAATCTTATTTATGAATATTGATGCAAAAATCTTAAACAGGATATTTGGAAATAGAACCCAACAGCATATTAAAAAACATCCTGTGCAAGTAGAACTCATTCCAGAATGCAAGAATGCTTGAATATTAGGAATTATAAGTCATCATAAGTCAAATGGAAAGTCATATAAATAGAGCTAAACATTTTATAAAATTAAAAACCTATTCCTGATAGGAATAATAAAACAGGAACCAATGGATACTTCCTTAAAATGATAAATACAAAAATTGTCATTATTTTCTTAACGTAAACATATGTACATAAATTTTATATGTGATATAAATATGGAGATAGAGATAGCTTAGCCTTCAGACCAGCATTTTATTTACTGGGAAACACTGAAGGCATTTCCACTAAAGTCGAGTGTAAGACAAGCATGATCACAATCACTGTTATTATTTAACCTGATACTGGAGTTATTGATCAATACTGTTAGAAAAGAGAAAGCAACTAGAAGCATAAGAATTTATAAATTATTAAAGATAAAATTATTTCTTTTGGTGACAATGCAAGAAAATTGCTGAAAAAATTATAACGAATTAAGAATTAGGAAATTAAGTATTTCCCCCCACTTATTTAGCATACTAAATTTCTGTTTACTCTTTGTTTTATTAGATTAGTCTATTTTTCTATTTGTAGACCACTATCATACAGTTTTAATTACTATAACTTTATGTTTTGATTGTGTGAGAAAAATCCTAGTCTTTTCTTCCTTTTCAAAGTCCTCTTGATTATTTTGTCTTCTACAGTCTCTCTTCCACCTGAAACATAGGATGAAATTGTCAAGTTATATTAAAAAGACTTTTGATATTGTAATTGGGAAAGCATTGAATTTGCATATTTATCTGTTGAGAGAATTGATATCTCTACAATAGAAGACTTCCCATTGTGTAGCATACACTGTTCCTCTAAGTGAGACTGTCCCTGGAAATTGCATCTCCTCCACACTCCTTATTCTCCTCTTGCTTTATTTTTCTCCATAACACTTGTCTCTACCTAACATTCTTTATATTTTATTATTTATTTTGTTTACTGTCTGTCTCTTTACTAGAATGGCAGCTTCAAGAAAGTAAGTACCTTTGTCTCTTTTCTTCACCCCAAAATAGCCCCAAAGCCTAGGACAGGGCATGACACATAACAGGTGCTTAACAAATATTTGCTGATGAATTTATAAATGTAAATTATTTTATCCATTAAATAACATTTTCTAGTTTTTTTCATATAGGAATTGCCAATTTCTTGAACATTTGGTCCTGTTATGTTTGTTGTTGTTGCTATTATGAAGATAATTTTTTATCCATTTATAATTCTGATTAGAAATGAGAAAATTCTAATAGTTTCTTACTTGATTGTCTTGGACTCTCTAAACAGACAACCATATAATTTGGAAATATTTTTTTAAAATATATTTTATTGATTTTTTACAGAGAGGAAGGAAGAGGGATAGTTAGTTAGAAACATCGATGAGAGAGAAACATCGATCAGCTGCCTCTTGCACACCTCCTACTGGGGATGTGCCCGCAACCAAGTTACATGCCCTTGACCGGAATCGAACCTGGGACCTTTCAGTCCGCAGGCTGATGCTCTATCCACTGAGCCAAACCGGTTTTGGCTAATTTGGAAATATTATTGTTTCCTTTCTAATATTAATACCTGAAATCTTTCCATGTTTTATATTTTTATTGGCTGGGAACTCCAGTAAATGTTGAAAATTATGAGTAAGAAGTATCTATGTTTTGTTTCTGACTTTTAGGAAATGCTCATCATACTAAATATGATTAAATATGATAGATAGTCTTTATCAGGCTAAGGAACTTTACTCATAGGAAATAGAAAGCTCAAAAGTTTTACATTGTACTCAAATTATTAATATTTCCCCTTATGATTTGTACTTTTTGCATCTTGTTTGAATAATCCTTTCTTATGGCAAGTCATTAAAGATGCTTTCCTGTACCTCCTTCTATGAATCTTACACTACCATGTAGATTTTTAATGTACCTGAAATTAACACTTGTGGTATTTGTGAAGTAGGGATACAATTTCATTTTTTCCCCTTATGGATAACCAATGACCTCAAAATCTCTTCTTGAAGAGTTTATTTTTTTCTCATTCCTTGCAGTGATTTCTGTCATACATCAATTCCAGGGTCTGTTTCTAGCTTCTCAGATTTCTTCCATTATTTATTCATTTATCCTGCACAAATACTGTACTATCCTATCTAATAAAGAGGGAATATGCTAATTGACCCTCATACCATGGCAAAGATGACAGCGCCCAAAGCCAATAAGGAGGGAATATGCTAATTGACTGCCCTGCCCTCAAAGATGGCAGTGCCCAGCCCTGGCCGGTTTGGCTCAGTGGATAGAGCGTCGGCCTGCGGACTGAAGGGTCCCAGGTTCGATTCCGGTCAAGGGCATGTAACTTGGTTGCGGGCACATCCCCAGTGGGAGGTGTGCAGGAGGCAGCTGGTCGATGTTTCTCTCTCATCGATGTTTCTAACTCTCTATCCCTCTCCCTTCCTCTCTGTAAAAAATCAATATATTTAAAAAAAAAAAAAAAGATGGCAGTGCCCAAAGCCAATAAGGAGGGAATATGCTAATTGACTGCCCTGCCCTCAAACATGGCAGCGCCCACAGCCAATAAGGAGGGAATATGCTAATTGACTGCCCTGCCCTCAAAGATGGCGGCACCACAGCCACAAGATAGCAAGGCCCAGTCCCCTCAGCCCCACCAGGACAGCAGGCGCATGGTAAGGCTGGACCTGCTGTTCTGCGCACCTACCTCTGGAGTCCCCCACTCCCCTCAGCCTCCCAGCCACCCAGGGCTGGCCCGAGGTACAGGCAAGCCTCGGATGGCGGCTTGCCCAGCCAACGCCCGAAGTGCAGGCAAGCCTCAGATGTCAGCTGCCCAGCTGCCCAGGGCCGGCTGAGGCTCAGGTAACCAGGGCCGGCCGAGGCTTGCGCTGCCAGCAGTGGCAGCAGCAGAGGTGTGATGGGGCATCACCTTCCCCTGATCGCTGGGTTGCCTCCCGCCCCTGAGGGCTCCCAGACTGTGAGAGGGGGCAGGCTGGGCTGAGGGACCCCGCCCCCCCTCCAGTGCATGAATTTTCATACACCGGGCCTCTAGTCTTCTTATAATTGTATAATAAATCTTAATATCTAATAGGAAAACTCCATCACCATCTTCTCCTTTAAAATTATTTCTGTGATTTTTAGCCTTCTACCCTTCCATAAGAACTTTAGGATCATTTGGTCAGGTTGACAAATTGACCCTTTTGAGATTTTTATAATTGCATTAAATATATAGCTTAATTTGAGGGGATTTCAGAGAGGAAGGGAGAGGGAGAGAGAGATAGAAACATCAATGATGAGAGAATCATAGATAAGTTACCTCCTGCACACCCCCTACTGGAGATGGATCCCGAAACCCAGGCATGTACCCTGACAAGGGAATTGAACCATGACCACCTGGTTCATAGGTTGACGCTCAAGCACTGAGCCACACTGGCCAGGCAATTATCAGTCTTTTAGTCCATAAATATGGTATATCTCTCTATTTAGGACTTCTTTTATGTTCTTTAATAATGTTTTTAAATTATCTCCCCACAATTATCAGGCATAAGTTTTCTTAGATTTATTCCTGGAGAGTTTATTATTCTTGTTATTATGATAGAGATTCTTTAGTTTATTTTCTAATTGATTTGTGCTACATAGGAATGCTGTTGTTTTTAATATGTGTTTCTTGGTTTCAAAGAGGCAGGAAGAGGGAGAGAGAGACAGAAACATCAATGATGAGAGAGAATCATTAATCAGCTGCCTCTTGCACGCCCCCTACTGGGGATCAAGCTCACAACCCAGGTATGTGCCCTGATCTCCTGGTTCATAGGTCAACTAAGCCACACTGGCCAGGCTACTGTTGTTTTTAATGTTTATTATCTTCAAGAACTTTACTGAATTCTCTCACTAGCTATCTGGTTTAGAAATTTTGGGATTTTCTATGTAGACATTTATAATTGCCTACCAAGAAGGACTATTCTCTGTCTTTTACAGTTCTTCAGCCTCTCCTTTCCTTTCCTTATCTCTTGGTCAGAAGTACTTAATTTTAAGTCCTAATATCAGTCTTTTTCTTCATGGTGATTGCTTTCTGTTCCTGCTTAAGGAATTGTTACTTATTCCCCCTATGTTAACTTCTAAAAGCTCTATTGTTGTTGTTTTTTTTCATATGTAGATCTACAAGTCATCTGGATTGATTAGTGTGTATAGTGGGAGATAGGAATCAGGATTTTTTTTCATAAACATATCAAGTTGATTCTGCACCATTAAATGAAAAGACCACTTATTAACTACTAAATTACAGTGATAACTTTGTCATAAATCTTTAGAGGTCTGTTTCTGAATTCTTATGTTTTTCTTGGTCTATTTTTGTTTATATTTTTTTCTATATTTATAGAGCAGTTGATCTGTAATTTTACTTGTGATGTCCTTGCCAAGTTTTGGTGTCACAATCTGAATTACTATAGTTATATAGTAAACCTTATTATCAAGTAGCTTTGCCCTCCAAAATTTGTCTTCATCAGAACTATATTTACTATTCTTTAGCTTGTAAATTTCCACAAAAAGGCTTCTGAAATTTTTATTAGGATTATATCAATTTGGGGAGAATTGATATGTTTATAATATTGAGCCTACCAATCTATGAATATGGTATATCCCTCTACTTATTTAATTCTTCTTTAATTCCTCTAAGTAATGTTTTGTAGTTTTCTGTGAAGAGTCTTCTACATCTTTTGATAGTTTTTCTTTTCTAGATATTTTATTTTTTGCTATCATAAATATACTAGAGGCCTGATGCATGAAATTCATGCAAGGGGCTCGGCCCCTGCCACCATGGCAACGCTTCTGTCTTGGTTCCCGCAGCCGTGGCTTTGTCCGGAAGGTCATGGGGAAGGACATCTGGTCTAATTAGCATATTATGATTTTATTATTATAGATATATATTACATGCATGTATATACATATGTATTTATAGGTATATATATGAATAAATTTAAAATTTGTGTTGCCTAATATTTTATTTTTGGTGTATGGAAATACAACTAATATTTTTGTATATCAATCTGATATCTAGCAATCTTACTAAATTTACTTATTATTTGTGATGGTTTGTCTATAGATTCTTTTGGATTCTATATATGCAATTATGTCATCTGTGGACAATGATAGTTTTGTTTCTTTTTTTCCAAACCTATATATTTTTTCTTTCTGGCCTTATTATACTGGCTAAAGCTTTGAGTAGAATGTTGACTGAAGTGGGAAGTGGTGATAATAGATATTCTTATCTTGTTTCTGATTTTAGAAGAAAAACTTCAATATTTCTCCATTAAACATATTTGCTATATCTTTTCCTGTTGTTTGATTGCTTGGTTAACTTTTAACATATCCTTATAAGATTAAGGAAGTTCCCTTATAATGCTACTTTATTAAGAGTTTTTAAATTTTATTTAATTTTATTAATTTTATTTTTCCCATCACCATTTATCCCCTCTATGCCCTCTTCCACCTCCACCCATTCCTCACCCCTGCAATCACCACACTGTTATCCATGTCCATGAGTTCTCTCCTTTTTTTTTTCTCTTTTGCTCAATCCCCCCACCTCTCAGCACCTTCCTCCTCCCCCTCCTCCCCCCACCTCACTAGAGCTGTCTGCTGGCTGTCTATGAGTCTGTAAGAGTTGTTTTTTAAATCAAGAGTGGATGTTAAGTTTTTTCTCTATTGACTACAATGATCATATAGGGTTTCTTCTTTATTCTGTTCATGTGTGAATTACATTGGTTGACTTTTAAATTTTAAATCAACGGTGCATTCCTGGAATAAACCAAAGTTGGTCTTATGTATTATCCTTTCTATATATCAATGTGTTTGATTTGCTAATTTTTTTCTGTATTTATGAGAGAGCTTGATCTCTAATTTTATTTGTGATGTCCTTGCCAATTTTTGCATAATCACATTGTCCTCATAAAATGTGTTGGAAAATAATCTCTCTTTTTTCTTTTCTCTGAGAAAGATTTTCATTAGAGTGATATTGTTTATTCTATAAATATTTGAAAATTCATTGATAAAGACATCTGAGCCCAGACTTTTCTTCATGAGAAAGTTCTAAATTACAGTTCTTTCTCTTTAGTAGATTTAGGACAATTCACATTTTCTATGTGTTCTTGTGTTTGGTAGGATGTGTTTTTCTATGAACTTGTCCATTTAATTTAAAATTTTAAATTTATTGGCATAACATTTTTCACATTATCTTATCTTTTTCATATCTTTAGTACCATGTAGTTAGGTCTCTCTTTTTCATTTCAAATGTTGACAATTCTACTTTGTCTAGTACTGTTATAGCTACAGCAGCTGATTTTGGTTACTGTTAGTTTTTCCTTAGCATTTAGTAAAAAGTCTGTTGCATTAAATCAATGTTAACTGAATGTTACTATAATCTACTTTTTTAAAACTTAAAAATAGCCCAGCTGGCATGGCTCATTGGTTGAGCATTGACCTATGAACCAGGAGGTCACAGTTTGATTCCCGGGCATGTGCTCAGGTTGCGGGCTTAATACCAAGTGTGGGGCATGCAAGAGGCAGCCAATCAATGCTTCTCTCTCATCATTGATATTTCTATATCTCTCTCTCCCCCTCCTTTCCTCTCTCTAAAATAAAAAATATATATTAAAAATAAATAAATAAATAAATAAAAATAAAACTTAAAAACAACCATTATTGAAGTATAATTTACACACAATGAAATCTACTTATTTCTAAAAGGTACACAGTTTGATGAGTTTTGACAAATATATATACCTATTTAACCACCCTCCCCATCAGGATATAGAACATTTCTATTACCCCAAAAAGTTCCCTTGTGCCCTTTGCAATCAATTCCTGTACTTCTTCATCACTGACCCACCCATGCCTGGGCAACCACTGATCTGATTTCTGTCACTAAAGATTAGTTTAACCCGGTTTTGAATTTCATTTAAATGGAATCAGACATTGGGTACTCTTTTTGTGTCTGGCTTCTTTTTCTCAGCAAAATATTTTTGAGAATCATCCATGTGCATATACCAGTAGTTAATTCCTTTCTATTGCTGAGTGGTAGTCGATTATATACCATAATTGGTTTAATTCATCTGGTAATGGATATCTGAGTTTTTTTACAGCTTTTAGCTCTTATAAGTGAAAGTACCGTGAATATCCATTGACAAGTCTGTGTGTGGATATGTTTTTATTTTTCTTGAAGGGTATCTAGGAGTGAAATTTATGTGTCAGATAGTAAGAATACATTAACTTTCTAGAAGACTCCCAAATAGTTTTCCAAAGTGGTTGAATTGTATTACACTCCCACCAGCAATGTATAGCAGTCCTGGGTGTTCTATCCTTGTCAAAACTCCATAGTATGTCTTTTGAATTTTAGCCATTCTAGGGGGTGTATAGTAGTATCTTATTTTGGTTTTAAGTTGGATTTTTCTAGTGACCAATGATGTTAATCATCTTTTAATGTGCTTATTGATCATTTGTATATCTTCTTTTATGAAATATCTATTCAAACCTTTTGTCCATTTAAAAATAATTTATTTCTTTGCCTTCTTAATATGTAAGAGTTTATTATATTTTATGGATACAAGTCTCGTGTCAGACATATGTATAATGAATATATTCTTTCAATTTTTGGATTGTCTTTTCATTTTCTTAGTGGTATTCTTCTAAGGGCAGAAGATTATAATTTTGATGAGATCAAATTTATCTTCATTTTTTCTCTTACGGTTTGTTCTTTTTGCATCTTACATAAGAAATCTTTGCTTATCCTAAGGCTGTGAAGATTTTTCTCCTAAGATTTCTTTTCTAGACTTTAAAGTTTTTTACTTTACATATAGATCCATGTTCAAATTTGAGCTAGCTTTGCAAGATGAAGGTTGAGGTTCATTTTTTTCCTACAGATACCCAGTTATTCTAACAGCATTTGTTGAAAACACTATCCCCATTGAATTACCTTGAACTTTTTGTTGAAAATCAATTCTCTCTCTCTCTCTCTCTCTCTCTCCCTCTCCTTTTGTTTCAATGACATATAGGTCAATCCATATGCCAATACCACACTGTCTTGATAATAGCTTTATACTAAGTCTTAAAGTAAGGTAATATGATTTCAAATTTGTTTTGGCTACTAAAGATATTTTATCTTTCCATGTAATTTTCAGATTTAGTTGGTCAACTTATTTTCTTTAGAAAGCCTGTTGGGACTTTAATTTGTATTATTTTGAATCTATAGTTGAGAAGAATTGAGTATTTTAATTCATGAACATGGTTTCTCTTTTCATTTATATTAGCTATGTTTGTAGTTTCCAGTGTATAGGTCTTTCATATATCTTGTCAAATACTTCCCTAAGTAATATATGTTTGGGGATATTATCATAAATGTACTTTAAATTTTTAGTTTCCAATTGTTCCTCTCTAGTATGTCGAAATACAAATAAATTTTTTTCAGCATCCAAAATCTTTTTTTTAATCCTCACCCTAGAATATGTGTTTTTTTAATTGATTTTGAGAGAGAGGAAGGAGAGAGAGAGAGAAACATTGATGTAAGAGAGAAACATCAATCATAGGTATGTTCTCTGACCTGTACTCGAACCACAACCTTTTGGTGCACAGGATGACACTCCAACAAACTATGCCACCCAGCCTGGGCTCCAAAATCTTTTTAATAACAAGATAGGATTTGGGGTTAGTTTTTGTAGCCTGGGCTGACCCACTGGCCTCTCCCTCAAGGAAACTTCTGGCCCTTGGTAAGTAGGTATGGTTTGGTGTGGCTGTGAGGAGTTCCTGGAGCCTTGCCAAAATGCTTGTACACTTCCCCAGCCTTTCAAGGACCAGAAAGCAGGCTGGTGCCACAGCCCTTAGGGGAATCCAGGGCCAGCTGGTCGAAGGTGAGGATTTTGCCCCCAGCCTTGAGGATGCAGCTCCAGGCACGGCTGCTCACAGGAAGTGCATACATCTTCAGTTTGGCACCCCTAGACAAACATGTCATTGGTTACAGTCCTTACAACCACAGAGGTTTTGCCATCCTGGCCAGGAAGTTTCAACTTCTGGATCATCCGGGAAAGGGACAGAGGTGGCCAGTTGGTACAACTCATGAACAACCTCTTCAGCACCACTTGGTTAAAGGTGGAGTTGGTTTGTCTGGCCAGAAACCTATACAGCTTGACCATTAGCCTTAGTTAGTAGATATCCTGGCTCTTGGGCTCTTTGCACCATTATGCTAAGTGAAATAAGCCAGTCACAGAAAGGCAAATACTTTATGATTCCACTTATTGAAAGTATCTAAAATAGTCAAATTCATAGAGTCAGAGTGTAATGGTGGTTGCCAGGGGTTCAGGGACGGGGGTTGGGGGGAGAGGGGGGAAGCTACTAATTAATGGGCATAAAATTTCAGTTAAACAAGATGAATACATTCTAGAAATCTGCTTGCTATACAACATTGTACCTATAGTCAACAAAACTGTATTGTACACTTTAAAATTTGCCAAGAGGGTAGATCTCATGTTAAGAGTTCTCACTACAATAAAAAGAAAAAAAAAAGATTAGAGGATTCCTAATTGTTTTCATGATATAAAGTTCTTATAGGAATGTTAAGAAGACTTCAAGGTAAAAGAAAAAAATTGAAGTCCAGTTCTTTAATGACTTTCAGGTTTTCAGCACATGCCTAGTTCTTTCACTTTATGAATGGAAAAGGTGGCATGTATCCAGTGGCTTAATCTAAGGTGTCAACAATCTCTGAAGCTATTGAAATAAGAGGAGTGCCCACAATTACTAAAGATCTTCCGGTGATAAAAAAAAGAAATTGCATAAATGTCTGGCTACATGCATCAGAATGATTCAGCGTTTCACCAAAAAAAAAAAAAATTGATTTTTATTGACTTTCCAGTTAGGTAAATTTTCAGGAATACTTTCTCCTCATACTTAGCTGAGCCAGTTGAAAGGGAACAACTGCTCTCTCCCATAGGCGTCATAGCTTCTGAAAGCTGGTCAGAGATCTGCTTTTACTATGTCTTCTTTATCTCCACTTTTCTCTCAGTAGATAAGAGACTGAGTAGATGATTTAGCCAGAGCAGAATTCTACCAGTTGGTAGAAAGTTTTACTAAGCTAGGTTAGCAAGAATGAGATGACTGCTGAGGGCAATGAGCATGCTCCAAACTGCTTGCAATTGAATTGTTTAATGCACCTGAAAGAATCTGTACCTAAGCCTCTTGCTTATCGAGTGTACTCCCTAGGGGACCTGATTAAGGAAGGAAATAGGATATAGAGCCACTGCCATTGATCTGCGGTATGGTGTGAACATCTCCCTACTAAAGCCTTGGTTGAAGCCATGCCTATTAACCTTTAATTTCCATGTCCATGCATAGAGTAAAAACTTGGCTATCCAGATCCTTCAGAGAATGGGGTGGATCCTGGATAGCTATGAATAAGCAATATTTCTGAAATGTGTTTCTCCTTATAAACTAAATGTATAGGATATTGTTTTCTTTTTTTCTTAAATATATATATTTTTTAATTTCAGAGAGGAAGGGAGAGGGAGAGAGAGAGAGAAACATCAAGGATGAGAGAGAATCATTGATTGGCTGCCTCCTGCACGCTCCCCACTGGGGATGGAGCTCACAACCTGGGCATATGCCATGACCTCTTGGTTCATAGGTCGATGCTCAATCGATGAGCCATGCCAGCTGGGCTAGAATATTGTTTTCTTGAAGATCTAATCATTATAAGTATCAATCACAGTGATAGGCTGTAATGCAATGATGCCCTTACGCATAGTGCAATGTCAGGACACATTTTCTCTATGACACTAAATGTTTCTAGACTCTTGTGCCCTTTAAGATTTTTTCTCCTTCGTGTCATTTTCTTTGACTCTTCCCTCACAGATACATTGTTAGTGGCCAAAACTTCCTGTATTGAGAAATTTAAAAAATATTTCGCTTGTTATTTCTCACTGAATATGGACATAGACAATATATTGCCAGGTTTCTTGTGCAGAGATTCCTATGAATCAAGTTCATTAGCTTTAGTGAATAGACTTGGAGACATCTATTTCATCTGCTCCAAAGCATTTTTACTCAGTTTATTTTTCGGAAGATATTTCCAAATAGGTGAGGTTGCTTGGGAGCTAAGCTCTTGTTCATTGAAGTTTTGTTACTATTTTATGTAGTTTTTTACACAGTGAAGAGTTAATTCCTATACTATCAAGCAAAGTAGTGAATGTGGTGGTGCAGGACCCTAAATGCACCCCTACCCCTCATCAGGACTGATGTATTCCTTCCCCCAGCAGCTGACAGTATTGGCTGTTTAAAGCCACAGGTGAGTTTCTCTTTGGGCATTGCCCTCAGGCAAAGGGAGCTGCTTTACCCAAGGTTATGCTCCCTCTCCGGGTGCAGCTCACATCCACTAACCAGTTTATGTGAATGTACAAAGACGCAGGCTTCTTTTCTTGATTCGACATAATTTTGAAAGGCCATCCCAGTTCCAGAACTTCCTGTGGGCTTGTCTCAAGTCTTTGTTGTTACTGCATCATTGCTCAACTTCTGCCCATTCCTGCTTCCCTCACTCCTTCAGGTGTTGCTCCTGAGAGAATTCTCATTGAACCTCCTGAAGGCAAATCTCCATCTCAGAGTCTGTTTCTTAGGGAATCCACCCTAAGAGAGGCAGTCATGAGTTCCTCCACCAACTGCAGCCTGCCCAGCATTATCCTTCAGTTTCATGACATGTTATGTGTTAGAATAGTACTTCTATCTTGCCCTTCTGCAACAACTCATTGATTTCCATATTTTCTATAGAATTCCTTCTTTGAGAGGAGATATTGAAGTTATAAAAATTAGGCTTCCAAAGATAGATTATAGGCTAAAATTCATTCAGATAACTACCTTTATTGAAGAGGTTTTTGTCTTTGCTTACAGCCTATGAAGTATCAAAGATTTTTTGTTACATTATTTCTTCAGTGTTAGAAATGTTCATTTTGATAATCTTCTAAGTTTTATTGATTCTTTTAAGCCAGTGGTTCTCAACCTTTCTAATGCCGCGACCCTTTAATACAGATCCTCATGTTGTGGTGACCCCCAACCATAAAATTATTTTCATTGCTACTTCATAACTGTAATTTTGCTACTGTCGTGACCCACAGGTTGAGAACTGCTAGCAGGGTCGCCTAAGACTATTGGAAAACACAGATATTTACATTACGATTCATAACAGTAGCAAAATTACAGTTATGAAGTAGCAACGAAAATAATTTTATGGTTGGGGGTCACCACAACATGAGGACTGTATTAAAGGGTCGCGGCATTAGAAAGGTTGAGAACCACTGTTTTAAACTAAAGTTTATGGTCCAAAGGAAATATTTATGAACACTGGGGCCTTTTTCAAATTCCCAAGCTCTCATATTCTTGCTGCTAAAATTTAGACAAGTATTCTATACCTCATCCTTTTCTTTGATTTAAGGTCTTCATCCTACTATTTTGATAGATTACTCTGATAATCTCCCTACCCTATTCATTTTTTTTTTAAATTGAAGTATAGTTGACAATTCTAGCCATTAATTCTAACTGGGAGTTTCTAGTCTTAAACTATTTAAATATCTTGTTTAATCAAGTTGAATTTAGGGGATTAGAAAAACCATTGAAAAAAATCACAAGCATGCTGATGTAAGACAAACTTTAATTTACTTAAACAAAAAAAAAAATGTATCAGTAATCAAAACCAGGATACCATAAACTAATATCACCTAGTTCACAGACTAATAGACATAGAAGAAACCTTAGGGATTTTCTAATCTGGGGACCTTGTTTTACAGATGAAACTCAGGGAGAAGTGAATTCTTCAGTGTGGCAACAAAAGTTGGAAAATGACTATTGATTCAGAAATCTTACTACCCTACCACATAACCACTGAATTCCTTTTACTTTCTCTCCAAATCACTCCATGAACCCAGAGCATTTTCTTGACTCAATATTTTGGAGACCACAGTTATTTTAACTTCGTTGCTCTTTTAACCTCAAGTGGGTTTCTGGTATCCCTGCTTCTTAATTCAGTTATGCAATCCATCAGCATAATTTAACCAACACAAGTTAGCTTGGGTGAGAAAATATTTAAGCACTTTCATTTATATCAGGTTGTGGTGTTTTGTTTTGTTTTTAAGAATAACCCTATAAGAACTTTTATAAGCTCCACTTGAACCCAATGTACTAAAATAATTATCAGATAATATGCATGTTCCCTTTATAAAGTATCTCACATAATATGCTACTTTGTGTGAATTTTAGCCTCATTTGTGGTAGGATAAAACTTTTCTGATCAAAAAGTACATGCAAATTGGTTCATTTCCATATACTTAGGATTCATCTAAAGTAAATGGTTAGCTAAATGAGTAACAAACAAATATCCAATTATACAAATATTGTATAATGGAAAGTCATCAGGTTGAGCTTTCAACCTGAATAAGAGTCTTAAAATTACTCAAGAAAGATAAGGGTGGTGCCAAGTGGAGGGAGCAGGGACTCTGATTCTGTTTCACAAATATTTTCCTTTCATATCTCTGGTCTTTGTCAATCTATTTAGAGAAACTAAGACAGGCAATTGAAGTTTCTTGCAGTAAATTATTTTACTTAGAAATCCTGTATAGCAGGTATTGCCTGATTTAGCTGGAAATGATAAACTAGCAATGTAGTTATTCAAGTTAGAAGGACCTGAAAGAGCATAAAGCTACCTGCTATGTTGTCATGGTATCTCCTTAAGAAAGTGATAAAGAACTTCAGTTGGAATGGGGATTATTTGCAATGTTTCCTTTGGCCTTCAGCATGACACAAAGAACTAGAATTCTCCAACGCCTTCCATTTGGGTTAAACTACCCAGAGAAGAAGCCAAATCCTTACCTATAACTCTATTCTCCAGCTATATCTCCAAAGATATCACAGATCTACAAATGTTTCAGTTATAGAAATGTTTTCCAGTTCCCTGACTTCTTAGGAAGTTTTCTTATATGCCTGGTGTGAGTGAATCTGACCTTGCATCTTATTTTTGCACTAAGTAAATGGACTACAACTGAATGAACCACATCCCTACTTTGTGGTTGGTAGATACTGACACCTGTGGCACTATGGGCATTTCAGCATCATGATGCTTCCCTGTAGTCAGGCATCTCATTTAGATACTCTTGACCCTCCTTCTGTGCCACCACCATCACCACCAGCAACACCACCCTCCTGGCATTCTTTACTGGGGCACTGAGATTCAGGCTGAGACCTGCTTCCTTACAAAGGACTTGTTTCCTTCCTATCTGGCATATCCCAGGTAGAAATCACGTTTCATAATATTTTTCTCCTTTTGTTCTCAGATGTTCTAAGTTGGCTCCCTGCAGTGCATGGCAACATCAGAACACCTGGGGCAGAGCTGGCTTCCAGACCAACAAACTTGCCAACAAACTTGCTTAGGATTTCTCTGCAGTGGGAATTTGGCCTGTTTGGAAATACCAGAGATAATTTGGGGAGGGGGGGGGGAGAGACGGGGGGAGGGAGTGTCAACACTTCCTATTAGAACAAAACAGAAAACCACATGGATCATTTTTAAAAAGCCAAGCTTTTGACTGGATGTGAGAGGAAATGGTTTAGAAAAGGCCAGAGGTCACTGGCCCCTTCTTGTTCAGTATACTTTGGTTTTGTTTTCTCAGTCATGATTGGAAAAGGCTCTATCACTAACCTTCTATCAAGATGCTCACTGTATAACCTGGGGTCCATTATTAACTCTTGAGGGAAGTGAAAAGTCTACCTAATGTATGTAGAACAAGATGTTGTTCCCTCTATCTTTTTAATTACAAAGTATGTTGATTCATCAAAGTCCAAACTTTTGCTGGCACCATCTTGGCCTCTCATGCCCTACCTTGACCTCTCCTGGTCATCTCCATAAAAGCTACGGGTGAGTCAGCCAAAATAGGAAAGTAAAGAGGTGTGTTTCTGGCTCCTCTGCTCAAGATTCTGAGCAATGAATAACTGCAAACAAAGTCTTTCAACCTGAAACTCTCAAGGGCAGGGTGTGGGAAGGTGTGTGGCATGGTGCATGTTCAGCAGGTTGGATATGTGTACTTCCCTTCCATTTAATAATTAGAAAGGAATTAACTTTCCCCTCTGAACTGTGGTCCAGCTTCTGATGCTGTTTGTGGAAAATGCCACTGAGACAACACCAATCTCCAAAACCCTTGTGTTTTCTGGCCAGGGATACAGCATTCCCTCTTTCCTGCAGTGATATTTTTTTTTCCTAGTTGCTCATGTCCTAGAATATTTATTAATTAAACTTGGGTTTTCTAGTTGGTTTTATAGAAAGATTATTTTCCACATGTTGAAATTAAACTTCTGTACACATGTTGGTTAACAGTTCATTGACATCCAAGGGCACAGACAGAAAAGCCCTTTCCCTCCATGCTGTGTAGTATGACTGCAGAGCCCTACCTTTCGTGCAAATCTTCAAGTTCTGCATAACTAAAGGAAGTTATCTGCAAGCCAGCAGAGAAGACAACATCACTCCTGTCATATCTCTATGGAATGTTGCTAGGTAAGAAATAAGAATTGTTCATCTAAAGCCCAGGGAGTCTAGTAGTCTGTCCCTCATGAAGGACCAGCAAATATTTTGTAGGAATCCTGGATCATTTACCTTCATGTGGGACTTAAAAAGTTTTAAAAGACATTATGAAATGTGAATTCTATCTATTTGGCAGTGAGGGATGGTGTGGTATTAGATTAAAATATACAAACACACATACTCACCCACTTCCACTTCTGTAAAGACAAGTTTTAACCTGAATCTTTGAACCCCTGATTAAGTCCCAGGAGACAAAGGAAGAGAGACTGTGGGGTTTCATCACGTGGACTTCAGTCAGACTGCCCACATTCAGATCCTAGCTCCTTTACTTAGCAAGTATGAGACTTTGGGCAAGTTACTTAATCTCTTTGTGCTTCTATTACTTCATCTGTAAATTGGGAACAATAGTAGGCCCACCTCATAAGGTTATTATGAGTATTAAATTAATATTTGTAAAGTGCTTAGAAGAGTGCTTGGCACATAGTGAGCTCTGTATAGGTAAATAAATAAAATGAAGGTGTGTGTTACAACTGTATTAGTGAGCTCAGGCTGCCATAACAAAATATACCACAGATGGAGCAGCTTAAAAACAGAAATTTAGTGTTTCACAGTTCTGAAAGCTGGAAGTCTGAGATCAAGATAACCACAGGGTTGGTTTCTAATGAGGGCTGTGAGGGAAGAATCTGTGCCAAACCTCTCACCTTGGCTTGTAAATGGGCATTTTCTCCCTCATGTACATGTCTGTGTCCAAATTTTCCCTTTTTATAAGGACACCAGTAATCACCTCTGTAAAGATGCTGTTAGCAAATAAGTTCACAGTCTGAAGTACTGGGGGTAAGGACTTCAGTATAAGAATTTGAGGGGCATATAGTTCAGCCCATAAAACCATAATTTTAACAGGAGTTCCTCTAGCTCCAGAGGGACTGCAGGAGTTGAAGTAGCCATATGTAATAGCAGCTACCAAATCACGTGGGAGGGAGCTCTTTTATCTGCATGTTTCTCCATTAAGCCTATTATATACATCTCCCAGACTCTTATTTAAAACTCTATCTATGGCCTCTGCCTCACCCCGGGACTTAATGAGTTCAACAAGTCCATACTATTTCTTCAGAGCAGCATATTTCTTAAGTGTCAAGTTTGGCTTATTTAATTGGTCCAGAGCCTATTTTTGAGATCTCCCTAGTTCCAGTGTCCCTTCATTAAAATTTATCAATATTTATTAGACTTTGATGGAGTTTTCATAATCCTTTATCTTTCCAGAAGAGGGGTTTTAATCCTTTATGACTGCTTATATTGAATAATTAAAAATTATTGTTTCTAATTTTTCTTCATGCTTGCCTTCATGGGCAAAATATAGAACTCTCTGTACCATGTTATACATGCATGAACTTTAGCTTGTGAGTGACTGGATATGTTATTGTCCACTAGGCCAAAAAAAAATAATCCAATGTTCTGAATGGGGAAGGAAGACCAGATATATCATGCTGCCATTCTGCCAGCCAAGGTTTTCTGTTAAGTCCTGACTGGGGCTTCTTATGAGCACCATCCATCTCCTCCCTTCCTTCTAAAGCAACTGCTGTATAGGTTTTTGTTTTCATTTCTATGTCATTTCATTGGAAACCTGGCAATAGCAACAAATATTAGATGAAGGGCTTTGTGTTTACAGATGAAATATGTATTGCAGTATACTGTAGTGTTGCAAAATTAGAAAAGATTTAATCAAATAAGGTGATACACATACATAAAAATGTTAGCATTCTAAAGAAAAGTGTTTTCATAATTTATTTGTTATATTCATATGAAATGAGTATTCACTGACACATAGCTTTAATGACATATATATGAAAAATCATATATTAGATGACCTCATTGATTATTTAAGCATAAAATAGATTGTGTTAACCTTTCAAAAACAAAAAAGGCCAAAGACATATTGTGGGATTAAACAATTATAGAAATAATAGTGAATCCTAGTATAACTTAGGATAAATTGAAAGAAATTTTTAAAAATCAATAATCCCCAAAACCTGGGACACAGTTGATTAAGTTTTGAGTTTCTTAAGAGAAGTACCATTGTCTTATATTGCTCTTTTTAAAACATAATTCTAGAAATACATAAGTGCTCAATGAATACATATTTGTGCATTAAAAACGTTTGATTGAGACAGTGGTTTAATATAGACAATCTTAGAGTTTATCTATAGAAAACTTATGAAATTCATTATGTGTCAGTAAAACTCTTTGAAAATCTGAAGAGATTCATAAAAGGAGTTCAAAAGTAGCAGGCTTTTTCTCTTTAAAGGATCATTTATACAAAGGGGGTAATTCAAAATACTCTCATACAGGTGAGGAATATTCTACTTAATCTGAGATAATAGTTTAACCCTCCTGCAATATAAAAAGAGAGAATAAGAAACCAGAGACCTTAGAATGATATTCATCTGGGCCAAATCCCTCATTTTACAAATGTACAGAGTTTCAGTGATATTAACTAAGTTGTCCAAGATCATACAGTTAACTGGATACCAAGCTGTTAAATTAATTTCCATATGCTATGCTTCCTCCTTTTCTCCTGATGATTTAAATAGTAAATAAATAATTTAAAATATACCTTAGTTTGCCAATGTGTACAATTAAGGAAAATGGAAAGGTACCAGTAGAAATGGAAAACATGTACATTAGCCAAGAGGTGGAAGCACCCCAAGTGTCCATCAGTGAATAAATGGATAAACCAAGTGTGGTCTATATGTACAATGGAATATTATTCAGTCTGAAAGAGGAATAAGATTCTGCACATGCTACAACATGGACATTAAGTGAAATAGCCAGTCACAAAAGGACAAGTACAGTAAGATTCCACTTATACTAGGTCCCTACAACAGTCAAATTCATAGAGACAGAAAGTAGAATGGTGGCTGCTGAGGGCTGAGGAGAGGGGAAAAGGGGGGTTGTTATTTATTGGATGAAGTTTCAGTTTTGCAAGATGAAAACATTCTGGAGACTGATTGCATATCAATGTGGATATAATTAATACTATTGAACTGTATACTTAGAAATAGTTAAAAGGGTAAATTTTATGTTACATGTTTTTAAACTACAATTAAAAGAAACAAAAAGGAATGAAGAAACAAACACAAAATGAGAGAAAAAAATAAAGAGGGCACAATGCCAAAAAGAGCAAGAGGAAAGAGCAAAGATGAGTACTGTTTTTCCCAGCCACAGCGCTCCTTACCACCCACACACCCACCCCCAAATCCAGTCTTCAGTTCTGATTCTTAGTTGCACTTACTGCATTTATCCATCTGCTTACCAAACTCATTCTGCTGTATATACCAGAAGTCCCCGCTCTGCTATCAAATTCCTGATTCCAATTTCTACACACACACACACACACACACACACACACACACAATGGTAGGTCAAAACCTTCCTCCAGTTCTACAGTCCTCTCCTTCCTAGGGTTGATCTGTCACCAAAGCCAAAATCCTTGTCATCCCTTCTCTCTAGGTGGCCAAGGGTCAACTAAACCAAACCATGAAGATAACACTTATTTAGGAGTCTTCTTACCTTTCCTTCTTCCCCTTGCTTTGGCTGCCCAATGCCCTCATATAGCTCGTGGGCAGACAAGAGGTACTCACTACTCAAACCTGAGATTCCTGGGTCAGTGCCCTTGTTTTAAACAACTTTCTCTACATGGTTCATGCACCATCTCCTTCCCACTTCCCACTAGTGTTACCATCACTCCTACGCACTCACTATCCAGATTTTCTCTTAGGCAACTATCATGCTAAAAAATAGAATTGGACTACAAAAATCATACTGTAGAAGTATGGAAAGATAACAGTTCATTAATATGTGTTAATCTCCCAGAGAATACAGTATTTGCATTGTAGTAGGTGGTCATTCAAATGGCCATCTCTCTAATAGTGAAATTTTAGCTCTAAGAGACAGGCCTTTGGGTCTGTGATTTGAAGGTGCAAGACCTTTGAGGAACATGTCCAAGGGACACTGAGCTCTGCCTCTTCTTCCTTTTTTCCTGCTTTCTCACTCCTGAAACAGCTGCCTGCTTCTCTTAATAGTGTCACCTTAGAGCAGTGGTTCTCAACCTTTCTAATGCCACGACCCTTTAATACAGTTCCTCATGTTGTGGTGACCCCCAACCATAAAATAATTTTCGTTGCTACTTCATAACTGTAATTTTGCTACTGTTATGAATCATAATGTAAATATCTGTGTTTTCCAGTGGTCTTAGGCGACCCTGCTAGCGGTTCTCAACCTGTAGGTTGTGACCCACAGGTTGAGAGCCGCTGCTGTAGAGCCTAAGACCATCAGAAAACACAGATATTTACATTAGGATTCATTAACAGTAGCAAAATTACAGTGATGAAGTAGCAACGAAAATAATTTTATGGTTGGGGGTCACCACAACATGAGGAACTGTATTAAAGGGTCGCGGCATTAGAAAGGTTGAGAACCACTGCCTTAGAGGGTAACATTTGCAATGTTCTGATGCTTACTTAGCTCCATAGTCAGAAAGTTAAAATGACAAAGTCCCCATTTTTGAGTTATCCATATTTACTGACATGTCTGGCTCAAAATTGCTGCTTATTCACATGGTTGATTCTGAAAAATTCTCATTAGCAGACTTCAAAAGAAGGGCCAGATGAAACGTAATTTTAAATTCCTGGTAAAGATTCAGCTTCTTCCTCATGGAAACTTTTCCCAAAAAACTGTTGCTTTTGCATAGGATGCAAATTCTTGTTTGAGTTCCATTGTTAAAAATTTCCTCTCTGTTTTGTTGGAGAAACTAGTGAGCAGTGATATATGGTGGTAGAAAAGAAATGGAGAGTACTGAATAATAAGGATTAGCTCCTTATTTTCATGGTGGCTGATGTGATTTTTAAAACTATTTATTTCTAATACGACTGGATACATGTGGATTGTAAAGGTGAACTTCTCCACTGAAAAGCATTTCAATGCATAGCACATATATCCTTCTAAATTACCAAGAGAAGTTGAAGCACTGGGGTCAAGTGTACCTGGCCTATTGACAAGGAGATTGGCTAGTCAAATGCAATAATATAAAGATGTGCAGCTCCCCCATGCCTTTTAATATATATATGTTGTTTTTTTTAATTGATCTCAGAGAGGAAGGGAGAGGGAGATAGAAACATCAATTATGAGGGAGAATCATTGATTGGCTGCCTCCTTCATGCCCCCAACTGGGGATTGAGCCCGAAAGCCAGGTGATACCTCATTGTCATTTTAATTTGCATCTCTCTGATGATCAGTGACTTTGAGCATTTTTTCATATGTCCCTTGGCCATGTGTACGTCCACTTTGGAGAAGTGCCTATTCAGGTCCTTTGCCCATTTTTTAATAGGATTGTTTGTCTTCCCTTTTCGTTTTGTTGATGGTTTCTTTTGCTGTGCAGAAGCTTTTTATTTTGATGTAGTCCTGTTTGTTTATTTTCTCCTGGTTTCCATTGCCCTAGAACATGTATCCATAAATATATTGCTATGAGAGATGTCTGAGATTTTGCTGCCTATGGTTTCTTCTAGGATTTTTATGGTTTCACAACTTACATTGAAGTCTTTTATCCATTTTGAGTTTATTCTTGTGTATGGTGTAAGTTGGTGGTCTAGTTTCATTTTTTTTTTTTTTGCATGTATCTGTCCAATTTTCCCAACACCATTTATTGAAGAGACTCTCTTGACTCCATTGTATGTTCTTGCCACCTTTGTCAAATATTAATTGACCCCCCATGCCTTTTTAATGACAGCTCATCTTTTATTCTCTAGTAAGGCAACCAATTATCTGCGTGTCAATCTTTGTCCTAATAAATAGACTTTCTGTTCTCACTCACCTTGAGTTGTGAGAATAAAAGATCAGATAATGTTCACTGTTTTAATTGTACTTGGCTTAAGAGATTCCTCCTTTCATTTTTCCTTTTATTACTCTTTCCTTGAAGTGCCATGCCAAATAAAGCAAGAATCTCTCCTATAGCATATTTAAAGCCACCCCCATATTCCTAGCACCAACACAAAGCAGGAGAAAGTTCAAAATGAGCATTTGTTTTCTAAGGAAGAACAGTACAAATAAATCATCTCTCTAACACAGACTGCAATCAATTAAGCAAAAAAGATGTAATCACCAAGCTCTAATGGCGCTTGATAGTTAAAAAAGGCAAATCCAATTCTAAGAAGAGAAGTTGAGCTAACATGCTGGGTAATCCAATAAAGTTTCCAGTAATTCTGCTTTTTCCTACTCTCAGTCATTTTATTTTTGTTCTTTGCTTATCATTTGGAATGATGACTCATATTTGCTATGGGCAGTTACCTTTGGCTATTCAACTTTCATTTTAGACTCAAGGTACATTGCACCTTTTCCAAGAGTATGGAATTCCTTTTCTAGGAAACATGTTTTGGCAAATCCTAGAGACCATAAACATAAGTAAGTCTTATTTATGAACAAGTTACCGCCTTTTATTTCCTAAAATATTTTTTCTTTTAAATACACTTTAACAAGAAAAAATACCAGTCTTTATTTAGCCTGTATTTCACCTTTTTTTTTAAAAAAAAAAATCTACTTGCCGAAACCGGTTTGGCTCAGTGGATAGAGCGTCAGCCTGCGGACTGAAGGGTCCCGGGTTCGATTCCGATCAGGGGCATGTACCTTGGTTGCGGGCACATCCCCAGTGGGAGGTGTGCAGGAGGCAGCTGATCGATGTTTCTCTCTCATCGATGTTTCTAGCTCTCTATCCCTCTCCCTTCCTCTCTGTAAAATATCAATAAAATATATTTTTAAAAAAATCTACTTGAATTCCATTTTTTGAATGAACTAAGTAAAGTTTGGCTATTATGGGCCAGGAATGAAAGATGCCTTTCCTAGAATCCCTCTACTTAATTAATGTGCCCAAAATTATAGAAAATTAAAGACATACTCAGGATTACAAGCTATGTACATACCTTAAATCCAAATTTAATATTCTTTTCATTGTACTACTTTGCCACAACATTTGGGTAGGGATGGACCCTGAAGTGATTTAATTAATTTTCTTCTGCAAATACCAATATTTTATTCTTGGTCTTTGAAAGGAAGAGTAAAACAGAAATAACAGCGGTTTTTATAAAGATTTTTAAATGCCAGGCATTAAAATGTCTACATCTGCATTATATTTTATAATTGTCATCATCACATTGAAAAATACTTATTAAGCCATTGACTCTGTATGGTGCTGTGGTAAGCAGTGTATAAAGAGAACTACATGGAGACAATTCCCATTTCACTGGTGGAAAAGAGAAGCTAAAACAGAGTCACAACATGAAGAATATAGATTTGTTCCAGTGGGTGAAGAATTATGAAGATTAAGAATTATGAAGATTAAAGTGTGTGTTTTTTTCTTTTGTTTTCACAGTTAAAAACTGTTTAAAAACAAAATAATCAAGGCCCTGGCTGGGTAGCCCAGTTGGTTAGGTCACTGTTGCAACACACAATATTTCGGGTTTGATCCCTGGTCAGGGCACTTATAAGAATCAACCAGTGGATGTATAAATAAGTGGAACACAAATCAATGTCTCTGTCTCTCTCTGACTCCCCTTCCCCTTTCTCTTTAAAACCAATTTTTTAAAATGTGAAAGTAAAAAGCAAAAAGTGGAAGAAACCATAAGGATCATCCAGACCAAACTCCCCCAAGCACAAGCCCTCACCCCTGTACTGTCTGTGTCCATTGGTTTTGCTCATATGCATGCATACAAGTCCTTTGATTGATCTCTTATTCCCTCACCCCCTGCCTTCCCTTATAAGTTGTACAATCTGTTCGATGCTTCTGTGTCTCTGGTTCTATTTTTGTTCATCAGTTTATGTTGTTCATTATATTCCACAAATGAGTGAGATCATGTGATATTTATCTTTCTCTGACTGGCTTTATTTCGCTTAGCTTAGCATAATGCTCTCTAATTCCATCCATGCTGTTGCAATTGGTAAGAATTCTTTCTTTTTTACAGCAGTGTAGAATTCCATTGTGTAGATATACCACAGTTTTCTAATCCACTCGTCTGCTGATGGGCACTTAGGCTGTTTCCAAATCTTAGCTATTGTAAATTGTGCTGCAATGAACATAGGGGTGCATATATCCTTTCTGATTGGTGTTTCTGTTTTCTTGGGATACATTCCTAGAAGTGGGATTACTGGGTCAAATGGAAGTTCCATTTTTAATTTTTTGAGGAAACGCCATACTGTTCTTCACAGTGGCTGCACCAGTCTGCATTCCCACCAGCAGTGCAAGAGGGCTCCTTTTTCTCTGCATCCTCTCTAGCACTTGTCGTTTGTTGATTTGTTGATGATAGCCATTCTGACAGGTGTGAGATGGTACCTCGTTGTTTTGATTTGCATCTCTCAGATGATTAGTGACTTTAAGCAGGTTTTCATATGTCTCTTGGCCTTCTTTATGTCCTCTTTCAAAAAGTGTCTATTTATGTCCTTTGCCCATTTTTTGATTGGGTTGTTTATCTTCCTTTTGTTAAGTTGTATAAATTCCCTGTAAATTTTGGAGATTGAACCCTTATCGGAGATAACATTGGCAAATATGTTCTCTTATGTAGTGGGCTTTCTTGTTGTTTTGTTGATGGTTCCTTTTGCTGTGCAGAAGCTTTTTATTTTGATGTAGTCCCATTTGTTTATTTTCTCCTTAGTTTCCATTGCCCTAGGAGTTGTATGTAAAGATATTGCTACGACTTATGTCTGCTATTTGCTGCCTATGGAGTCTTCTAAGATTTTTATGGTTTCCCGTCTTACGTTTAAGTCCTTTATCCATTTTGAATTTATTTTTGTATATGGTGTAAGTTGGTGGTCTAGTTTATTTTTTTGCAAGTGTCTGTCCAATTTTCCCAACACCATTTATTGAAGAGACTCTCTTGACTCCGTTGTATGCTCTTGCTTTCTTTGTCAAATATTAATTGAGCATAATGGCTTGGGTCGATCTCTGAGTTCTCTGTTCTGTTCCATTGGTCTATATGTCTGTTCTTGTGCCAGTACCAGGCAGTTTTGAAAACAGTGGCTTTGTAATATAGCTTGATATCTGGCATTGTGATCCCTCCAACATAGTTCTTCTTTCTCAATATTGCTGCAGCTAATCAGGGTCTTTGTTTACTCCAGATGAATTTTTGGAGAGTTTATTCTAGGTCTTTAAAATATGCTGTTGGTATTTTAATAGAGATTGCATTGAATCCATAGATTGCTTTGGGTAGTATGGACATTTTAATGATGTTTATTCTACCAATCCATGAACACAGTATATTCTTCCATTTGTTTATGTCTTCCTCTATCTCTTTTTTCAACATCCTGAAATTTTCTGAGTACAGGTCCTTCACCTCGTTGGTTAAATTTATTCCTAGGTATCTTAATTTGTTTGTTGCAATGGTAAATGGGATTTTTTTTTTTAAGTTTCTCTTTCTATGAGTTTATTATTGGTGTATAAAAAAGCCATAGATTTCTGGGTGCTAATTTTGTATCCTGCTACATTGCTGAATTCATTTATTAAGTCTAGTAGGTTTTTTTATGGAGTCTTTAGGGTTTTTCGATGTACAATATCACGTCACCTGCGAATAGTGACAATTTTACTTATTCTTTTCCAATTTGGATGCCTTTTATTTCTTCTTCTTGTCTGATTGCTATGCAGACCAAACTTTTTATTTTATAGGTCAGAAAACGGCATATGAGAGAGGCAAAGTAACTTGCCCAAAGTTACAGAAAAGTAAAGACATACTCAGGTTTACAAAGTAGATATGCTGAATCCAAATTTAATGTTTTATTCATTACACTATTAATGTTTCAAAATTATTATAGACTAGAGGCCCGGTGCACGAAATTTGTGCATTGGGGGGGGGGGTTCCCTCAACCCAGCCTGCACCCTCTCCAATCTGGGACCTCTTGAGGGATGTCCAACTGCCCGTTTAGGCCCAATCCCTCTCACAATCCAGGACTGCTGGCTCTCAACTGCTCGCCTGCCTGCCTTCTTGATTGCCCCTAACTGCTTCTGCCTGCCAGCCTGATCACCCCCTAACCACTCCCCTACCAGCCTGATTGATGCCTAACTGCTCCCCTGCCAGCCTGATTGCCCCTAACTGCCCTCCCCTGCAGGCCTGGTCCCCACAACTGCTCTCTCCTGCAGGCCTGGGTCCCCCCCAACTGCCCTTCCCTGCATTCCCGGTCACCCCCAACTACTTTCCTCTGCCAGCCTGGTCACCCCTAACTGTCCTCCCCTGCAGGCTTGATTGCCCCCAACTGCCCTCCCTTGCAGGCCTGATCCCTCCCAACTGCCCTCCCCTGCTGGCCATCTTGTGGCAGCCATCTTGAGTCCACATGGGGGCAGCCATCTTGTGTGTTGGAGTGATGGTCAATTTGCATATTACTCTTTTATTAGATAGTATAGAGGCCTGGTGCACAGGTGGGGGCCGGCTGATTTGCCCTGAAGGGTGTCCCGGATCAGGGTGGGGCTTCCCTTGGGGCATGGGGTGACCTGGGCAAGGGGCCTGTGGTGGTTTGCAGGCCGGCCACACCCCCTGACAACCCAAGCAGAGGACCTGGTATCTGGGATTTATTTATCTTCTATAATTGAAACTTTGTAGCCTTGAGTGGAGGCCAGGGCAGGCCAGGGCGGGCGGAAAGCTTGGCTTCCTCCATCACTGGGGAAACCCAAGCCTACTGCTCTCTTCAGCTCCATGGCTGCTGCCATTTTTGTTGGGATTTATTTATCTTCTTTAATTGAAACTTTGTAGCCTTGAGCAGAGGCCAAGGCAGGCCAGGAACCTCAGCTTCCTGCATTGCTGGCGGCAACCCAAGCCTCCTGCTCTCTCCAGCTCTGTGGCTGTCACCATTTTTGTTGGGATTTATTTATCTTCTATAATTGAAACTTTGTAGCCTTGAGTGGAGTCCAGGGCCGGCCAGGGTGTGTGAGAAGCTTGGCTTCCTCCATTGCCGGGGAAAGCCAAGCCTCCTGCTTGCTCCATGGCCACAGCTATCTTTGTTGGGTTAATTTGCATACTTGCTTCTGATTGGCTGGTGGGCATGGCTTGTGGGTGTAGTGGAGGTATGGTCAATTTGCATATTACTCTTTTATAAGATGGGATGCTATCTCAAAGACTCAAAAAATTTAAGGTTAGAATTATAGGATTAGTTTAAGAGAAGAACAAAGAAAAGATTAGAGGCAAAACAAGAGCATGTCTGGAGGAATGAAAAGTTTAAGAGGCAAGTGGAAATAGGGGGGCAAGTTAACAGTCCCTCTTACAAATGAGTAGTGTGACATGTGGAATGTAGCAGAGAACATAGCACTGAGTGACAGGATACCTAGGGTCTGCCTCTCCTTAGCTCCAGGACTGTGGGTCAGTTATGATCTCTTCCTTCATGATTGAACTGAATTCCCTCAGAGGTGTCCTTTCCTGCTCTCACATGTTACAATTCTATTATTTGATGAGCACCAAAATAGGTAGTTTTGGAAAGATAATCCTATATTGTTATGGATCACATCTGAAAAGATAGTAGTCCTGTACCAAGAAGAATGATTTCTTTTAATAAAAACTTCAGAAACTCAACTGAGTTGAAAACAAACAAAAATACTTCCTGATTTTCTGAGTTTCTTTATCATATAGGAGGATTTGGTTTTGGTCTTTAATTACTTATATGTTAGACCCATGCATGGGAGCCCAATTTTTTGTTGTGGTCCATATCAATGTATGTCAAATACATTAATTACTGTGAGTTATTTCTAAGGAAAATATTTCTCTTTTTAATTATTTGTTTAAAATAATTGTAAACCTAAGCTCCAAATTGGGGGTGTTAGGTAAGATTAGAATAATGTTCCTCTGGTGAAATGAGTGTTCCTCTCTCTTGACTTTCTCCAGGGAAATGATGTGGTTAGAGAGGATATTCATTCTTTTTTTTTTAATTGGGATGACATATACACTAATAAAAGAGAAAGATGCAAATTGACCATACCTTCACGATGCCCACCAGCCAATCAGGAGTGATTATGCAAATTAACCCAAAAAGATGGCGGGTTAATTGCATACGCAGGCGCTGAGCAGCCAGGGGTGGGATGTTTGCGCCATCACCATGGCAATGACGCAGGTGTTCCGCACCGCCCCAGCCGCTCCAGGCCTCTGGGCAGCTTGGGAAGGCAGAAAGGCGGCTCCGGCCAGAGTGAAGGCAGTGCCGGCAGCCAGGGGAAGGAAGGCCCATTCTTGCATGAATCTTCATGCATCGGGTCTCTAGTTGGTTAATAAAATTATATAGGTTTCAAGTGTATAATTCTGTAATATACCATCTATATGTTGTGTTGTGTGTTTACCACCCAAGTCAAGTCTCCTTTGGTGAGTATTTATCCCCCCCTTTACCCTCTTCTACCTCCTTTCCTTCTGGTAATCACTTTACTGTTGTCTCTGTCTGTGAGTTACTATTTTTGGGTTTTTTTGCTTAATCCCGTCACCTTTTTCACCCAGCTCCCCAGCCCCAGCCCCTCTGATAGTTGTCATTCTCTTTATCTATGACTCTGTTTCTATTTTGTTTGTTAGTTTTATTTGTTCATTAGATTCCACATATAAGTGAAATCATATGGTATTTGTCTTTCTCTGAATGGCTTATTTCACTTAGCGTAATAGTCTTCAGGACCATCAATGCTATTGTAAAAGGTACAATTTCCTTCTTTTTTTATGGCCAAGTAGTATTCCATTGAATAAATGTACCATGGCATTTTTATCCACTTTTCTACTGATGGGCACTTGGGCAATTCATTCTTGCACTGTCCTCAGAAGAAAAAAGACAACAAGGTCACACTTGGCTGGTTTCTGTTATGTGTTAAAATACATTACCAGGTAGTCCAGTTGAGGCCAAGCTGACCCTAAAATAAATTTAACAAACTCCTGATCCAGGTTAGGAGCAGGGTGCAAATCAGTTTTTTGTTGTTGTTTTTTTCTTGATGTGCTAAACAAAAGTGCCAAACATGTGCATATGATTCTTAAAGTATAGAGTTGTAATCATAACTCATTTCAGCAAAAAGCCAAGCTTGTTTGAGGCAGATTTAAACAAGCCATGTACTTTACACAGCCCATTTCCTGAGATAAGAGCCATGAGCATCTAGCCATCTCATCCCATGTATTTAGAGACAACCTACAGAGTTCTGTCAAAGTTCTGTCTGTTTGAGGTTATGTCATTTGTATGTTTGTCTACATGGCACTAAACATCTGGATATTTAGAAACATCCATATGATGAACTTAAGTTTTTTTATTTTGATGGGATGTTTGGCACTATAATCAAGAAACATTTCCAATCAATAGCATTGATATCATCAGCCTTTGAACATGCATATGTTTCACTTTATTTTAGATTGACATGAGTAAAAATTTTCATAACCATAGCATTTTAACTCAGTTTTGCATATTGACTTCCTCTTGCAAGATTTATAGCTTGACATGCCATAAACTATAAAGCAATTAAAATACCTCTAAACTTTTTAGAACCTTCTCACTCATTGTCTGCTGATCTGTCTTTTTTTTCTTACATTGAAAATTTGATCTTTGCCTTATTGGAACTATGAAGAAATCGAAAACTGAATAGACCTTTTTATAATACACAGTCATTGTTTGTACTTGCAAAATTGGATTAAGAAATCACTGGTATTCTTACACATGTTTTTTTGCCAAAGAAAATTCAGCATATTTCTACTTAGCCTTGAAATTTCTACCAACCAGACTGAGTGATTGTGTACCACCCACACTCTTCTTGGCATCCTCAGTTCCCCTGGGAAATCTCAGCTTGAAACCTATGTAACATGTATAAATTCCTCTTATGCCTTTCCCTGTTACACCTGTTGTGCAGGTGAAATAATTCCCTAGCTGTACCACATTATAAGGCTTAGCACTTAAACTAGTAAAAAATCAAATAAACATCTTTTCTATGTTTCCCCTTTCCATGCTATTCTGTACCCAAAATGATATATTTTTATTGATTTCAGAGAGGAAGGGAGAGGGAGAGATAGAAACATTAATCTTGAGAAAGAATCATTGATTGGCTGCCTCCTGCACGCCCCCTACTGGGAATCGAGCCTGAAACCTGGGCATGTGCCCTGACCCGGACTGAACCATGACTTCCTGGTTCATAGGTAGACGCTCAACCACTGAACCACAATGGCCCTGCTGTACCCAAAATTATAGACAACAACCTTCTATATGATGAACACACCTTTCTTTGTGCTTCCTTTACTTACTTTTAGGTATCAAATTCCACTTGCGTATAAGTAAGTACTTTCTTGAATATAAGCATATTGGAAAGCATGTAATGAACACAGTTTCCTTCTTTAGTTTTGCAAATACCTGAATTATTCAAAACCCTTTTTCTCTCCCTTTCATCACACACACACACACACACACACACACACACACGCACATACCACTCACAGCTTTAAAAAATTAACATAAGAAACTAAATTTTATAATTAATATAATGATCAAACTGTTCCAATTAGCAGCTCCCCCTTGCTTTACCTAGATTCTAGTACTATCAAAAAAGGAAATGCAAAACGAATACGTTGTTTATCGTTAGAGTAAGCAGAAATTTGTAATCTTAAAATATTTTTCTTTATGAAATCCATACATGTATGTAAATCAAGTAGTATTACAAAGTTTATTATAAACAAAGCCTCCTGAAACTGCAGTTCACTTCCCCACATCACTATCTCTGAGTTCTGCTTCCCAGTCACTTCTCAGCCTCTTTCACCACTTCCTTCTGCTATTTCTCTGTTTTATATTATATTTTCCTCCATATTTCTAATTGATTTGCTTTTGTGGCTTTTCCTTTATTAGTCAGTTGGGCATTATTTAACTTGCAACTCTGGAAGCTGTGAATTTAGCACTCTTACCTCACATTCCCCTCCTTTCATTTTTTCCCTTCCCTACTTTCATTCTCTCAATATGGTTTTATCACAATTTTTGGACAAATGAATATTCCGTGTTTACATAATTATTATCATATAAGTATTATTCATGAGTGAGCCAAGTAGTATATTATTTTCCCTATAGTTAATAATTCCTTTTTTTTTTTTTTTTTTACTACCACTAATTGTTTCCAAACTCTCCAAAAGCACTATAAAACCTCTTTCAATACAGTCAAACACATCAGGTCATCTATTGTTATCATTTGGGGGTTGGGAAGACAGCTTTCTGGAATCCCTCTATCCTCCCTCTCCAAGTAGGATTAGTTGTTCTTTTTGCCTCCTGCAGTGTCCAACCTTGCCTTTATCATTTCCTGAGAATTGTCCTCCTTTTCTCTAGTGTTAGTTCCCCAGTTTCCTTTATTTTTATCTTCTTTGTAATGAGTTTACTCTACCCCTTTGTTAGAGCATATTGTCTAGTAGCTTCCTGAAATGAGGTGAGTAGGAGGCAATTTTAACAACTTTTTTATTTATAAATAACTTAAAGATTACATGAGTGTAATCACGTAATTTTCCTATTAACATTTTGCTCCACTTGCTGTGTACATGCACACACACAAGAGTGTAGGTATGCATGTACACTAAAAAAAATTTTCTGAACCATTTTAAACTTAGTCCTACACATAATGGCCCTTTAGCCTAAATACTTCACTATATATTTCATAAGAATAAAGATATTATCTTATATATTTATAGTTCCATTATCAACTTTGATAAATTTAACATTGATACAATACTTTAATCTACCATCCATATTCCAATGGATAAATTTTGTCAGTTGATTAAAAATGTTTTTTATATTATTTTTTTCCCTGCAGTACAGGATCCAGTCTAGGACCAGACATTGCATTTAGTTGTCATGCCTCTTTAGACTCCTTTAATCTGAAACATTTCACAACCTATCTTTGATTTTTATGAACCTTAAAAAAAGAGAGAATAAAGCCTCACTTTCTTTTATTTTAAATAAAATGCTCCTCTTTTTGGTTTCCTAATGTTGCTTTATGGTTAGATTCAAGTTATACACTCCTGATCACAATACAACATAAGTGCTATTCAATTCTTCTCCATTGGATAGGTGTTTTTTTAAAATATATTTTTGTTGATTTTAGAGAAGAAGGGAGAGGAAGAGAGAGATAAAGACATCCATGATAAGAGAGTATCATTGATCTGCTGCCTCCTACATGCCCCACACTGGGGATCAAGCCTGCCACCCAGGCATATGCCTTGACCAGGAATCAAACTGTGACCTTCTGGTTGATAGGTAGATGCGCAACCACTGAGTCAAGCTGGTTGGGCTGGATAGGTATCTTCTTTATTGCAATAAGCTATCTGTGGAAAGATACTTTAAGACCATGCTAATATCCTCTTCACCACTGAAATTTCCCCCTAGATTTTACATTCATTGATGATTCTTGCCTGAACCAATTTTTACTTTGATGATTGCAAATGATGATTGAACTGTTGCACTCTTTTTACATTTATCAGTAAGCACTCAGCATTCTACTGAAAGCAAAGCCCTCCCTTCTCTTTTCATTCATCATCCATCCATTCATCCTTCTGTCTACTATCTATCTATCTATCTACCTAATGTATGTACTTATCATCTCTCTATCATTATTATGGACTACTCATAGATTTTTTTCCCAGTGGTTTATAGTCCCTATTCTCTCTTTCTAGAATTCCTTTTTTTTTTTTTAATTTGGCATGATCTTCTAATTTTTTTATCTTTCCTCTCCTGTTTTTCACCTCTTGGTCTTTTAATTATACTTCTGGAACAGTTTCTCAACTTTATCTCCTAATCCTCACATTGGCAGTTTATAATTGTAGCTATTATATTTTTAATTTTCCTGAGTTCTTTCTTGTTTCTTATTGTCCTTACTTAATGGATATGGTGTATACACTTGTCTCACAGTATTATTAAACCTGTTTTCTACTCCCTATATTATTACTTTCTTTTTTCTCTGAGCTCTCTCCCCAAAGGAAACAGAGGTAAAAATATGGATTTAACCCACCTTTGTTAACTAAAAATGTAAACAAAAATTTGAATGGGGATGAGAGAATCAGAGTCCAAGATTAGAATTAGTACTCTGTCCACCTGCACATAATCCATTCCTGTCCAAGTGAAATGGCTGCTGGGTGTGAGTTTTGTGCACGTGTTTTGTGATCAAGGGGAAAGAGGATCCTAAAGTATTAGTGTAGGAGGTGAAGTGTGATGTCACTGCTCAGGGAAGGGTATCAAGACAAATTATTTATGCCATATTTTTATATAATATGTAAATTTGTATCTCATCTGCACCAACCCACAAAACTTTGCAAGATGGATCTAGAAAAATGGAACATTAAGAAGGCCCAGTAATGAAAATCGTCATATGGATATAATACAAATGATCTACATTTCACCATTTAAAAGTCAAAAACAGCATAGGATACAAGGATGGATTTAATAAGAAATTCAACCAGAAAACAGAGCTTAATTTTCATGTGTTCAACAACTAATGTTCAACACCTATTTATGTGCCAGGTACCAGACTCGGGGTTATTTCCTAGATTTTCTTTCTAGGTTTTCATTATTAGTCTCAGCAGGAGAAAAATGTGTTTCGACAGACACATTCAAACCCAAGTTACAATGGTGAGACGGAAACTGTGGTCAACGCTATGCAGCAATAAAACAAGGGGAACTGTGGTTGACTCTATACAATAATAAAACTGGAGAGTGATTGTAAAATATAGTCTGCCTAGGGTGCTGTTTGATTTATCTCAGAGGGGTTTGCCTAATAAATTAATACATAAGTATCAAAAACAACATTTTATGATTCCATAATTAACTGAAAATTACACAATTTTGCTGAATCAATGGTTTATTTACAAATATTCACTAGATAAAGGGGAAGAAAACTCATTTATTGTTTAGGATTTTCAACTTGACATTTCATTAAAACTTGACAAAGTTTTAGTTAAATTTTGTGGTAAAGGAAGAAAGGGATATTTTTCTAGTTTTACACGAAATTCCTTCACAGTTTGTTGTTGGTGAGGGGCAGAGAGGAGGATTGTGGAACCCTCCACAATATATTGTTGAATGAAAAAAAGAGGTCATGATATGTATCATAATATCCAGTATGCACTTAAATGAAAATTTATTCATCTACACTAATAAAAGAGAAATATGCAAATTGACCATACCTCCACGACACCCACCAGCCAATCAGGAGTGAGTATGCAAATTAACCCAACAAAGATGGCGGGTTAATTTGCATACACAGGCACAGAGCGAAGACTGAAGACTGAAGAGGCTTGGATTCTCTGCTGTGGCTGGAGCAAAGGCCTGGGTCCCGGGTGCCAGAGGAAAACTGGTGCCGGCAGCCAAGGGAAGGAAGGCCTATTGCACGAATCTTTGTGCAATGGGCCTCTAGTATATTTATAAAGGCCTAGAAATATTTGTACAAATTGTTTAAAAAGGTTACATCAAATTTTCAGGCTATGTTAGACCAACTGATGACCATCTTTAGTTCCTACATGTCAAGTATGGGCAATGATGTGGAACAAAATAAATGCTAATACATTGCAAATGGGAGTGAAAGTTGGTACACCACTTTGAAGAGAAATCTGGAATATAATATCAGAAAAATGCAAAATAAAACAGTGATGAGGTACCATTTTGTGCACATCAGATCAAAAACAATTTAAATTCTTAAAATATTAAGTATAGGCAAGCAAGTGTGAAAGTACATACACTCTGTATGCTTGATGCAGTCTAAATCCAGAGGACCACATTGAAGAGCATTTTGAAAATCTCTAGTAAAGTTGAAAATTGGCATACTCTGTGACTCAGACATTGCATGTTTTCATTTTATTTCAGTTCTTGGTGGATTGAACTATATCATCAAGTAGACTTTTCAGAAATGATTTATCTCCAGAATCCATTGCCTTTCTGAAGCTATCTGTTGCCAGTATGTTGCCTGCTCATATCTGTAGCCTGAATGACACTGGGTATAGAATTTTTCAGTCAAATCCCTTATCACTCAAAACATTTAGATCTTGCTTCACTGATTTCAGATAAAAGTTCCTGTGAATAAGTCAGAAAACAGCCTGATTTCTTTTCCCTGTGTAGGTGGTTTGACCACTTTTCCAGGAGGACTGATCCACCTCCGCTTCCCCCTCCCTGCCCTCCTTCCTCCCCACCCCCTCACCTTCACCACCCTATTATCTTTGTCCATGGGTTATGTATATATGCATTCAAGTTCTTTGATCTCTTCCCACCCCACCCCTTTTCCTCACCTTCTCAAACCCCCCCAACCCCCACACACACACACATACTCACCTTCCCTCTGAGATTGGACAGTTTATTCCAAGCTTCTATGTCTCTGGATATATTTTGTTCATCAGTTTATTTTGTTCATTAGATTCCACATATGAGTCTGATCTGGATAATATGTGGAGCCTCCACTCAGACCATGAGTATAAAAGCTCATGTTAATGGGCTGTGGTTTTGTTCTATCCTTTATCTGCCTGAGATAGAGCAGGAAGGGGCTGGATAGGATGAGTTCATGGAGCTTTATTACCACCTTCTCTAAGGAGCCCTGCATAAACAGGTCATTCTGTGAAGTTGGGTGGAGAGAGTCTGTCTTAGTAGACAAATAGAGCTGACCCTTGAACAACACAGGTTTGAACTGCATGGGTATACTTATATGTGGATTTTTTTCAATGAATATATTGGAAAATTTTTTGGAGATTTGTGACAATTTGAAAAAACTCCAAATGAACCACATAGCCTGGAAATATGGAAAAATTAAGAAAAAGTTAGGTATGTCATGAATGTATAAAATATATGTAAATTTTTTCTTTATGATTTCCTTAATAACCTTTTCTCTAGCTTACTTTATTGGGAGAATACAGTATATAAAATACATGTAACATTAAATATATGTTAATTGACTGTTTATGTTATTGGTAAGGCTTCTGGTCAACGGTAGGCTGTTAATAGTTAAGTTTTGGGGGAGTCAATGGTTGTTTATGAATTTTCGACTGTGCAGGGCATCAGTTCAAGAGTCAGCTGTAGTTGGGGCGATGAAAGTTCTCTTGTTTGAATATTTCCCTGTTTCAGGGTCATCAAGGTGGTGTACTTAGTGTGAAAACATTGGATATTTCAGCATTTAGTTTGGTATGTCCTAATATTCCTCCCTCCCACCCACCATCCAGAGACTGCTTAAAAAAAACCCACAAAAAAAAAAACACACCAAAATCCTCTTTCACTTTTCACCTGGACGAAGTGAAAAAGAGGCAACTTCTGTGAGTTTTTCTAAATTAGGCTCATGAACTATTTATCTGAGTTTGAAGATAGGGATTTCAACTTTTAAGTTCTTTACCTTTTGTCATCTATATTCCCAAACTTCATGCCATCAAACCTAAGTGGTTTTCCAGAATTTTTTTTCTGTCTACTGATTGCCCCTATATTTCTCTCTTGAGAAAGTCGAGTCTATTTCCAAAATCCCTTTTTAATTTGATAAAATTTGTGTTATACCTGATTATATTTATTGACTTTTGTAGAATGAGATGGAGACTCTGGCATGGTTTCAGCATTAGTTGTATATTCTTTGCTCTTTTTACTTTTATTTTGTACTCTTGTTATTTTGGAGGATGAAATTATTTTGTGATCTTACCTTTTAACTGCCAGTTAAAGGTCTTTCTAAGTTCATATTGTATATATTCTCTCTGTTGTGAATGTGGTTGGGTTAAGTATAGATTATTTACATTGAAGTTTTCTATGACAAATTGTGCCTTCAAATTCTTCTTGTAATGTTTTCACCTGATAATCTTTAAAAAAAAATCTTTTGTGGCCATCATTGCTGTGTCTATATTCTTCTTTTTAAAAAATATTTATTGTCGAAAGTATTACATAAGTCCCCTTTTCTCCCATTGACCTCTTCCAGCCCATCCCCCACCCCAGGCCTTCATCATCCTATTGTCTGTGTCCATGGGTTGTGCATATATGCATACAAGTTCACTGGTTGATCTCTTCCCACCTACCCTCCCCTGCCTTCCCTCTGAGATTTGGCAGTCTGTTCCATGATTCTCTGTCTCTGGATCTATCTTTGTTCATCAGTTTATTTTGTTCATTAGTTTCCACAAATGAGTGAGATCATGTGATACTTATCTTTCTCTGACTGGCTTATTTCGCTTAGCATGGTCCATCCATACTGTTGCAAATGGTAAGAGTTCTTTCTTTTTTTATAGCTGTGTAGTACTCCATTGTGTAAATGTACCACAGTTTTTTAATCCACTCATCTGCTGATGGGCACTTAGGCTGTTTCCAAATCTTAGCTATTGTAAATTGCACTGCTATGAACATAGGGGTGCATACATTCTTTCTGATTGGTGTTTTGGGTTTCTTAGAATATATTCCTAGAAATGGAATCACTGGGTTAAATAGGAGTTCCATGTTTAATTTTTTGAGGAAACTCCATACTGTTTTCCATAATGGCTATATACTTATTCTTTTAAGCCCAGGATATGAAAGATAGGATCTTTTTTAAAAAAAATACATATGATTGTTTTAACTTTTGAAGAAAAAGTACTATAATAACATATTAGAGCAGACAGTTCTATTTAGGTTAGTGAATAGCATTATCTTAAAGGTTAGCTATTCATTTCTAATTTGCCTTTCATAAGTGTGAAGAAAAATGAAGAAGTTTAATAACTTCCAAGACATCCTTAAGTTAGGTTTTTATGTAGTGATTTTTGTTAGTTGTGGTTTTTTTTTAACAAGTATAATAGATTCTATGTAGATATACCTAACTTATGCCCTTATATAAAAGGTCACTTGAGCACTTATATGAGTAGTCTCACACTCAAATTTCAATAGGAAAATGACATTAACAAGCCATTTGAGGAAATAAGTACAAGTGGTCATTAAAAACAATTTCACATCATTAGTTTATCAAATACACTTAAATTAAAAGATGCTTTTGTTTATCAAATTCACAAAGATGAAAAAAATAATTTTATTGTAAACATTGAACAGAGTGTAATGAGATACTTAAATATATTTTTTAAAAACTTGAATACACCTTGGTGGGATGTAATTTGAAAAGAAAAAGTTGAGGCTATCCCAAGTAGGAAACTATCCCAAGGAAATAATCAGAGAAGAATATAAGTACTTATGTACAAGAACATTTATTGTACTGTTACTTATAAGAAGAAAAAAAAATTAAAACAACCTAGTGTAAGTACTAGGACAATGCCTAAATAAATTGTATTACTTAAGATGAAATATTATGCATTCATTAAAATTGTGTTTTGGAAGAATTTTAGCAGCATGGGAAAAGTACAAGATGTAATGTTAAGTGAAAGAAGCAGACCCTTCTACTTATCCTATATAATAAAAGCCCAGCAACTGAATGGTAGAACAACCAGAATGACCAGTTGACCAGTCGCTATGACGTGCACTGACCACCAGGGGGCAGACGCTCAATGCAGGAGCTGCCTCCTGGTGGTCAGTGCACTCCCACAGTGGAAGCACCGCTCCGCTGACCAGGATCCCCGCAGGCCATGACCCCCACCAGTGCACAAATCCCATGCACCGGGCCTCTAGTGTTAAATAATGATATACACATAAATCTGGAGAGAAAAACGTCAAAATATTATCAGTGATACTATCTGAGTAGTGGGATAATAGGTGATAGTTATCTTTTTCTTTAAATTTCATTATATATTCCAAATGTTTGTTAATGATCATGCATTATTTTATTAAAATAATAAAAATAAAAAATCCAGTGTAGATTTTTAAATATGTATTATATTAACTATGCCATACATAATATCTATATATCACAACATGTCCCCAAAAGATTAGGGACATATTATACTAGTACATCCCAACATTAACATGATATATAAGGTATTTCATGATATGTCCTCCACTTACTTTTCTCATTTTATTGTTACTCTTTGCAGATTTTTACACTTCATTTTAGCCATGCTGAACTACTTACAATCTTCCTGAGCATGCATGTTTATCTATAAGTGCAGTGTTTTTCCTTCCTGGAATGTCTTGGGCTTGATTTCAGGAGCAGAAATTTTCATGCCTTTTGAGGAAAGACTTGTAAGAACAAGACAGGGCCTAAGTCCTAGGGCATCTGGGGTCTGAGGCAAAACCCCAAGACAGGAACTCAAGCTGAGGGGAATAGGGTGGAACTCCAGCTATCAGAATCAAGATCCCAAGGAACACATAAATTAGTACCTAGAGCCACTTGATGCTGAGTCCTCTAATGCTGTGCCACAACACTTTAATTCCCGTTTTCTAAATGGAGATGGCCATATTTTCATCTAAAAACAAAATCAAATCCTAAAGCTAAATAAAAAAATGACATAATTATTGTATCATTCTTTATCTTTATGAAAAGGAATGATGGAGAATGTATTATGTTATTAATTCTTACTGAATAATCATCTATGTCAACCTCTGGCAAACTTCATCTGAATATGAGCTTCTGAGTTTTTTCACATTGTGGAGTATGTAAAAATGGCATTTATATGGCACACAAAGGTAAATCCAAGAGGACACTTGTGCACAAAGATGATCAGCCTTGGGTGTCTGTGGACCCCAGGCCCTGCCCAGCTTCCCTTAGGGCTGAAATGATCACTATCTCTGCACACCTAAGACACATCCCCCTCACACCAGCTCTGATCTACATCATTCCAGGCAGAGATACACCTGGTCTGTTTGGAAATGTCCTCAGGAAAAGAGATTCTACCCCTCTTCCTGAGTTAAATTTTTCCTCCGGCTCTTTCTCAGATTTTGCCACTTGAATAACAGCCAGATATACCTTCTTTCAACCTGTGAGTACTAGTCTGCACCACTGCTAACACTTTTAAGGACTTTATTTTATGTGTATGGCCATGATTTCATTCTTTAGAGCAATTTTTTTCTGTCACACTTTCTTTTGTGTAACACCCTTATCTAAAGCATACCTTACATACAGTGACTAGAATATGACTTGCGGTTTCACGGATTGCTTAATAAGAATCTGTTCTCTCAGAAGTCAGCAAAATTCTGTAAGTAGATAGAGAAGTAAATCAGTTAAAATCAGCCAATAGTTATTTTACTCCATTTGTGTGTGGGATGCTATATTAGATCCTTAGGGAGGGAACAAGGAACAAAAAGAAAGAGAAGACATGAGTTTGTGTGGACCACTATTTTTTGGTGTTTTATTATTCATTAAAAACAGAGACTTAGTTCCACCTTTCTTATTCTCTGTTAAAGGACTAGGCCTAAAAGTGTCCTGCTTAATTTTGGTGACCATTTTTCAAAGAAATAATGGGTATGGCCCAAGGTATTTAAAAGAATGCTTATTTTTAAGGGAATAACTTAAATGATATCTATTAGAAAGAACATGGGTTTAATTTCTTTCTACCAAGAATAGGAAAATGATGAAATATCTTCTAATTTTTTAAAACTTGCTGATTACCTCAACTAGTTCCTACTATAAGTAGTTGATGGGAAGGAGTGGGAGTTTAAACTTTAGATTCATTGTTTTTTCTGTCCCTCCCCACTTCCAGTGTAGAAGTGTCTGTGCTTAAAGCTGTATAATCATATACCTTTTTCTTCTACCAAATGCTTCCCTAAAATGATACGTACATCCCTTGTCCTAGAAAGTAGAAGCTTCTGCTCCCTCCTTGTTGCCTGTTTTCCTAATTAATAATACTTAGTCCTAGTAGTGATAGTGGCAGCCTTCGATTGTTTCAAAAAGATTTAAAGGCACACACACAACTTACTCTATGCACCTTGAAGAACTTCTAGACTTAGGATAGGCAGAGCTTTCTCATAATAACTTGTTTTGTTTTGTTTTGTTAATTGTCACCCGAGGATATTTTTTCCATTGATTTTTTAGAGAGAGTGGGAGGAAAGGGGGAGAGGAAGAGAGAGGGAGAGAGAAGGAGAGAGAGAGAGAAACATCTATGTGGTTGCCTCCTGCACTTGCCCCCACCAGACCAGGGTGGGGATCCTGCAACCGAGGTACTTGCCCTTGACCAGGAATCGAACCATCAACCTTCCAGTGCATGGGCTGACCCTCTAACCACCTAGCAATATCAACCAGGGCACTTTCTTATAACTTTTTAAAAATAATATGTTTTTATTTATTTCAGAGAATTGAAGGGAGAGTGAGAGAGGGACAGAAACATCAATGATGAGTGAGAATCATTGATCGGCTGCCTCCTGCATGCCCCACACTGAGGATTGAGCTGCAACCCCGGGCATATGTACTGACTTGGAATTGAACCGTGACCTCTTGTTTCATAGGTCAACGCTCAACCACTGAGCCATGCCAACTGTGTTCATAATTTTTTAATAGAAGCTAGTAATATGTGGAATGTGTATAGAGATTTTTTTCAGTGCATATAATTATTTGCTATAGGTTTACAGAACGGGATGTGTAGGCAGGCTTTTATGAAGCCTTTCTTTCATTTTAGTCAACATGCTTGCAATTTGGGTAGCTGCAACAGATTTGAGGTGGTGCCCTGTGTTATGGCTTTAGAGGGCAATGAGCTAGGCTTTCCTAGCCTGTGTGGATAACTGAAAGCAGGGACAGCCCACAGTCTAGTCAGCCATGTATTTCTTATTTTAAAAATAGCTCATTTATACTCAGCAACTCTACTCCTAGGTATTTAACCAGGAGAAATGAAAACATATGTTTTCACATTAAAACTTGTGTATAAATGTTCATACCAGCATTCTTCATAATAGCCAAAAAAGGAAAGCAGTTCAAATGTCCATCACCTGAAGGATAGGTAAACAAAATGTAGTATATCCATATAAGAGAATATTATTCAGCAATAAAGAGCAATGACATACTGGTATGTACTACAACATGGACATACCTCAAAAACATTATTGTTAAGTAAAAGAATCAGTTAGAAAATACTATGGTTCCTTTTATATGAAATGTTCAGAATAGGCAAATCTATGGAGATAGAAAGTAGATTAGTTGCCATGGCTGGAGGAGGGTGAGGGAACAACTGTTAATGGGTATGGAATTTCTTTTTAAGAAGATAAAAATGTTTTAAAATTGATAGTGGTGGTGTTGCACAACTCTGTGAATATACTGAGAACCACTCAATTGTGCACTTTAAATAGATGAATTGTATTGTATATAAATTATACCTCAATAAAGCTGTTAATAAAATAATAGCTTAGTTGTAACACTCCACCTCATATGTGTGGGCTGGGAATAGTGAATTTCTTCCAAAGAGTACAGAATAGAAAGAGGGGAGGAAAAAGTAATTTCCCAGTGGTGAGACCTGACAAACACTACCTCAGGCAAGTGATTAGGGTTCACAAGATATGATGAGAATTGCACTTCTGTGATCTTCCTTTCCAAAACACTAACCCTAGTCTAAATATGAGAAAAATATAAGACAAATCCCAATTGAGGGACACTCTAAAAAAGTACCTGTCTAATATTCTTCAAAACTATCAAAGTCATCAAAAATGAAGGAAGTTTGAGAAACTTCCAGTCAAGAAAAGCCTAAGGAGATATGACAACTAAATGTAATGTGGTGTCCTAGATGGGCTCCTGGGACAGAAAAAGTATATTAGGTTAAAAAAAAAAACAACCAAGGAAATATGAATAAAATATATACTTTAATAATAATTTATCAATATTGGTCCATTAATTGTGACAAAGTTACAGTAATGTAAACTGTTAATAACAGAAGAAACTGGGTGTTACCTAACATACCTTTACTTCAGTTTCCTCATCTCTAAAGTGGGAATAAATAGTATCTATTTGATTGGTTTGGGGATTTAAATGATTTAAGCTATTTCAGGTATAATGCTTGGAAAGTACCTAACAAATGGTAAGTGCTCAATAAATCTTAGCTATTATACTACTATAGTTACACTTTCTTTCAGATGTTTTATTTTAAAACTAGAGGCCCAGTGCACGGATTCGTGCACCGGTGGGGCACCTCGGCCTGGCCTGCACCCTCTCACAATCCGGGACTCCTCAGGGGATGTCAGACTGCTGGTTTTGGCCTGATCCCTGCAGGCCAGGCTTAGGGACCCCACTGGTGCAAGAATCCATGCATCAGGTCTCTGGTATGCATTTAAGATCTTTGGTTAATCTCTTCCCGCCCTCCCCCCTCTGAGATTCATCAGTCTGTTCCGTGTTTTCATGCCTGTTTGTTGAGCATCTGCCCCTGGTAGTCAGTGCGCATCATACCTACCAGTCAAATGGTCGAACGAACAGTCGCTTAGGCTCTTATATATAGACAAGTAAATAGCAAAATTACCTAATTTTAATTATGGTTTTTTCACTGTCACCTTTATCTGACAGCCATCCTTGGGAGCAGTAAAATCTCAGCAGGAAACTACACAAGGAAGTTTAAATACAGAAGCAGCAAGGAATCCAATTAGTCCCCAAATAAAAAACCACCCAGCTTACAAATATTATATACATATAAAAGGTCAATCATACTTTTGCCCAAAATACATAATGCCCAACTAAATTAGAATTTCAGATAAACAACAAATATGTTTTTAGCATACATATGTCTCAAATATTGCATGGAATATACTTATACTAAAAATTTATTGTTTATCTGAAATTTAAATTTGCTGAGTATTTTTATTTGCTAAATCTGGCCACTGTAGGGTAACCATGGATAATTATATTTTTCAATGTTTTTTATATTTTCTCTCTAAGATTATCATAAGAAAATAGAAAAAATTAATAGTAGCCTTTAAAAATATCATACATTTTCTAAGTAGTAATTCTGTAAGCCATAGTGAGAATGCTTTCTTTCTAGCAAAGGTCACTGACTCATAGCAAAAACAAAACACAAATAGAATTACAACAATTGATCTTTAAAGAAGTAGAAATATATCAAAGCACCAAGGTGGTTTTTTTTTTCTAAATTCAAGCAAAAATATTTTAAATAATAATTTAGAGGTTTTGACGAGAGAAAATCTGAATAAATGAAAAAGAAACAGAGAGGGAGAACAACAGACAGAGACAGAGGGAGGCATGCAGACATAAAAAGAGAAAAAGACCAATGTGAAAGACAGAGGAAGGAGTCAGAGGGAGAGGGAGAAGGAAATTAGAACTCAGTATCTTAGGCTCTGATGTGCATGTCAGAGGTGACACAGCACTAGACAGAGACACCATCTTCCTGTGATAGCCTGGCAGTACAGCTGGGGTTTGGGATGCCATAGTCAGAACAGCCCAATCAATGTCTTCCCAAGGACCAGATGCAATTAAACTGAGGAATGCATGTGATGGTATTCTACCTATCCTGCTGCAAAGGAATCCTTTGCTTTTTGCTTAAGATGAGAGTATTAGAAATGAAGAAAGGAAGGAAGAGTAAGAGAGAGAAAGGGAAGGAGGAGGAAGAAAGGGGAGAAAGAAGAAGTCTTCCTGGGAGGGAAGAAGAAAGGGAGGAAAAGAGGAAGAAAGGTTCCCAGCTTTCTTTTTAGTTATTTTTTAAAATATACCTCAACAAAAGAGAGACTTCACTTTTCAAAAAATGGACAATCTTGAATTTGGCTTGGGGATTAAACTAACTCTCTCTCTCTCTCTCTCTCTCTCTCTCTCTCTCTCTTTCCCTCTCTCCCCCCCTCCACCCCCAAGAAGATTTAGTTGTATATTAAATTGTTACCAAACCTAAAAATTCACATTTTCAGAAAGGATTTTTGTGGTACTATATTTCAGATCATTCAAAAATTACAAAATGATACAAAATCATTTTACTACCAAAGAAGGGGAAATTAATTCCTACTGCATGTATTTTTTAAAGGCATGTAGATATGGAAATTTTAGAGAAAAATATATTTATGTATCATTGAAATAAAATATAAATGTGGTCCTGCTTACAATGTGGACATATCAAAACTCTTTCTTATATGTGCCCCAGTTATCTGGAAAGAAAATGCCTAATATCAAGAAGCAAGGATAGTGAGAGTAGTATTTGGGGTTGTTTAATTTAGAAAGAAGGCTGGATAATAGCCAATAAATTTCTTGGCTTTAAATAAGACCCTGGTGACATGTTTCATTTTGATTTCTGAGATTAATTAATTATGGGAAAATCTTAGAATTTATTTAAAGGGTCACATGGGAAAAGTCATATACCAGTAGAGGGGTTTAGTCTAAAATTGAGGCGTTCCAAGATAGGATGACTGGCATGTGGAAAATTACTAAGAAACAAATAATGGCTAATGTTCTTATTTTCCAAATTAGAAAAGATAAATTATTTTTGATGCCACTGTAGAGGTCATTAGAACCTTTATAAACTTTTTTTGGAAAGAACTTGGTACAGTCAATCTGAGAAACTTTTCTGAATTGTTCGGAGTTGTATTTCTAGTAACTAGTACAAAATAATAGATTTACCAAACCTTCAAATGAAAGACAGCAAATTGAAGAGCAGCTTCAAATTGTGATAAATGGAGAAACTGGAAGATGAATAAAAAGGTTCAATAAAGAAAAAATACAAATTATTTTACTAGCCTGGAACTGGTTTTGGCAATTTCGCATTTGCTAAGATTACTGCAAAAGGACTGGAAACATGAGTGCAGCTGAAACATGAGACTTTAAAGAAACCTACAACACTTCTGTTGAAAATTAAAATGCAAAGGTGAAGACTTATTTTTGGCCTCTCTTTTATCTATGCATCCTAAGAATAGTTTCACATGCTTCTTTTGCTTTTCAATTTTTGTTGTAAACAATAGAACATTTGAGAGATTTTTCCACCATGAAATACACCCAAAAAATGAATGCAAATTTAAAAAAAAAAAGGAATACGATATGAGCAAAATATCTAGTCTAGAGAGCTAAATTTTGTCTTCTCCTCATCCTCTCTCCTTGTTTGTCTGAGGTTTTCTGCAAAGATAATAAAAATAATGGCAAAGTCACATGTTTGATCACACACTCATTCTTCTTTCTCAGCTTCCCTCCTTATTTTATGCCTCTCCTCTGTTGGAATTCTTTTACAACTTTTGATTATTTTTTAAGAAGTTGTACTAATAATTACTTTCAAAAAGCCATGCTAATAGTTTGTTCCATATATCAATTATTACTTTTGCCAAAAAAATCTAGAGCCATGATTTAATTCTTTTTTTATACCAAATGTCCCTTGCCTAATCTCAGATTTTGCAGCTTTCCACATACATTGCTTCACGTTTTCCTATGAAAAAGATCACTTTTTTTAGAATTTCCATTATGTAAATGTTATTCTTTTCACAGAAAATAGTGCTAAAGCTAAATTCATCCCTACAAAGTACATCAGTTTAGGTAAACAAATTCTCAAATACACAATGTTCTCTGTTTGGTACAAGTAATAGTTGTGAGGAAAATAATCAAGTAATTTCAAAACTTACAAATAGCTATAGTTTAACTCAAAATCATCAAGTTTTCAGTTAAAGCATTAAGTTATATTCTACAATATCTACTCTTCCACTTAAAACTGATCAGTATAATAAAACTCTGAAAAACACCTTATTACTAATAATTACTATCCCAGGAATTCTGCCATATTCGTGCAAAGAGTAAAACTTTCACTTTTGTGCGTAGCAGTTAGTAAAAGGGTGGACTTCAGTTTTTTTTCCTAATTTTGGAAGATTATTTATTCAGTAACTATATTTTTTTGGCCCTGCATTGGGATACAGGTGCAGTTCCTTTCTAGATTTCACATTGTCTGGAATGTTCCATGTTTTGATCCAAAATATACTTCATGTTCCACAAATGAGAGGAAGAGCTTGGAGGCCTGTAATGTTTTACAAAAGTAATTTTAAAAATTCTTTGAAAAAAATTAAGTGTTTATATATTTTACTCACCCTTCCGTGATTAATGGGATGCCCTTCCCCAAGTTTTACTATTTTGCTAACGATAAAAGTAATACATGAATTTCTGAAAACCTCAGAATATATCAAGAAAAGAAACATCACCAGTATTCTCTACCCCAGAGATAAGACCTTTAACAATTTGGAATATTGTCTCCAATTTGTTAGTCCAATTTTAAATTTTATGGAAGTTTGGAATCTGCTTTTTAAATAATATATTGCAAATCCTCCATTTTCAACTTCCTGAGATGGGAAAACAATTTTGCTACTATTTCTCCTCAAAAACAGTCCAGGATTTGAATTTGAGGGTGTGAAATTGAGGGGACAGTTCAGAAATAAAAATATCTGTTATGACAACAGAGAGAAGTGCAGACAAGGGAGTCAGCCTAAAGATAATTTATGCAAATTTTAATGCCCTATATACACAGCACAAACGGTTAAATTGCTTTGAATTTTTTGCAGATTTTGGGAGTTACTTAAATTTCACCTGAATAACCCTTCTAAATCCTTTCCAGTATTTTTTTATCTGAAAGGTTATTTGTGCGCTTGCAAGAATTCAGAAAAGTATTAGGGTATAAGAAATGACCATTTGTTTCAATATTCTAGGTTTAAATAATCCAATAATTCTTACAAATTTTCCAGTACTTTTCTGGTTTGAATAAAATCATGGCAAATAAATTATTTCCCTCAAAATAGTCACAAGTAATATTAATCAGGGCCTGAGATATTATAAACATATTGCCTTTTTATCATATGATGTTTTTAAGGTTTCAATACTTAATCATTTCTGAAGACAAACATTTACTTCCTTGCAAAATTAAACAAACAAATATGAAGTCTTATCTAAGATTTAAATTGGATGATGTATTACAGGATCTCAGTTTTGTTATTTTTTTCTAAAATAGTACTCATTTTGGATAGGTGTTGAACAAACATGCTTATGACTTTCATTGGCATGCAAAATAGAATTCTTTTTGTTGTTTTATTTTGTTTTTGACAATCAATTCCCTGTGCTGATGGTCTGGGTGACTTAAACTTAGAAATTTTTTTCAAAACTTTTAATTAAATTTATCAAAATGACAGCACATGTTAGCTTTTGCTGTTTTTGTCCACTAAACATTAGCTAATTCTTTAAACTGGGAATTTTTTTGCAAGGATCTAGAAACAGAAAGAAGGGGAGATCTGTTGCAAATATAATGGAATAAATAGTAATTATATTTTTGTAAGTAACTTGTAGATATGTAGTACAATTTCCTAGTAAATATTACTTGATTTCTCAGGCAATTTGTTTCAGACATTACATTCTCTCCCACAATACAAAAAAGTAATGTCACAAAGGTGAATTCTAAGATACTTATTGACAATAAAGGGCCGTAAGCACACAGTGGGCAAAAGTCCTAGCAAACTTGAAAAATATTTAACTGAACAATAATGGAGCAATGCCAAATGCTCAAAGTCACCAAAGATAATTTTAATTGTTGTAGATATAATGGTGTTCAATGACAGCTGTTTTGGAACAAAAAGGTTATTTCCTGCAAATTTCAGTAAGTTTTCTCCTAAAATAAACTCTCATTGATTGTTAAAATTACCAATTGTCCTTAATGGCAAATGGACACCAAAGTTGGCTAATTACTTTGAATATGGAGTCACTCCTACATGTTGATTTGTAAACACTATCTGGAGGAAAAATTAAAAGACATAATGTAGCCCAGTGTTATTTCTCCCTATGGAGATATTACAGGACTCTTATGTAAGAGAAGTAGTTGAAAAAAATATCCAAAGCAAAAAGCACTTACAAACTGAATGTTGCAACTTTCCCAGTAAGCACAGCTTCCTCTCTCCTTTCCCCTCTCTTTTTTTGGAAATGACAAGAATAAGCTTTTTTAAAAACTAGATTTTGCTAAATTATAAATAAAAATATAATTATTTAACAAAAAATAGTTAACTTATTAGTCAATAAAAATTTATTTTGTGTTCTAGCCCAATACTACTTGAATACACTAATTTGGATTTGGTGCTTATTTATATATTACAAATATATTTTTAAATTTATTTGACCCAAGGTTATCATTTTATGCATTACACATCATAGTCCAATGCTATTTTTGTTTTAATAAATTTTAATAATGTGTATTGACAGCTACTTGAATAAAAGTAATGTGGGGAAATATAAAGATAAAGAGGGTACAGTTCCTATTCTTAAATCTAGAGACATAGTCATTCAGTTCATTTATTAATGCATTTTATTGCTTTGTTTTTTTCTAGGACAACTAATATATATACATTATTTTTAAAATTGGAACGTTCACAAAAAAATAAAGAATAAGAATTACCTTGAGTACATCCCACCATCCAGAGATAATCACTATTAAAACATACACTTATTTTTTTCTGTACCTCTGTACATACAAATATATTTAAACAAGATATATATAGTATTTTATGTTTTTAAAAAATTTTAGTTATCAGTTTAACAATGATGAGAAAAGAACTGAAATTTTAAAAAAAGAACTCTCATTAAGAATTCCCATTATCTTTAGATATTTAAGATTTTTTTCTTTTGTTTAGTTCTGTTTCTTCCTTGTGGGGTCCTAATATTCAATATTATATGCTTGTTAAGTTGTATTCAAGTATTTTGTACTTAAGTATTCCTTTTAAGAACACTTGGTTTTAAGCAAAACATTTATTAAGGCCTTTCATAGATCAAAATAATACATAAAATCTATGTTATTAAAAGATCAAAAGGTAAGAGAAAATTTCTATGAGGCTTAGTCTTCACCAACAAGTAATTAAGCATGGAAGTAATTTAATACAATCATGAGTATTTTGCCAACCAATAGTTTCAAAACTTAGTTGTTTTGTTTCACTCTTTTTTGCAGAATATAGTTAAAATGTTATTCTGTAGTAATATTATACTGACTTTTAAAAGGATAGATCTATATGTTCTGACATGAAAAGAACTTATTAAGTGAAAAATTCATAGAACCATGTATTTCAAAGAATTTATGCTAAAAAACTATAAAAATCTGTATGCTAAAGTACGTATGTACTTCCATATGTATGAAAATACACAGAAAAGAGACTAACAAGAAATACCTCAATCTGGGAAGGGAAGTGGAAATGTGGGGATAGTAAGGGGGAACTTCTACAATTTATTCTAGATATTTCTGTATTCCTTTCAACAAAGTCATACATTACTGGTGCAATTATTTTTATTATTTTTATTTTATTTTTTTGGTATGGAATCATTTTTAAATTAAAGAAATTAAGATGGCCTAACATCATATTATCATTTATATCAGCCCTTTTTACTGCTCTGAATTCTAGTCATTTCTGTAACCATCGACCTCTTCTAAGAAAATGGAAAGCTTCTAGAGAAGATATATGCACTGTACCTTGCATTTCCCCCACAGCACTGGCATTACTGCCTTGGCATAGTAGGTTCTAAATATGACTGTCTTGAATATATAAAATTATGATGTAGACTACGATTTAGAAGCCACTATTCTACCAGAGTAGCAAAACTATTACCTTATGGAGAGAAATCTACAAAGAGCTCTGGTTATGGATTTCATTATAAGTCCTTTAATACAAAGACATTGGATAATATTGCCCTTTATAGTATAATGACTAGAAGCTCAATTTAATAAATTTTAACCATGCTTGGCATACATTTCTTTGAAAATAAGATCTGGGATAACTGAAAGTAACCATTTCTAGTACCACTGCAGGATCAGTTAAGAGCTGGCGAGGATGCAGAGAAAAAGGAACCCTCTTGCACTGCTGGTGAGAATGTAGACTGGTACAGCCACTGTGGAGAACAGTATGGAGTTTCCTCAAAAAACTACAAATGGAACTCCCATTTGACCTAGTGATCCCACTTCTAGGAATATATCCCAAGAAACTAGAAACACCAATCAGAAAGAATATATGCACCCCTATGTTCATAGCAGCACAATTTACTAGTACAATAGCTAAGATTTGGAAACAGCCCAAGTGCCCATCAGCAGATGAGTGTATTAAAAAACTGTGGTATATCTACACAATGGAATATTATGCTGTTGTAAAAAGGAAGGAACTCCTATCATTTGCAACAGCGTGGATGGACCTGGAGAGCATTATGCTAAGCGAAATAAGCCAGTCAGAGAAAGATAAATATCACATGATCTCACTCACTTGTGGAATATAATGAACAACATAAACTGATAAACAAAAACAGATCCAGAGGTAGAGAAGCATCGATCAGATGCTCAAACCTCAGAGGTAAGGAAGGGGAGGGTGGGGGTGAGGGGGAGAGATCAACCAAAGGACTTGTATGCATGCATATAAGCCTAACCAATGGACACAGACACCAGGGGCGTGAGGGCAAGAGCGGGGCGGGGGGAGGCAATGGGGAGGATAAGGACACATATGTAATACCTTAATCAATAAAGAAAAAAAAAGAGCTCTGCAATGGAAACCATTATTTTGGTGTGAAAGAAAGAACTCTGGGCACTCACTGGAATACAGCAACTTATGGAAGGAAAGAAGGTATTCAATTTTATAATGTGAACATAGGAAGGAAAAGTGTTAAGGGAGCCTATCCCTGACTGTTAGTATTCACCTTGAACCTACGTATGGCCTAGTTTGATATGGCAAGTATAGTTGTGAATTGTACTTAAATAAGAAATTCAGTCTACTTAATTATTAATTATATTAATGGATTCCTAAGTGAGAAAAAACTGGATGGACATTTTTTGCAGGTGATTTCTTTCATAAAACATACTTATACAGTACCAGATAGCTTCATTTATTCAAACTGATAGCTTCTTTCCAGATCTATTCTGATACAGCCACAGAAATAGAAATATGGCTAGGAATGCATCGACCCCTTCTTTTTTTTTTTTCCTCTCAGAGTGGCCATTAAAGTACCAGGATTGAGTGAAGCAAGAGAAATAACTTCCTTTATGGGAGTGTAGACATGAATGTAAATGGGGGGAAAAAAAAGAAAAGAAAAGAAAAAAGAGACTAACTTCAAAAAAACCATAGAATGCGCACTTTCCTGAAAATGAAACCATGTGACAATTTTTTTCCTTTTAGGTGAATTTATTGGGGTGACACTAGTTAACAAAATCATACAGGTTTCAGTTGCACAATTCCACAGCACATCATAGGTACACTGTATTGTGAGTTCACCACCCCAAGTCATGGACATTGACAATAGTATGGTGATTGCCAGGGGTGGGGTGTGGGGGAGGGTATAGGAGGGAAAATGGTGATAGACAACCCCTGCATTCTTTTTTTTTTTAAATATATTTTATTGATTTTTTACAGAGAGGAAGGGAGAGGGATAGAGAGTTAGAAACATCGATGAGAGAGAAACATCAATCAGCTGCCTCCTGCACACCTCCCACTGGGGATGTGCCCGCAACCAAGGTACATGCCCTTGACCGGAATCGAACCCGGGACCCTTCAGTCCGCAGGCCGACGCTCTATCCATTGAGCCAAACCGGTTTCGGCACCCCTGCATTCTTGAGACGCCTCTTTCTTTTCATTGTTTCTTTCTCCTTAGTTTAAAATCATGTGCAAACCCCTCATCTTAAAAAAAATAAAGGTAAAAAAACCCACCTTGGTTAGACTCAGTGTATAACTTATCCTCTTTCCTTCACTGACAAACATGTCTAAGAGCCATTGGCATTCATTATCTCCACTTTCTCATCACAATTGGTAACCAGAAATGGCTAAGAGATTGGACTCAGGAGTTAGGTAGAGCTGAATTATTTTGGAACTGTTGCAAACTAATTGTATGACTGGTCAAGGTCTTTCTGTGGCTCAGTGTAGTCACCTGTAAAATGAGGGTGACAATATTAATATTTCTTCCTGACCTCAGAGGGCTGTAGTGAAGGTTAAATAGCACAAGGCTTGGCTTGTAGTAGGTGCTCAATAAATGGTTTTGACTGGCATGTCTTCTACCTCCACCTCTGTTTTCACCAAAGTTTACTAGTACCAGGCCAATCTTAGTTAACTTCTCTATGTCATCTGAGAGAATTGTCTGCTCTCTTCCTTTGACCTTCATTATACCAGGCCATTGTCATTTTTCTACTTCTCCAGCTGTTCCTTCTCAGATTTCACCTATCCCTTAAAATCTCATCTTCCTCATAGATTTCTCCTTAGCTGCCTCACTCTCTTGCTCTCCCTGGCAGTCTCATTTGCATCAATGAGTTCAGTAGCTAGATAAACAATGACAATTCCAAGTTGTATTTCCATCACAGACCCCTTTCCAAGACTCCTATGCACAGGAGTAGATGTCCATGGACATCTTCACTTGGTTACCCTCCACAAACACCTAAAACTCAACATTTCTCAAACTGAGCCCATCAATTGCTCACATCAGAAACCTGAGCATCAGCTTATACTCATGCCCTCTAATGCAAAAGGGGTTTTTGTTTGTTTGTTTTAAAGGCCTTGGATCGTACCTCCTAAATATTTTTGTATGGCTACATTCTATTCCTCCTTCAAGATGAAGCTCAGTACTATGTCTTTGGGAAGCCCTCTCATTAACCACTCCCCTCCTCAACCTGAATTAGATTTGTCCCATTCTTTGTGCCCCCATGACAACATGTGATAACACTTTCATAGCATTGTATTCTGCTTTTAAAAAAGAAGCTTATCTGCCCAGCCAGGTGTGGCTCAGCAATTGAGCGTCTACTGGGGAACCAAGAGGTCATGGTGCGATTCCCCGCCAGGGCATATGCCCGAGTTGCAGGCTCAATCCCCAGTAGGGGGCGTATAGGGGGCAGCCAATCAATGATTCTCTCTCATCATTGATGTTTCTATCTCTCTCTCCCTCTCCTTTACTCTCTGAAATCAATAAAAATATATTTTTAAAAAAAGAAACTTACCTGTCTCCTCTGCAGGACTGTGAGCTCCCTAAAAGCCAGGTTTTTGTCTTTCAGCCAAACACGTGTGACAGAAGATGTGCTTAATAAGAATTTGAAAGTAAACCTACACTAGCCCAGTGTTCAGCTTAATTTCACTGCTATCTCAAGCATACTCTCAATAGCCTTGAATTTGGCTCAATGACTTTACAAAGAATTTACAAAATATTAAATCTGTTCCCAGATAAGGAAGAGTTAACTATATGCTAGAGTTCAAGGGAGCCTTGCCAAGTCAATAAATTACTTGGTGTTTGTTGAATACCAACTGTTTTCCTCAAATACTGAATGTTTACTATTTCCATTTCTCACATTTCTTACTGAGAATAACTGGAATTAAACTTTTTTTTCATGATAAAGAAGAGATTCTTTTGGTAAGGATAGCATTTTAAATCATGGTCATTAAATACTTGAAAAGGCAATTCTCTGACTTGATTGGGACTTAGACTCTAATTCACATTATAGAGAACAACATTAAAAATATGGACTTATATTTTGAGTTCTAACAAAATTTTTCCATTTACTACTTATGACCTTCTCATTATAGCAATGATTTTCAAATTATAATGTGCATAAGAAGTACACCCGAGTCAGGGAAGGAGAGAAGGAATCAAGATTGGGAATGATAATGTGAATTTGGCATTATTATTAAAATACCACACATACTTCACATTAAAACATGCAATTGTAAGTTTGCCAGAATTCTAAGATTTATCATAGAAATAGTCACTAATTATATCACATTTTTTACATCAGGTAGTTTTCCTTCTTTCCCTACAGCTATAATTAAAAACATTAAATGTTATGGTTATTTGCCAGTGTCTAATGTTTAGGTATCACAGATAAATCTAAATTGTTTTTAATTGCTCTTAATTCATTGGTTCATTTACAAATATTTATTGAGTACCTACTATGTGCCAAGCATACATGCACTTTGAATGTAAAATATCAGGATTTGGGGGTTCTTCCTGTTTGAAATAGAGTGTTATTTTGAATATAATAGTAATTCAGTAAATGTGTGTTGACTCACTGATTAAATTTAGTGTAGAAAGTGACTATTATTTGAGCTCTTTTGAAATCTATACAAGAATGCTGTCAGAAAAGCTGCATTGTTAGAACAAATAAGTGTCCGGAAATCCCTTTGGTAGTGGTAATACTTTAGTGATATGAAATATAAAAATTGAATTGGAGGATCATAATGTAAAGTTGAACAGTACACTGAATACTTTTTAACAAAAAAGGCAAATTTAAAGGAACTGTGTAACATTTAAACTAGAAATGTACTTTTTAAGATTAGTCAAATAATATTCAATTCAACTTTTAAAAGAGGGCCAAAGAATCTGGAAAATAATCTATTATAGTAAATCCATTATATTATTATAGTAAAATGAAGTGCTTTATTTTTAATCCAAGATGTAGACTAAATACATATATTTACCAACCTTCCTTATGCTAAAAGCCCATTAAAATGATTAAGGCCACTACTAATCCATAAGGCATTTTTGTGTAAATTAGGAAAAGGTACCCCATCATTCAGGTAGAATGAGTGTCTGATTAGGACTCAAGACCATCTTTGTCCACTTGACTGTCCCTTTGGGGCAGAGTTACAACCTGCACAACAATCTGCTGCAGCCCTGGAATAACAGAATGACAAATCAAGGTAAGTGTGTGGAGAAGGGAAAAGCAAAAACATGATAGTTCTTATTCAGTAAGGGGAGAATATAAATAATCCTTTTTTCCCTCCACATCATTTTAAAAATTTGAGTTAAAATTCACATGCCATAAAATTCACCCTTTAAATGTACAATTAAGTGGATTTTAGTATTTAACAAAGTTGTGTAATCATCACCATGGTCTAATTCCAGAACATTTCATCACCCCCAAAAGAACCTTCCCTATTTTTTCCTCTTTCACCCTCTGGCAACACTAATCTATTTCTGTCACTATGGGTTTGCCTATTCTATTACATTTTATATAAATAGAATTATACAACATGAGGCCTTTTGTGACTGACTTCTTTCACTTGGCATGTCTAGCATGTATCAGCATTCCATTCCTTTTTAGTGCTGAATAATATTCTATTGTATAGATATACCGTATTCTGTTTATCCATTCATCCATTGATGAACATTTGGATGGTTTCCACTTGTTGGCTGTTATTATTAACTAGAGGCCCGTTGCAGGAAGATTTCTGCAATAGGGCTTCCTGTGGTGGTCTGCTTCCCTCCCTTCTCCCTAGCCCCACCTGCTTCCCTCCCTTCTCTGCAGCCCCACTTGCTTGCTTCTCCACAGCTTCGCCCCCTTCTACAACGCTTGGCTTCCTTCTACGCTGTCTTCAGTCTTTGCTCTGCTCCTGGATATGCAAATCAACCGCCATCTTGGTTGGGTTAATTTGCATACTAGCTCCTGATTGGCTGGTGGGCGTGGCTTGTGGTGTTGCGGAGGTATGGTCAATTTGCATATTACTCTTTTATTAGATAGGATGCTGCTATTAACACTGGAATACAAGTGGCTTGGCATTTTATAAGAGCTTATGAGGATTACAAGACTGTTTGAATGTAAATGACTGTAGACTGCCATGCTCTTGGTTTTGTATTACCTACCTTCTTGCAGTTTCTCTCTTCCTTAAAAAAATTTTTTTTTAATTTACTTTTCACCCAGTCCTCCCTCCCCTCTGGCAACCATCAGTTTGTTCTCTATATTTAGGTCTGTTTCTGTTTTGTTTTGTTTCTTTAGATTCCACAAATAAGTGAAATTATATGATATTTATCTTTCTCTCTCTTCCTTTATTTTACTATGTACCCTTTTGGTCCATCCATGTTCTTGCAAATTGAAAGATTTTATTCTTTTTAATTGCAGAGTAATATTCCACTGTGTATGTGTATATACATAGTATGTCTTTTTTATCCATTCATCTATTGATGGGCACACCTAGGTTGCTTCCATATCTTGGCAATTGTAAAGAATGCTACAATGAACATAGGGGTACATATATATTTTTGAATTAGTGTTTTTGTTTTCTTTGGTTAAATACTTAGAAGTGGAATTGCTGGGTCATATGGCAGTACTATTTTTAATTTTTTGAAGTATCACCATACTGTTTTCCACTGGCTGCACCAATGTACAATTCCTCTAATGGTACTCATGGGTTTCCTTTTTTCCACGTCTTCACCAACACTTGTTATTTGTTGACTTTTTTATGTTTGTCATTCTGACAGGTGTGAGATCTTATCTCATTGTGGTTTGGTTTGCATTTCTCTAAGGATTAGTGTTGTTGAGCAATTTTTCATATACCTGTCGGCCATTTGGATGTCTTCTTTGGGAAAATGGCAATTCAGATCCTTTGTCCATTTGTTAAATTGGTTGTTCAGTTTTTTTTTGTTATTGAATTGTATGAGTTTTTTATTATTATTTTTGTTTGTTTGTTTGATTCCAGAGAAAGAGAAAGAGGAAAATTGATGTGAGAGAGAAACATCTATTGGTTGCCTACTACATGCACCCTGGGTATGTGCCCTGACATGTGCCCTGGGTATGTGCCCATAACCCGTAACCTGGGTATGTGCCCTGACATGGAATCGAACCTGCCACCTTTTGGTGTATGGGATGATTCTCCAACCAACTGAGCCACATGGACCAGTGCTGTATGAGTTTTAATTAAATCTATTTTTGGACATTACCCCATTATTGGATATGCAGTTTGCAAATACCTTCTGTCATTCAGAAGGTTGTCTTTTCATTTTGTTGATGGTTTCCTTCACTGTGCAGAAACTTTTTAGTTTGATGTAGCTCCTTTAATTAAAAAAAAAATTTGGGGGGGGGGAGGGGGATGCTTTTTGTTGCCTTTACCGAAGGAGACATGTCGAGAAGATATTGCTAAGACCAATGTCAAAGAATTTACTGCCTATGTTTTCTTCCAGGAGTTATATAGTTTTAAGTCTTACATTTAAGTCTTTAATCTATTTTGAGTTTATTTTTGTATATAGGTTCAAATGACCCACTTTCTTTCTTTGTGTGTGTGTGTGTGTGTATCTGTCCAGTTTTCCCAGCACCACTTATTAAGGAGATGGTCATTTCCCCACTTTATATTTTTGCGCTTTTTGTCGTATATTAGTTGTCTATATAAATGAGGGTTTCTCTCTGGGCTCTCACTTCTGTTCCATTGATCTATGTGTCTATTTTTTGTGCCAGTAATATACTGTTTTGTTTATTATAGCTTCATAGTATAGTTTAAAATCAGGAAGCATGATACCTCCCATTTTCTCTTTTATCCTCAAGATTACTGAGGCTATTCAGGGTCTTTTGTGGTTCCATATAAATTTTAGGATTATTTGTTCTAGTTCTGAGAAGAATGCCATTAGCATTTTGATTGAGATCATATTGAATCTATATAATGTTTTAGGTAGTATGGGCATATTAATAATTTTTGAAATTCATAAGTAAGGTATATTCTTCCATTTATTTGTGTCCTCTTTAAGTTATTTCTTCAATATCTTTTTTTAATATATTTTATTGATTTTTTACAGAGAGGAAGGGAGAGGGACAGAGAGTTAGAAACATTGATGAGAGAGAAACATCGATCAGCCGCCTCCTGCACATCCCTTACTGGGGATGTGCCCACAACCAAGGTACATGCCCTTGACCAGAATCGAACCGGGGACCCTTCAGTCCACAGGCCGACGCTCCATCCACTGAGCCAAACCGGTCAGGGCATTTCTTCAATATCTTATACTTTTCAGAGTATAGATCTTTCACCTCCTTGGTTAAATTTATTCCTAGGTATTTTATTTATTTTTTTTACCTTACTCTAAATGGAATTGTTTTCTTAATTTTTCCTTATGATCATTTGTTATTAGTGTATACAAATGCAACAGACTTCTGTATATTAATTTTATATTCTGCAACTTTACTGAACTCATTTATTAGTTCTAACATTTTTAAAATTAAATTTATTGGGATCACATTGGTTAATAAAAGTATATAGGTTTCAAGTGTATAATTCTATGATATATCACCAGTATATGCATTATATGCTCACCACCCAGAGTCAAATCTTTTTTAGTCACCATATATTTCACCCCTTTTACCCTTTATTATGCCTCCCTTCCCTCTGGTAACCACTATACTGTTGTTTGTGTCTATGAGTTTTTGTTTATTTTTCTTGTTTATTTACTTGTTCTGCATACTAGTTAAAGATATTTAGAAATTAACCTACTGAAATTTTACTGAGAGAATAAATGAATAGTTATGAGGTATTAAAATCATAAAAATACTTTGAGGAGGAAAAAATATCCATGTCATGGGGGTAGGAAGAGATGCTGCCAAGCTGTGATGTCAATAAACAAAGTATTATTCTTCAGTAAAGCATACACATCTCACCACCTCCCTCCCACTTCTTCCATTTCTTTTCACTATAGTACAAAAGTTTCTAAACATATAAATGCAATTCATAATCAATCTACCAATTACTTAAACATTTAAGATGCAGTAGAAATGCAAAACAGAAAGGAAAAGTCACCCTGCTCCAGAGTGTCACCTCCAGAAAGGGACATCCATTTTCTTTAGGTGTATGAAAAATGCTCCTTTAGGTGTAATGACAAGGCTAGCAAGCTGAAGACTAGAAAAACATCTGTATGATGACCACAGCAGCAAGAAGTCTGTTAATATCCTTCAGACTTTTAAGAGATGGATACCTACATGCCTAAAAACACCTTCTTTAAAAGGGGATATGGGTTATTGAAAAATCATTGTAGGAACAGAACATCTGAAATCACTCTGCTAGGAAGCCCAGCTCTTAAGCTGTAGACTCAAAATGCTCAGTCCTCAGACTCTGCTCAAAACAAAAAATTGTTTATCAATAGTAGTTGTTCCATGTATCAAGAGCAAAGTTGGCACTTGGGTTCCAATGTTCAAAACAAAATTGCATTAATAAGAACAGAAAGGCCTGTGATTACCTAAGTAAGGCTCAATTTAGTAGGTGGGCCGGGGTTTACATAAATAAATAATAATCAAATTTGTAGACATAAATGTTGAAAATGCAACTTCTAAAGGTCATTAAAATTTGACATTCCTATTGTTTCAATAATAAAAACTCACTGACAGCCTGTCACTTGCCATAAGCTAGGGCTACAAAAATGAATTTTAAAAATCCCTGTCTTAGAGGGTAGCACATGAGAAATTTTTGTTCCTTCCTCTTATTTTCCTGTGAACATAAGCTGCTCTCAAATAATAATAAAGTCTTTTAAAAATTGCTGTATTCATGGAGTTTATATTCTAGTGCATGTAGAAAAATAATAAACAAATAAAAGTTTAAAAAGTAATTTCGGAAATGGTAGCGATTCATGGTACGAAGAAAAATAAAACTCTTAAGAGAATAAAGAACAATAGTGATGGAAGACCTTGAATTATTTACTTAATAGTAGGCATGGTCTTGCAAGTTAAACACCTAGCAATCAATCATTGATTGCCCACTTATTTGGTTTTAGGCATTGTAGTACAGTATGTCCTGGGCATGAAAAGGTTAATAAATCATGGCTTCTGCTGTCAAAGCACTTAATCTTAGTAAGGGAAGAGAGACACTTCACCAACAACCTATACCAAACTGCAACAAGTATTAGACCAGAAGAATGCACTAAGTGAAGAGGAGCAATCAGAGCACAGAGGAACATGATTACTCCCAGGGAGGTCTTCCAGAGGGAAGACTAGGGTGTTATAATAGCTCCCCAACCTTTAGCACATGATATTCATTTGTACAACCCAAATAGAGGGTAAAGGATGATAAAAGAAGAAAAATTCTGGTGGCTAAAGGTGTTCATCCCCTAGGGTTCTGCCAACCCAGGTTCCACAGCTTTCCCAAAACGTAGGGGACCTGTATCTACTGAAATCTGTTCTTGGCACAGGTCCACAAGGGTTGTTGTGTGGTGGTGGTTATTTTTGGAGGGGTATTGTTGTTGTTGTTAACAACTGAAACTACCATAACTACCTTTCCCCAGATCCAACCTCCTTGCCCATTTCTCAGCCTGAACATATTTACGCCCTTAGGTCCTCTGGAACTCTGTAGCTGGAGACAATGGTTCTCCCAGCAATGAACATATTTTACAGCTCGCCCATGAAAGACTTTGAGTTAAAAATTTTTCAGTAGAGAAAATTTTTTGATAAATCCAAAATTTCCCAGAGCAAATCAAACCAACTTTTAAATAAAGGACTTAAGAACAACATTTTAAAACAGTTTGAAAGTTTTATGATAAAACTAGAGGCCCAGTGCACAAAATTCATGCATGGGTAGGGTCCCTAGGCCTGGCCGGCGATCAGGGCCGATCTGTGGGGTGACTGGCAGAGCAATCGGGGGGGCCCCCATTGGCACCTGACTTGGCTAACCTGGGGCCTGCAGGCTGGGGGCAGCTCCTGTGTTGAGCATATGCCCCCTGGTGGTCAGTGTGCGTCATAGCGACTGGTCATTCTGCTATTCAGTCAGTTTGCATATTAGGCTTTTATTATATACTGGAGGCCTGGTGCATGAAATTTGTGCACTCGGTTGGGAGGGAAGTCCCTCAGCCCGGCCTGAACCCTCTCACAGTTTGGGAGCCCTGGGGGATGTCTGACATATCCTTAGTGCTGCCGCAGAGGTGGGAAAGGCTCCTACCACCACCACTGTGTTCACCAGCCATGAGCCTGGCTTCTGGCTGAGCGGCACTCCCCCTGTGGGAGCGCACTGACCACTGGGGACAGCGCCTGCATTGACTGTCTGCCCCCTGGTGGTTAGTGCATGTCATAGCGACCAGTCATTCTGCCGTTTGGTTGATTTGCATATTAGCCTTTTATTATATAGGATGATATGCTTTGGGGATTTTGAGGGATATTGGTGAGGGTATAGAAGAAACAAGGTTGACCATAAACTGAAACTGGTTATGGGCATGGCAGAGGTGGGGGAATGAAGGTAGGTTGGGCTGGGTGGGAGTGAGGTTGTAGAGTGTCATACTATGTCATACTATTCTGTCTGCTTCTATGTTTTCCATCATAGAAATGTTTGTGTTTTAGTTTTATATGGCAAAGTCGAGGACCTATAAATTCATAGAGGAATCTGGGACCCATCACTATTTTAAAATCTACCTATTAGAATAGTGAAATATTTTACATGCAAGAAAGTAGAGTGTCCATGTAGACCCCATGATGACTAAATATGATGCATATATGAAAAGAAAACCTTCACTTAACATCCAAATTGGGCTTTACTATATTGAGTGACTATCAGAAATAAAAATTCTCAATGCTTTCACCTATTTAATAAACAACACTTATTGAGTTCCTACTAAAAGCCTGACTTAGCATTTCCTCATGTTATCTCATCGATGATATTATGAAGATACTAGAGGCCCGATGCATGAAATTTGTGCAAGGGGCTCAGCCGTTGCAGCCCCAGCTTCGTCCGGAAGGTCGTTCAGCTGTCTGGTCTAATTAGCACATTATGCTTTTATTATTATAGATATTTCCACTTCAGAGATGAGGAAACTAAGCCTCAGAGAGGGTGAGTTTCTTGCTCAAGGTCACACTGAGTAAAGATAAAGGTCAGGACTCTTTCCATTCTACCAATACTTAATTAAAACAAACTTCTTAAAAAGAAAAGACAAATGGAAAGTAGGACAATTTTCCTGTTCTGAAAACTCTGCCACCTCAAGGTGAACAGGAAAGCTCTTCTTCCCAACATCTGCTACTCTACTTCCTACCTCTTAATACTTAGAGGTCAATCTGATATACAAAGATGGGTCAATTTTTAGGGGGGAAAGTGGAGAAATATTGATAAAGCAAGGCAAAATGTTCTCTTTTTTATTCCCTGAAAATCAGAAGTATTTTTTAACCTTTAAAAGATGTTTTCAAACCAGTAAAATCTTAAAACTTGAATAGTCTAACTCAAAACTACTGAAACTACCAAATGGAATTTTTTGGAATTAAATGTCATCATTAATTTCATAGGTGTTCATAAATTATGAAAAAATAAAATATTCTCAAAAATAGGGAGTTATTTCATTCAGTATTAAAGTGTATTAGTGAAGAAATGGCCTTAAAATTATGTCTTCTTTAATTTTTTTCCAAAACTGAGTTACAAGCCTGGTTTTGGTACTTAATACCTTGTTACAAATAGGCAAGTCATTTGGTGAGGGGCAAGAAAGAGAGGACACAATAGGGAAAGGAGGAGAGAAAGGGACCTTAATAATATTTAAAGTTGCACGTAAAATTTCATAGATTTAAAAATCGTGTGGGAACATAATACTGTAGAGTCATTTAAAAAGTAGATTTATTTGTAGATGTCAATGTGTGTGTTTAACCTGTCCAGCATGTTGAACTGGTTATACTTTTTTAAATTTTAAATTAAGATCTTATAAATCATCTGAGAATCTACGGTGTTTATAGACTGATAAATGGTATCTCAGGTAAAGAGGAGGAGCAAATGTCAGAGCTATGCTTGTACACAGCTGCTGCAAATAAGTGACTCAATTGGATGACTGGAAACACAGCACACTACTTTTCTAAACTCATCTGCAAAATGGTTACAGGTCCCTATTAATGTCAACACTGTTTTTGCTGAACCCTTGGAAAATAAACATTTTGTTATGATTTAAATTTTTTCCCTTAAAAAGTAGTTTACTGCCCTAGCTGGTTTGGTTCAGTAGATAGAGCATTGGCCTGCAGACTGAAGGGTCCTGGGTTCGATTCCAGTCAAGGGCACGTGCCCAGGTTGCAGGCTCGATCCCCAGTAGGGGGCATGCACGAGGCAGCCACTCAATAATTCTCTCTCATCATTGATGTTTCTCCCTCTCCCTTCCTCTCTGAAATCAATAAATATATATATATATATATATATATATTTTAAAAGTAGTTTACCTGACTGGCCAATGTGGCTCAGTGGTTGAGCATCAAACCTATGAACCAGGAAGTCACGGTTAGATTCCCAGTCAGGGCACATACCCAGGTTGTGGGCTTGATACCCAAGTTGCAGGCTCGATCCCCAGTGGGAGGTGTGCAGGGGCAGCCAATCAGTGATTTTCTCTCATGATTGATGTTTCTCTCTCTCTCCCTCTCCCTTCCTCTGAAATCAACTATATATGTATATATTTTAAAAAGTAGTTTACCAGAATTTAAAAATACCTGGTATCTGTCTGTTAGACTCTGTTTACATATAGTTGGAGTAAAATGGGAATCAATTCAGTTGTGACCAACTCCTGCTAGTAGATCTGTACTTTCTTCCCAATATAATAAACATAGTATGCAATTATGAACCTGGGGCCCAAGTTCCCCTAGTTAGAAGAAAAGCCAATATGGCGGCAAATCTCAAATGAGATAAACAACTGAGCATTAATTGCAAAAAAAAAGGCCGCAGGACCAGACATTTGGAAGGAGCCCTTGTGGTTGAGGAAAATGAACCCAGGTACAACCTTTTGTCTCCAGAAACTACATATAGATCCAACTGCATATGTGTACTGTTGCAGGGTAGAGACCATGTGCTGTTTATCATTTTATCCCTAGCACTTAGCAGAGGGCCTGGCATAAAATAAGCACTCAATAAATGTTTGTGGAATGAAAGAATTTTGCAACTATAGCTTATACAGTGTTTTTCCAACTTTTTAAAATGTGGCGCACAGTAAGAAACATTTTATACCAATTCCTGGTACACGCAAATGCACATACATAAATAATGCAAAAATTATGAAACAATACTTTCTTTAATTTGAGAGGTGCTTTCTGATAGTTTCTGTTCTGATATGTTTTATTTGACATCAAAAAATACTGGTTATGATCCACTAAATTGATTTTAATAAGCTACCAATGGATCAAGACCAGTAGTTTGAAAGACAGATTTATATTATTTCTGTTTATATTACTTAACTTCTTACATTTATAAGCTTCATTAACTACATATCACTTTTGAAAAAATCACAAAATGTTTATATTTAAAGGGAATTTAGAAAGTATTCAAGTCAACTCTGAAATGTTGTGCCAGTTATGAATTCACTACGGTGAGATTCCCTTTAGTCAATGTAGTTGAATTGGAACTTTCCCAACAAAAGTAGATTGGCTCTACTTCATACCATATAAAAATTAAACTCAAAATGGATCACAACCTAAAGGTAAAAGCTAAACCTATAAAAGTCTTAGGAGAAAACTTTGGAGTAAATTTTCATGGCTTTGGATTAGGCATTGATACAACACCAAAAGAAAAAAATAAATTGGATTTTACCAGAATTAAAAAACCCTTTGCTTCAAATGACCCCCATGGAGAAAGTAAAAAGACAACTTACAGGATGGAAGGAAATATTTACAAATTATATGCCTGATAAGGGACTTGTACATAAACAAATAAAAAGACAAATAATCCAATTTAAAAATGCACAAAAGATTTGGTAGACTTTTCTTCAGAGGATATACAAATGGCCAATAAACAGATGAAAAGATGCTTGTGTAATTAGTCATTAGGAAAATGCAAATCAAAGCCACTTCACACCCACTAGGTTAGCTGAAATACAAAAGACAGACAACAAAGATGTAGAAAAATTGGAATCCTCATAAACTGCTGATAGGAATGTAAATTGGTGCAGCTGCTTTGGAAAACAATCTGTCAATTCTTTAAAAATTAAATATAGAGTTACCATATGACCTAGAAATTCTGCTCTGAGGTATATACCCAATAGAAATTAAAAATATATCCACACAAGCCTTGTTCATGAATGTTCACAGCAGCATTATTCCTAATAGCCAAAAATGGAAACAACCCAAATATTCATCAACTGATAGATAAATAAACAAAATGTGATATACTCATATAATGGAATATTATTTAGCCATAAAAGTGAATGAAATACTGATTCATACTATAACATTGGTGAGCCTCAAAAACATTATGTTAAGTAAAAGAAGCCAGTCACAAAAGACCACATGTGATACCATTTATATGAAATGTCCAAAATAAATATGTCTATAGAGACAGAAACTGATTAGTGGTTGCCTAATTTGGCGGCCGGGAATGGGAGTGACTGCTAATGGAGGGAAGATTTCTTTGGGGGTGATGAAAATGTTCTAAAATTATGTGATGGTGATGCTGGCACAATTCTGTCAATAAATTATAAATAATTAAATTGTACATTTAAAATGTATAGTATTTAAATTTTAGATTTTGTAAATTACATCTCAATAAAGCTATTTTTAAAAAATAAAGCAGATTGGAACTCTGGAATGATCAAGAAGTAGGATGCAGTCCAACCTATGAGGGAGTTCAGGGGGTGTGGGGGTAAAAGATCAACCAAAGGACTTGTATGTATGCATATGAGCAAAACCAACGGACACAGAGAGGGGCGGAGGGGGGATGAGGGCATGTGCTGAGGGGTGGGGGTAGCTGGGGAGAGGTCAATGGGAGGAAAAAGGAGACTTTAAACAATAAAGAATTTAAATTTAAAAGTAAGAACAAGAAGTAGGATGCAGCCCTAACCAGTTTGACTCAGTGGATAGAGTGTCAGCCTGCGGACTGAAGGGTCCCGGGTTCGATTCCGGTCAAGGGCATGTACCTTGGTTGCGGGCACATCCCCAGTAGGAGGTGTGCAGGAGGCAGCTAATAGATGTTTCTCTCTCATCGATGTTTCTAACTCTCTATCCCTCTCCCTTCCTCTCTGTAAAAAATCAATAAAATATATTTTTAAAAAAAGAAGTAGGATGCATACAGCACTTCTATGCCTGAGTGTAGAATGTTAAGCCATGTCAACGTGACTCCCTAACTGGCAGGCAAAGAAACAGGGCTTTCCAGTGGTCGGTAAAATGGTCTCTGAAGTCCCTAAAGGGCTATGGCTCTTCACCTCTTATTTTAGGGGACAAGTGGAAAGACATGAATTTATTAGTTTAAGCTCTGAATCTTTGCTGAAGTGATGATACTCATCCTCACAAAAATTTACATCAAATTACAAATGAGGAACTTCTGCCCTAGAGGGAAAAGATGTAGGCATCCGCAACAAATTAAGATGTTAAAAGAATGAAGAGTATCTTGGGCAAGTAATGGGTAAGCTTCTTGAAATCAGGGACTTTGCTCACCTCCACCTCCCCAAGGAGGGCCAGGCCTAGAACAGGATGTTCAGTAAATGAGATCAGGAGAAGGCAGAGAAAGTAAGGCCTCCAGTCCGGAGGACCAGAGGCTTTCTGACTGGGCATCTGCCACCCGCTTTGGACGGGTCCTGATGGAGAGAGCGGCAGGAAAAGGAGCTGCTCACAATCTACCCTGCACTTTTAGGAGGCAGCATGACCCCAAAAGGTTTCTCAAACTTGGAAGCTGGAGATTCCCACCGGCCACGTCCCACCCCCACCCCAGGGTCGGGGTCCCTCAGTGTCAGAACCACTGTCAAAGAATTAAAGACAGTCTGTTCATGGGTTTAAGAAATGCTTTTAATGATTACAACTAAAACCCTGTCGCTTTAAGTGACTGATTACCTGTGTGAATCACAAATGCAAAAGGGGGACCTTGAAAGTGTGTCGCACCATTGGATATCAGACTAAAACAACAACAGGTGATCCGAAGTGTGGTTTAGTATCTTTTTGTAAAGAATGTCATTGAAGAGAACGACGGCGACGGGGACGGAATCCCGCAGACCCCCGTGAGGAGGGCGAGACACCGGCCCGAGGGGCAGGGCGGGCTCCGGAACCCCACACCTGGGCTCTCCCCGACGTGACCCGGCATCTCTCAACTCCGCTCGGGCCCTGCTCTGTGAAATGGGACCATTCGGGGCCGCCTCCCAGCGGCGGTTCTGAGCAACAAACCCGGCTGGGCACAGAGTAGGCGCTCAGAAAAGGCAGCGGGCGGCGAGCGGCCCTACTGTGCGCCGGGCGGGCGCCGCGGCCGCTCCCTCCCCGCCCGTCTGCCCGCCCGCGTGCCCGACGCCCGCGCCGCCACTCCTCAGGTCCCGCTCGGCCGCGGGCGGGCGGGGCGACCGCACTCGGAGCCGGAGCCCGAGCCCGCGCGGAGCCGCCGCCCGGGGCGCTCGGTCAGCCTCCGGGACACCGGAGCGGGGCGCCACGCCACCGCCGCCACAGGTCAGAGTCCGGTGCCCCGCGGCTCTCCGGCCGCCGGGCCGCGGGGCGAGGGGACTCCGGCCGCCGGGCCGCGGGGCGAGGGGACCCGGAGGGAGGCGGCGCGCCGAGGAGTCGGGACTCGGAGAGTCGGGACTGAGGGCGGTGGGCTGAGGCGACCCCGCCGAAGGCGCGGGCAGAGAGCGGGGAGACTGGCTGAGGGTCGCTGGGAGGGGGTCTCCGGTGAAGGGGTCGCGGCCCGCGGGGACCGGGCTGGTGGGTCCGGGCTGAGGGTCGCGTCCTGAGAAGTCCCGAGAAGCGCGAGCAGACCCGGCGGAGAAAGGCACGGGCTGCACGCGAGGCGGCGTGAGCGGCCGGCGGGCCGAACGTCCCAGCCGCCTCGGAGAGGAGAGGCGCGCCGGCGTCCGGGAGCCGCTCGCGGAGAACTTCGGGGCAGAAACGCGGGGTCCCGTGCGTGGCGGTGCTGCGGCCGTGGAGTCCTGCTGGGTTTGCAGAACCCAGACGACAAGTCGCTGTGTGGAGTCGTAGTGACAGTTTAGCGAGGGGCGTCCTTGGGGTCCCCCACCCCGGTGCCCCGTAAGCACTCTGCTAGCCCTGAGCCGAGTGGGGGTCTGGAGGTGTGGGCTGGGGTCCCCAGCGTCGTCAGGGATGGAGAGTGCGGCTCCCCTCCCCCACCCCGGGTTCGGACAGGGAGCGTGAGGGTGTCGTGGGCTCCCACTGGTGCCCGCAGCACTGTGTAGCCTGGCCGAGGTAGGTAGCGGTGGGGTGCTTCACGGAAGCCGTGGCCCTCCGTGTAGGGGTGCAAGGTGGGTGTGTAGTCGTGGTACTTTATGCCTTGGTCTTTGGGGAGGAGCCTAGGTAAGGAGGCAGAAACTGGGAGTAACCTATCTGCTGCTTTTATATAAGGTCAGTTAGGTAAAGAGGGGCCTTTTACCTCTGCTGCTGAATCAGAAGGCTGCATTTCTAATCCTTGTTAACTCCCAGGGCTTAGGTGAGTCGGCTCACTGTAATTGAATTTTGTTGAAATGTGTGGTTGATGTGTCCAAAATTCGCAAGATGATCATGATGGTGATCCTATTGCTGTGCTGTGCTCTTATTTTAACCGTGAAAATCTAATTCACTTGAGTCTGAGGATAATGGTTGGGGAACTCTAGTGTCAATTACTTCAGGAGAGTAAAGTAAAAAAAAAAAAAAAAAGTCTGTCTTGAAGAAGCTAAAGTTTTTCTTCTTTTCCTTTCAAGTTTGGGGACAAAATGTAAAACTAATTTGTGTGAATTATCATCTGAAAACAAAACCAGGCAAGATGATGAACTGAGTTGTGTGAAACCCATTGCTGGATGGAAGAACCTTGATTCTGAAGTACATTATTTTATGTCAAATGCTTTTATCATTCATGAAACAAATGGTAATTGGAGTTATTGAGAGAACAAGGATTAACGTACCTTTACAAAAAAAAAGACCTGGGCAGATCTTCGACAGATCTCAGATGCTCCGTGGTACTCTTCCTGTCTATAGCTAAGTAATCAATCGCTGACTGAAAGCAGAACCAACCTGGTGATGCTAAATGATCTAGAAAACCCTTCTGGGTAGAGGCTGACATAGACATTCACTGTGGCTTTTCTCTTAAGGAAATACCTTCCACTCCTATTAAACTTTTATAGAAAACACTCCTAGATGCTACCAGTTAGCATTTGGAGTGATATTTCAAAAGATCCCGCTCAAGTTGTAAAACAATTTTTGTGTTGTCTATTTTAAATCAGATTCACTCTAAAGTTAATACATTTCGTAGTATTATTTAATATACAAAGATTTTAAACTGACATTGTATTAGCCCAAAAGTGAAGTTATTACAAAACCATTCATTTTTGTCGTACTGTGTACTTCACATAATTTTCTCCTTTATTTAAATGAGATGATATTTGATATTTCACTTGCTAATAATTAAATCTTAAATTAAAAGATCTTAGAATCAACTAGTGACTACTCAATCTTTTGCAACTCACTGGGGGAAAAAACTCATGATATAATTTTTAAAATAAAAACTTTTTCATATTTGTTTCTAGCTTTTACAAGAACTGCTATAAAAAGCATGGCATCAGTGAAGTATAAAGGTTTGCAGAACTCCAGGCTAAGTTTTTTGGGGCACTCTGTTTTTCATTCTTTTAAATTTAAAGGAATATAACTTCTTTTTAAAAATCTTTTTAAAAATTGATTTGAGAGAGAGAAACATCAATTTGTTGTTCCTCTTATTTATGCAGTCATTGGTTGCTTCTTGTATGTGCCCCGACAGGGGATCAAACCCACAACCTTGCTGTATCAGGGTGATGCTGTAACCAGCAGAGCTATCCAGCCAGGGCTATAATTTCTTTTTAAAATTAATACTGTACTGTGATTGGTATTTTTAATAGTTAAATACACTATTTTCTTTGAAGAGACTAGTTTTCTAAATGTTCGTTTTTTGTATATTTCAGAATTACATTTAAAAATAATAAGTGATAATTTTTAAAAATCACAATATAATTTCAAATTCACTGTGACATTTAAATTACATTATCCCTGTGTATTAAAATTGATACAGGAGAAAAAGTGTGACTTTAGGAATATGCATTAGAAATGCATTAATTGATCACGGCTAATTCCTTTTAATTAGTAAGTAATAGGACTATAAACAAATACTTATATTCTGTTAATTCTCTGAAAATAGGGATGTTTGCCACTAACTTTAATTATCAAGATAATTATGTGTGTGAAAGCGGTGTGAAAGGCATTGCTGTGAAAGCATATACAAGTATTAATACATTTCACTTCGTTTTCAAATTGTAAAATGGTTGTTAATAACAGGAGACTATAGTGAAGTAGGGAAAATATGTTAAAATAATACTTTACAAATGTTTTATATATCCTGGCCCATACTTTTGCTTCTTTTATAAGATCTACATATGCCTAATGGATAGGACAAAAATGTTAGTAATTCTAATTTGTGGGTGTTGTTCTGCTGAATTCATTGTCATTCGGATTTGGAAACATATGTCATAAGGTGTGGCAAATGTACTGGAACAAGTTTTTGGTCTCATAAGATTCCACTAAATAAATTTCGTCGTAGAGGATTTTTTTGAATCACAAATCAAGAAAACTTGATTAAGTCGCCAGTGTTTTAAGTGTAAAAATATGCCCCCTGCTTTAAAAATTGTTAATCTGAATTTCTAACTTGCTTTTCTTAGTTTTTTCCTAGTAGATCTCCACATTAGGGTAGTTGACCTCTTGAGCTGTCCCGTTCCTCCCTCTTAAAGCCGAAAAGCAACAAAAAGGGCAGCGATTTAAAATGCTTACAAAGTTCCTTCAAAATTCATCTAATTTGACTCTAAAAAATAAGATCTGTTAATAACCATGTCGAAAATATAGATAGACCCACAATATTACATTTCAGTTAGTTTCATGGCATTCTAGATATAAAATGTTAAGTTGAAGATTATTTGTAATCTTCATGGGGTTTTCTTATTAACTATTTGTATTTTATCACAATACAGAAGTAGATTTGGAGGAGTTATATGAATATGTTTTATAAAACATTATTTTATAAAAATGTCAGGTTTTAGTTTTTATTTACCTAAAATACTTAAGTAGGTTCTTGAAAGGAAATCGGCACCACTACAATAGGCCATATTTGGAGGAAAACTTTTGCAGATATTAAGACAAAAGCTATCACCAATAATAGTATATGCTTAAATTATTTAAAAAATGGGTTTATATAATCTTAATATTTTTCTTCAACAATCAATGCAAACCAATATTTTAATAGTGGGCATTTAATTCAGAATATGAATGTTTATATTTTTAACCGTTTCAGTTATTATAGCGGGGCAAGTCACTATTCTATCTAACTCTCCATTTTCTCATCTGTGAAACGGAAAAAGCATTGCAGTTATTTTACCGTGGGTTTTTTGTATGATTTTAAGACTTTGTAAGCAAGCCTTTGTAACGTTAAGTGACCTTGGCCCTGAATATAATTGAGCTGATATTTTTAAAGAGAACCTTTATGATTATCTATGTTATAGCTAAATAACTCTTTTACAAATGTTAATAGTTCACCCTGGCACTAATTTTGAGATTATTGTTAAGAATGAACTGAAGATAATGCTTGCCTTGAGGTGATCAATTTACAAAATGTTTGTGGAAATATTTCGTTATTATTCAATTTTAAATTGTCATCATTACCTGATTACTTCGGATAAAAATCAGCCTAATAATTATTTTTGGTTTGTTGATATTATCTTTATGAGTCTTACAGTGGATGCAGTGTGGATCCTCTTGTGTCAATAGTGTATGTCTAATGCATCTAGAAGGCGCCTTTTGTGCTTTTTTTAAAAATAAAGTTCTATTCCTTGTTTATATTTATGGTGCACCCTGTGAGAAGTTATTGTATGTTATCCAGGAGCAAGTTTTGTGTAGAATGAGGGCTATGATTCTTAGAATCAAAAGACAATGTAGCGTCGCTGCTTAAAAAATGAAATGATGTGCTTATCGTGAAAACTGGGTCTTCTTTCAATAAGCTATAACCAAAAAATTAGGCTTTTAGTGGCTTAAAAAGTGATAAATTCTCCTTATGAATTGTTAATTAATACATTTTATTGTGAAGTGTCCCCTATGCAAGAAAGTCAGAGGCTTGGTTTCAGGCCTGCACCCCATTGTGTTCCTAGAATATAGGGCCACAAAGCCCAAGTATGGACATAGCTAAAAGGAAGGGGAAGCAGAGGGCACAGAAAGGCTTAGGCCAGTGCCTTGAGGTGAGTGTTCCATTTTTCTGTGGCTTTCCCTTTGGAGGTGCAAACTGGGGATTGGCATTAACTTCTACTTTATTAATAGTATAGCGTGTGCTTTCTCAGAGTCATTGCTTTACCTTCTATTCCAGTGACTAGGTCACTTTCAATTTGAAAACCTTTTTTGGGGACAATGAGTTTCTTTTCCCTACTGCGATTTCTCAGATATAAAGGAAAGAAATGAAGCCATCAATTCATGTAACATAATCAGTTAAAATAGAGATTTCAAACCTTGCTGTCAGGATTTAAACTAGATCACATAATGATTTAGTTCAGTTGGATTCAATATCTGTTTAGAGAACATTTTCCCCCCACTGCATTGATTTTAAAAAATAAATTCATTGCAAGTTTTAACGGATTTAAAAAAAGTTTAATTTGTGAACTCCTCTAAGAGAATTACACAATGTGGTTAAGACTAATTAAGACATATTTCCTGACCTTTTGAGAAGAGTTCAGATTAGTATAAACCCAGGGTAAGAAGTCCTTCACAGTTTACCATAGATAAGTAGACAGAAGATATGAGGGAGGTAGAAAAATAGGGAAATACCCTGAGTAGGAGTGTAAGAGATTTCTGTATGTTCAACTCCCACAATCAGCAGGTTGCATAGTTACTGTGCATAGAACTAAAATATAAGGTTGGTTTCTAAGAATTTACCCTGCTCCTTGATGACCTCATAGAATTTTAGAATAGCTTTAAGTTCTAAAGTTGCCATTTAGCACTGTTATTCTCCCTGGCTCTATAAGTTGCCTCTGGGAAAGTGAATAGAAAGAGGATATTCTTATCCTGTATGTTTAAGGAATAAATTTTCCTTTATAGTGAATGCAATGGGGAAACATACCTGTCAGACTGCCAGAATGCAATGATGAAACACTACAAAGAACCCCTTAACCTTGACCCCCACCTCACTGGCTGTCATTCCATCTCTAAAACTGTCTTTGTCATTTGAAAGTTTGGAGTCCACTTTCAAAATGCTAGTATTTCTAGCAAGGTTAATTCTTTAAATCACCATCAGCAAAAATCTGAGAAGTTAGTTCCTTGTTTCCTTGCTGCCTGAAAACGAGGCCTTTAATTAAGGGATAGAAAACACTCTTGTTTGAAAGAGAAGGAAAAATAAAATGAAAGCAATTCATGTCCCAGTTTCTCCATAAATCAACCTTCATGAGATAAAATATGAAAATAGCTATTTGAAATAGTGATAGAAAAGAATATATTCTCCCCAAATGCCTTTATTTTTATCTTTAAAATCAACACAAGTTGAGCCCAGCTGGTGTGGCTCAGTGGTTGAGCATTGACCTATGAACCAGGAGGTCACAGTTCGATTCCTGGTCGGGGTTGCAGGCTCGACTGGGGATCATGCAGGTGGCAGCCAATCAGTGATTCTCTCTTTCCCTCTCCCTTCTTCTCTGAAATCATTTAAAAAACAACAACACACAAGTTGTAATTCGTTCTTGAATCATTTTTGCCTTCAAAGAAATCAAGTTGTTTTTCCCAAACATCAATTTACCTATGAAATGTTATCATAATTAAGGTTAATGTTGGTTAATGTAATCAATTATCTGAATATTATCTCTCACTGTGTCTTCTGTTTTCTCTGTGATGTTAGACAAATTATCTAGTCTTTACATGAGTTAATTCTTCCAGACTTTTAAAGTAGCTTTCTGATAAATTGAAATGAGGGGACTCTTTAAATCTCATCAAAAAAAGTACCCTATAAATAACACTTAATGCTTTGGAAAACCTACAGATCATAAAATGTCATATATGCATTATTTTTTTTTTATTTTTTGCCAAAAATAGTTATGGCAAGCCAACACATCTCAGAAATAGGAGCGTAGGCCCTAACCGGTTTGGCTCAGTGGATAGAGCGTTGGCTTACAGACTGAAGGGTCCCAGGTTTGATTCTGGTCAAGGGCATGTACCTTGGTTGCGGGCACATCCCCAGTATGTGTAGGAGGCAGCTGATCGATGTTTCTCTCTCATCCATGTTTCTAACTCTCTATCCCTTTCCCTTCCTCTCTGTAAAAAATCAATAAAATATATTTTTTTAAAAAGAAAGAAATAGAAGCTTAGTAGCAACCTCAAAAGCAAGTTAATTAATTCTGTGAATCAGCTGATAGGTAGTGTTTAACAGTTAGGTATTGGACACCACATGCCTATGACTAAGCATATTGCTTATTTGTCACTCACTTTTTCATAGTATTGTTACAGTCTGAATCTAAAGCACAAAATCTCAAAATCTTACCTTACTAAAAGTTGTTCTTTTCTGTCAGTTGATAACCACTTATATAAATAAGTTTTTGCAAATAGAAAAGTACTTATATAAGTTCTTTCTCTTGTTTTATACAGTGGATAGAGTTTATGAAAGAGGAAACATATGAATGGTGTGTATATAAATGAATAAGATAATTTAACAAATTATTTGCATATGTCAATAAAATCCAGAAGAGTGAAGAAAATACCCAGGCATTTGCCAATGTAGGATTACTACATATTTTCCTAAAGCATTTGGAACTCATTAGAAACATCCTGGCTTTATTTAAGGCAATATAACATATTTTAAAACTATTTTCAGCAAGGTCCAAATCGTTGATTTTTAGGACTAAAGTAGTACAATGTCTACAAAAAATATAGATTATCAGTTTCTTGAAACAGGTATTGACTGGGTTTTATTCTTCTTTCTATCTCTAGCTGATAGCACATATAGGCACTCAATGAATATTTTAATAACAATACAGAAATAATCTAAGGCAGTATTTCTCAGTGTGGTCCTTGGATCAACACCATCAGAAAACTTGGTAGAAATGCAAATTCTCAGGCCCCACCCCAGACCAGCTGAATCAGAAACTATGGGGATGTGTTTTAACAAGCTCTCCAGGAAATTCGGATGTATACTGTTTTGGAACCCCTCACTCAAGATGATTTCTGCGTCTAATCCAGCCTTGGGCAAACTACGGCCCGCGGGCCGGATCTGGCTGTTCTATCCGGTTCTCTTGCTCTCCCCTCCGCTCCTTTACTTTGAATTTATATTAGTTCACACAAACACTCATCCATGCTTTTGTTCCGGCCCTCCGGTCCAGTTTAAGAACCCATTGTGGCCCTCGAGTCAAAAAGTTTGCCCACCCCTGGTAATCTGATAGCCCAGAGTCCGTTGGTTTGTACACTTAGTTTGAATTATTTTTAGTAGGCCTTACCCTTGCCTATAGTTAAGTTCTTTGCCATATTCTGCCGAGTGGTAGAATCTCTTGGGATCATCCTGTAAAATTACCTTTATTAGTTTGACATTTTATTACTTAAATAAGCTCATTGTTATTGTCGATATGTTCGTGTCAAGAAAAGCTAGATGACTCACTTCTTAGTCCAAGTGTCACTCATCTTAGAATGGTTCTTCTCACCTTAGAATGGTTGCTAGGACCCTGAGTCTCCAAGTTCAAAGAGTACAACTTCAAAGATTGGATTTTATAAGATCACCAAGGATGCTCCTCCCCTAGGGGATTCACACTAAACAGACTTAAAAGATATGGATTTGTAAACCTTAATTCCCTATTAGTAATAGTAGAAAATATGGCCTTCCTAGTGATTGTCAATAGTTGTGGGTTGTTGTTTTTTTATTTTAAAATTCTGTTTTTCTGGAATGAAGAAACTTGTAGTCTCCTATGTCTCTGAAGTCACTATGATTTAGTCCAGGTTGTTTAGAAAGCAATTGGGCAATATATCACATTCTCTGATGCTTCACCCCCACTTCTGGGACTTCTTCAAAAGAGAGGAGGATATAAAGGAAAAGCCATACACAAAAACATTCATAAAAGCATAATTATAGGAACCAATATTTGGAAATAACTTAAATATTCAACAGCAGGGGAATGGTTAGGTAAATTAGGTGTAATCACTAGGTGAAATGTTATACAGCTATCAATGACAATTTAGAAAACTAGAAAATCTGAAAATACTAAGTTAAAATAAAAGTAGCATAAAAATGTATATTCCCTATTGATTGCAACCTTAATAAACATATGTATATGAAAACATCTGGAAGGAAATATTCAAATATTATGACAGTTATATTAAAAGAGCGAGGTTATGGAAGGCTTTTTTTGTTGTTCCTATATATTTATCTTTTCCAAAGTTTAGCCAATAATGTAAAATTACTCCTATAATTAAAAACATACACTTATAGCTTTTTTTGTGTGTCTATGACCCTGATCAGTAAAAATCAAGGCAAAGAATAACTTACACATTAAAAATCCTCTAGATATTTTATTCCCTTAAAGCCATTGAAGATAATATAAGACACTGCATGATTCTGTTCCGTTATACCTAATTTTACTTCATAATTAATTTATGTCACATATTTACTCTTTGCTATACCAGCCTCTATCTGGGAGAGAAAAATATCCCATCTCTGTTACAGGCTCTTAGTTTTGTTCAGCCATACATAAGGTTTGATTCCGTTGACTTCTTTGGGCCTGTGTTCTCTGTAATATAATTAGACAGTGACAAACAGGTTTTTTAAAACAGTTTCCAATTATTTTTTTAAGTCACCCTCATTTAATGTTTTTAAGAAAAGTATGTATATATACTATGCTTTTCCCAAAATTACTATTTTAAGAAAAAAGTTGCTTTATTAGCTGTTAGGAATTTGAAATGTTCTTTTTTAAAAAATATTTTTATTGATTTCAGAGAGGAAAGGAGAGTGAGAGAGAGATAGAAATATGAATGATGAGAGAGAATCATCAATTGGCTGCCTCCTGCTCGCCCCACACAGGGGATCGAGCCCACAACCCGGGCATGTGCCCTGACCGGGAATCAAACCGTGACATCCTAGTTCATAGGTTGACGCTCACCATTGAGCCATGCCAGCCAGGCAAATGTTCTTATTTCAAAATTTATTTTAAAAAATTTTTTCAATTACAATTGATATTCAATATTATTTTATATTATTTTTAGTTTTTTAAATAAAATTAAATAACCTCATGATAGAGTTATTTGGTTTTCCAACTCTTGACAGAATGCTGAACTTATGATCATAAAGAGCTGATACAGAAACATTGTGAGAGTAAACTTAGACTAGAAATTGTCATTATAAAGCCTTTATATAATTTGTGACAACAATTTAAAAAAATAAAAGATTTAAAATAGCAAGTGAGTAGAGGTTTCCCCAAATCTGACTAGGCTGAACATTGTAAAAGACCCTATATAATAAAACCCTAATATGCAAATCGACCTAATGGAGCAATGACCGGCTGAACAACCAGTCACTATGACGTGCACTGACCACCAGGGGGCAGACACTCAATGCAGGAGCTGCCCCCTGGTGGTCAGTGTGCTCCCACAGGGGGAGCGCCGCTAAGCCAGAAGCTGGGCCACAGCTGGCAAGCACACCGGCAGTGGCGGGAGCCTCTCCCACTTCCGCTGCAGGCAAGCAGTAAGGAGCGAGGGGTCCTGGACTGCGAGAGCCTCAGACTGCAAGAGGGATATCTGACTGCCAGCTTAGGCCTGATCCCCCATATTGCTAGAGTGCGTAGGCTGGGCTGAGGGACCCCTCCCCACCCCAGTGCACGAAATTCATACACTGGGCCTCTATTATATCTATATACCTATATATCTACATCTATCTATTTCTCTATCTGTCTATATAATATATCTACACAAATGCACACATGTGTATAACACATGCAGAAATAGCCTCTGAATTAATTGTTTTTTTCTTTTTTTCCCTGTTGCATTGTTTTAGAAATCCCAAAGGGAAAATAAAGTAGTTTGCCTTTGACTCAGGTTACATTTTTTTTGTCACTTTATTTGGGATTTTATTTTTTAACAACTTGTATCAGCCTGATGACTTTAGAGTAAACTATCTAAATGAAAACAAAGTTCTAAAAACTTCTAAGAAATTTTATATCAGGGATACTAATTCTCTCTTTTTTCTGCCTCCCCCATTCTTCTTCTTCTTTTTCTTAAAAATCTCTTTTTATTGATTTCCAAAAAGATGGAAGAAGGAGAGAGAAAGATAGAACATCAACGATGAGATACAATCATTGATTGGCTGCCTCCTGCATGCCCCCCACTGTGGGTTGAGCCCTCAACCCAGGCATGTGCCCTGACCATGAACCCTGATTTCCTGGTTCATAGGTTGACGCTCAAACACTGAGCCATACCAGCCGGGATGTTCCCCCCGCCCCCCTATTTCTGATGATTTAATCCTTAATATAGCTCAAGGCAAACCAAACTAACAAATTCAGTTTATAGCTCTTAGAATTTGTTTGTGGGTAACACAAACTTGATATGAGCAAGTCTAAGAAGATCCTTTTAGATTTATTTATTCACGAAATATTTATTGAGCTCCTATTTTGTGCCAAAAGTTGTTTTAGAGAAGGAGGATAAAGCAATGAAGAAGACAGACAAATTACATCTCTCCAGGAGTTTACGATTATTATTATCTAGATTTAACAACAGCGTTAGTGGGAAAGATAACTAAGAGGAGGCCACAGTCAGGCCCAGGCCTTGTGTCTAGACAGTATTGCTAGGCTAACATGGAGTTAAGTGCCTAACTTTGAATTATGTCTGCCATAGGGGAAAACTTGTGTCCTTATTTTTCCTAGATCTCTTATTATTATTATTTAAATATATTTTTATTGATTTCAGAGAGAAAGGGAGAGGGGGAGAGAGAGATAGAAACATCAATGATGACAGAGAATCAATGATTGGCTGCCTCCTGCTTGTCCCTCACTGGAAATAGAGCCCGCAACTGGGGCATATGCTCTTGACCAGAATCGAACCCAGACCCTTCAGTCTGCAGGCTGACCTCTATCCACTGAGCCAAGCCAGCTAGGTCAATTTCTTCTTATTATTTTAGGGTATATGTATATGTTATGTATTGTATATTATATATAACTAGAGGCCCAGTGCACGAATTCATGCATGGGTGGGGTCCAGCCGGCCCGCCCTGATGGGGGCCGATCGGGCTGGGCCAGCAGAGGGGAGGGGACGTGGGAAGTTGGCCGGCTGGTCCCGCCGCCAATCAGGACTGGGGGGGGGGCATTTGGGGTGGGCCCAGTGCAGGGGGAGGGGCCATAGGCAGTTGGCCAGCCGGCCCCGTCCCCTATTTGGCCAGGGCTGGCTGGGGGGAGGGGCTGCTCCCCAATCAGGCCAGTTGGCCGGCCACAGTGTGCGTCATAGCAACCAGTCGTTCCGGCGTTCCAGTCACTTGGCTTTTATATATATTGATGTATTTATTACATTACTTTATTTCTCTCTATATAGTAAAGTTATTAACAAAGGAGGTAGGATGAATGCATCCTTTGTTGATAAGGTATCATTGTTCTTGAAAATCCAAATTACAAGGTAATTATTCATTTTGCAAAATGATTATTTATTTAGTAATGCACTACAGTAGATGCATTTAAGTGGTGAACTATCCAAGTCAATTTAGTTCATAACTTTTTTTATAAAATACTAGGGGCCCCGTGCACGAATTTGTGCACCTTGAAAGGAACTGTGGGCCGCGAGGCTGTGGTGGGCACAGGGGCAGGTATTGGCCCATCCTCTGCGCCCCGCACAGCCCTCCCACTACAGCCCCTCATCCCTTGTCTGCTGGCAGCCCCGCTCCCACGCGCTGCCGGCATCGGCCCTGCTCACACCTGCTGACAGTGTGGAGTGATTGGAGCTGGCACCAGCAGCAGGTAAGAGCAGAGCTGGTGCCATCAGCGGGTGCGAGTGACAGCTCTGGCACTGGCTGCTGGTGCAAGTGGGGCTGGTGCCAGCAGTGGATGCAAGAGATGGCTGCTGGCCCCGATCACCCCTTAGGAGCAGGAGGAGGTGGAGAAGCCCTGAGGGGTGATCGGGGCCGGCAGCCGCCACTCACACCGCTGACAGTGTCGAGCGATCAGGGCTGGTAGCATGTGCAAGTGGCAGCTCTGGCGCCAGCAGTGGGTGCAAGCAGGGCTGGCGCTGGCAGCAGGTACAAGCACCTGGTGGGACCACGGCAGGAAAGAGCAAGAATTTTCAGTAACCACCGGAGGCTCTCCTGATGACAGCAACCAGTACCCTGCCTTGGTCTGGTGCCCCCACTCACCTGCTCCACCATCCCGCTGTGGCCAATGCCCGCCATGTTCCGTGCGCACACATCATAGCGACCGGTTGTTCGGTTGTTCCGCCATTCGGTCTATTTGCATATTAGGGTTTTATATAGAGAGACTAGAGGCCCAGTGCATGAAAATTCATGCACTGGAGGGAGGGCCCCTCAGTCCGGCCTGCCCCCTCTCACAGTCTGGGAGCCCTCAGAGGTGGGAGGTGACCCGGTGATCAGGGGAAGGTGATGCTCCCATCACACCTCTGCTGCCACTGCTGGCAGCGCAAGCCTCAGCCGGCCCTGGTTACCTGAGCCTCGGGTGGCCCTGGGCGGCTGGGCAGCCAACATCTGAGGCTTGCCTGCGCCTCGGGCATCGGCTGGGCAGCCACCATCCAAGGCTTGCCTGAGCCTCGGGCAGGCCCTGGGTGGCTGGGGGGCTGAGGGGAATGGAGGACTCCAGAGGAAGGTGCGTGGGGCTGAGGGGACTGGGCGCCACCATCTTGTGGTTGTGGGCACCGCCACATTTGTGAGGGTGTGATGGTCAATTAGCATATTCCCTCTTTATTAGATAGGATTATTTGCACATAAAAATTTAAAGCAAAGTTTACTGGAACTATCCCATTAAAATATTTTTTAAAGAGAACCCAGAAATCGACCCAAATCATTATGCTCAATTAATATTTGACAAAGGAGGCATGAACATACAATAGAGTCAAGACAGTCTCTTCAACAAATGGTGTTGGGAAAATTGGACAGATACATGCAAAAAAATGAAACTAGACCAACTTACACCATACACAAAAATAAACTCAAAATGGATCAAGGACTTAAACATATGACGGGAAACCATAAAAATACTAGAGGAATCCATAAGCAGAAAAATCTCTGACATATGCCGAAGCAATTTCTTCACTGATACTGCTCCTTGGGCAATGGAAACTAAAGAGAAAATAAACAAATGGGACTACACATCAAAATAAAAAGCTTTTGCACAGCAAAGGAAACCATCAATAAAACAACAAGAAAGCCCACTGCATGGGAGAACATATTTGCCAATGATATCAACGATAAGGGTTTAATCTCCAACATTTACAGGGAACTCATGCACCTTAACAAAAAGAAGATAAACAACCCAATCAAAAAATGGGCAACTGATCTAAATAGACACTTTTCGAAAGACAGAAGGAAGGCCAAGAGACATATGAAAACCTGCTCAAAGTCACTAATCATCAGAGAGATGCAAATCAAAACAACAATGTGGTACCATCTCACACCTGTCAGAATGGCTATTATCAACAAATCAACAAATGAGAAGTGCTGGGAGGATGCGGAGAAAAAGGAACCCTCGTGCACTGCTGGTGGGAATGAAGACTGGTGCAGCCACTGTGGAGAACAGTATGGAGTTTCCTCAAAAAACTACAAATGGAACTCCCATTTGACCCAGTGATCCCACTTCTAGGAATATATCCCAAGAAACTAGAAACACGAATCAGAAAGGATATATGCACCCCTATGTTCATAGCAGCACAATTCACCATAGCGAAGATTTGGAAACAGCTTAAGTGCCCTTCAGCAGATGAGTGGATTAAAAAATTGTGGTACATCTACACAATGGAATACTACACTGCAGTAAAAAAGAAGGAGTTCTTACCATTTGCAACAGCATGGATGGAACTAGAGAGCATTATGCTAAGTGAAATAAGCCAGGCAGAGAAAGATAAATATCACATGATCTTACTCATTTGTGGACTATAATGAACAACATAAACTGGTGAACAAAAATAGATCCAGAGACAGAGAAACTTCAATCAGAACGTCAAACCTCAGGGAAGGTAGGGGACAGTAGGGGTAAGGGGGAGAGATGAACCAAAGGACTTATATGCATGCATATAAGCCTAATCAATGGACACAGACAACAGGGGGGTGGGGGCATGAATGGGAGGTGGGGGGTAATGGGGGAATAAGGACACATATGTAATACCTTAATCAATAAGGAAATTTAAAAAATATATATTCTAAAAGCCCCTATTCCCCTTGGGAAATAAAGTTATCTACTTTCCTTTAAGAGCCTCTTAAGAACTTATCCATATTTAGAATATAATATTTGAATAAAAGGAGACCAAGATCCTATTTCAAATGACCCTCCTTTGGTCAAATTAATTTTATAGCAATTTCCAACTTCTATATTTACAATCAAATTATCTAACTACCATTTCCATTCTGATTTTAAATTTACAGAAAATATCTTATTGACCACTTAGAATAAATTCTGAACATGAAACTTTTGGGGAAAAAGATAAGTAAAATAAATTTTGAAGGAACTTATATGAAGTAAAATGGAATTGACTTTCATATATAGAGTGACATGGAATAATACAAGGCAGCTCAGTGCATATATAACCAAAACTTACAAATTTTGTAAATTTTATCACAGGGTATTCAATACCACAAACTCCATATACACTTATTGAACGACCACTCACTTCTCAGCACCAAATATCCTCATATGGGAAACAATATCTGCCTACCTGGAAACATGGCCTTACAGATAGTGAGACAGGTGCTTTTCAGAATTGAGACTACACAACACTGGGTAGGTGAACCAGCACCTAGCACTAGGTAGGCAAATAACCACAGCTCTGTAACAGGTGAGAAGATAACTTAAGTGATTGAGCTCAGCATGTTGGCCTGGTTGTGTCTTTAGGCCATTCACAGGATTCATGCTGTGTATTCCACTATGCCTGCTGGAATACTCTTTGATCCTAACAAAGCACAATATGTACACAAAATTATTTGTTTTTTATTATTACACATTCAGTTTTTAAATGTCAGATTGATTTCCTTTGTCATACAACATGTGTGTGAAATATTTACCCTGGTCACCAGCTTTTAAATTCAGAAAATACAAACTAATTTTAATCTTAACTGAAGTAAAACAGAAGACAGATCAACTCTGAAATGTAACCTAATGTGGATATTACACATTTTCTTTACTGTCATATCTTACAATTTTTATGTACAAGTTTTGTATACCAATCAAAATTGTTTATTCTTAACGTATAGGAATGAATATTGTATATGTACTACATACCTTCCCGAATTCACAGTCTATAACACAGAGGATGGATGCATTATAAGTACTTTGTAAATATTTTAACTTAATTTACAATTTTGAGGACTTTTGCTTTTTCAGTATCACTTGTAAGAGATACTCAGTGCTACTATTCTCCACATTTTTAAGGAATTTCCACATTTAACGTTCTTTAAAATGTTAATTTCTATTTTATATAACATTTTAATGATACATAATGATATGAAATTAATGCCAAAAGACATTTACATTTTGCTATTCTAAAGAGGCAAACTGGTATATGAAAGGGGAAAAAATGTTAATTATAGACTTCAGCATTCTGTTTAGGTGTTCTGGTCAGAAGAACAGGTTTTAAATGGCCTAAGGGCCAGAGCACTGTTTTACATTCTTGTTTGGAGGCTTCCAATGGGAACTGTAACAAATTCTATTTAATATTACTGCTGGAGAAAAGTTCACAGTAATGTACAATATGAAATGTTATTTAGACTTAGTACTCATACATCAAATAAAACTAGTTCCCTTTCAAACTTTTTGTTAAGTGTTAGATAAAACACTATCAAGTTTTGGCCTATTAATTTGTCATAATATATAAAAAATTTAATTGACCAGCTATTTTATATATGAATCACAAGTATTATCATCATAATTATTTAACAGTTCATCTCCTTTTACAAGATAGAGATAGGTGTATGAGCACCTTCAAGTCAAAATACCAAGAAGTTGATTTACATATAAAAGCAAAGCAAATAAACCTTTATTTTAATGTGATCTGTGACATCTCTGAACACTCATATTTAGTAGGCCTTCGTCTGTGGATGTAGAACCAAGGTAGGAGTCTATTAACAAAAGATCAATGCAGGGAATTTGCACCCTCTCCACCTTTGGGCACTTGCTATTATCCTCCTGCAGCCACACCTGTTTATATCCTGCTAGGACAGTGATTTTCAACTGGTGTGCTGGTGTGCTGCAAGTAGCACACTGGTATGAAGCAAGAATTTTTAAAACATGCAATACCTGACTTTTTAGTTAGGGGCACTGACCTCTTTTTCCAGATTATCAAACAGAAAATGACAACAGTGAACACAGCAATAGCTTTGTCTGGTCTGAATACCCTGTCTTGAACCATAAATATATAGGTCATATAATAGAGTTGCATCTTACTGGTCACATTGCAGAATAAGGTTGCATCTGACTAGTAGAAATCCTTATATACAAGTATAGGCACCTGATTTTTTTTAAAGTCACTTTGGAGCAAAAAGGGTAGGTAATTACTATTATTATTTTTTAAATCCATCAAAATTAAACCTACTTTTCTCAGGTCTGCAAAAAATAAAATGTATTTTTTGGTGTGCCACAGAATTTTAATAGTTATGTGTGCCATGAGATGGAAAAGGTTGAAAATTTCCCTAGTCGACACAATACTAAGAGAAAGAAGCCAAGTGGTAGGGAGGATAGAACATGATAGAAGGAAGTATAAAAAACTGAAACAACTTTGAAGCTCTCATTGATGATCCAGACTTTAATTCCCTTAATTTATTATTCATTTGTATATGTGAATTGCACACATGTTCAAGTAGGTTGTAGGCCCAAAGGGAGATACCAAAGCTCCTAGAACTAGGAGTTTATAACCTAACACGAATCAAAAAGAGGTAAATTTCATTGTTGTAACCAATAATTCAAAGCAGTATATGATTAAAGAATAAAATTAGTAAGGCAGAAAAATGCTACAAAAATTCAGAGAATGGCAAGATCAGTGTGGCATAGAGAATAGAATATACACTGGAAAAACCTTGTAGAGAGGGAAGAGTTGAATTTGACTTCAAAAGTTCAGGGATTGACAGAGTAACCTTATGAGGAAAACAAAACAAAACAACAAACAGCTAAAAAATATACAGAAAAATAAAGAAGGGAATCAAAGTACAATTCCATTCATATGAAATATCCAGAATAGATACATCCAAAGAAATAGAAAGCAGATTAGTGGTTGCCAGGGCCTGGGGTAAAGGGGAGGCGGAATGACTGCTTAATGGGTACAGGATTTCCTTTTGAGGTGATGAAATGTTTTGGAACTAGATAGAGGTGTTGGTTGCATAGCTTTAAGAATATACTAAATGCCACCCACTTGTATGTTTTTAAATAGTGAATTTTATGTTCTGTGAATTTTATCTCAAAAAATAAAATTCAGGGCTTGAGATAGCTGAAGAGAGGACAAGAATATCCAGTGTAAGAAAACAAATCCTGAAATAAGCATGGATTTGGAGGAGGAATTTTGCAGAGATCAACTCATTTGACATGGAGAATACATATATGTGAGTTAGAAATATATTTGGAGATACAGATTTTTCGTTAACATGACAAAGGGTCTGGAATACAGGCAAAGTAGTGGGGATATTATCTTATAAGGAGTGGTAAGATTCCAGGTCTTAAGAGGAGTGAGATTATTTAGTCAGAAGATTAATCTGGCAGTAGTGTGCAGAGAAAGCAGTTAGGAGGCTATTGCAAAATCTGGACATAAATGTGAGGAGGGCCTATAGGAATGAAGAAGGAGGAAAATGTGAGACATGAAAAAAGCAGTGAGTGATACTCCCAACTATGGTCTATGGACTGATGCTGCTCACAAACTTGTAGTTGCTGACTTGACACAAGGCAACTACAGATTTGTGGATAAGCATTTAAAAACCTTTATATTAGCCCTGGCTGCTTTGGCTCAGTGGATAGAGCGTCAGCCTGTGGACTGAAGGGTCCTGGGTTTGATGCCGGTCAAGGGCACATGCCTGGCTTGTGGGCTCGATCCCCAGTTGGGGGTGTGCAGGAGGCAGTCAATCGATGATTCTCTCTCATCATTGATGTTTCTATCTCTCTCTCCCTCTCCCTTCGTCTCTGAAATCAATAAAAAAATAAAAAATTTAAAAAATAATCTGTGGTCCCTTCTCTTCCTTCTAAAATAAATAAATAACCTATATACAGTAGGTCCTCGGGTTACATTGGAGATCTGTTCCTATGGCACGACGTAACGCCATTTTTGCTGTAAGTCAGAGCCCACCTACATAAGAACCTACATCACTCACATGGAGCACATACACAGCAGTAAAGAAGTGAAACAGTAAAACAAATTTTAAAGAAAGATAACAATTCCTGACCTTTACTTGTGGTAAATAAATAATAAAAAACATAAGCACATATATACTTATGTCGAAATGACAGAGCTTTTTTTTTTTATAAATGGGAGATGTGACGTAACCACCAAACGACATACGTGGACATTCTTCTCACAATCCGGGACCGCTGTCTCCTAACCACTCACCTGCCTGCCTACCAGTCTGATAGCCCCCTAACTGCTCCCGCCTGCCAGGCTGATCGCCCCCTAACTGCTCCCCTGCTGGCCTGATCTTCCCAACTGCCCTCCCCTGCCAGCCTGATCACCCACAGTTGTCTGCCCCTGCAGGCTTGATAGCCCACAACTGCCCTCCCTTGCCCCGACCCACCTCCTCCGCTGGAACCCGCCTCCTCCACGCAAGGCGACCAAGACCTGGGACCAGCCTCCTCTGCACAGCGCAGAGCTGGGGGACCCCCAGTCCTCACCGTGAGGAGCAGCCACTGGGCCCCACCTCCGCTGTGCATGTGACCATCTTATGGCTACGACACCACCTAGGCTTTTATTATATAGGATTGCTAGATATTAAAAGGAGACATACTTCAGCTCAGTATAAGGAAAGAATTCTAATAACTACAGTTGTCCAACAGTGGGAAAGTGAGTGCTTCTTCAGTAGTCATTTATGCCAGAGTCTGACCATCTAAGAAATCTTGCCTTGGTAGCAGAAACAAACTAAATGACTTAGAAGGTTCCTTCCAACGTGAAGGTGCTGTGATTCTGTATTCTATAATAATAACTTAGTAGAACATATTTCATAATTGACTATATTGGAGCAGCAATACTTACTAAGTGTCTGGCCTTTTGCATCTGTACTTGTAGTTACATTTCCCTAAATGTGACTGCAAATTCTATTTTAAATATATCTGTACGGTGAGTTCCACAGTTCTTTTAAAAGAAAGTACTATTCTTTAATGCCTTCTCAGCCATCATTTATTTCCAGTTTTAATATTTGTAGTTCCTCTTCCATGTGATATTTTTCATGAGTAATGCAAATTTCTGCAGAAGTGAGTTACGTAAATCACAGTCACGCTGCTGATCTTGAAGTCATTTGTTCTTGCTCCTGTGATGTAATGTCATGGTTGATCAAGACCAGGCATGACTATCCATTTTGGGAATGTCTTTGTGATTCCATTTTTATGTCAATGAAAGTTCAAATAACTTTTATTATCCAACTTATTTCACTTAGTTATTACAGGCTTCAAAGTGTTATTGTCAACATTTAGCAGTTAGAATTATGACAGATTCATTGCACTTTGGAGGATCTAGAGGACTTAGACTCATAGGAATATCCTTGCTGTATTTTGGGGAATTCTTAAATAAGGTACATTATTTCCATAAAGATTATTTAAGTGCTTGTGGTATCAGGTGAAGAAAAAGGTTAACTAAAGAATAAACAATTAATTTCATTTTAACTCTAGTAGATTATTTTGTTAAAATAGTCCATTTTCATTATGTGTTATTAAAACAGCTTATACTTTTTATTAGAATATATGTAAAATTTTGAATTGTGCCTAGAACAGTATTTAGTGTATAATATGTACTCAATAAATACTTACGGACTGTTGTTCATTGAATGTGGGGTGATGGTGGGCAAAGCCTTTCAAATGGTCAAATAGTATGAGCAGAGGCACAGAAGTAGGGAAAATGTGAATTTAGAGAAAAGCAAAGATGGCTTCCTGAAAGTAACATGTATGTGTAATTACCAATTACACATAGTTTATTGGCTAAATAATTTTGGTGGCTTATTCATTTCTGTACAATATTTAAAATACTAATGACCCTTTCTGATGCTTATATCCAAAGTGAATAGGTAAGCTTAAATATCAAAAGTTATTAACTCTGACTAATCTGAATTTCTGAGCATCTCCTCTCCTTTCTACCTTCTTCCTTCTTTTCTTCTCCCTTCCTTACCCCCTGTACCCCTGTATTTTGCTCTAGCTTTGGTTCTTAGTCTCTCCCTTTCTCACCTTTTTCTTCATTCCTGGTGTTTCCCATATTCAAGTCTCTCTCTTTTTTTAAATTTAATAGATCTTTATTGTTCAGATTATTACAATTGTTTCTCCTTTTTCCCCCCACAGCTCCCCACCACCCGGTTCCCACCCCACCCTCTGCCCTTACCTCCCCCCGACTGTCCTCATCCATAGGAGTACAATTTTTGTCCAGTCTCTTCCCGTACCCCCCACAACCTTTCCCCCTGAGAATTATCAGTCCACTCCCATTGTATGCCCCTGATTCTATTATATTCACCAGTTTATTCTGTTCCTCAGATTTTTAATTCACTTGATTTTTAGATTCACTTGATGGATATGTATTTGTTGTTCATAATTTTTATCTTTACTTTTTTCTTCTTCTTCCTCTTCTTAAAGAATACCTTTCAGCATTTCATATAATACTGGTTTGGTGGTGATGAACTCCTTTAGCTTTTTCTTATCTGTGAAGCTCTTTATCTGCCCTTCAATTCTGAATGATAGCTTTGCTGGGTAGAGTAATCTTGGTTGTAGGTTCTTGCTATTCATCACTTTGAATATTTCTTGCCACTCCCGTCTGGCCTGCATAGTTTCTGTTGAGAAATCAGCTGACAGTCGTATGGGTGCTCCCTTGTAGGTAATTAACTGTTTTTCTCTTGCTGCTTTTAATATTCTCTCTTTGTCTTTTGCTCTTGGCATTTTAATTATGATGTGTCTTGATATGGTCCTCTTTGGATTCCTTTTGTTTGGGGTTCTGTGCGCTTCCTGGACTTGTAAGTCTATTTCTTTCACCAGGTGGGGGAAGTTTTCAGTCATTATTTCTTCAAATAGGTTTTCAGTATCTTGCTCTCTCTCTTCTTCTGGCACCCCCATAATTCTGATGTTTGTACGCTTGAAGTTGTCCCAGAGGCTTCTTATACTGTCTTCAAATTTTTGGATTCTTTTTTCTTTTTGCTTTCCCAGTTGAGTGTTTTTTGCTTCTTTGTATTTCAAATCTTTGACTTGATTCTTGCATTCCTCTAGTCTGCTGTTGGGTCTCTGTATATTTTTTATTTCAGTCAGTGTATGTTTAATTTCTAGTTGGTCCTTTTTCATATCCTTGAGGGTCTCGTTGAATTTATCAGCCTTTTCTAGGAAATTTTGAAAAACCTTATAACCGTGGTTTTGAACTCTATATCCAGTCATTTGTTTTCCTACATTTCTTTCATTTGTGATCTGTTTCTTTGTCTCCACATTTTTGCTGCTTCCCTGAGTTGGTTGGGTGGCTTTGTGTGCTAGGTGTCCTATATGGCCCAGTGGTTCGGCCTCCCAGTTAACCTGAGGTGGACACTCTTGGTGCACCCCTTTGTGGACTGTGTGTACAGCCTTGTTGTAGTTAAGTCTTGATTGTTGTTGGTGTCACTGGGAGTAATTGACCTACAGGCCAATTGGCTGTGAGGACCCGCTGTGTCTATAATGGAAGAACTGCTGTGCTAGAGACACGCTTATGGGGCAGGACTTGTTTCAGTGGGGCTTTGGTGCTCACTGAGTCTGCCTCTTGAATGTGTCACTTATGGATGTGAGTAGTTGAAATCTGGTGTCATCTCACACTGACCACTAGATACACTAGCTTCTGGATCTCCAATGGGGTGCAGGTCAGCTACTATCTGAGGCCACCCAGCAGGAGCTACAGTGAGAACTACAGTTTTCTCCTCTTTGCTTGGGGCTTGGAGGTTTTGGAGCTGTCTGACCAGAGCTGCAGTTTGTTAGGTTAAGCTGCAATAGGGCAGGCCATTTATATGCAAAAGCTGCTGTGTGGAGCTTGGGTGGGTTTGTAGATTGTGTGGGGCAGGGTCTCAGGGAGTCACTAGGCTAGGGCGTGGCAAACAGCGATGGCTGCCAGTCAGCCGTCTCTGCGTTTCCAAGTCCCCGTGTCCCATGCCCCAGCGCAGTAAACAATGAGTGCTAGGCACACCTCTGCAAGAAAGTCACCCTCACTTTCCGACCCGATGGCAGACAGTCCAGCTTCTCCCCGTAGGAATTTGGGTCCCCAGCGCCTCCCCAGAAACTGGAGTTCGGAGTAATTGGGAGCTTGTCTCCCTTCAGGTTGAAAAAAGCAGTGCACCCAGTCGCCCACCGCCAGCCTGATTCGCCCGCCTCCGTACCTCAGCTTTTCAGCGCTTGTGCACGTCTCAATGCTCTTTTCTCTTTCCTTCTAGTTGTAGAACTTCCACTCAGCCAGCTTTCCCGTGGTTCTGGGTGATAGACATTTTGTCTTTTAGTTGTAGTTTTGAAATTGTGCGAGGCAGCAGTTTAGGTGTTTACCTATACCGCCATCTTGGTTTCTCCTCTCTTTTCTTTGTTTACTTTTTCTGTCTCTGTTTTTCTCCCTTCAATGACTCTCTTCATTTTTGTTTCCCAATTCCCAGCATCTCTTTCTTCAGTTAGGTCTCTAACTATAATATGGAGGTGAAATACATTTCTAGATGCTAATCAAATGACGAAGTAAGGTTATTTTTCTTTGTTGAGATATAAGTGACATATAAAATTGTAAGATATTTAAAGTACATAATGATGATTTTATATCTATATATATAAAAGCTTAAGTGATGGTTATATCTGAATGACCAGTCAACTGGTCGCTATGATGCACACTGACCACCGGGGGGGGGCAGACGTTCAATGCAGGAGCTGCCCCCTGGTGGTCAGTGTGCTCCAACAGCCAACCTCCCACGGTCCCTCCCTCCAGATGGCTGACCCCCACTGACCCCAGTTGGGACTGGGTGAGACAGGCCCCCATTGGCCCTGATCGCCAGCTAGGCTGATGGACCCCACACGTGCACGAATTGGTGCACTGGGCCTCTAGTCCTATCTAATAAAAGAGTAATATGCAAATTGACCGTACCTCTGCTTACACCCACCAGCCATGCCCATCAGCCATGCCCACCATCCAATCAGGAGGGAATATGCAAATAAACCCAACCAATATGGCTGCATCCACAGAGAGAGCAGGAGGGAGGCTTGGGTTTCCCCAGCAATGGAGGAAGCCAAGCTTTCCGCATGCCCTTGCTGGCCCAGGCCTCCACTCAATGCTACAAAGTTTCAATGATAGAAGATAAATAAATCCCAACAGAAATGGTGGCAGCCACAGAGCTGGAGAAGGCAGGAGACTAGGGTTGCCCCCAGTGATGGAGGAAGCCAAGCTTCTGCAGCCCTGGCCTGCTTTGGCCTCCGCTTAAGGCTACAAAGTTTCAATTATAGAAGATAAATAAATCCCAACAGAAATGGCTGCCGCCTCTGAGCGAGCAGAAGGCTTGGCTCCACTCCAGGCTACAAAGTTTCAGTTGTAGAAGATAAATAAATCCCAGATCCCAGGGCCTCTGCTTGGGTCGCCGGGGGGCGTGGCCGGCCTGCAAACCACTACAGGCCCCTCGCCCAGGCTGCCCCACACCCCAAGGGAACCCCCACCCTGATCCAGGACACCCTTCAGGGCAAACCAGCTGGCCCCCACCCATGCACCAGGCCTCTATCCTATCTAATAAAAGAGAATCCTATCTAATAAAAGAGTAATATGCAGATTGACCATCACTCCGACACACAGATGGCTGCCCCCATGTGGTCAAAGATGACTGCCCCCATGTGGACACAAGATGGCCACCACAAGATGGCCAGCAGGGGAGGGCAGTTGGGAGGAACCAGGCTGGCAAGGGAGGGCAGTTAGGAGCTATCAGGCCTGCTGGGGAGGGCAGTTAGGAGTGACCCGGCTGGCAGAGGAGGGAAGTTGGGGGCGACCGGGCATGCAGGGAAGGGCAGTTGGGGAGGACCCAGGCCTTCAGGGGAGAGCAGTTGGGGGATACTAGGCCTGCTGGGGAGGGCATTTAGGGGTGACCAGGCTTGCAGGGGAGGGCTGTTATGGGTGACCAGGCCTGCAGGGGAAGGCAGTTAGGGGCAAACAGGCTGGAAGGGGAGCAGTTAGGCATCAATCAGGCTGGCAGGGGAGTGATTAGGGGGTGATCAGGCTGGCAGGCAGAAGCGGTTAGGGGTAATCAGGAAGGCTAGCAGGCGAGCAGTTGGGAGCCAGCAGTCCTGGATTGTGAGAGGGATGTCTGACTGCCCGTTTAGGCCCAATCCTACTGGGATCGGGCCTAAACAGGCAGTCGGACATCCCTCGAGGGGTCCCAGATTGGAGAGGGTGCAGGCTGGGCTGAATTAAAGGAAAACATTCTTTAAATATGAAATTGTATGGTTACATTTATAAATCCATCATAAACTAAGTTATCCTAATGATTAATGTTACTCTAAAAAATCATGATAGCTATTTAGGATTAGCATGTAGAATGGGCAGATTTCAAATAAAAAGCAACAATTATTTGTTGAGCTTCTGATATTTGTTAGCAGTGTTCTAGGTGTTGGGGATAAAAAATTAATATAATGGACAAATATTCCAACTCTTGTATAACTGCATATATAAAGATGCAATCATATGCTAAAAGATCATATAATATATTTGCTGTTTAGAGAAAAAAATAGAAATTAAGGTTGCTAAAGAGAATTAGGGGTTAATTCAATAAGACATTATGCTTTACCAAGATTCATTAATTAAGGTCTACTGATCCCCTTCCTAACTTGAAGATTAGGGATTCAATAATTTGTAAAAAAAAAAAAAAAAAAATCAATCAACATCATTTATAAGTTAAAACTAATTTTATTTAGTCTCAGAAAGAGCAGCATAAACATTTTGTTTACATTAAATTTAGAATAAAAACCTCCCTAATATAAAGAATCTATCCTATATAATAAAAGAGTAATATGCAAATTAACCATCACTCCGCTACACCCACAAGCCACGACCACCAGTCAATCAGGAGCGAGTATGCAAATTAACCCAACCATGATGGCTGCGGCCACGGAGAGAGCAGGAGGCTTGGGTTTCCCCGGTAATGGAGGAAGCCAAACTTTCCGCACACCCTGGCCGGCCTAGGCCTCCACTCAATGCTACAAAGTTTCAATGATAGAAGATACATAAATCCCAACAAAAATGGCAGCAGCCACGGAGCTGGAGATAGCAGGAGGCTTGAGTTGCCCCCGGCGATGGAGGAAGCCAAGCTTTCCACACACCCTGGCTGGCCTAGACCTCCACTCAAGGCTATAAAGTTTCAATTACAGAAGATAAATAAATCCCAACAAAAATGGCTGCGGCCATGGAGCAAGCAGGAGGCTTGGCTCCACTCAAGGCTACAAAGTTTCAATTATAGAAGATAAATAAATCCCAGATCCCAGGGCCTCCACGTGGGTCACCGGGGAGCGTGGCCGGCCTGCAAACCACCAATCGCCCAGGCCGCCGCACGCCCCAAGGGAACCCCCACCCTGATCCAGGACACCCTTCAGGGCAAACCAGCTAGCCCCCACCCAGGCACCAGGCCTCTATTCTATCTAATAAAAGAATAATATGCAAATTGACCATCACTCCAACACACAAGATGGCTGTACCTATGTGGTCAAAGATCCTGCCCCATGTGGACACAAGATGGCTTCCACAAGATGGCCAGCAGGGGAGGGCAGTTGGGAGGGACCAGGCCTGCAAGGGAGGGCAGTAGGGGGCGATCAAGGCTGCAGCGGAGGGCAGTTAGGGGTGACCAGGCTGGCAGAGGAGGTAAGTTGGGGGCGACCGGGCCTGCAGGGGAGGTCAGTTAGGGGTGACCAGGCCTGCAGGGGAGGGCAGTTAGGGGTGACCAGGCTGGCAGGGGAGCAGTTAGGCATCAATTAGCCTGGCAGGGGAGTTGTTAGGCCCTAAATTAGGGGGTGATCAGGCTGGCAGGCAGAAGCAGTTAGGGGCAATCAGAAAGGCAGGCAGGTGAGCAGTAGGGAGCCAGCAGTCCTGGATTGTGAGAAGGATGTCTGACTGCCCTACTGGGATCGGGCCTAAACAGGCAGTCGGACATCCCTCTAGGGGTCCCAGATTGGAGACGGTGCAGGCTGGGCTTAGGGACACAACCCCCTGTGCACGAATTTCGTGCACCGGGCCTCTAGTGTATATATATTTGGGGAGACTTCACAAGGGATGATGGACATTGTGGGGTGGGCTAAATTGTGTTTCTTTACTTCTTCAGAGGGAGAAGTCAGTTTGGATGATGTTGTTTGAGGTTCCTGAAGAACCTCAGGTAGGGGTGTTCAAAAGAAACATGGAAAAACAGATTTAGAACTCTTGAGAAAAGAGTTGTGGTAAGAGAAGAAGATTTGGGAGATGTAGTTAGAGAAGAAGAAGATTAAATGGTATACATTTTCAGTGTTTATGGGTGACAGTGAGACCAAGAAGGAACTTGCAGAACACATAAAATAGAAGGTCTCAGAAAGAAGAGGTACCAAGAAAAGAGACAAAAATAGCAGTCCTATGGTAGGGTAAGAATTCAGAGAAACTGGTCTCTGGGAAGCAAAGGGAGGAGATAGTTTCAATAGTAGAGGATGGTTGAAATGTCAAATGCTGCAGAGGCAGAGACAGTGGTGGGCTGGAGCCAGCTCAGACTGGCTTGTAGAAATCAATTGTGAAATTTTCAGGATTTTTGTGAGCTGATTGTTATCCACAGCCATTATTAAAAATTTCAGTTTAACAAGTGGTCTTAAAAACAGAAGTAATGAGCACACCAATTGCATCACTTCCTAATTATTTTACACTTCTGAGGTGTTCATGTTGATTGTATCTCTTCCCCATTCTTTTCTCAGTGACATTATATTGGTAACCTGAAATCAATCATTGTGGGAGCTTTTATACCACAGATATTGGCAAACACTATAAATCAGAGTGTTTTTCCATACAAGGAGAGCCATTGTTGAACCTTTACCAGTGCACTATTGGATAAATAGAATGAAAATCAAGAAAAGTTAAATGGCTTTAGCAAGAAGGAGCTAACTTGTTACTTTTGCTTGACTTTCAGTAAAAAGATAGGTGACAAATTATAGTAAAGTGGGTTGGGGAATGAAATAATGAAAAGTGAAGAAACAAATGTTTAAATAAGTTTGAGAAGGAGTGAGTTAAACAGTTCAGCAGATTTAATGTTGATACTGTGTGTGTTTTTAATTTAGGTCTTACAAACTATAGACAATATTAATGTACTTTATTAATGTCCAATGATGAACAACATATGCAAATATATTTGATAGTGGAAGCTTTTTTGTTGGAAAAATCTTAAGGAACTACTTATCTATACAACACATTTGGGGAAATGCTGCTATAGTATTTCACAATTAAGTTTGAAACAAATATTCTTGTTATTAAAGTTTATTGGTTTTTTAAAGAAATAGTGTCAAGAATGGATGTTGAATTTTGAGGGTTATTTTGCATTTTTTAAATAATCATGTTTTCTTTTTAAAATTTGACTAGTGCTCTGACCATTACTTTAGTAGGTTTTCTAATATTAAATTGTCTTTGCCTTTCTGAGATAAATGTAACTTGATTATGGTGATTTATTCTTTTAGTATACTGTAGAATTTGTTGATTAGCATTTTATTTATAGCTAGAAGCCCGGTGCACGAAATTCATGCACGGGTGTGTGTGTCCCTCAGCCCAGCCTGCACCCTCTCCAATCTGGGACCCCTCGAGGGATGTCCCACCGGGATCAGGCTTAAACAGGCAGTTGGACATCCCTCTCACAATCCAGGACTGCTGGTTCCCAACTGCTCACCTGCCTGCCTTCCTGATTGCCCCTAACCGCTTCTGCCTGCCAGCCTGATCACCCCCTAACCACTCCCCTGCCAGCCTGATTGATGCCTAACTGCTCCCCTGCTAGCCTGTTTGCTCCTAACTGCCCTCCCATGCAGGCCTGGTCACCCCTAACTGCCCTCCCCTGCAGGCCTGGTCACCCCTAACTGCCCTCCCCTGCAGGCCTTGTCCCCTGCAACTGCCCTCCCTTGCAAGCCTGGTCCCTCCCAACTGCCCTCCCCTGCTGGCCATCTTGTGGTGGCCATCTTGTGTCCACATGGGGGCAGCCATCTTGTGTGTTGGAGTGATGGTCAATCTGCATATTACTCTTTTATTAGATAGGATAGAGGCCTGGTGCCTGGGTGGGGGCCAGCTGGTTTGCCCTGAAGGGTGTCCTGGATCAGGGTGGGGGTTCCCTTGGGGGGTCTGGCGGCCTGGGCTTGGGGCCTGTGGTGGTTTGCAGGCCGGCCACGCCCCCCGGTGACCCACGTGGAGGCCCTGGTATCTGGAGTTTATTTATCTTCTATAATTGAAACTTTGTAGCCTGGAGTGGAGCCAAGCCTTCTGCTTGCTCTGTGGTGGTAGCCATTTCTATTGGGATTTATGTATCTTTTATAATTGAAACTTTGTAGCCTTAAGCAAGGCCTGGGCTGGTCAGGGTGTGCAGAAAGCTTGGCTTCCTCCATCGCCGGGGGCAACCCTAGCCTCCTGCTCTTTCCAGCTCAGTGGCTGCCGCCATTTCTGTTTGGGTTTATGTATCTTCTATCATTGAAACTTTGTAGCATTGAGTGGAGGCCTAGGCAGGCAAGGGCAGGCGGAAAGCTTGGCTTCCTCCATTGCTGGGGAAACCCAAGCCTCACTCCTGCTCTCTGTGGCCGTAGCCATCTTGGTTGGGTTTATTTGCATATTTGCTCCTGATTGGCTTGTGGGCGTGGCTTGTGGGTGTAGCAGAGTGATGGTTAATTTGCATATTACTCTTTTATTAGATAGGATATTAACTTAATACATGGTATTAGTATTTTTCTCTTTGTTCTTGTTTTTAATATCAATATTATACTACTTTTGAAAAATTAATTTGGTCACTATATTTTTTTCTACTCAAACAGTTTATATAGGAAGAAAATTATCTCTCCCTTAAAATTTTGGGGAAAATATCTATAAAATTATTTAGGCCCAGAGCTTTTTGGGGCAGTAATTTTTTGATAAGTTTTCAGTTGTTTCCATTGTTAATTTTTTAAAAATTTCTTACATCAACTTTTACCATTTTGGATAAACTAGTCTGAGTAAATTGCTCTTTTGCTGTATTATTATCTGCTTAAACTCTGGTAAAAATCTTATTCCGATACTAAAGAGTTGGATTAGTAGATATGAAGAACCCCTACCTTATGTGGGTTCTGTTGAAATGTGAGGGGCTTGTCTGCTATCTTCACTGCCTCATTTTTTGACTTACAGGAGTGATTAGAATAATTTATAATTTAAAGAATATAAACCAATCTGAATTGGCCAGATGGAGGACATGGAAAAACTGTAGTCCTTGTTATTTATTGCCTTCAGAATGGATCTTGTTTCTGACCTATATTAAAATTAATGCTACATTTCATAGTATAATTTTATAGTATGTTAGTATATTTACTTATAAAATAAATAATGTAATAAATATTAATATACTTTATATTAATAATTATTTAACTTTTTAATTACAATTAACACATATACTTGTATTTTATTAATATGAATATTATAAATAAAGTTTATATTTATAAAATAAAATATACTTGAAGTAAAATGTGTATAAATATAAACATGAGAAAATATAATATATATAAAATAAAATTTATGTCCGGAAACTATACCTTCTATGGTACAATGCAATACTGAATGGATACAGAAAGGAAATTATAGATCTTAGTTGTTGGAGAGAGTTTTGGGAAAGATTATAGAATTCTGCCTGCCTCTGAAAGTCACAGGAGCTGGCCAGTTTTCTGTTTGATTCAACTCTTAGGGCTACAAGCTAGAAATAGAAGTTCCTGGAAAGCTTTACTTTCTTCCTTCTTTAGATTCATTACTTCTTAATGAATTCATATGTATTTCAAAGAGAAATTGAGACGAGTATGAAGGAAAGCTATTATAATGATCTTGACCTGTAGTCAGCATTCTTTAATTTTTCAGATATTTTGTTCAAATTATCTTTATTAATATTTTTCTTATTGTTTTCACATATTTAAGCCCTTTAGTTGACTTACTTGTAAAAAAAAAAAGTCAAAGTGGTAATCCATTATAAATTTGTTTCTCATGTCTTACACATGTTATATATCATGAAGAGTTTTGGTGTGGATATTGCTTTTGTTTTGACAACAAATTAGAGAGTATTTATATAAATTGCCATGATACAGGTAAGCAGTCAGAAAACAAAACATGTAGGTCTAAAACACTGGCAAATTAGATCTTTATAAAAGAACATGTCCCATTCTGAAAACAAATTGTTACTTTATTATTGATGTTGAGTCTACATTAAGAGGTTTTCCATTTCCAAACAAAAGTACTAAACAGTGTTAGAGAAACAAATAATCAATGTATACTGGCTATAGTTTCTATCCTTTCATATTAGAAATACAAAAAGGGGAAAGATTTTATATTCATGATCCACTACTTTTATGTCTTACATGCATAACAGCATAGTTTTTGCAAATTCCAATTGGAAAGGTGCAGAATTTTAAAAGAAAAAATTATAATTTTTTGTAGGTTAGACTGTGCAGAAAATTGAATCTGGATATTGGGTCTATTAAGGCCCTGATGATAAGGCTTTTGGCAGTAGATGCTGTTTTGTCTTTAGGGAATGTACTATTCTAGGATCCCCGAGCCCTTCATAAGAGCCAAGGATATGTGTCCTAAGACCTTCAGCACTTTTACTCACATAATGTGCTCTCTGGATCTTCCTTTTAAAATCAGCTTCATGTGGAATGTGCTGCATCTACTATCCCTAAGTGGTTGTGACACATCACTGTACTTTACCTTAGGCTTAACAGCCATGTGCCATCTAGAATGAGATTATATTTTAATAAATATCTTCGCTGTTTATAACTCTGATCAAACATCTATCTTTTGAGGTTATTAATCCTTTTAAGATAAGGTTTTCTTAAATCTATACAATAGGGTAAGTGTCCTTATTAATATGATGTAAAAGTTGGATAAGATACATGACCTTAGCTCATGATTAATGACAGAACTCAGAAAGTAGGTGAAATGAATCTAATATATGTCTCTACGGAAAGTTTCTACAGCCCTGCATGGTTTATGAGTCAGTAGCTGTTGGTTACTTGTAGAGGATACAAAACCAAGCTCAGGGAAAGCAAACATTCAGAATGAAATCCAACAGAAAAAATAAATTTATTTGTACTTGTGTACTTTGGCAACCTGGTTGTCTAAAAAATTTGAATATTGTTTGTATATTAAAAATCTTCTTTCTTTTTAATTGTTTAGATTTGAAAAGAGCCAATTCTAAACCACAGATATACAAGAAGGCCATTTTCTCAAACAAGAGTCATCCTTTAACAGTAAGTAAACTCAGAGTTTATTATACTAAATAATCTAAAGAATACCTTTTTATTTTTAAATAACATGAAAAGTCTTCACAGTATTTTGTTGTAAAATTTCTTAGAGAGCTTTTATTTTGACTATCAGAATACTTTCTACTTTATAATTTACCAGTCAATTGAGGGAGAGCACAGAAATTTATTTGTCTAAGACAAAACAAAGATAAGAAAATGACATAGAAGTTGAGCAATTACTCATATCCTTAGAAATAAGTCTCAAGTACAAGTATATTATTTTAGGTTCCTGTGATACTTATAGTTAAATAAAGATAAAAATTAAAATATTTTTCCTGGTTCCCTATACGCCATGCAACCATGATTTTTGGTCACAAAGAAGAAAGTATCCAATATCCAATACTCCAGTTCCAGCTCCTAAAGGTCAAAGCTGGAATAATTTGAACAATAAAATAAATAACTAGAATTAGATTATAGCTCTCCCGTATAAAATATATATATTCATGATTCCATACTGATATAAGTAAATGCTGACTAAATACAGAAATGGAAAAAGAACTTTTCCTTACAGAGGAATATAAATTAGTAAACATAAGAGGAATAAGGGAAATAGAAAATTGCCACTAAAGAACCACAGTAATAATTGCTGCAGGCAAGATGAGTACTAAAATCGGTTAAAGTATAAGGTGAAACCGAGTATGTGCATAACCTCAAAGTATCTTCCCCCAAATATTTATTAACTACAAAGGGAAAAATAGTGTCTTTACAGTGAGGAGTCCTGGCAGACACCACCTTAACCAAGTGATTAAGGTTAATATTGCATTAATAAGATATATTGAGCTCTGGAAAGGGCCCATCATGCCTTTGTTATTCTTCTAAAAAAATCCATAACCTCGTCCTAGCTGGTTTGACTCAGTGGATAGAAAGTCAGCCTGTGGACTGAATGGTCCCAGGTTCAATTCTGGTCAAGGAAACATGCCCAGGTTGCAGGCTTGATCCCCAGTAGTGGGTGTGCAGGAGGCAGCTAATCAATGATTCCCTTTCATCATTGATGTTTCTATCTCTCTCTCCCTCTCCCTTCCTCTCTGATATCAATAAAAACATATTTTTTAAAAATCCATAACTTCAACTGAATCATGAGAAAAACCTTAGACAAACCTAAATGGAGAGACATTCTATAAAATACCTGACTAGCATTCATTTTCCTTTTTTCAAAAAAATTTTAAAAATATATTTTTAATGATTTCAGAGAAGAAGGGAGAGAGAAAGAGAGATAGAAACATAAATGATGAGAGAGAATCATCAATTGACTAACTCCTGCAGGACCCACACTGGGGACTGAGCCTGCAACCCAGGCATGTGCCCTGACTGGGAATCTGAACCATGACCTCCTGGTTCATAGGTTGATGCTCAACCACTGAGCCACACCAGCCGGGCCTGACCAACATTCTTTAACAATGTCAGGAGCATAAAAGACAAGTATAGGTGGAAGAACTGTACATTACATATGTGCAGTGTCTTATATATCACTCATACCTCAATAAAGCTGTTTTTTAAAAAAAAGACTGAGGAACTACCACAGATTTGAAGGAGAATTAGGAGACATGAAACAAATGTAATGTTGGATCCTAGATTGGGTCCTGGAACTGAGAAAGGACATTAATGGAAAAAACTGGTGACATCTAAGCAAAGTAACTTATAGTATTGTGCCAGTGTTAATATATTAGTTTTGATCACTGTACTATGGTCGTAATATGTAATGTAACAGTAAAGGAAGCTAGATGAAGGGTACATGGGAACTCTGCTATCTTTGCAACTTTTCTGTAAGCCTCAAATTATTTCCAAATAAAAAATTCTTTAAAAATAATATTGGAGTCACTAAATAATAATTCTCAAATTAGATTTTCACTGATTTATAGAGTGAGTTTCTGTTTGTTTACAAATCTTAGAACAGGGAGAAGCAGGGGCATTGTTTTCATAAAAAGTATCCTTTGAGCTGTGTTGCTTAATCTTGTCCATACACTGCCATCCTTACCCCCACAAGTTTGATCTCCACTTAATACCTCAGCCAGTTACTTCTGGTCTCCTGGAAAACCTATGAGTGGGGAAATTCCTCCTTGGAAGGAAGACTCTGCCTCCTTGGGAACCACCTCTTAGCAAAGTTTTTAGTTGGTGATAAGCAGGGTCTGATTTGAATGTTCAAACCAAAACTGTGAAACTTTTTAGATCTCATTAATAATCTCTTGATCCACCAGTCTTCACTACCCAAGACAGCATTTGAACAAGAACTTAGAATTAGTAGTCTTATATTTAAACTAGAGGCCCGGTGCACGAAATTCGTGCATGGGGGGCGAAGGGATGTCCCTCAGCCCAGCCTGCACTCTCTCCAATCTGGGACCCCTCAAGGAATATCCGACTGCCCGTTTAGGCCTGATCCCGGTAGGATCGGGCCTAAACAGGCAGTCAGACATCCCTCTCACAATCCAGGACTGCTGGCTCCCAACTGCTCGCCTGCCTGCCTTCCTAATTGCCCCTAACCGCTTCTGCCTGCCAGCCTGATCACCCCCTAACCACTCCCCTGCCAGCCTGATTGATGCCTAACTGCTCCCCTGCCAGCCTGGTCACCCCTAACTGCCCTCCCCTGCAGGCCTGGTCCCCCCCAACTGCTCTCCCCTGCAGGCCTGGGTCCCCCCCCAACTGCCCTTCCCTGCATGCCCGGTCACCCCCAACTTCTCTCCTCTGCCAGCCTGGTCCCTCCCAACTGCCCTCCTCTGCAGGTTTGATCGCCCCCAACTGCCCTCCCTTGCAGGCTTGGTCCCTCCCAACTTCCCTCCCCTGCTGGCCATCTTGTGATGGCCATCTTGTGTCCACATGGGGGGCAGTCATCTTTGACCACATGGGGGCAGCCATCCTGTGTGTTGGAGTGATGGTCAATTTGCATATTATCCTTTTATTAGATAGGATAAGGCCTGGTGCCTGGGTGGGGGCCAGCTGGTTTGCCCTGAAGGGTGTCCCGGATCAGGGTGGGGGTTCCCTTGGAGCGTGGGGTGGCCTGGGCAAGGAGCCTGTGGTGGTTTGCAGGCCAGCCACACACCCCCGGTGACCCAAGCAGAGGCCCTGGGATCTGGGATTTATTTATCTTCTACAATTGAAACTTTGTAGCCTGGAGCGGAGCCAAGCCTTCTGCTCACTCCATGGCGGCAGCCATTTCTGTTGGGATTTATTTATCTTCTATAATTGAAACTTTGTAGCCTTAAGCGGAGGCCAAGGCAGGCGAAGGCAGGCCAGGGCTGCAGAAGCTTGGCTTCCTACATCGCCGGGGGCAACCCTAGCCTCCTGCTCTCTCCAGCTCCATGGCTGCCACCATTTCTGTTTGGATTTATTTATCTTCTATAATTGAAATTTTGTAGCATTGAGTGGATGCCTGGGCCAGCAAGGGCAGGCGGAAAGCTTGGCTTCCTCCATTGCTGGGGAAACCCAAGCCTCCCTCCTGCTCTCTCTGTGGACGCAGCCATCTTGGTTGGGTTTATTTGCATATTCGCTCCTGGTTGGCTGGCGGGCATGGCTTGTGGGCATGGCTTATGGATGTAGTGGAGGTACAGTCAATTTGCATATTGCTCTTTTATTAGATAGGATAGTGAAGTTGAGAGAATATCATATTACTTTTAGGTAAAATGTCTGGGAACTCAGTGAATACAAGTAGTACTGAGAGAACTTTGATTCTTAAAGGAAATCAATAGCAACATTAAGTTTGTTTAGAAAATCAGTTTAAGCTTAGAAAAACCTAAAGCCACTTTAAATCCAAAGACCAAGCTCTTGAAAGATGAAGTAAGTGGCAAGTATGTACTTTGGCATCTGAAAATGAGTATTTGGTTTGAATTTTAAGTGTTTGGGCATGAAAAATAAAATGCTAAGTATTAGGAATTCTTCCCCAGATTTTTTGCCAGTCTCTTGTGTGTTCAACCAATTTAGTAAATCACACTATTTCATAGATTTTAGGTGAAACAAGAACAACAGAAGTTGTATCTAGAGTAGTCAAATTCATAGAGACAGAAAGTAGAATGGTGGCTATCAGGGGTGAGTTGGGGAAGGGGATGGGGAGTTAATGTTTGATGAGTATAGTTTGGGAAGATGAAAAAGTTCTGGAGCTGGATAGTGGTGATGGTTACAAAACATTGGGAATGTACTTAATGCCACAGAACTGTACATTTAAAAATGATTAAGATGTTAAATTTTTGTTATGTATATTTTACCACATTTTTTAGAGTAAAAAAGAAACAACAGAAATCTTCAGCAGTTACATTTCGCTTCTTTGCTAGGGTGCCCAGTTATGAGGAGAATCTCTGCCTGTGAACATTTATCCTTAGGAATATATATATTTTTAATCTAGAGATGATTCCCTGGACATCATTTTCCAACTGGCAGTTTAAATGGCTCCTATATCATAAATTGTGCAAATAAAAAGAAACCTGGTACACAGGAAACAGTAGAGCTGGGGTGGTTGGGAGAGTTATTTGTGGAGTTAATTTATAACTAAGACAAATGAATCTATAAAAAGAAGAAAAACTCCATAAGAATATGTTAACTGATGGTAAGGGAGAAAAAAAGAGTTTAGATAAAAGATATCTGAACTTGTTTGGTCCCAGTGATTTTATGGCTGAAGAATTCAATTATAGGTGTACTGGGTGGAGCAAATCACAATTCTGTAAATTACTAATAGGACACAATGATCTTTATCATTTTCTGTATGTGCTCACATGCAAAGTTCAGTCTTGCTCTCTGTAAATGGACTCTCAGCCTACCTATACTGCTATGTATGAATTCAGGGCTTCAAGATTCGAAGATAGATAATGTTTACTTTTAAAACCTTAGAAGCAGGTATGTGATACATTTAGAAATAAGATTAGGAACTAGAACAAAATGACTTTTGCTTTTGAATTTTAGCCATTGGATTTGTCTTATTTTACATTAAATTCCTTTAAGACATTTTTATTACCAAAAACTTGTGAAAATATTTTTTAAATAAAAAAAACACACTTAATTGCATATAAACTACTACTTCTTAAAATCAAAAGACCAATCTCTTGTACAGGCAGGTATGTACTTTGGCATCTGAAAATGAGTATTTGGTCTGAATTTTTATTGTTTAGGCATGAAAAATGAAATGCTAAGTGGCTTTAAGTGATTTAAATTACTTCTACTTAGCTTCTTATAGTTCTTGTTAGCATGTTTACATTTTTTACTTACTGACAATTATAGTACATGTAGCATTTTTGCTTCTTTCACTGTTAGATCATTTAAATCTTTGTGTCCACTTGGCTTTCAAATTTGTCATAATGGCAGCATAATAGTTCATCTTAGTGATATCACATAATTTACTAAGCCAGTTTTAGGTAGTTTTTAGCTTTTTATTACTATACGATTACTATTTATTCTAATACCATTACATATAGTGAATATCTTCATGCACATATTTCACTTTTTAAAAAATTATTTTCTTTAGCTAAATTGCTGAAAGAGAAGTTTCTATGTCAGAGTTTAAGCAACTATATTACTCTTGCATTATTTGTTTTTATGACATTTCAAATTACTCTGAGGATATATTAGTAGCAAAATGAATAAAAACTTATTTCCAAAGCATACATGATTCCTGTTTATTTAAATATATTATTTTTTAGCAAAGGATATGTATGTGTTACAGTGAGATGAAAGTAAAGAGGAGTTTCACCAATTACTTAGATATCAGAAAAATATGGGATTTTTGATGGTTTTGGGTGTTGGGTGAAAAAAAACTACTTAATTGCAAGGAAGTTGTAGATTATTTCCTAAGGTTGTGTCAAATTTAAATAAAATGTAAAGACTGTGCTGCGGGTCTCTCATGGCCTTTAAGTCCACACCTTGCTAGTTGTTAGAAAGGAATGACTGCTTTAAAAATACAGCTTAAACAAAATAGGATGTCCAGAGCATTGTATACAATCTAGTTTTTTAAATATTAAATTAAATGTTTTAATTTGTGATTTAAATATTTGAGGGGAATATTGATTTTAGAATAAAGATATAACAGAAAATTTGAAGATACAAAATTATGTGGTTAAATGTACTACAATAAGTAGGAAAAGATTATGGGTAATTGTCATTTTTTAAATTCTAAACTTTCATTTGGGGATTAAGTTACAGTTAATGACATGAAATAGAATTAACAGCTTTAGTACAGTGTATTGTATTTTTAAATATTAAATAAGAAATGTAATAACAATAAAGATCATTTTAAAGAAAGAAATTATCTATAATCTTAACATCCTTATCCGAACTATTTTAATTTCTACAAGTTACCTTCCATTTCTGAATACATATATATACACACATATTTTTATAAGTCTATGTAGTGTTTGAGAAAGTGAATACATTGCTATCCCTGACCCTCAATGTCTATAAAATTAAGGGATTCGACAAACAACCTCTAACTTCTAATCTTTTAAATAACCTTCAAATCTATTTTGGTTCAAAAACAATGTTTTAAAACCTAGCTATGTCTAAACTACATAATATTTTCTGGAAAAATGTATAAGTCCATCACAATGGGCACTATCTTTACTTAAAAATATCGTTCACAATTATAATATGTAGAGGATTAACTCCTAAAAATTAAACCTAAAAGAAAAATTTCTGTGATATAGAAACTATGAATTAGCCGTTTGTTAAACTGTAGAATGCATGGTAGGGGGAGGTTTGATTATTTAAGATTTTTGAGTAATAATTTAAATAAAGCAGTGTTCTCAAAGTAGTAATTTTAATAAAGCCTAATGTACAAGTATGTCTGATAAGAGGATACAAAAAATTTTGGAGATTACTTAATTTTCATTTATATCCCATACTTCCATTCTCATAAGAGAAAAAAAAATTTTAAATCCTTTCATAATTTCTTAATTTTAATGTTTTCATTAGCTAGCACTATGTAAAATTATTGATTTTGGCACCTAGTTAGACTAGTTAGAAAAAATGTGCATATCTTCATTATCTTCCCTTCCACAATTTTTTTTGCATTTTTAAAAAATTGCTAATAATGAGCTCTATAGTCCTAGCTATAGCATGCCTAATTCTTTGAATATCTCCAATAACTCATGTTACAAATATAATGTGCATAAATTCTACCAATATATCATATAGTACGAGATTAATAATTGAAAGCCACTATTATTCCATGCAACATAAGTGATCTCTTTCATGTTATTTTAGTTTTTTTCTCTTTACCTTCATGAATTCCTTGTCTTTCAGTCCAGATCCTGTGATCTGAAATCATTTAAATTATTAAAAGTTTTATATTTTTAACCTTTTATACTTCCAGTAGACAGGATATAGGAAATTTAGTGACGTAAATTCTTTAATAATCTTTAAAAGTCACAAGACTTGTTAGCTGTGACTAGAAACAATTAGGAATAAATTTCAGGGAAATACCATAATGGCATAACTTTTGTTTTCTTTTATTAGTAAGCCACATGGCTTTCCTCTCAAACCCAAGGAATACGTACTGTGGTCTTAAGATTTTAGTTTCATCAGCATCATAGAAATATATGTTTCCCTAAGTTTACTCACTATAATTTGTGATTACTATTTTTCTTATCTGCGAAGGAAGTACAACAGCTCCCACTGGGGAAATACCATGTTAAGTCAATCCTAAAATAAGAAATCTAAGGGAAAGGTCACATCCTAATAACTTGTACAAATCTAAATTCCCATGGAGCTTTAAAATTATTTTGTAGGAGTAGAGTATTAACAACATGTTGTTGAACCTCTTCCAGATAGTGTCGTAAAATTGAGAGCACTTTTGTGTACAGAAGTAACCACTGAAATACAAATACAGTTGACAAGATCTAATTTTTTTAGCAATCTATTTTGAAAAACCAGAGAAATATGCCGTGACTAATAAACCACAAAATATTTTTTTGTTACTTTCACTGGAAATATCAGGAGTATTACTCAAGAAGTATTATAATAATTATCAATTTCCTTATCTGTTAAGATATTTATTGTGAGAATCAAAGATGAAATATACAAAGGGTGTAGAAAAATTTTACAGAATTATGTATCTTTAAGGGATTACTACAATAATTGCCTTTAATTTTTATCTTTTCTAAATGAAGACATCAAAATATACAGAGGACAAGTAATTTATTCTCTCCCACTCAAGCTAAAAGTCACCAGTACACCCTTACAGTATTCTACTCACTGATCAATCCAAGCCATTCTTTTCTTTTTAAAATACATTCTTATTGATTTCAGAGAGGGAAAAAGATAGAACCATCACTAATGAGAGAGAATAATTGATCAGCTGCCTCCTGCATGTCCCCTACTGGGGATCGAGCCCTTAATCCGGGCATGTTCCCTGACTGGGAATCAAAAGCAATGATCAACCTCTGAGACACAGGCCAGGCCCAAGTCATTCTTTAAGAGGATAGGATTTGAGTGGAAGCTGTTCCATCATGCTGAATATAATATTTTGCCCAAAGGATTGATTGTTTTCTAGGACATACTAATCTTTTTTTGAACATGTGTTGTTGGAACAAGGTCTTGATATTTATTTATTTATTTATTTATTTATTTATTTATTTATTTATTTATTTATTATCTACAAGAGGCCCAGTGCACGAATTCGTGCACAGGTGGGGCCTGGCTGGCCTGGCCCTGATTCGAGGCAGATCAGGGCCGGGTCTGTCGGGAGGAGGAGACAGTGGGAGGTTGGCTGGCTGGTCTGCCCCAAATGGGGCCCAATTGGGGCCAGGCTGGCTGGGGGGGAAGGGCCGCGGGCGACTGGCCAGTGGGCCCTACTCCCGATTAGGTGGGGGGGGCCAATTGGGAGCAGGGCTGGCCATGGGGAGGGGTTGTGGGTGGTAGGCCAGCTGGCCCCACCCCCAAATGGGTGGGGGGGGCGATTGGGGGCCAGCAGCTGGGGGGAGGGCCTGCGGGAGGTTGGCTGGCTGACCCCACCCCCAATTGGGCCTTTCGCTGGCCACAGTGGGCGTCATAGAGACCAGTCGTTCCGGTTGTTACAGCGTTCTGATTTCTGGCTTTTTATATATATAGATTTATTTATTTATTGCTTTAGAAAATGTACATCTTTATTCCTTAGACTCTGCTTTGTTATTACCAATTAAAGCAGAGCTGAATTGTTTTATGCCTTATTGACCTACTGCTATTAATTTTCTTATAGTGATTATGTGTTTTGAGTACTTCAAGGATTTTATAAGAACATACCTGAGTGGCTTTCTATTGAGACCCAATCTGTAGCAAGCCATTTGTTGAAATTAATTAGATGTTTATGCATTTAGTTATTTCAGTTTCACAATAATGTATTGCCACACAATAAGAAATATAATTTGCTTAAATTCTTACCTATGTGATAAGTTCAAAGAATTTCTGCAACTATTCAATATCTTATTCAGAAAAAACATTAAATTCCTTCATTGTATAAGTTAGTTCATTTTTTAAATTTTATTTTATTCACCAACATGAAAAGGGTGAGATGTAACAGATCTATATGCAACCACACATTCACCAGAGAAAGTGCTAAGTGGAAGCAATCACACTTTTAAAAATGTAATGCCTCGGTGTCTGACAAAGTAGACTAACTTTCTTTAAGTTCCAATCCTTTTTAAAGAGTAACTGACCTGGGATGAATGATGGCTAGAATGTGGTGGAGTGACTTTCATCCTTAGTGATACATGAAAGTTAAAAAAAAATGTTGCCCACTTATGTTCTCAATTTATGGAGTAACTATTTTTACCCACTAGACTTTGGAATAAAAGTAATAGCAACAGCAAGAGTCTAAGACAAGTAAATTATTTGTACACTTCTGATCTCTGGTGCCAAAAGTGGTGGGGGAAAAGATCTTTTTATATATGAACCTACTGATTGCTGCTATTATAAATTTGTTTTTCCAACCGGTTTATTTCCATTGGTTTTTTTGTTTGTTTGTTTTTAGTTCAGATTTTCTGTATTCCTCACTTGAGTTATTAAAGATTGTCCTCTTACTCAGCAGTCTACCATTTTCAGTTTGTCCTCCCAGTTGGCAGAGTTATCTTTCTAAAACACACTATGTTTACATTTCACCCCTCTTTCAGGGAGCATTAGAGACTGTGGTCAGCCTCAATCTATTTACTATCACAAATATTATGGTTAAGCTAATCCAGGCTGCTCAGAGTTCCTCTCACAGCATTGGGTTCATGACTGGAATGTGCCAATCATCATATATTGTTGTTGATTTTTATAGTTTATGGAGTGAACTTCTTAAGAACCGAGACTAGTACTTAATACAATTTCTAGCAAATATTATAAAAGTAATAAAACTATAATGCTATTGAAATGAAATGATTCAGATATACTTTTATTTCTACTAATTAAGCATAGTATTATTAGCAGTCTTGCCTAAATATTATTTTTAAATTTACCAACTAAAGATGCAAAGCATGGTACAAAATTGAATTATATTAAGAGTTTCCATGATATAATATGTATTTAAAATTTTGTAAATTTAACCTTTGCATGGGCTTTTTATCAAATGTTGAAAATGAATCCATAAAAGCACATAGGTACCTTATCAGCTACTTCTTACTTCTATAATTTGAGGATGACAAATATTCAGTTTACAGACTGATTATGGCTTTTCAACTTCCTATAGCATTTGAAGCAGGGCTTGTAAGTCAAGAAGGGCTATAATAGTTATTTATACTGAGATTTCTTTTGCTCCTACTTGTATATGTTACTTATTAAATAAATACTTATTGAGCTACTTTTATATATCCAGCAGTGTTCTAGACAAAATATAATTATGATATATTCTTGATCACAGTCTTGTCTCAAAGACAAAGACAATACACACACCACATGAAAGAATTAAATAATAGAGCAGAGCAATGTGTCACTGAGGAAAAATATGTAGTAAAAGTTCATAGAAGACACACATGAAGAGCTGGAATAGTCAGCAGTTGTTTGATGAATGGTTGTACCTGAGCTGAACCCTGAAAGTAAAGATATGAATACATGAAAAGGAAGAAGATGGAAATTTTAAACATGAGGAACATCATGGGGAAAGAATTTCAAGATATCGATGGGCATGTTGTATTCTACAATCAGTGGCACAATCACATAGGGAGAGGACAAGCGCTAACTTTGGATACAAAGTCCATGTGGAATGTGGACTTTGTCTAGGAGGCACTGGAGAACTTGAAGAATTGGGGGTAGGGAAGTGGTATGATAAAAGCAGCTCTCTTTGGAATGGGCAAGTGAAAGAGATATTTTGATAACTTATTTGATGACTGAATAAAACATAAAGAGGGTGAAAGAAAAAGAAGAATAAAAATGAACTTTTGGTTGATGTAGAGTGATAGAGGATTTTACAAGAAATATATAAAAATAAGAAATATGGAAGAGAGACTCTTTTTGGAGAAGAAAGATGAATTTGATTTCAGACTTGTTGAATTTGAAATGAAGGTGGAATATCTCAGTAGAAATATCCCAGAGAAATGTGAATATATGGGACCACACCTTGATTCAGAGGTCAGAACTAGACATGTTGATTTGGGCCCAGTTAGCATAGAGTAAAGAATGTGCTGAAAGCTGAAGTCTTAAGAAACAACACAAAGGTAAAGTTTAAAAGAGGAAGATAGATCTATTTTTAATATTTTGAGGAACCTCCATATTTTATTCCATAGTGACTAAACCAATTTACATTTCCAACAACAGTACACAAGGGTTCCCTTTTTCCCACATCCTTGTTATCTATCTATCTTCTTTTTTTTAAATTTATCTTTATTGTTGAAAGTATTACAGATGTCCCCCCCTTTTTTCCCCCTATTGACCACTCTTCTCTCCACTCCCATCCCCTCACCAGGCCTTCACTTGTTATCTCTTATATTCTTAATGATAGGCATCCTAACACGTGTTAGGTGATATCTCATTGTGGTTTTTATTTGCATTTCCCTAATGATTAGTGATGAGCTACTTTACATGTACCTGTTGGCCATTGGATGTCTTCTTTGGGAAAAAGTCTATTTAGTTCCTCTATTTTTAAATGGATTTTTTGGGGGGTGGGGGGGGGGGGCGGTGATTGTTGTTGTTATTGAGTTGTATGAGTTCTTTATATATTTTAGATATTAACTCCTTATCCAATAGATACTTTGCAAAAATTTTATCCCATTCTGTAGGTAGCCTTTACATTTTGTTAATTGTTTCTTTTAGTGGTTGGAATAATTAAGTTCTAATATCTTAGCAAGTTTGATAATTATAATACAACTAGAGGCCCGATGCATGAAATTCGTGCAAGAGTAAGCCTTCCTTCCCCCTGCTGCTGGCTGCCGGCACCGGCTTCCCTCCGGCACCTGGGACCCAGGCTTCCCTCGTAGCCCTGGCTTCATCCGGAAGGTTGTCCGGAAGGACGTCCAGTCTAATTAGCACATTACACTTTTATTATTATAGGTATTATTGTCTAGATTTACCATATTGTGCATTAGATCTCTAGGACTTATTTATTACCTGTTGAAAGTTTGTTTGTACCCTTAAACAGCATTTGTCCTGTCCCCCTATCCCTGGTAACCACAGTTTACTCTGTTTTTACACGTTTGACTTCTTAATTTTATTTCTTTACTAGAGGCCCAGTGCACAAAATTCATGCATGGGTAGGGTCCCTAGCGGCTGCCGGCTGCTGGCTGCCGGCCCGGACCCCCTTTCCCCAGCTGCCAGCTGCCAGCCAGGGCCTTCCTTCATTCTGTGCCACCCTCTGGTGGTCAGCACACGTCATAGTGAGCGATCAAACTCCCAGTCGGTCGAACTCCCAAGGGGACACTTTGCATATTAGGCTTTTATATATAGAGAGATTTATTTTACAAGTTTGGCTTTTTAAAATTTCACATATAAGTGAGATAATAAAGTACTTGACATTCTCTTTTGACTTGTCTCACTTAGCATGATGTGTTCAAGGTTCATCATTTTGTTCCAAATGGCAGCGTGTCCTTTCTCATGGCTAAATAATATTCCATTGTGTGTGTATATACGTATACCACATCTTCTTTATTTGTCTGTCGATGGGCAACTAGGTTGTTTCCGTGTCTTGGCTATTGAGAATATTGATGCAGTAAACATGGGAGTGCATATCCTGTTTTCATTTCCTTTGGATATATACCCAGAGTGGAATTTCTGGATCATATAATGGAAATGATAATTATGCAATATGATTGAGGGGCTAAATATGCTATAGTGGCAATTATATTATCCTATATAATAAAAGCCTTAATATGCTAAGTGTCTGGTCGTCTGGTTGGCGGTTCAACCAATCAGAGCGTAATATACTAATGATATGCTAAGGCCAGTCAACTGCTTGCTATGACATACACTGACCACCAGGGGGCAGACAGTCGACCGGTCGACCAGTCGCTATGACGTGCCCTGACCACTAGGGGGCAGATGCTCCAACCGGTAGGTTAGCTTGCTGCTGGGGTCTGGCCGACATGGTTGGATTCCTGGTCAGAGCACATACCCGGGTTGCAGGCTCGATCCCCAGTGTGAGGCCTGTGGGAGGCAGCTGATCAGTGATTCTCTCTTATCATTAATGTTTCTAGCTCTCTCTCCCTCTCCCTTCCACTCTGAAATCAATAAAAATATATTTTAAAAAAGAGAAGAGGAAAAGGAAAATACCTATCACCTCTTATACCTGCCATTATAATAACTTTACATATATAATCTTATTTAATCCTTCCAATAGCCCTGTAAACTGGGAATTATGATTATCCCTATTTTACAGGTGAATGAAATTTAGTATGATTAAATAATTTGCTAGTATGAAGTGGAATCTGGATTTAAACTGAAGTCCTCTGATTTCCAAGATTACTTTTTTTAAAAACTGAAATATTTAAAATGACAATGAAAAGTCAGAATAGAAAAAGGAGTAAGGCCATTCACAGTTGCAATGAGGAGATCACAGTTTAATATTGCAGCTTAAGTGTAGTGGTACGAATGGATATATCAGGGAGCTTAGAAGGTAATAGGTAGTTTTCCATCTTTTGTGAATGAAGGAGGGAGTGACTTTAGACCACTGAGGATTTGGGTAGTGAATAGGACAATTCTACTGGAGCAGTTGAATCAAGTAAAGTAAGGAAGAGTGCAAGTCAGTGGTGAAGGAGGAAATATTGTAGGGGTGAGGTCTCAGATTAGACATTAAAAAAGAGACAGACCTTCTAAGGAAAGACTGCTTCCACTAAGTTTGGAAGAAAGGGTAATGAAGTTAATGTGATGATTGTCCCAGTGGAGAACAAGGAAAGGTAAATGAGAAAGGAGTCAGTCAAGCATATATTTATAAAAGCATTAATTATAATGATACCTCCAAAGTTGGAAGAAAGCACATAAAAATATAGATGTGGCAGGTAATTGTCCTTAATCAGGTCACTTTCTCTCTTCCAGCCTCTGTTTTCCCATACATTAGACAAATTAGGTTAGATTAGATGAATTGATCTTTAAGGACCCTTCCAATACTTAATTTTCTAATTTTCTAAGCATTCATAGATTATGGCAATAATATAGTTTTATATATCAAAGGAACTTGTATGATAACTAAAATTAGAGATACAAAGGAAATTTTTAGAATTTAAGTCCACAAGTCAGAGTTTCTGGATATATCCTTTTTTTCCCTTATTAAAAAGTATTAAAATGTCTGAATGTATTACTAATTGTAAACCATCTTGAAAGCAAGGAACTATATTCTATTTTCTGATGTATCCTTAGCATCCAGCATAATGCTTGATACATAATACTACTCAATGAATATTGGTTGAATGAAAGTTGAATCACAAAATAAAATGTCACCAATAAAGAGGCTTCGAATAGTACTCTTCCCATTCTTTTTCTCCTCTTTAATTTCTCATCTCATTCTTTTCCATGACAGTTCAGGGACATGTTAATTGTGTGGTTAGTCACTTGTCATGTAGTGCCTTGTTTTTATATAACGTTAATTGTTTTTTTAATTTGGTTGCAATGTTGATTTTCTTTATAAAAAGGGAACTAAACTTGGGAAATTAATGGACATTTAATTGGAAATGCTAAGAATTTTCAAAAATATATTTTGTAGTAACTTAAAATTTAGTTATAGTATTCTAGTTTCTCATCTATTTTTAATTTGAATATTTCCAAGCGTATTTCCTTTATGAAAAGGAATTGTGTTTTATATCACAGAGGGAAAATGATTTAGAAAAAAAAAACCACAGAAATCTGTTTATGAACAAATTTAGTGATGTTGGTGTAAGAAAAAATAAAGCCACAAAGTCCTTCCAAATTTAGTAACACTTCCCATCTTAAACACATGATTTCAGTTGTTTCTGGGCTAGCTAAAGGTTACAAAATGTCACCATATACCATTTACTTCCTTATAGGTTCTTGCTACCTCCCCCACACCCCTAAATATGGTAGAAGGAGTTGTAAAAAACCCTGTAGGATGACAATATAATTTATTACACTTTTAGTTAGAAGTATTCTGCCAAAATGAGCTGAGAATTAGAGGAAGTAGATTTAAATTTACAACAGTCTAGTAATACAGAATATATTTTTTCCAGACCACTCAAACAACAAGCCAATTTATAACTTTCATGCTTCATACAATGGAAAAATTACAGCTGTAACAAAATCAACAAAGACATCTCTGGTTAGCGTTCTTAAATTGGAAAATTAACTGCAGGAATATATTTCCAAATACATGTTTTTGTATACTCTATACTACTTTCCGAATATCATCCATTTTCCCTCTTGCTATTCAGGGAGTCACTGATTCTTTTCATCTTTCTGATGAATTAGAGCCGGAGTTGACATTTCACTGTTAGCCTACTTTATCTTCAGTGATCTGGCCATTGGAAGATGTCTTTGTTTCTCTTTCATTACCAAGCTTCAACTTGTAGATTGTCTTCCCTTTCCCTGCGTTAGAGTATTTTTTTACATGGGATACATGGAAATGCAGATTTTAGTAAGTGGCTGTTTGATTGTTAGGTAGAAAGTAAAATATTGGGCAGGACAACCAAGTATGCAAAAGCTGAATGTTCAGTGGAAACTGCAGTAATTCTGGGTTTTGAGTCCAGCTAGTAGCATGTCTTAGGGAATCAGCCATCCTGTGAAAATATGAACTTGAAGGTGAATGATTTTATACTTGTCCCTTAAAAGTTGATTCAATTTTAAGTATTTGCCTATTTTTTCAAAATATGCACTTTACAGAATTATTTGTTTAAAGTGACAAATTTACTATGATATACATACATATAAGTTATGTCAAAATAGGTTATTTTGTAATTTAAAATGAGAGGTAGGATGAAAAAAATCAAGTGGTAAAAAAAGGAAGCTGATTGTTTAGTCCAATTTGCTTCTTCCTCTTCGGGCTGCTGTTGATTTTATTTTAGCTATTCTGTTTGCCTGACCATAGGCGGTGTCACAATTCTGTTACAATCTTCTGCACTTAGAAAGTTAGAACCACCTATAAATCAGTAGTCTGAGTGGAATCTTGGCAGATGAGGGCTCAGTCAGGAAACAAGCATTTTGTTTATATTTAGATAATTTGAGAGCCTGGCCTCTGGGCATTTGGTACTGAGTCCAGTAAAGAGAAGCCTGAAGAACAGAATATTTATTATGAATAGATGTCACCTTTCTCCTGTCAGAGGCTTAATTCCAAGCAGCCAGAGAAAAACTAAAATCATTGTCTCTTTCAACTTAACTTGGCAAGGTTTGTTTTAAAGACAGGCAGGAGCCCAAATCAAAAGTGAATGAAGACCACAGCAGAGAATGTAAGATGACAGCTGGCATGAATACTTTTTTGGCCCTGCTGGGAAAGGGCTGAGACCCAAATTCTGAAGAGGTAGAAAGAGTGATAAATGTTCCCCAGTACAGTTGAGTTACATTTAGGAAAGTCCTTTGAAACATAGTCATTTCACAAAAGAGGTGTTAAAATCCCAAGGTTTTTCAGCCACAGCTACCATTTGCTTCTATTAGAATCACTCACCAAGTTGAAAACAAAGCAAATCTTACCTAATAATAGACAAACATGTAAATTGACCATACCTCCGCTATGCCCACAGCCAATCAGGAGTGAGTATGCAAATTAACCTGGCAAAGATGGCGGGTTTAATTTGCATATGCAGGCGTGGAGCGGCTGGGCGGGGCGGGGCACCTGCTATGAGGTGGGGTGGGGAGGGAGCTACAGGAGCGGTCCTCCAGCCAGGAGCGAGGACTTGCAGGCTCCCGGGCGGCCCGGGAGCAAAGCCAGGGGAAGGAAGGCCTATTCTTGCACGAATCCTCATGCAATGGGACTCTAGTATATTAAGTAAAAGAATTTTTGCCTGGCTAGTATGACTCAGTAGTTGAGTGTATACCTATGAACCAGGAGGTCACGATTCAATTCCTAGTCAGGTCACATGCCTGGGTTGTGGACTTGATCCCCAGTGTAGGGTGTGCAGGAGGCAGCCAATCAATGATTCTCTCTCATCATTGGTGTTTCTGTCTTTCTCTCCCTCTCCCTTCCTCTCTGAAATTAACAAAAAAAATTTTTTTAATAATAGTAATAATTCTTTAGTATCTAAATGGCATTGGCAAAGCTTTGTTTTCCCTTGCAAAGCCTGTGTACTATAAGGTAAAAATTGAAAGAAATAGTGTTAAGTTCTGCTCTTAGAACCTAATTTGTAGAACAATCGTACTCTGTCCTTGAGTCTGATAGTCATTTAATCACTTATTATCCCGTCCACTTGAAGGGGATAAAAAGAATAATAATAAATCAGAATATTTAGATTTGTAGTTCAACTGTTTTCATTGATCCTTCAGGCCTTTAACATTCATCACTAAGGATGATTAATATTTAACTTGAGCCATAAAATTAAAGTTTGTACTGCTTGATAGGTCTGAACCAGCTACGGGGAACTCTATAATTCCAAAATAAACAGATAGACTAGATGATTAGTAATACACTTATTACTTCTAATTCTTGAGATCCTTTATTGTAGAACAAGTTTGCCTATTAAAAGAATGTGTTGTGTATTTTATACCTTTATTAGATCATTAACAGGTTAGCAATTCAGATGCCCAACCAGTAAATAACAAGCTACATCTTCTTTATTTTTTTTTATTGTGGTAAAATATTTGTAACATAAAATTAGCCATTTTAATTATTTTTAAGCATACAGTTCAGTGGCATAATTACATTTACAATGTTGTTCAACCATCAGCCCTGTCTATATCCAAAATTTTTTCATTACCCCAAACAAGAATTCTGTGCCCATTAAACAACATCTCCTGATCACCCACCCTTCAGCCTGTGGTTATCTCTTTTCTACTTTCTGTCTCTATGAATTTGCCTATTCCAGTTATTTCATGTAAGTGGGATCATACTATAGCCATCCTAGCAGGTGTGAACAAGTGTCTTATTGTAGTTTTGATTTGATTTCTCTAATAACTAATGATGTGCAGCATCTTTTCATGTGCATACATCTATATGTCATTAGAGAAAGGTCTATTCAACTTCTTTGCCCATTTTTTAATTGGGCTATTTTCTTTTTGCCTTTTTATTGTTCTTCTTTCAATTTTTTAATTCATGTTTTTACATACTTCTTCCATATATCAAAGGAATCACTTTATTTGAGCCCAAGGAAATGCTTTCTATCAGCCTTTCATTGCCAAAATCAGTAATAGAGAAGCTGTCTCTGTTCATACGAAATAATTTTTCTGGATGCTTTGATGCTGTGGAATTCCTTGTATTCTCTCCCAAATCTCAGTTTAATGAGCCCATGTGTAGAGTATGTTTCATTAGAAGTACTCTAGGAAATAAATATCCATTTTCTTAGAACGATGAAATTTTAGACCTAGAAGAGACCATCTCTTTCTCAACCTGGGATCCACAAATTCTTGGGGATTCACAAATATATTCTTATGTTCTGAGAGTTTTATAATTTAAAAATAATGTGTTTTCTATCAACAATAATCTAAAAGCTCACTATAAAGCCCAAATTTCACAATTCAAGGACATTTTAATGGTTTCTTATATTGGTTTTCTCAACCTAGGGTTATAGGTCCTCTGGGGAGTCTGAGGACATAACCTTGGCAGGTCTATAAGGAATCCCATTTCTTGAAAAGGGATCCATACATTAGTTGGCCAAATCCAGCTCCTCTCCTTTTACAAATGAGGCCTAGAGAATGTAAATAACTTCCGGCATTGGCAAAGCTTTGTTTTCCCTTGCAAATAACTTCTGGCATAACACAGCAAGTCAATAAAACCAACACTAAAACTCAAGTCTTCTAGGCTTTATTCAATGTTCTTTGTGCTATGTGGGCATATTTGCAGGGATCATGTCTTCATTGAGTTTATAATGTAGTGGGGAAAGCAGAAAATGAACAAGTAATAACTAAAATGAGTGCTGTGAGGGAGGAAAGGGGTAATATAAATTGTATAGAGTGATAAGCAGGATGATTTAATCTAGTCTGAGGGTTTGGGGAAGTGATTTTTTTGCTTACAATCAAAGAGAGAATAGGAATTAAAGAGAGCTGTGAGAAGAAGTGTTACAGACAGGAAATAAAGTGTGGAGGCTCTGAGGTGGGAAAAAGCATAGTTTATATACTGATTTAAATGGAGAAAGGGAGTTGGGGGAGGCTTCAGAGATTAACAGGCTCCAGATTATTCCAGTTGGGATTGAAGACAATCAGGAGTCAATACACTGGTGATGCTGGGATTCTAGTTTATCAAATTTAAAGCCAGTATTTTTTTTCCATTTACACATCTATTCATCACTGGAAGTTAGGAAACCTAAATTCTAGCTCCTGAAATGTCCTGTAACTAAATAACCTTGGATATGTCACTTACTAGACTATTATAAAGCACAATAATTTGTACTCACCATCCCCCAGACATACTTAATGCTCCTTCCTTTTGCCTTGAATGCTCCATACTTCCTCTCCATGTGTTCATTCATTCAATCATTAATCAATTCATCAGTCAACCAGACAATGGTCTTTATTCATACAATAATAATTATTGAGGTTCTGTGACAGAGATATGAAAGTGACATAAATACACAGTCACTGTCTTATAGTCTCTAAACCTTGCTCACTATATAAACCTTAGCTGAAATCCCATTTCCTCCATGGAGCCATTTCCATAAATCATCCCATTATGACATGCTCTTCAGAGTCCCTGTGAAACTTAGTCATTTATCATTTATTTGGCACTTAACCAGGTGTTACCTTGTGACATCTCTTTTATCGGTTGGCTGGAATTCTTATTCAAATCATGAATCATTACTTTTCACCTCTTTGCAGTTTGTTTTCCAACAAGATATAAATTCCTTAAGGGCAGGCTTACACTTCTCTGTATTTCCCACAGTGTCTTGTAAACAGCAAAGTTTTTTGACTGGGTTCTTTCAGCATATGTTCAGTTTTTACTTCCTGTTTAAATGATTTTGGCCATGTCACATAGTTCCCCTGAGCCTCAGTTTTCTTTTATTTTTTTGCCTTTTTTTTTCAATAAAATAGAAATAATTACCACCTCTCAAGATTAAAGAAATAATATATGTAAAAATACTTTTTATACTTTTTAAATTTTTTAATTAAATTTATTGGGGTGACTGGTTAATATGAGCAGGTAAGTTTTGCCTACATGGTTGCTCAGTGGTTAGAACGTTGGCCCAAGGACTAAAGGGTCGCTGGTTCTATTCTGGCCAAGGGCACGTACCTCAGTTGCAAGCTCAATCCCGGGCCTTGGTTGGGATGCATGTGGGAGGCAATCAATCAATGTGTCTCTCTCACATCGATGTTTATCTCTGTCTCAGGTGAGGATTAACAACAACAACAAAAAAAGTATATAAGTTTCAAGTGTACAATTCTATAATACATCGTCTGTATATTGCATTGTGTGTTCACCACCCAAAGTCAAATCGTTTTAAGATACTATATGATGTTACTGCTTATTTTATACTTTGTGATGAAATTCTCCCTATCTTGAATTCTTCCAGGAGATTCTTCATGTCCCAACATTTACTTCAACTGTTCACTTGATCTACCTTTATCTCTGTTACCCTACCATATAGCTCTTTACAGTTTAAGATCTTTATTTGCTCTAAGTTTATATCTATTTTTTCACCTTCATTCTGAGCATTCCCAAAACTTAATTTTATTTATGACTAGCCTAATCCAGATCCATCAGATTAATGGATCCATTATACTATAAAATTGGGAGTAATAGAAATTACTGTTTATTTTCTTTCAAGGTAACTTAATCCATTCACTTGTAGTTTCAGATTGATATGAAGTGTTGGTTGTTAGGAATTTGATATTGAGAATTGTTTAGTCTGTATTAAAGCTCTCCAAAGAATATGTTAGGACTGGTGTCATCAAAGCTCTTGTTGCTACAAATACAATAATTTCAATAACCCTCAAATATATTAATTTCAATAATTAAGTCATTTGATTAAGACTTTTCAAGTGTTAAGAATTTACTGAATTGAATTATTCTGGTGTTTACTACTTTGGATGCTTTGGTTAACTGCAACCATCAAACCAATCTTTATTTTACTGCCTTCATTGAAATAAGCTTTTTTAGATCATTTAAAAAGTCTTTTAATATGACCATTGCTTTCTCTAGCTTTTTTGGAGTGTGGTTTCTTTGTGGCTAATGTCTCTCACCTCTTGGAACCTTTAAATAAATGTATTGACTATTGTTATTGTTTTTATGTTGAAAGATATTAAAATGAGATTTGTAATCCAAATGGGCATTACTTACTTCACATCTGGTTGCTTGAAAAGTAGCCAAATGCAATAATTCTTAATGCAAGAGAGCCTTGGGCAAAACCTTTGCAATTCCCACCCGCCTTTGCAAAACAACTGCCCTGTGTGAACCTTTAACATTAAAAAAAGAAGCACAGAAATTTTGCTTCACCACATTTAATTACAGATTTCCAATACAGTGCTAATATGATTCCCATATTCATGAGCTAACTAACACACCCATTAGAAGTAGAAGGTAATGGGAAAAAAACTATGGCAGCATTGACCTCGTTTCTAGTTGCCAGAAACCAAGATGTCATGAAACATCTCTCCTCTCTTAAATCTCCTCACTTTGCTTAATTTTAAAGTGATTATATGTCCAGGTTGCCTGTTACAGTCTCAGTGTTTGTCTGTTGTCTGAGTGTAATTTTTTTTTAATAAATCTTTATTCAGATTATTACAATATTACAATTGTTTCTCCTTTTTCCCCCCATAGCTCCCCTCCACCCGGTTCCCACCCCACCTTCTGCCCTTACCTCCCCCCCGCCACTGTCCTCATCCATGGGTGTATGATTTTTGTCCAGTCTCTTCCTTAACCCCCCCCTACCCCTTTCCTCCTGAGAATTATCAGTCCACTCCCTTTCTATGCCCCTGATTCTATTATATTCACCAGATTATTCTGTTCCTCAGGTTTTTAATTCACTTGATTTTTAGGTTCACTTGTTGATAGATATGTATTTGTTGTTCATAATTTTTATCTTTACTTTTTTCTTCTTCCTCTTCTTTAAGAATACCTTTAGCATTTCATATAATACTGGTTTGGTGATGATGAACTCCTTTAGCTTTTTCTTATCTGTGAAGCTCTTTATCTGCCCTTCAATTCTGAATGATAGCTTTGCTGGGTAGAGTAATCTTGGTTGTAGGTTCTTGCTATTCATCACTTTGAATATTTCTTGCCACTCCCGTCTGGCCTGCATAGTTTCTGTTGAGAAATCAGCTGACAGTCGTATGGGTGCTCCCTTGTAGGTAATTAACTGTTTTTCTCTTGCTGCTTTTAATATTCTCTCTTTGTCTTTTGCTCTTGGCATTTTAATTATGATGTGTCTTGGTGTGGTCCTCTTTGGATTCCTTTTGTTTGGGGTTCTGTGCGCTTCCTGGACTTGTAAGTCTATTTCTTTCACCAGGTGGGGGAAGTTTTCGGTCTTTATTTCTTCAAATAGGTTTTCAGTATCTTGCTCTCTCTCTTTTTCTGGCACCCCCATAATTCTGATGTTGGTACGCTTGAAGTTGTCCCAGAGTCTTCTTACACTATCTTCAACCTTTTGGATTTTTTTTTCTTTTTGCTTTTCCGGTTGAGTGTTTTTTGCTTCTTTGTATTTAAATTCTTTGACTTGATTCTTGTGTTCCTCTAGTCTGTTGTTGGGTCTCTATATAATATTTTTTATTTCAGTCAGTGTATGTTTAATTTCTAGTTGGTCCTTTTTCATATCTTCAAGGGTCTCGTTATATTTATCGGCCTTTTCTAGAATATTCTTGAAAAGCCTTATAACCGTGGTTTTGAATTCTATATCCAGTCGTTTGTTCTCCTCCATTTCTTTCGTTTGTGATCTGTTTCTTTGACGCTGCATTTTCACTGCTTCCCTGAGTTGGTAAGGTAGATATTTGTGCTAGGTTTCCTATATGGCCCAGTGGGTCTGCCTCCCCAGTTAACCTGAGGTGGACACTCTTGGTGCACCCCTTTGTGGACTGTGTGTACAGCCTTGTTGTAGTTAAGTCTTGATTGTTGTTGATATCACTGGGAGGAATTGACCTCCAGGCCAGTTGTCTGTAAGGATGAGCTGTGTCTACGCTGGGAGAAGTTCGGTGCTGGAGACAGCCTTATAGGATTAGACTTGCTAAATTGCAATAGCCTCTGTGCTCAGCTTGGATGGGGTGGAATCTCAGGGCGGAGCAGACAGTCTTGGCTTCCTGTCAGCCTTGCCCTTGCGCGCATGCGTGCCTGCAGACCTCTGCCTTCCCCGGCTCCCGAGTCTCCGCCCGAGAGTCCAGATTCCCCCCACAAGAGCGTGGGTCCCCAGGGGCTCGCCTGGAACTGGGGTTCAGTGCAGTCAGAACTGGGGCTCAGTGCAGTCAGGAGCTTCTGACTCCCTTCCACTAGGGAAAGCCTGTGGCAACCTCCGCAGCCTTTGTGCGCACTGGCATGCGCGCGCCTCCAGAACCCTGCCTTCCCCGGCTCCCGAGTCTCCGCCCGAGAGTCCAGATCCCCCCCGTAAGAGCGCGGGTCCCCAGGGGTTCACCTGGAACTGGGGTTCAGTGCAGTCAGAATTGGGGTTCAGTGCAGTCAGGAGCTTCGGACTCCCTTCTGCTAGGGAAAGCCTGTGGCAACCTCCGCAGCCTTTGTGCACACGGGCACGCGCGCCTCCAGAACCCTGCCTGCCGGGGCTCCCCTGGGTCTCCCCCGGGTCTCCGAGTCTCCGGGTGCCTTTCTCTCTACCTGACAGTCCAGACTCCCCCTGTATGAGCCTGGGTCCACGGGGTTTCGCCCGGGACTAGGGTTTAGTGCAGTCAGAACTGGGGTACAGTGCGGTCGGGGGCTTCCTTCCCCCTTCCGCCAGAGAAAGTCAGCCAGGCTCTCAGCCGCCCTTCCCTCTGCACGCACAAAGACCCTTTGCCGTACCTCCAATTCTCTGTGAGCTTTTCTCTTTCCTTCTAGTTGTAGAATTTTCACTCAGCCAGCTTTCCTGTGGTTCTGGATAGTGTCCATTCTGTCTTTTAGTTGTAGTTTTGAAATTGTTGTGCGAGGCAGCAGTTTAGGTGCTTACCTATGCCGCCATCTTGGTTTCTCTCCCTGAGTGTAATTTTTAATATTACCCTCTTTCACTCTTAAAAGTGTCCCAGTTTGTGTATGTGTGGTCATCTCATTTAATCCCTTAGAGACACTAAACAGAAGGGGTAAGGAGTGGGAATTATGAGAACATATTAAAAAGGGGAAATGATACTTAGGATGATATAAGGCTGAAACCAAAATACTACTACTGATCAGAATTCTCAGTAAATTAAGATAAAAGCTGAGCTGGGAATGGATTTGTGAATACATTCTGAACATCATAAGATCTACCAGATTAATGCTGGTTGCTCTTGGGGAGTGGGGAGAGGCAGAGGACAATAACCAGGTCAGGAGTTTGTGGTCTCTTTTATGCAATTCTAACGTTAAGCTTCCTTTCTGAGGTTTTCCATGCTGTGAGTCTTTCACCTCTTGATACTCTTTGAGGACAAGTGATGCTGATATCTAGTAGAAACACTTCAGAAAAAAAAAGATGGAAGATAAAAGTTCTTGATAACTCTCCTCTTCTTTGAAAAGCTTAGCTAAACTTCTCTGCAATTTACCTTAATATTCTACTCAGAAATGTTTAATCTTTCAACTGTGGAAAGTTTGTTTGATCTTCTCTTTTAAAGAATCCTGCAGATTTGATAGCTCCTATATTTAATACTGTTTTTACATAGTGTCTTTATTTTATTTAAGGTAACTTTTTTGATTCCAAGAGTACATTTTTTAATTTGATTTCAGAGGAAGGGAGAAAGAGAGAGAGAAATATCATCAGTCACCTCCCACACACAGGGATCGAACCCACAACCTGGGTATGTGCCCTGCTCAGGAATCGAACCTGCCACCCTTCAGTGCACGGAATGAAAATCTAACCAACTGAGCCACACCAGCTAGAGCTCTAAGAGTAAACTTAAAGTAACTTTTTAGATTCTAAGGATAATAGTTATTGAAAAAGATGCAGAAAAATAGAAATAAAGAAATAATAGCTCATAATTCCATCACCCAAAAATAACTAATGTCAGCACTATAGCATAGTTTATTTAAACTTTCTTACATATATATATTTTTCAAAGTTTATTTAATGAAACTTACATTATAATTTTAAGGATAGTGCTGTTATTCTAGTAGCAATAGGAAAATAATATTTTATATTTGTACAGAGTGTTAAAATGTGTAAAGGTCTTTTATATAGTAACATTTAATCCTAATAATATCTCTGTAAGGTAGAACAGATATTGCTCCCCATTTTACATATGGGAAAATAGAAGCCCAGAAATGCAGTAACTTTCCCAAAGACATCGGTAAGTTGTAGAGCCTTGATTACAACCCTGTGCTGCTTCACAGTCCAAGACTCTCTATGTACAACTCAAGGAAATAATAATATTAGAACTTTCAAGTACCAAAAAAATGAAATCAGGTCTAAAGAACTAACTAATTATGTGAAACTAATTCTTCGACTGGGAAAAGAAAGTAAGGAAGAGAAATGTTGTATTTGAATAATGGTCTTTACGTTTTTATAGGGGTGTGTGCAAAGGGTGATAACCACCTTTCTTAGAACCTCTTCTGAAAGTAAAACAAGGGTGGCTGAGCTTCTTGTGGACATTGAAATTTGGGGTAGGATACTTTCCTTAAGGCTTTGAAGACAGTATACCATCTGTGTGGAGTTGACAATCAATAAAGTCTTTAACAACTAATGCTGCTCTAAGGAAAATAAATGAAGTGAAAGACTTGCCCTCTTATGATTTCAAAGGACTTAACAATATACCTGGAGAAATTAAACAAATATATAAGAAACTATTTAGGTGTAAATTATGTGGCATTGAGTCTATGTACAATGGGGGATAAAAACGAACTATGAGTTAATTGGGGATAAAAACGAACTAATTGCCATTCAAAGACCATTTACTTTGCACTAATAATAAAAAACACATCATTAAGTGTTACAGCATAAATAAGATCCAGAAACAGGTCTTGGTGGATGACAGAAAATAGGTATATGCACATTCATTCATACATTTATGCATCCACTCAACATTTATTGAGTACCTACTATATAGCACAAATACATAGGAGTGAGTAGATATATCCTTTAGAATAGAACTTAAGTTACATGTTAGGAAATAGTGAACAATAAATTAGGTGAGTGTGTGGGTATGTGGGCAGATTATAGCAATAACATTATTAACCAATGCAGAAGTTAGACGAGATTCTGATTAAGGACAAGAGTTTGTAATAGATGAGACCTTAACACTTAAAATTTATTGAATGGAAGAGCTAAAAGAAAATGTTAGACGTCATCTAATCTACTCTCCATTCCTTGTCTCTACTTTAAAAATGGGGATTTAATATATGGAACCAAAAAATACCTCAACTAGCCTTAGCAATCTTGAGAAAGAAGAACCAAATTGGCAGAATCACAATACCGGATATCAAACTATACTAAAAAGTCATTGTAATCAAAACAGATTGGTACCAGCACAAGAACAGACATACAGACCAATGGAATAGAACAGAGACCCCAAAAATCGATCCATACCAATATGGTTAGTTAATATTTGACAAAGGAGGCAAGAGCATACAATGGAGTAAAGATACTCTCTTTAATAAATGATATTGGGAAAATTGGACAAGCACATGCAAAAAAAATGAAAGTAGACCACCAACTTATACCATACATAAGAATAAACTCAAAATGATTAAAAGACTTAAAATGTAAGTTGAGAAACCATAAAAATCCTAGAAGAAAACATAGGCAGTAAAATCAGACATCGCTCAAATCAATATTTTCACCTATACATCTCCTAGGGCAAGAGAAACAGGAAAAAATAAATGGGACTACATCAAACTAAAAAGCTTCTGCACAGTAAAAGAAACCACTAATAAAATGGGAGAACATACTTGCCAATAATACATCTGATAAGGGGTTGATTTCCAAAATATACAAAGATCTCATACTAACTCAACACCAGGAAGAAAAACAATCCAATTTAAAAAATGGGCCAAGTAACTGAATAGACACTTTTCCAAAGAGGATATATAGATAGCCAATAGACATATGAAAAAATGTTCAACATCACTAATCATAAGAGAGATACAAATAAAATTACAATGAGGTATCACCTCACACCTGTCAGAGTGGCTATTATCAACAAATCAACAAACAAGTGCTGGTGAGGATGTAGAGAAAAGGGAACCCTAGTACTCAGCTGGTGGGAATGCAGCCACTGTGGAAAATAGTATGGTGTTTCCTCAAAAAATAAAAATGGAACTAACTGCCTTTTGACCCAGAAATCCCACTTCTGGGAATATATCCTAAGAATCCCAAAACACCAATCAGAAAGAATATATGCACTCCTATGTACATAGCAGCATTATTTACAATAGCTAAGATCTGGAAACAGCCCAAGTGCCCATCAGTGGACAAAAAAAGCTGTGGTACATTTACACAATGGAATACTATTCAGCTGTATAAAAGGAGCTCTTATCCAGCATAGATGGACCTGGAGATTATTATGCTCAGTGAAATAGCCAATTAGAGAAAGACAAATATCACGTAATCTCACTTATATATGGAATCTAATGAACAAAATAAGCTGATGAACAAAATAGGTCCAAAGGCATGTATGCATGGAACAGAATGACAGATCTCAGAGGGGAGATGTGGAGGGGATGGGAAGAGATTAACCAAGGAACATATATACATACTAGAGGCCCGATGAACGAAGATCTGTGCAAGAATGGGCCTTCCTTCCCCTGGCTGCTGGCAGCACCTTTGCTCTGGCTGGAGCTGCCTTTCCGCTCCAGCCTGGAGCCGTCTTTCCACCTTCCCACGCTGCCCAGAGGCCTGGAGCGGAAAGCATCCCGCCCCGCCCCCAGCTGCTCAATGCCTGTGTATGCAAATTAACCTTCCATCTTTGTTGGGTTGATTTGCATACTCACTCCTGATTGGCTGGTGGGTGTCACAAAGGTATGGTCAATTAGCATGTTACTCTTTTATTAGGTAGATATGCATAATCCATTGACACAGACAAAAGTGTGGGGAAGGCCTGGGGTGAGGCAGGGGCTGGGTGGAGAGGGGCAAAGAGGGGAGGGAAACTGGGACATCTGTAATAATGTCAACAATAAATTTAAACATTTTTTTAATTTAAATTTTTAAAAAGGGGGAATTTAAGGCCAATGTGACTATCTTCAGTTCATAAACAGAGTTAGTGGCAGAACTGAAGGTTGAACCCTGGTCTTCCACTTCTTTTCAGTTATACCATTCTGTCTCTTAAATCTTGAATTTAGCTGAAACATCTCTTCCTTCTTCCTCATGTCAACTATGTGAATACCAGATCTTAGATCCTAAATTAAAGGTTTCCATTGTAATCATTATTCAGTCATTGGTAGAATTTAGAAAATGAATCTGTTTCATGTCTCAATCTCAGTGATGTCTTAATTATAAAATGACCAAAGGCTCAGTGAGATTAACAATCTACAACTTGAAATAAGTGTTTTGTAGTCATGGCAGTGAAGAGCCAGTGTTTTAGACCCAGCTCTATCACTAACTGTTTATATAATTTTACACAAGTCATGTCACCTCTTTTTTATTTATAAAATGAAAGGGTTAGAACATCTTTAAAGTCTGGTTCAGTTATTTTATATAGCTATATCTTAGTCCTACTTGAGTAAAGCACAGACTTCTTTTAATGAAAAACTTTCTTATGATTCTCAGTGTTCACATAACTTTTATTATAATGTAACAACTATATATAAAACTAGCTTTTATGCTTATAGCGCTTATATACAACAAAACAAATTAAATAACAAGTTATAAAACCTTTAACATTCAAATTAACAATTCCCAAAATAGAAATAACTGCTGTAACACAAGCTTTTTGAGGTTACACCCTGTGCTACTCAACACCATATATGATTAAATTCTCCCTCGACTTTTCTCTTGTTAAGCTCTTCTATGAAATAGTCCTTCCTACAACATTACTGGATCTCATTTGGCTTTCACCTAACTCAAATGAATTATTTACATATTAAAAATCAACCTTTGTTCTTCTATAATTAATCCTAGACAACTAATGTAGTGATACTGGGCTCCAGTGAAATCACGAATACAAACTGTGGCACTGAACCTGCCTGTTAGTATTCTGTTACAAAATCGTCTAGCTATCCAGATAGTCTAAAATATAAAACTGCAATTATTATATCATTACAATGAAAGAAAAATTGAAAAGATAGAATTTAAAACTTTTTATTGAAAATTTGAAACAATTTAAATGTCCATCTACTGAATGGATAGACAAAATATGGTATAGTTATATACCTAGATTGTTCAGCACTGAACGTGAACTTAATTACACATGCTATAATGTGAATGAACCTCAAAAACAAAATAAATGAAAATAAAAACAGATACAAGAGACCATATATTGCATGATTCCATTTATATAAAATGTCCAGTAAAAGTAAACGTGGTCTCCTGGGATTGGGGGTGGGAACTGGGATTGATTGTAAATCAGCATGAACAATAATGAGTGATGAAAATGTCCTAAAACTGATTTATTTATGTTGATGGTTGCAAAACTTGGTAAATTTACTAAAATTCATTGAATTGTATACTTTAAATGAACTTTATGATATGTAAAATATACCTCAGCCCAGCTGGTGTGGCTCAATGGTTGAGCATCAACCTTTGAACCAGGAGATCATGGTTCGGGGCACATGCCTGAGTTATAGGCTTAATCCCCAGTGGGGAGTGTGCAGGAGACAGCTGATCATTGATTCTCATCATTGATGTTTCTCTCCCTCTCCCTTCCTCTCTGAAATCAATAAAAATATAATAATAATTTCAAAGTCTATTAAAATATACCTCAATAAAGTTGTCAAAAGCTTTTTATAAAGCTCTTTTTTCTAGGACTTCTTAAGAATATATATCTACAGATACCTCTCCACATAATAAGGAGACCCAGTTGAAAAAATACTGTTTTCGTGGAACTAGAGAGAGCATCAAGTAATTAGGATATCATGGATTCTAGTTTTAACTTTGTTATTAATTCTACATTATCTTGGGCAAGGGCTCGGGCAAGTCACTTAACTTCTTTGTGCCTTGATTTCCCCATCTGTAAATGAAGAGGAGGTTAGATTAAATGTTCTCTAAGACTTCCTGCAGATGTGATAATCTCATCTTCACATTGCTATGAATACTAGACCCTCTCTCAATGCCCCATGTATCCCCCACTGCAAATGCTCTTTTCAAAGCCCCTTTAATCAATTTGGGATATTGCTTCTCTTATTAACTCTTGGCCACTAAAACTTTCTGACCTTAATGCATAAGTCTTTTAGGTACACAGTTTCCAAAATGTTTATCTGAAAGTTCCACACTAGACTGAATGCCATATCGTTCATTAATTTCCCAGAGGCTATGTTCTCATCCTCTGTAACTCTCTTATGGAAGCTCTCCCATAGATAACAATACACTTCCCCTTCAGGCAGTACATGAAAGAAACAATGGAGGATACAATGGAATCCTATAAAATTACACAGAATGAGAATCTGGCCCATTGTTTTCTCCTGCTGCCTAAGGAAGAAGTTGTATTCTTTGGATCCCCATAAAGATTTTGGCTTGTCCACCTCCTCAGATTCCCAAGTAACAATTAGGCAATCTGGCCTTCTTCCCACTTCTCATTTCAATGTGTAGGATACTTGTCAACTTGCCCAGAATGACTTTAGGCATTTTGAGTTGTTCATCTGACTGTGTGCAATAGATAAATAAAAACATAAGTAGAAGGAGGACTTGCTTAAGACCCAATTTTATTTTTATTGGGGGGAGCACATATTTTAGAATTGAAAAAGTCATTTCTTGTCTGGCTTTATGTTTTAGTCTCCCCTCTTCCCTTTGGTTCAATAAGTTGTTTAAAATGAAAAGTTTATTAAAATGGAGCTTATGTTTATAAATATAAAAATATAACATCTTACTTCCTAGAAAAGTACCCCTGGACTGTAAAGAAACTAGGTGGCTGGAATGTGGTTTAATTAGTCCACAAGCCTGTCAGGAATCTTAGATTCTTTTCCTAAAGCTGTGCTGACACACAACATAACTTCGGAAGAACCAGTTAAGTTTGTATTCTGCTTATCCCCTATAATTTAGGAATAACCACTTCTAAAACTGAAAAGCCCTGTTAATAGAAATTGTTAAGTAAGCATTAGTTATATTATTAGCTTTTGAATGTGCAATAAAAAGAAAAAGGGCCCGGCCAGTATGGCATGGTGGTTGAACATCAACCTATGAACCAGACGGGTGCAGTTAGATTCCCAATCAGGGTACATGCCCGGGCTGTGGGCTCAATCCCTAGTGGGGGAAGTGCAGGAGGCAGATGATCAATGGTTCTCCCTCATCATTGATGTTTCTGTCTCTCTCTCTCCTTCTCCCTTCCTCTCTGAAATAAACTTAAAAAATATATATATTTTTTAAAAGTAGCAGACATTTCCTGTCCTAGTTCCTTTTTTAAAAAAAAGAAAAAGAAAAGGGATTAGACACCTGAAGAACCACAGAATAGGTATCCTGGTTGTAACTGTCATAGGACCAAGGATACAGAGAAAAGTGAAATTGAAATAAAACTATCTAAAAATAATTGAAAAAAAGCAAAACTTAGGTATGTAAGTATTTTATGATATGACCATTCAATAAACAAAAGAAACAGATATGCCTAACCAAGAAAGTTTGGTATTGAAGATATCAACCTTTTTAATAACAGAGAACAAATTAAACATTTATTCTTCATTCTCAGTAGGAACTATATTTCAAGATACTCATATAGCTTTAATTCCCAAAGGAAATCCCTACATCATAGAAAGCTAATAAATGTTGAAAGAGTTGTAGGATTAGAAAACTTTATTTCATAAACTCAAAGTGTTGATACAGGAAAAGATTATTAAGTGTGTTAAAATCTTTATGTGAATGATTGGTGAAATTAAACATCCTTATAATGCAAAAGCAACAGTACACAGGGTGCTTAATAGTTGCAAGGAGAAAAATATAACTGCACTGGAGAGATCACACTATCATCATCCTAAATTAATAATCATTCTTAGCATCACTAATGGTCACTCACGTACTGTGTCTCTGGTGTGATGGAATAGGAAATATAGAATATCATCTATGTTACATTCAAGTAAAAAATGTTTAGCAAAATAAAAATAGACTCATAGATAAGAGAACAGACTGATAGCTGTCAAAGGGGAGGGTAGTTGCCAGGCTAGGTGAAAAAGGTAAAAAGATTAAGAAGAGAAAAACACACACACAATAGCTCATAGACACAGACAACAGTATGGTGATTACAGAGGAAGGCAAGGATGGAGGTGATGAACACATAAGATACAGATGATATACTATAGAATTATACACTGGAAACCTATATAATTTTATTAACCAATGCCACCCCAATAAATTCAATAAAAAATAAAAATAAAACAAGTAATTCCTGGAAAAAATGTTTAACTTTAATCCATCAATCCTTAGATAAAATATCCAGTTAAAGAAAACAGGGAGAGAGGAGCAAGCTAAATGATACCGTAAGAAACAAAGAAGGCAAATCCAGAGGGTGAAACATTCTACATGATAAATGGCCTAATCTCTTTAATTAGTCAGTGGCCTTAAAATTAAGGGAAGCCGGGGGGTGTGGGAGGATGGCTGTGCTAGATTTAAGAAAACTTAAGGGACGTATAACCAAATGCATTTCATCATCCTGGATTAGATTCAGGTTTGGAACATACCAGCTACAAAGAACATTTTGGGTCAACTGAGGAAATGTGAATATGGACTGGGAATTGTTTGAAATGAAAATGTACAAAATTGGAAATATGGAAATTATTGATTTTTTAAAAGGTTGCCACCAGTAAGGAGCATTATTTCATTTTTATTAAACAATCCAAATACTGTATATATATGCATGTATGTGTATGTATATATACTTATGATCATACATATGCCCAGAAAAAGATCCAGTTAGATAAAAACTAAGTTCAATGTTAATAATCTCTGAGTATAGAAATATAATGATTTTATTTTTACCAGTGTATATATTTTTTAAATAGAAATATAATGATTTTATTTTTACCAGTGTATATATTTTAAAATTTTCAACAATGAACATAGATTGGTTTGGTAGTAACAAAAGGTTATTTTAAAAATATATAGAAAAGTAGTAGTGTATTCTGTCCATTAAAGGAAATAAAAATGTTTCCTTTGAGGGTAAGAGCTACAAACACTAGAAAACACTTGAGTGTTTAAAAAAAAACACTTGGTAATTGTTTTGGCTATAAAGCTTTGTCTATTTGTGAATATGGTATAGAGTCAAGTAGACCTGTGTTTGAATTCAAACTCTGTCACAAGTGCTTTTATTTTGGGAATGTCACTGTTTTCATTTGAAAGAGTAGTGAGAATTAAAGATGATTTAAGTAAATCAGTGCCTGGAATAGAGTAGGATCTCAAAATTATAATATTATGAATTCTTATCAACAAACATTTAAATCTTACACATGACAACTTAATAAAATAAAAAGAACAGTCATCAACTAACACTTCTATTGCAAGTAAATATGTTTTATGAACATACCATAAATGTTTCATGAAGAAATGGTATACAAGTAGCATATGAAATCTTCAAAACAGGTATGAATTTTAAAAGTTCATAGTTATTGCCCTGGCTGGTTTGGCTCAGTGGTTGAAGCATGGGCCTGCAGAATGAAGGGTCCAAGGTTTGATTCCCAGTCAAGGGCATATATTTAGTTTGCAGGTTTGATCCCCGGCCCTGGTTGGGGCACATGTGGGAGGCAACCAATCGATGTGTCTCTCACATTGATGTTTCTCTCTCTCTCTCCCCCACATCCCTCCCTTCCATTTTCTCTAAAAATCAATGGGGTGGAAAATTCTTGAGGTAAGATTTTTTTTAAAAAGTTAATGGTTGTTAGCAGAAGTAGACCTATCTTATTTATGATAGCAATTAGAGATTTGGTAGGAAATGAAGTATAACTTTATGGCCAAAAACCATTGCCACACTCCACATTGAAGTCCTATTCAATTGTTGCTTTTTTTTTTTTTTTTTTTTGCTTTGCTTTGCTTTGAATGACTTCTGTGACACTGTGAATTTCAAATGAGAAAAACACTGAACAGCTCTAAGTACTTTTTAAAAATAAGTATATTATTACCCCAGTGTAAATTTTCACATAGCAATGTTATTCTTTTCATAAAAGCAAGAAACCATTTTAATGAAAAAGACAACTATTTGTACCAGAAGAACTCCAGAATACTAGGATGACTCATAAAGAATCTATGAATGAGGCAAAAGGACAGTTGTCAGCAAAATGAATTCCTGAATTGGTTGTCCAGATATTATCACATTTTAAATACTAAGCTGTTATTGAGCACTCTCCTTGTAGAAAGCGCTGTCTCTAAACTCTGTGATGAACTCTGGCATTCTCATGGATGATTCATCCACATTAAGTGAATCATGTAGTACAAATACTTTCATGCTGAGACTTCTAACATGAGGCATTAAGAATAATTGATCGGAACAGTGTATTTGAACATTTTATTGCATCGTTTTAATGAGGTAGAGCACAGTTTGGAGCTTTGGACTGGGAATGAAGAAACCTGATTTCTAGCTCAAAGTCTGCTACTAATTATCTAGGTAATACCTAAGCAAATCATTTAATTTCTCTGGAACCCATTTTCTTTATATGAAAACATCTTGTATTAATTGTGTTCATCTATCTGGTATTAAGTTTTGTGTGTCTGTGATCCCAGTCATAAAATCAGTAAATTGTTTATTTTACATAAACTAAAACTACATGTAACTCTGTGTTTTTAAGCTTGCTTTAGGATCATTGTGGATTCCTAGTGTGGTTCACCAGTGATGGGACATGTTACCTAGGGAATCTTCATATAACTGATCTTGAAAAATTAATTGATAAAATCTGAACAATGAAGATACATGTTTTAGAGATTTAGAATTTCCCACAACATAAATATGGGTCAGTTGATAATATAGCCCATTGTATTTTATTATGCTAGAAACCAAATTACTGGAGAGTTTAAGATACTGCATGCAAAGACAAGTTTACATAGTTTAGGTGGGACGTCTTTGGTTCAAAAGTATAATCATTTGAAAAGTGTTTATTTGATCCCTAGAAAGTGGTTAGACAGGTTATGCTTTTTTTCAGGTATTAAAATTGGCAAGTTAACTTTAAAGGGATGGGGGGAAGGAAGTTTTCAGTTGATTTTTCTCTGAAACATTTTTTTATTAAAAATTTTTAATGTTCACATTATTGCAGGTATCCCCCTTTTGCCTACCCCCACTCCCCTCTTCCTTGGCCTTCACCAAACTATTGTCCTGTCCATGCCATATACATAGACGTTCTTTAGTTAATCCCTTCCCCTTATTGTCCAGTCACCCCTGCTCTCTCCCTTTGGGTATGGACCAATCTGTTCCATGTATCCATCCTTCCAGTTCCATTTTGTTTGTGAATTTATTTTGTTCATTAGATTCCACATATTCCAGTGAGATCATATGGTATTTGTCTTTCTCTGGCTTATTTCAGTTAGCATAGTACTCTCTAGGTCCATCCATGCTGTCGCAAAGGGTAAGAGCTCTTTTTATATAGCTGCATAGTATTTTGTTGTATAAATGTACCACAGCTTTTTTATCCACTCATCTACTGATGGGCACTTGGGCTGTTTCCTTATCTTAGCTATTGTGAATAACACTTCTATGAACATAGGGATAGGGGTGCATATATTCTTTCTGATTGGTGTTTCAGGATTCTTAGGATATATTCCCAGAAGTGGAATTGGTGGGTCAAAAGGCAGTTAGTTCCATTTTTAATTTCTTGAGAAAACTCCATACTGTTCTCCACAGTGGCTACACCAGTCTACATTCCCACAGTGCACAAGTGTTCCCTTTTCTCCACATCCTTCCCAGCACTTGTTGTTTGTTGATTTATTGATAGTAGCCACTCTGACAGGTGTGAGGTGATACCTCGTTGTAATTTTTATTTGCATCTCTCAGATGATTAGTGATGTTGAACATTTTTTCATATGTCTATTGGCCATCTGTATATCCTCTTTGGAGAAGTGTCTATTCAGGTCCTTTGCCCATTTCTTCATTGGATTGTTTTTCTGGTGTTGAGTTGTGTAAGTTCTTTATATATTTTGGAAATTAACCTCTTATCAGATATATCATTGGCTAATATGTTCTCCCATATATTGGATTCTCTTTTAATCCTGTTGATAGTTTCTTTTGCTGTGCATAAGCTTTTTAGCTTGATGTAGTCCCATATATTTATATTTTCCTGAGTTTCCCTTACTCTAGGAGACATATTGGCAAAAATATTGCTGTGAGAGATGTCTGAGATTTTACTGCCTATGTTTTCTTCAAGGTATTTATGGTTTTGTGACTTACATTTAAATCTTTTATCCATTTTAAGTTCATTCTTGTGTCTGGTGTAAGTTGGTGGTCTATTTCATTTTATGTGTGTGTGTGTGTGTGTGTGTGTGTGTGTGTGCCTGTCCAGTTTTCCTAGCACCATTTATTGAAGAGAGTATCTTTACTTCATTGTATGCTCTTGCCTCCTATGCCAAATATTAATTTACCCTAGAGGTGTAGATTGATTTCTGGGTTCTCAGTTGTGTTCCATGGATCGATATGCCTGCTCTTATGCCAGTACCAAGCTATTTTGATTACAAAGGCTTTAGAGTATAGTTTGATATCTGGTATTGTGATACCTTCAATTTTGTTCAAACTTAACGAAGGATATAAAAGACCTTTACTTAGAGAACTATGACATTTTAGAAAAAAATTAAGGAAGATACAAATAAGTGGAAACATATACCATGTGCACGGATTGGAGGAATTAACATCATTAAAATGTCCATATTACCTAAAGCAATCTATAGATTCAACACAACTCCTATTAAAATAGCAATGGCATATTTCACAACCCAAAGATTTGACACAAGTCTGTGGCTGAACCCAGATAGGAACCTAAAACCTAGACTTTCTGGCTCCAATGTCAATGTGCTTTTCCATATACTACACTGCTTCAGCATATAGAAGATCTTTTAAATATCAAATATACATCTACTGGAGCTATTGGCTACAAGTTAACATAATTTCGTTGGATTATTTTTCTTTAAATCAAAATGGTATATTAGTTTAAAATATTAATCTTGTATAGACAATATGTTACTTTTTGGAAATCTGAACCAAATGACAGTTTTTTATTAAAGAAGGTTGGATTTTGCCTTTTAAAAGAAAATGACATGTAACCCGGCATGGCTCAGTGGTTGAGCGTCGACCTATGAACCAGGTCATGTTCAATTCCTGATCAGGCAGGAGGCAGCCAATCAATGATTCTCTCTCATCATTGATGTTTTTCTTTCTCTCCCTCTCCCTTCCTCTCTGAAATCAATTAAAAAAACTTTTTTTAAAGAAAATGGCACGGCCCTACCCATTTTGGCTCAGTGGATAGAGCGTCGGCCTGCGAACTGAAAGGTCCCAGGTTCGATTCAGGTCAAGGGCACATGCCTGGGTTGTGGGCTCGATCCCCAGTGGGGGGCGTGCAGGAGGCAGCCAATCAATGATTCTCTCTCATTATGGATGTTTCTATTCTCTCTCCCTCTTCCTTCCTCTCTGAAGTCAATAAAAATATATTTTAAAAAAGAAGAAGAAAATGACATGTATTTAAAGAACTTTCCTTTGTCTCTTCCTATGGGAATACCCAGCTTGCTGTGATGGTCGTGATGGATTTACACGATACAGGATTATTTGTTCTTCTAAAAGGCGAGTGTCCCATTGGAATATCATTTCTTCCATGACGTGTCTCCTGTGACTATGAGGAAACCCTAAATTGATGCAACTACCACTAAAAGATGAGGTTCTGAGCCAACTTTAATTGCACTAGGAAAAAGCAGCAGTTCTATGTAGGGGGAGAAGTGAACTTTAGGTAGTCATTCTAGTTGTTAGAAATTAACTGGCTTCCTTTAGAGTACCATCAGGAAATTTAAGTTTTAATGGAACAAGAAGAAAGTTGATGCTGTGCTCAGTTTATTAGGTCTCTAAACTCCTTCTTGAATGATACATGTGAGACATATGGGGCAAGCAGCTGTTCTTTCATCATTCTCATCACCAACAAAAACAATAAAGGTGTTTTATGCCAGCCAGGAACTCTGTGCTAGGCTCCAGGGATATAAAGAGGTATTAGATATTGTTCTCTCAAGGAGTTCCTCACCTTTTAGGAACTAGTTTAAGTGTTCTTAGCACTTTGACATGAAATGCAACTTTTAAAATGAGGTTATAGCAAAAGAAAAGAATACTATAAACAATATTCTATAATGATACTAATAGCTTATTTTACATAAAATAAAAGGAAAGTAGTTTTTAAAATTTGAATTCAATCTAGAAAATGAAATCCAACTTTAATCTATAGCCAAAAAAAAGCAAGGTTTCAAGAGTAATGCAACACACACAAAAATTTAATAATCTATTTCCTGTGGAATTTGATGCAAATCATTCTAAACACTGAATAATGCTTTTAAAACTTTATACAGATATAATTCTATGATTTTATTAACTATATATGTTTAGACCTCTTTTTGTTATTAATCATTCTTAGCTGTATTAGTTTAGTTAACCAATTTTCAACCGGTGTCCTGAAAAAATTTTTAAAACATGTGATACCTGACTCTTTAGTCCAGGGTACTGACCTCTTTTCCCTTAGATTGTCAAATAAAATAATGACAGGACAAGAGCCAACACAACAATAGCAATCCAGTGTGAGTGAATAAAAAATATACTATTTTTTGTTAGATTGGCAAAAAAGATATATTTTTTGGTGTGCCACAGAATTTTAGTAATTAGTTCATGTGTGCCATGAGATGAAAAAGGTTGAAAATCACCGGTCTAGTTGCCTTCTTCTAAATGAACTAAAATTTTGGTAGTGTGTTGGCAGAGTAATAATCAGATTCTTTTGGCCAAAGATAGGTTCCATAAAGTAATATTGAAGATTAAATATTGAAGAGTAGCCTTTTCATGTACCAAACTGTCCATTGTTTTCAGCAATCATAAACTGTGATAGAGTTAAATAAGCTCTTTATCCTCCTCTTATAATCATCCCTAATTACCCCCATTTTTTTTCTCTTGCTGAGACTGTAATGTACCCACAACCACATCCATACCACGTTGGTCTCCAAAGTCCAAGGAGAAATGACCGTCTCAACCTCTACATTACACAAAGCCCTACATCCCTCAATAGAAGTTAAGTTAATTTTAGTGGGTAGTACCTTAGGAAGATGGTCTTATGCCACTCTTCACTCTGTAAAATTACCAAAGACTATCCTTTAAGAGTTTTCCATAGCCCTCGCCAGTTTGGCTCAGTGGCTAGAGCGTCGGCCCACAGACTAAAGGGTCCCAGGTTCGATTCCGGTCAAGGGAATATACCTAGGTTGCAGACTTGATCCCAGGTTCTGGTCAGGCACATAAGGAAACAACCAATTGAGGGGTCTCTCTCACATCAATGTTTCTCTCTGTCTGTCTCTCCCCCTCCCTTCCACTCTTTCTAAAAATCAATGGAAACATATCCTCGGGTGAGGATTAAAAAAAAAAAAGTTTTCCATAGAGTGAAAAGCAATGGACTTCTATATAGAGGTATCTTTCAGATGCAAAGTGCTGATAACCAATTGATACACAAAGCTTCTATGTCTAAAGCTCCAAGACCTTACATTACAGTGCAACTCACCAGCATGCTCTTTATGGATTGTATTATAATATCCTTCAGATATCGATATAATAAAGACAGTGGGGAATGTTAAGGCCATGAAGATAGAGATAGTCACAAGCATATCAAAACTCTCATAAGTTTTCTGATGATCATATATTGTCCATTGATATTAATAACTTTAATTAAGCAAATGTATTATTTCTGATATCAATGCATTCTAATTGACCTTCAAAGTTAAGTAAGTTAAAAGATCATTCTTTTAAGTACATTTGGATAATTTTCATTAATATAGTTAAATGTTAATTCATTGAGGATAGGAACCTTGGCTTATTAATGTATTTATCTCCTGTGCCTAGAAAAATACCTGGAACTCAGCAGGTATTTGGTGAATACTTGAGGAATGAATAAATGGATAGCTGTAAAATAAAATAAGTCTTCAATATATAAGGACAAAACAGATGTATACAGTAATTAGATTCAATTTATCAGGCTCAATTAATCTTGTCCATTTTAATGTTCATGTGAGCAAGTTATTTCTTAAGTAATCTAGCGGTATAGTATGCTAGGGTAAAATATTATCAATAACATAAAATATGATTAAACAATCCACATAGTATAAGCATTTTTAGTAACTTGGGGTGCTTCTTATATTGCTTGATTTGTATATACTGTCAAAAGTTTAGACATTTCTTGAGCCTATGTGCCAGGCTCTATGTTTATCAAAATTGTAATTTTTGTTTATTCACTATTTTTGAACTACACAAGATAAGAACACATTTTTTTCATTAGGCCAGCATCTAGCTCAATGCCTGCCAATATATTGTGATATATTGTCAATAAATATTTGTTGAACAAATAAAAGTATGGACAGGTTTTTGTTTTCAAGTAATGTAGTCTAGGAGGAGAAGGAATGACAATGTGACAAGTGCAGTCTGAGAAGGAAAAAAAAGAGAGAATAGAAGTAACAGTAGGTGAAGAGTCCAGAAATTGGTCCCTTTGATGGTAGTTAAAAAGAATGAATCTGTGTATTGCTCAAATTGTAGAGAGTGCTACAGAATTTGAAGACCAGGTAATACTATTAGCTTCAGAAACAAAACTAGGGTCTTCAGATAGAATTATGTGGCATGAATGAGCTACATTCTAACTGAGCAAATGTAGGAATAAGAGGAAGAAGGGCAGTGAGAGACTCCTCAAACACCCCACCCTTACTCCCAGTATCAATGGGTATTAAAAACTGAATAACACAGTTATTCATTGATATTCCTTGAAAGAGTTAACATATTTTTCCCTTTACTCATCTAATACTCTATTCCCATGCTGCCTGTTTTATTGAAAGAGGTGATATAGACACTTCTAAGAGTAAAAGTTGGTGAAGGCCAGTAGTAAACTGGCCTAAAAACCTAGATTCTAGTTTAATCCCTGTCACTACCTCACTGTTTAACCTGGAGAATTTACTTGTCATTTGGGGGCCTCATTTTCTCATATTATTAACAAAATGTTTGACTCTAAAGAGTTTCTCTCATTCTAAAATGATATCAATCTGCCAGTTTTATCATTCTTATAATCCGGCATAATTTTAACATTTAATAAACATGCCACGTTTTAAAAATTGGAGAGACTGGAATCTGAGGTCAGGAATGAGGTGGTGATCTGGAATTGGGTGAGACACTGCCACTTAATAGGAATAATACTCAAACACATTTGGGACTCTGAGTAGGAATATCTGTAAGCAGAATGGGGCTTAAATTGTTGTTCTGTTTTATTAACAAGAAGAAAAGTGCTCTTGACTTTAATAATTTATTTTCATCTATCACAAAGTCAATAAAGAATCCTAAATTTAATTACACCTTTAAATATTATGTCATTGTGTCTATAATGTAAGTAAATTTCCCAACATTGAGAGGCAAGGAGAAACTGCTTTATTGAGAATTCAAATTGAATATAGTTCTATACAACTTCTTTTATACAACTAAAATTACATCAGTCATTTGGATTTTTAACTTGATTTCCCTTATAAAGGTTTTGGGAGCTTAAAATAATGATGTAATTGCCCAACTGTCCATTTTATTCTATGCTATTGAGATCCACTAAGTGTTTTCCGACCAAGACGTTTCTCTGTGATTGACAAGAAAACTTTTGCTAGTCCCCTTGCAGGACAACTAGTTAATCAATATAGATTAATCAGATATATATTTATTCCACTTGGGGAAATTGGGATAAGTGTAATTCAGAGAATTACTGCCATCTGATATATTGCCCTATGTGGGACAACTTTTTAAATCCCCAAGTCACTGCAGTTCTATTAGGCCACTTATGTGACAAGAGGAGACCAGCTCCCACATTGAATCTTGGCACAGCTAGTGTCTCTTCTTGCCAAAAAGGGCAAAGGCCTTGAGCAAGAGGCCAGCCTTTTCCTGATTACAAAACTGACCGCATTCCTTGCCAACCTATCAGTGTACGTCTATTTTTTTCCTGGTAATGCACTATTCTTCTCAGAGAGAGCTCCACTTTTTTCATTATGACATGGTATTTGTCATTTAAACATCAACTGATGCAACATTGTTGCAGTTGATGGATAAACTTAATAATCAAGTTTTTTAAAAGAAAACCTGATATTAAAAAATCTAAACCTATTAGTCCCTACTCTCATTCTCTCAACTGTTTAATTTTATAGAATTTGGATAGCAGTCAGTATCATTTGGGGCTTTGTAAAGTAGTAGAATAAATAAATACCTTAGCATATAACATTTCAGTAGAATGCTAATAGCAAATTTTAAAATATGAATACATGTTTGGATTAAAATTTTTTTCCAGATAAGATGAATAGAGGTTCAACCAGTGTTGGGTAGCGAGAAACAAAACTTTGTCCAAGTAAGTTTATCTGGACAGAGATTTTAAGTTTTCCATTTAAGAAGCAATTGAGTCCTAGCCAGTTTGACTCAATGGATAGAGCATCGGCCTGCGAACTGAAGGGTCCCAGGTTCGATTCCTGTCAAGGGCACATGCCCAGGTTGTGGGCTCGATCCCCAGTAGGGGGTTTGCCGGAGGCAGCCAATCAATGATTTTCTCTCATCATTGATGTTTCTATCTCTCTCTCTCCCTCTCTCTTCCTCTCTGAAATCAGTAAAAATATATTTTTAAAAAAGAAGCAATTGAATATTGAACAGTCTCTTTGCTCTGGTAGTTGTAAATACTGTACAGCTCGTGCCCCTCATAAGACACTAAACATGTGGGTCACTGGCGAGACAGTGTGGCAATGTTTTCCTTGTAATGTACCAAGTCTTGCCAAAGCAGTGAACACAATTATGACACAACATTTTGTCACAGCTGGCTCTCTTAACAGAAGAGTGCCAGCCAATTCAGGCCTAGTTCTTTGTGTGTTTATTCCCACCTCTCCCGAATATTTGGAAACTGATGTCCTGACTCATTGGTGTGTTCACAAGTTCTACTACCACAAGTCTTTCTCTTTTAACGGATTGGTCTTTTGCAAGAAATAGACAAAATATCAGTGTGAATTACACCAATTCCTATTCCATGCTGTTATGGGTGAAACTCTGGGAGTTTCTCTTATTGACCCAGAAAGTGATTCCTTCGCTGATACACTGTCTGCAAGCACTTCACAAGGTAAAGTCCATTCCAGATATGACTATGGGGTACTTTGGGCATTTATAGAAGGTTAAAATTGCTCTTATAGTTTGTTTTCTAAGTTATATTTGTTATAATACTAATATGTGTATAGTGCAGTATTTTAATGCTTAGTTTGCTGCTATCGTGTTTACTTAGAAGCATATTCAGAACTTTAAAAAGAAAACTAAACTAATTCATATTTTATCTCTGTGCATGGCTCCCATTTCTTGAATTTTAGTCATTAAAGGTAGATTTATATAAAAAGAGTTATTCATTTTATTTCCTGGATTTATATGCTTGCCAAAAATATTTAAGGTCTTTTTAGAATACCTGAAGAGTCACTATTTTTCCCTTTTATTCTTATATGTTAGATATTTCTCACAGCAGTTTTCATTCCTCTTATAGCATTTTCATTCCCTTTAAAACCCTCTCAGCATGTTTTTGTTCCACTTTGAAATCTATATATTTATGTGTACATTTTAATCTCTCCCAAAGAATTGTAAGCTTCCAGAGTGTGGACCAAGTTAAATACTTCTTTATATTTCTTAGGTTACCTAGCATAGATCCTTAAGCATTGTAGAATAGATTGTGGGTACCTTGGAGAATATCTATTCTAAGCATCTCATTTTACACATAAAGAAAAAGAGGTCTCTAAATGCCTATTTCATGCTAAATAAATGACTAATTTTTATGTTTACATACACACACATGTATATATATATCCCAATTTTCAACATTTCTTTCTTGGATTTTGCAAAATGTAAGTTCTTCCCTTTTTTATCCCTTTTTTCCATTTTAATGTTTTTTTCGATTACAGTTGACTTTAATATTATATTAGTTTCAGGTATACAGCGGAGTTCTTCCTTTCTATAGCTCCTTCTACTAGTTTCTTACCACAGCTTATTCTGTTTTGTATTTATTTCTATTTGTGTGTTTTTTCCTCCTAGATGCTAAAAATAGATTGAGTTAACTAGTGTGATTCATGTTTCACAATATAAGTGCTAAAATATTAAAATTAAGTCATGTAATTCTTGAAATTATGGCTTTATAATTTAACATTTTAATTTTTCTGGAAGCCTGAAGTTTATACGTATCAATCGCAATTTTTTAAAACATCATGCTTTCTAAAAAATAGTTTAAAATATTTCCTGAAATACTATTTAATTTTATTGTGATTATTTGATCCAATGTATATTTCTCTCATCTGAGCCTCTTAAAAAGAAGTTTAGTTTCATTATATGATATAAAAGTCTGTTACTATATTTTTCTGCAAGCCATAAAATTATTGCTATCTTTCCCCAGTTATTGATTTAGTTGGTATCAGGACAGAATGGCCAGCTATACTGTGAAACAATTCTTGTGTCAAAATTTGATAGTTCTATCTGTTTAAAAATAATATGTCCACAGTGCAGTGCAACAAATATTTTAGCTTAACTGGGGGACAAGTACTATTTGTGGGGAGAGATAGTTGTGTGATTCAAGTTAGTTTTCATTCTTTACAAATCTCTATTTTTGTGCCTTGAATTTGCCCTGGATTTAATTTTTTTTTTTTTTGAGTCTCAAATCTCCCAGAGAATAACCCAATACTTTTCTTCCTAACTAACATGGTACGGAATAGAATTATTATAATTAAGAAATTATATATTGTACCATTAATTTAACTCTTGTTTTATATGGTCTCTGATTACTTCTTATTCATAGTGTTTTTCTTTTAAAAATATGAGATCCTAAAGGTCAAAGACCTGTGGTTAACTTCTATTGTATTTTATAGATGACCATGAAATACTTACTCTACCTTTGCCAAAACAGACAAACTTGAAAATAAATTGGGAATATGATCATTATTAACTATTTGAGTCCAGCAGAGATGAAACACTGTAGAGATTAGGTATTTGGTCTAGATACAGTAATTAATGTTGATGTTCCTTCTTCCTCATCATAGGCAAGATGGAATTGGGGGTTGTTACAAGTAACTGCGTCCTGCTATTGAAGAAAAATGTGGCTTGTAGAGTGTAAATGATCCAGATGTCCGGCTGTATTGGTCATATTCATGATATTAAAAACTCTATGTAGCCATTATGCCCAAAGAGGACTTTTCCACTTTTTTCTGGGCTCCATGATCATTGTGACCCACTTTTTCTTATCCCCCTTTCTGTTTTCATCATGAGCTTCTCAGGCAACCCCAAGTAACCCCATGCTGGCTCTGAAATCACTTCCACTAGTAAAAATTGGCAAGATTGGAGGGGAGCTTCCACAGACTCAAGCTGAATATGCCTTCTACTTTCAGTGCCAGACTTAGTCCTATGTGAATTCTCTAATTTTAAGTTGTTGCACCAGAGCATTAAAAGATGATGACACACTTGTCCTTTGGAGCTGATTGAGCAATGGAAATATGCCTTAGAGACATGACAAATGCTGCAATAGATGATTCTTGAAACGAGAATCTCTCCTGAGATAGAAGTAAATGATTGATTGCCCATCATTTTTTACTGAGGGAAACTTAAACTGTGTCCATGTGACTCCAGGCAACTGTATACTTGGAACCATTTTGGTAATTGACCAAAGTGTTCGCCTTTCCAGAAGTTCGAAGGCACCAGAAGTTTGAAGGGACCAATTTAGTATAGAGGATGTAACCACCCCAACCTTGTCTTGGCCACATACTTTCTGTGTAAGTTTGAGCCAATCACTTATTCTCTCTGCCCTCCATTTCTGCACATATTAACAGAAAATACAGGGTTATTTTGAGGATTAAATGACACAATATTTGTGAAAGTACATCTGAAGCCATATAGAGTTTATTGTTTTGGCCTTGTAATATTAATCACTTGTGGATAGACTGGAAGACTTATAATCTTCCTAAATGCCTAAATTTGAAGTATTTTAAGGAATATGGGCGGGGGGGGGGGGGGAACTGCAGAATCCTTTATGCACCAAAATAAGTGGCAGTTTTGAGTGAAATGAGGTTTCTGCATATCTTCCCATAAATGTGTTAATAAGGAAATGATCAAAATTAAAGAAAGCATCTTTATGTCTGATTTTTTTAATAGAGGAATTACCTCCCACTTTACATTTGTCTATGAAAAGATTGGATTTCCAAAAGTTGAAATTATTTTGGAGCCTAAATGAGAGTGATGATTACATGTTTTCTTCTCAGAAACATTGAAAAACTGTCTTCAATTATAATGTTCTCTATATGATGAAAAGTTAGGTTATTGACAATACCCTGAATTTCATAATCTAACATGTAATAATAATTCAGGGCCTTTTTCTAGAATTTTACTATTATCCATATTAATTTTTTTTTTTAGTATGGCTCTAGTTTTATCATTTATTTCTGATTTAACTGTTCAAATCTCTTTTCTGGTCACCAGGACTTAGAGATTTGGTAGATTTCTAGACTCTGAGAATCTCCTGTTTTGAAACATGGTCATTTCTCTTGTTATTTCCTCTAAATTATGAATTATAGGAAACACTCGAAACAAATGTCATTTATATTAGATGCTTACAAGAAAACACAGCATCAAAAAAAAATTACTTTCCCCTGCCAGCCCTCAGGAATACAACTTGTCTTGAAAACGACTTGACAGCAGTTATCCATTTAAACTGTTAATTGAGGTGCATACGTCGTTAAATGAAAACAATTTTTATACATTGAAAGAGGTTTTCATAGATTACTATCTTTGTCAGCATTCTCACTTACAACCTGAATAAGATCACCTCGAGGAAATTCTAAAATCATCATACCTCTTTGTAAGGTACATATTCTTTGCATCAGAGAAAATGTGAGCTAAGCAAATTTCTTCATTGTATTAGATCAACAAAAGTGACACAAGGTTTCTATTATTTAAGGTTCCTTTAGATACCCTTAAATTGGGCATTAGAAAGTTGTCCAGCAAATGCTTCCTGTTCATCTGCTAGTGTTGAATATTTGTGAAAATGTGATAGAGAATGAATCAGACTCACTTGAAAGGAGCTAAGTTTCTATAAACCTCTACCAGATTACCCTTTTTTGTAGACACAGTTTGCACCTCTGACTAAATTAGAGACATGGGAATTGCACATGTATCTGATAGTAACTGCAATCCAACTCTACAACCTCGAATTAAGATCACATGGCTGTTTGAGTACACAGTTTTTTAGGCTCATGTAATTTTTGTTTGAATAAGGGATTGGAAACACAAGATTGAGATTCCCACAGTGGGGAATGGCTTGCATTATAAAGTAAACTTAAAACTGTCAACTGCTAATTACCTACATGTGAATTATCCCTCACTACTTCATGTTAAGATTTCTCTATGGCTTTTTAGCTGACCTTCTAAATAAGAAACTCTCAGCCAGCCAATCCAATTTGCAAAATAAGTGGTCCTAAAAAACAGCCTTCTAATAAGTATTGAGCACCTACAATAGTGGACACTGTGAGGTCTAAACACCTTTGCCTGGCTTTCAAAGCACTTTATAATCGGGTTCTACTTTATCATCTTACTAGAGGCCCGGTGCATGAAATTTGTGCATGGGGGTGTGTGTCCCTCAGCACCTTCTCTAATCTGGAACCCCTCGAGGGATATCCGACTGCCCGTTTAGGCCCGATCTAGGTAGGATTGGGCCTAAACGGGCAGTCGGACATCCCTCTCACAATTCAGGACTGCTGGCTCCCAACTGCTCGCCTGCCTGCCTTTCTGATTGCCCCTAACTGCTTCTGCCTGCCAGCCTGATCAACCCCTAACCACTCACCTGCCAGCCTGATTGATGCCTAACTGCTCCCCTGCCAGCCTGGTCACCCCTAACTGCCCTCCCCTGTAGGCCTTGTCTCCCCTAACTGCCCTCCCCTGCAGGCCTGGGTCCCCCCCAACTGCCCTCCCCTGTAGGCCTGGTCACCCCTAACTGCCCTCCCCTGTAGGCCTGGTTTCCCCCAACTGCTCTCCCCTGCAGGCCTGGGTCCCCTCCAATTGCCCTCCCCTGCAGGCTTGATTGCCCCCAACTGCCCTCCCCTGCTGGCCATCTTGTGTCCACATGGGGGCAGCCATCTTTGACCACATGGGGGCAGCCATCTTGTGTGTTGGAGTGATGGTCAATTTGCATATTACTCTTGTATTAGATAGGATTTCCCTATAAATCCTATTAATTGGCCTGGGATTTAATAGAACTAATTTCATTGTCCCAAGAATAAGTCATATTCACTGTGGCCACCAAGCCTATCTTATTCTGGAAAGCCCTTCCTAATTCTTCCACCTTTTCAAATCCTCCCTGTCCTTCAAGGTCAAGTTCAAGTAATGTCTATGCTGTGAAGCATTCTCTGAATACACTACCGTTGATTCTGTGCCTCTCCTACAAACTGAAAATATGTCTCCTTTCCTCCCTCCACTGCCACCACCCTAATTCAAGCCTGGTTTGCTATCCCAGTCGCTCAATAGCTTTTTCTGCCTTTGCTCTTGTCTCCCAATAGCCTTGTCTCAACCCACCATCCAGAGGAATTATTTTAAAAAGTAAGTCAGATCTGTCATTCTGCTCAAAACCCTGCAGTGGCTCCCCACATCACCTCTAACAAAAGCCCCCATCTGCCCCACAGTCACTTCTCCATCCCCTCTTGTATCTATCTGCCCTTTACTCACTCTGTTCCCACCACACTGGCCTCCTTGCTGTTCTTCCAACATTCCACACATGCTCCTTGCCTTAGTGCTTTTGCTTCTTCTGGCCTCTTAGCTAACTCTTTCAGCTCCTTTTCGTCTTTGCTCAGATCTTACCTTGGAGGGAGGACTACCTTAACCCCCTATTGAATTTTCTGTTCTCCCCCCTGCTCTACACTTTATTTCTAAAATACCCTTTTATTTATTTATTTATTTATTTATTTATTTATTTATTTATTTATTGCATTATTGTTAATTGCTGCTTTATCCCACTAGCATATCAACCCCATGAGGATAGAGATCATTGCCTACTTTGCTTCCCCACTGGTATATACCAAATGCCTAGAACATGTTCTATGAATAGCAGAGCTCATTAATAGTTGCTAAAGTGAAATAATAAAATTCTCTAACCTTTTTGGTCTGTATCACATTAGTTAGCCCTTAATTGGAGACTACCTGATATTATTTTCTGTTTTATATATTTCCTAGGCTAAATTACGTAGTCAACTGAGGATAAGACCCAGGTATTATTCTCTTCATTATTTGACAAGTATCTAATACAGCGATTTCCAAACTTTTTCATCTCATGGCACACATAAACTAATTACTATGCAGTACACCTAAAAATATGCTATATTTTTTGCCAATCTGATGAAAAATATAGGTATAATTTTGATCCATTCACACTGGATGGCTATTGTGTTGGCTGTTGTCATATTTTTATTTGACAGTCTAAAGGAAAAGAGGTCAGTGCTCCTGACTAAGTAGTCAGGGTATTGCTTGTTTTAAAAATTCTTGCTGCACACCAGTTGGAAATGGCTGATCTAACGTAATAGGTATCTAATAAGTTTTTTTAAAAAAATATATTTTACTGATTTTTTACAGAGAGGAAGGGATAGGGAGAGAAAGTTAGAAACATTGATGAGAGAGAAACATCAATCAGCTTCCTCCTGCACACCTCCTACTGGGGATGTGCCCACAACCAAGGTACATGCCCTTGACCGGAATCGAACCTGTGACCTTTGAGTCTGCAGGCTGATGCTCTATCCACTGAGCCAAACCGGTAAGGGCAGTATCTAATAAGTTTTTGTTGACTTACTAATACAAAGCTGATCTCCTGCTTTAACTTGGCAGTTCCTGAGGTCAAGCACTGGAATGTATTTAGTAAGTACAAACAAAAGTTTAGTGTACACTAAATACTAGTCTAAAACCAATGCTAATATAAACAAACAAACAATACTATATATGCTAAACACAGGTTCAAACATATCTTGAATTACCTATTGCTTACAGTTATTTGCACCATGCCCTTTCATTGGTTTGAATATCATTAGTTGAGTGTCTTTCAATGTTAATTTGAATGTCATAAGTTTGTGAATTATCCAAATGCCTGGCTTCTTCTGCAAGTCTACCTACCCTTTCTTTTTTACTATTCTTTATTGTTTAAAGTATTACATGAGTCTCATTTTTCCCCCATTGACCTCTCCCCTACTAGCAGAAAGTATTACATGAGTCTCATTTTTCCCCCATTGACCTCTCCCACCCCCAAGCACAAGCCCTCACCCCCTACTGTCTGTGTCCATTGGTTTTGCTCATATGCATGCATACAAGTCCTTTGGTTGATCTTTTACCCCCTCACCCCCACCTTCCCTCATAGGTTGTACGACTGTTTGATACTTCTATGTCTCTGGCTCTATTTTTGTTCATCAGTTTATGTTGTTCATTATATTCCACAAATGAGTGAGATCATGTGATATTTATCTTTCTCTGACTGGATTATTTCGCTTAGCGTAATGCTCTCTAGTTTCATTCATGCTGTTGCAAATGGTAAGAATTCCTTCTTTTTTACAGCAGCATAGAATTCCATTGTGTAGATGTACCAGTTTTCTACATAATCCACTCATCTGCTTATGGGCACTTAGGCTGTTTTCAAATCTTAGCTATTGTAAATTGTGCTACTATGAATATAGGGGTGCATAAGTCTGCCTACTTTTTGAAACTTCTAGTATTCATTTGAATTTCCAAGAGACTAATTTTCTAACAGTGCTAAGAAGAATAACTTATTTAATTACTAACTAATATTCAACATGTAAAGCACTTAGAACTATACCTGATATGTAATAGGTGCCCAACAAATGTTAATTTTGTCCTCACACCCTTAAAATGTAAGTTACCACTTTGGGATAATACAGATTTTTATTATTCATGCTATCTAAAGTTTTCTATTACCAGACTTATTGTTTACCCTCTTATAATCTTTTTCTTAGCATTTTTCAAAACATTTAGATATTATCTGATATATATTACTAATCATAGTTCCAGAAGAATGAAAGATTTAATTTCTTACTTTGGCAAAGAGCCAGTGGCAAAACTTAGTAATAGAACAAGAGTTCTAGTATTCTTCAGATGTTCCAGGCATATGAACACAATGGCTCCCCTTGCTTCTTTTAGTTAAGTCACTTCTTTTGGAAAACATAAAATATTTATTGATCTTATGTTTTTGCTTTGCATTAGCAATTAAATATTTTTAATGTAAGATCATTGGATATTATTTTGCTATTGTCTTATACTTTACATAAAACTCTGCCTTTATTTTAGTGTGTTGTTGTTGTTGTTGTTTTTGTGTGTAGACCTGTTATATTAGATGTCTGGGTAAGTTTGCTTAGTTGACTAAAATATGATGCTAATAAGAACCAAAAGTGTGCATTGGACATAAGTGTGGTCAGAGTTACATAGAAATCTTTGCCATTGATACAGGCTACATTTCTAGTCATTTACAAGATACAAATAATTGACCCAGGATAAATCAATTCACTTTGCAAGTTTATGTCCTATGTAAAAATCTATTCATCTTTGATATTATATTGACGTAGTTATCACTTAAGTTGTTATCAGATAATATAAGGGGTATGCTGGATGATAGAGACAAGTATCTTTTCCTTATATCTTAACAATAATAATCCAACTCCTAATCATTCCACTGGGCTCTCATAATTCAAAAGCCATAACTACCATGAAGTTATTCTCAATTATTTCAGAACACGTTAGTCTCCTTCTCCCCATTTCTAGAGCATTTATTGTTTCTTTCACTACTTTGATCTCTATTCTTTCTTCTGTTTATTAAACATCTTTCACCTTGGTAACTTCTAAAGATCAAAAACTATAATTGTAATGTATTTCTTGTGAGGCCTGAAAAATACCTTGAACATAGTATTAGACAATTGGGTATCTTGATTTGCAATGGTTTTGATTTTATATTACTGAATGAGCATAAACTGAGATTAAGATATTGAGAAATAAAAATGCCAAAGAAAGTGAAACAGGAAAAGCTTTTAAGGGGAGAAACACTATAATAAAATCCTATCTAATAAAAGAGTTATATGCAAATTAACCATCACTCCGCTACACCCACCAGCCACGCCCACCAGCCAATCAGGAGCAAGTATGCAAATTAACCCAACCAAGATGGAAGTTAATTTGCATATCCAGGAGTAGAGCGAAGACTGAAGACAGTGTAGAAGGAAGCCAAGCATTGCAGAAGGGAGTGAAGCTGTGGAGAAGCAAGCAAGTGGGGCTGCGGAGAAGGGAGGGAAGCAGACTGCTGCAGGAAGCCCTATTGCAGGAATCTTCCTGCAACGGGCCTCTAGTATAATGACAATTCTTCTAAGAAGCAAGGTTTATAAAATAGATTCTTGATTTATTTATTTACAAGATCATCTTTTCCCCAGTACATTTTTTACATTTTTTATAGTCATAAACCAGATGCCTGTGCAACTATTGGATTGATTCTGGACTAGCTCTTCTGTTCCATTGGTCTATTTTTTCTATCTTTCCACAAATTAATATGTTGTCTTAATTACTGTAGCTTTATAATTGGGTTTAATATCTGGTAGTAGAGTCCTCCAGCATTGTTTTTCTCTTTAAAGTTGCCTTGGCTATTTTTGGTCCTTTGAATTTCCATAGAAATTTAGACTCAGCATGTCAATTTTCACACAAAAATGGTAGGATTTTGAATAAATTTTTTTCTGAACCTATAGATAAATGTAGAGAGAATTGACAACATTACAATAATGAGTCTTTCAATCTGTGAACATGGTATATTTAGATATTCTTTCATTTTTTTCAATAATACTTTTGAGGTTTCACTGTAGAGATCTGACACATATTTTGCTAGATGTTTTTCCCCGGTATTTGAGGTTTAAAGTTATTGTAAAAATCATTTTAAAATGTCATTTTTATTTGTTGTTGGCTTATACAGTTGATTTTTAAATATTGACCTTATATACAGCAACTTTGCTAAATTCTCTTAACTGCAATGTTTTTATACAATCATATCATGTGTGAATAATATTAGTTTTATTTTTTCTTTTCTAACCCTCATGTCTCTTTTTCCCCTGTTGTATTAGATAGGATTTCCAATATATTGTTATTCCTGATCTCAGAAGGAAAGCTTTAAATATTTTACCATCATACATGGTTGCTACTTTAGGTTTTGGTTTTTTTTTATAGATATTGTCTATCAGATTAATGAAGTTCCCCTTCCTTCCCAGTTAACAAGTTGGTTTTTTTTAATCATGAATGAGAGTCAAGTTATATCAAATGCTTTAATATAGAATATTTTTGATAATGCTATAATAGCTCAGGAGGAAGTTCTAAAATATGAAAAATGTTTACTCTTGACATTTTAATGACACATTGTAAAATGCTTTAATACTTAGTATTACTTGTTAAAAAACGAAAAATCGTCCAATAACCACTAGCCATCTGGTTACATCTGTTTTGACACTTTTGTTCTTAGTGTTTGTTTAGCTTATGACCATTGTCTTCTCATTAACAGTGCTTGGCACAGTAAATTGAAAACAAAAGAAGAAACAGAAGCATAGTGTATCACATAATTTTGCCAGACTAAACAACTCTTAAGATAGTGCCTTTCGCTTCTGTGATAATTTCAAGCTATTAGAGGTGCTTCAGTAGTAAAGCATTATTTAAAACCTCCCGCCCATCCTGGTTGCAGGAGGTCCTTTACAATGTTTGAGAGGTGGACACACCAAAGAGAAACAGTACTTTGGTGGATCTTTAGCGGTTTCCTCTTTTTTGACTAGTTACAAACTTCTGGAGCATTCTTTTCATTTTTTCCCTTTCCATTCAGTCTCCCTTCTCTCATTTTTATTCCCCTATCACTGCAAAGCCAAAACCAAAATGTGAAGAGGGAGCTAGCCAGGAGGAAATATTCCAGTTCCTTTTTTCTGACCTAAGCACTATTCTTCATGTGCTAGCAGGCAAAGTAGGGATTTTCTGCTAAACCAGAGCAACTAACTGTTGAACAGATTTGGCCCGCATCTTAATTAGATTATTAATAGTAAATCTCTCTTTAGAAACATGTAAAGATAGTTGCAGCAGAAGAAGCAAGCTTGACTATAGGGAGAAAGAGGACATGCATTTCCATCTAAGGAAGAAGAAATGAAGGACGACATGATCCTGTAATCTTGTCTCCTGATATCTCAGGACTGGATTAGTCAAGCTATCTAAACAGCATGTGGCCATACAAGAGAAACAGAGAATGATCTCTAAAATTAATGATATATCCCCTTTGTTGATCTCAGTTGAAAATTTGCTATGAGACCTTCTGGCTTATTATAAAGGAACTAGAGGCCCAGTGCACGAAATTCATGCGCGGGGAGGCGGGGGAGCGTCTCCTCAGCCCAGCCTGCACCCTCTCCAATCCGGGACCCCTCAGAGAATGTCCAACTGCCAGTTTAGGCCCGATCCCAGTCGGACATACCTCTCACAATCCGGGACCGCTAGCTCCTAACTGCTCACCTGCCTGCCTGCCTGATCGCCCTTAACTGCCCCCCCCCCACCAGCCTGATCACCCCTAACCACCTCTGCCTGTTGGCCTGATTGCCCCTAACTGCCCCCCCACTGGCCTGGTCACCCCTAACTGCCCCCCCCACTGGCCTGGTCGCCCCCAACTGCCCCCCCTGCTGGCCTGGTTGCCCCACACAGCCTGCTGTTCAGTCATTTGGTCGTTCCTCACTAACCCCCCCCACCAGCCTGGTCACCCCTTATTGCCCCCGCTGCTGGCCTGGTCACTCCCAACTGCCCCCCCCCCCCACTGGCCTGGTTGCCCCATGCAGCCTGCTGTTCAGTCGTTTGGTCATCCCTCATTAACCCCCCTGCCGGCCTGGTCACCCCATGCAGCCTGCTGTTTGGTCATTACTGTGATGGTGTCCTGGATAATTTGCACATTCCTCTATTATTAGTATAGATTGCTATTCACGTCCCCTGGCCCAGCGCTGAGCAGGGAGGTAGCCTTACGTCCCTGGCCAAGTGCCAGGCTGAGAGGAAGCCTCAAGTCCCTGCCCACCAACACTGCAAGTCCCCGCCCACCCGCACTTGCCTCGCATGCAGCCTCCTGCTGTTTGGTCATTACGGTGTCCTGGTGTGATGACCATTTGCATATTAGCCTTTTATTATTATGATGTGCGTATTGGAATGCTTCAACCTCTGCCAAGGCTATCAATGGGAGTATCAATGGGAAATTAAACCACAGAAGCATTGGATTCAGTTTTTAATATAAACTAAGAATGAACATCTATTTTCTTATACTAAAGAAACAACTGACATACCTAATAATCAATTTCTTAAATATTTTCTTAATTTATGGTGTCCAAAAACAGAGGTTCTCCATACAGAGAAAGAACAATAGAATTCAAACCCCAGATCCAGTACATATTACCTGCATGACATTGGGCAAATGCTTAACCCTTTTCGGTCCAATTTTTTCAATCTGTTGGGTGGTAATAATAATTGCATATAACCCATAGGGCTGTCTATATATGTAAATTATACTGTTTATATACATATACATTTATAAATTATATGTATACCTTTATAAGTGACATATGTAATGGTTTTAAGGTATAGTGCCTCTCATATAATAAGTGCTTAAAAACTGTTAGCTGTTATTATTAAACTAGAGGCCTGGTGCACAAAATTCGTGCAGGGGGGGGGGGTGTCCCTCAGCCCAGCCTGCACCCTCTCTAATCTTGGACCCATCGAGGGATATCCAACTGCCCGTTTAGGCCTGCTGCAGGTAGGATCAGGCCTAAACGGGCAGTCAGACATCCCTCTCACAATCCAGGACTGCTGGCTCCCAACTGCTCGCCTGCCTGCCTTCCTGATTGCCCCTAACTGCTTCTGCCTACCAGCCTAATCACCCCCTAACCACTCCCCTGCCAGCCTGATTGATGCCTAACTGCTCCCCTGCCAGCCTGTTTGCCCCTAACTGCCCTCCCCTGCAGGCCTGGTCACCCCTAACTGCCCTCTCCTGCAGGCCTGGTCACCCCTAACTGCCCTCCCCTGCAGGCCTGGTTCCCCCCCAACTGCCCTTCCCTGCAGGCCTGGTCGCCCCCAACTTCTCTCCTGGCCTGGTCACCTCTAACTGCCCTCCCCTGCAGGCCTGGTCCCTCCCTACTGCCCTCCCCTGCTGACCATCTTGTGGTGGCCATCTTGTGTCCACATGGGGGCAGTCATCTTTGACCATATGGGAGCAGCCATCTTGTGTGTTGGAGTGATGACCAATTTGCATATTGTTCTTTTATTAGATAGGATAGAGGCCTGGTGCACTGGTGGGGGCTGGCTGGTTTGCTCTGAATGGTGTCCCGGATCAGGGTGGGGGTTCCTTGGGGCGTGGGGTGGCCTGGGTGAGGTGCCTGTGGTGGTTTGCAGGCTGGCCACGCCCCCCGGCGACCCAAGCAGAGGCCCTGGTATCTGGGATTTATTTATCTTCTATAACTGAAACTTTGTAGCCTTGAGCGGAGCCAAGCCTCCTGCGTGCTCCATGGCCACAGCCATTTTGGGGGGGGATTTATTTATCTTCTATATTTGAAACTTTGTAGCCTTAAGCGGAGACCAAGGCAGGCCAGGGCTGCGGAAACTTGGCTTCCTCCATTGCCAGGGGGCAACTCAAGCCTCCTGCTCTCTCCAGCTCTGTGGCTGCCACCATTTTTGTTGGGATTTATTTATCTTCTATAATTGAAACTTTGTAGCCTTAAGCAGAGGCCAAGGCAGGCCAGGGCAGGCAGAAAGCATGGCTCCCTCCATTGTTGGGGAAACCCAAGCCTCCTGCTCTCTTTGTGGCTGCAGCCATCTTGGTTGGGTTAATTTGCATACTCACTCCTGATTGGCTGATGGGCGTGGCTTGTGGGTATAGCAGAGGTACGGTCAATTTGCATATTGCTCTTTTATTAGATAGGACTAGAGGCCCGGTGCATGAAATTCATGCACTGGAGAGGTGTCCCTCAGCCCAGACTGCACCCTCTCACAATCCGGGACTGCTGGCTCCTAACCACTCACCTACTTGCCTGCCTGATTGTCCCTAACCACTTCTACCTGCCAGCCTGATCACCCCCTAACCCAGGGGTGGGCAAACTTTTTGACTCGAGGGCCACAATGGGTTCTTAAACTGGACTGGAGGGCCAGAACAAAAGCATGGATGGAGTGTTTGTGTGAACTAATATAAATTCAAAGTAAAGGAGCGGAGGGGAGAGCAAGAGAACTGGATAGAACAGCTGGATCCAGCCCGCGGGCCGTAGTTTGCCCACGGCTGCCCTAACTGCTCCCCTGCCGGCCTGATTGACGCCTAACTACTCCCCTGCCGGCCCAATCGCCCCCAACTGCCCGCCCCTGCCGGCCTGATCACCCACAACTGCCCTCCCCTGCGGCCCGATTGCCCCCAATTGCCTTCCCCTGATGGCCCATCAATGTGTTTCTCTCACATCCACGTTTCTCTCTGTCTTTCCCTCTCTCTTTCCCTCTCCCTAAAAACCAATGGAAAAATATCCTCGGGTGAGGATTAATAACAACAAAATAATAATAAAAAAGAAATGATGCCCTTACTGGTTTGGTTCAGTGGATAGAGCATCAGCCTGCGGACTGAAGGGACCCTGGTTTGAGTCCGGTCAAGGGTGCATGCCCTGGTTGCAGGCTGGACCCCCAGAAGGGGGCATGCAGGAAGCATCCGATCAATGAGTTTCTCTCATCATTGATGTTTCTATCTCTCTCTCCCTCTCCCTTCCTCTCTGAAATCAATAAAAATATATATATTTTTTAAAGTTACAGTGGTGTAGGTTTGCTTGTTTTGTTTTTATTGTGTCTTCAGACTTAAGCACTGACTGGCTTTCAAGGCCCCTGATTATCTGACTTTATCACTACTCTCCTTTACTCTTCAGTATAGTTTTATTTCAGTTACTCTATCCCAGTGGTCGGCAAACTCATTAGTCAATAGAGCCAAATATCAACAGTACAACGATTGAAATTTCTTTTGAGAGCCAAATTTTTTAAACTTAAACTTCTTCTAATGTCACTTCTTCAAAATAGACTCTCCCAGGCTGTGGTATTTTGTGGAAGAGCCACACTCATGTGGCTCGCGAGCCACGGTTTGCCGACCACTGGTCTAAGAAGTCCCACAGTAAACCTATTTAACCTTACTTGACTAGCATTTCCTAAATTTATTTGCCCACCAGAATTTTTTTCTTTTTCATTATTTTAAAAGGAACATCATTAACATATGTATAACACAGTTGGGGAAATGCCAGATAAGACTTAGACTTTCCTGGCTACAAAAGAGCAATTAAGCAATGGAATAAGTAAGCAAGAGAAGCTGTGTACTCTCCTTTTTCAGAGGCCTTTAAAACAGGACATCTGTTTTAGGCGTAGTCCTGTTTGAACAATAGGACTATACTGGTGTTTCTTCCTCTTCCTGTCCCCTAGTGGTAGCATTGGAGGCTTTTAGTCCACCTTTTACATGATTCTAGTACTTTGGTTATTAATAAGTGCAAAAATGACCACTATTACCAATAATTACATTTATTGAGGACTTATTCAGTGTCTGGCCCTATGCTAGATGCAGGAGACAGAAAACCTGGATTCTTAGCCTCTAACCAAATGTGGGCAAATCACTTTGCCTCCTTTTCTTCATCTGTCAAGTGAGGAATTTAGGTTATCTCAAAAAGGCCATTTCTGCTCTAATATTTCAGGATGATTTTTGTCTCTGGATAGCAGCTTTTAAAATGGGAGAAGAATTTTAAAATTCTGAGGTCAATTTACACTGCAAAATGATTTTCATGAATCAATAAGGAGGGGCTGGATAAATAAGTTGGAACTATATTTACGAGTTCTAAGGTATCAAACTGAAACAAATAAGATATTTTTTAAAATCATTTATGGACTCTGAGGGGCACTTCCAACAAGACTACTAAGTTTTAGAGAATATATGAAAGGCTTTTTTCCAGCACCTATTATTGTTGCACAGCTTAACACATCTGTCTAATGAAGCTTTTATTTGAGAATTAGTCTTAAAGGTATATCCCAGTCTCCTGTACCTGGGACATCAAATGTATTCATTTTAGAAAGTTAAGTGTGCAGCCTTGGAATTTTAAACCATCTGGGTAGGTAACCCAGCTCTACTACTCAGTAACTGTGTTCTTGGGCAAATTACTTCCAAATCTCTGCCTTAGTTTCCTCTTCTTTAAGGAGAATTATAAGTGTACCTACCTAAGAGGATGTTGTGAAGATTCAGTGGGATGATCCAAATGCTGTATTTGGCATAATACTTAGCAAAGATTTGGGGTTCTATTAATATTAGCTAATATAATTATTAAGGACATGCAGCATTTCCCCAGATATTCTAATAGAAGTTTTTCTTTCCATAAGGGACAGCATAAAACACCAAAGGGAAATTATATAGTTCTGGTGCTTGATTTTATAATCTAGCATCTTTTCTGACCTGCTGCTTCCATACTCCCAAATAATGCTGCCTTTCAGATTAGAGAAGTTACTTTATTTTTGCATATTGGTTGTATTTTTGTTTGAAGTGCTTTATACTTTGGAATATTGTGCAAAGTCTACTCACTGACTATAATATAGTTTAAAGCCAAGTTTGAAGGTCTAAGATAAAGGTCACATATTCATGTCCTTCCTCACAATGTCTGCCTAGAGACTTTGGCCTTCTTGAAACACACTGAAGGTTGTGAAATTGATAGATATACCCTGATGCAACACACTCCTATCACCCAGCTGGAAAGTTAAGACACTGTTACTTATCCCTGAGAAGGGCTGTTGTTCATCCTAATATTTTGTTCATTTGTTCTTTCATGGGTAATTGCATGAGTAACAAAAAACACCTACTCAACTTACAGCTTGGCAGAAACAGTAGCTTATGTTTTCTAGAGACAAAATTAGAAGCAGGCTCCCTGGACCCATCTCTAAGTCAAAATAAAATAGAATGTCTAGGGAACCACTGTGCCTCCCAGTAAACATGGTCCATGAAATAATATTGTTTAGGTCAAGATGTCCTAGAATAAGAGGAGCGGGAGAAGGAAGGGGGAGGGAAAATATGTATTTGAGTAATATGTTTTCATAGAAATGAACAAGCAAGCTGTTTTTCTTTCTTACTTTGTCTTTTCAACATAGAAAAAGCAAACAGACTTTGTAGGACCCTAATCTTCCTCCTGCAATTATCAAAAAAAGAAAAACTGAGTATACATTGTGGAGGGGAAGGATTTTAGCTTAAATTGTATTTTATTTATAATATTAAAGATTACCATCTTTTCTGGGGAGCTTAAGTCTTAGCAAAACTAAACCATTGAGAAAGTACCTTTATTCCATTTTCACAGCAAAAAATGAATACTTATCTACTTTTCTCTATAAAATATGCTCATTCAATTGGCAAGCATTTAGTGAACAACTGTGCATAGGACTAAAGGGAAAACAGAATAGTAGACACTGTCCTTTTGCTCCAGAAGATAAATCGAATGGTGAAGATATTTATCCAAATAATTATATCAGAGTTAAGAGACAAGTACAAAATGCTGTGGGAATACAGAAAATGGAGAGTATTCTTAAGTTGGAGCATTTATGGAAGGTTTCATGGAGAAAGTAGCATTTGGACTATTATGGGATTTCCCACTATTGTTGGAAAGACAGATGGGATTGTGAAGTGTAGCAATGAGGATGGGAAGAAGGTAGAGCAGCCTCAGCACGAACGAAGATGAACAGAGTAGAAAATGCAGAGCATGTTGAACGTGGTCAGAGTTGAATATGCCTAACCAACCGCAGGCTGTACCAAGAATGGGAGTGAGGTGTGAGATCACTAGGGGAAAAGATCACTAGTGAAAAAATTAAGTCAAGGACGTGTCAGGGAGTCTTGAATGCCAAGCCAGGACATTTTAATTTATTATGTAGGTCACAGCTTCTCCTGCTTTCCCACTGATGATATGCCCTTAGTAGAAGAAGACAGCAAAAACATAGCATTCTTGGGGGTGGGAATGAATAGGTGGACAATGAAACTGTTCTGTATGTTACTGTAATGGTGGGTACATGACATGCTTTGGTCAAAACCCAGAGAATGTGCAACGCAAAAAGTAAACCCTAATATAAACTATGGACCTTAGTTAATAATAATGTATCAATATTTGTTATCAATTTGTAACAAGTGTATCACACTAATGCAAGTGTTAATAACAGGGGAAATCCAAGTTAATAATAGGGGAAATTGTGAGTTTCAGGGGTGAAGGGAAGGGAGAAAGGGGAAAGGGTATATGGGAACTCTGTACTTTCTGTTCAATTTTTATATAAACCTAAAATCACTCAAAAAATAAAGTCTTTTTTATTTTTAAATCCTCACCCGAGGACATTTTCTTCTTCTTTTTTCTTTTTTTTTCCATTACTTCTTTTTTTTTAATTTATTTATTTTTTTAATTGTTTGAAGTATTACAAATAGTAGTACATATGTCTCTTTTTTTTTCCCCCATTGACCTCCCCCCGGCCTCCCCTTCCCCCCAGTACATGCCTTTACCTGCCCCCCCCCCCCACCAGTGTCTTTTATCCATTGGTTATGCTTATATGCATGCGTACAAGTCCTTCAGTTGATCTCTTACAGCCCACCCCCCAAAACCTCCTCTGCCTTCCTGCTGTAGTTTGACAGTCTGTTCAATACTTCTTTGCCTCTGTATCTATTTTTTTCCCCTTTTCTTTTCTTTAAAAAATCTTGCCTCTGCAGACTAGAAATAAACGTATAATAACAAAAAATGTTGGAGTCCCAATTTCCATGTCCAACAGTTCCGAGTCCCCGTTTCAGTGTCAAACAGTTCCTTAAGTGTACATGTCAGCAATGATATCTGGATGGTGGGCACATGGTGGCAATGCAGGTCCGACCCTCTCTGGTTTGGTCCTAGGCAACCTACTGCGTCGTCGCACAGCTGCTGACTGCTAGCGTGGCAAGGCGTCGTCAGCGTCTTCCATCTCTGGACTGTTTCTCCTCTTGTCTTCATGGTTGGACACACCTGTCAATTCCTCTCTGTTGCAGGAATCCACATGGTCTTGGAGTTGTTTTCTGAAAATATACAAACATATTCTCGACCAAAAGTTAATAAAGGAATCTTTTCTATATAATTGATTTGGGATCCTTTTTATTTTTGCCCAAACGATTTTTCTTTGTCTTATTTAGACACCATGTGTGTTTTTCATGGGTGTCTTGCTGTTAGCATTACAAATGAAAATTAATTTTGTAAAGTAAAAATTTTCTAGATGTAATTTACTTATAGGATATTTTTCCTTACATGATATTACCCTACTATCCCCCCTTTTTTTGATTAATGGAGGCTTTTGTAAATTTTATAACGCAGTCTTGATAACTTTAAATTTTAATTTTTTGCACAAAAATATGACTGCTTTAGTTTCATTGCATGTTCAGGAATTTTACCATGAGATGAACTACCAATAGAAATTTTAGTTAACACTTTAGGAACAGCTTTTTGTCCAGTACAATTAAATTTTCTTGAATATTCACTTATTTGAATTAGCCTATTTAATTTAATCTGAAAACTTATTATTTTACTGTCAAATTTAATACTCTACCAACAATCTTAGTTTACCCTGTAAATATTAGTGGAAAGGATTATTTGCATTCTTGAGTAGGCCCTGAGCATTCCTGGTGCTAGGCTGGATTTAGATATAGGGCAGCTGCTGTTGGCCAAGTCTCTGTCTGTTACCTGGGTCCCGATCTGAGCTGGGCGTGGGAAGCAAAGCAGCCATGGGAGCAGGAGACCTCCCTCAGATGGGGTGAGGGTTCAGGCCCCTGCAAGGTTGGGGAGGTGAGGGTCTGTGCCCCACCTCTGATGATCCCCAAGTTCTCTCCTGATGGCCCCTCTGCGACTGTGCCTGTCTTAGGTTGTTCCTTCTCTGAGGAATCTTACCCGTCTCTGGCTAGCCAGTCATCCTCCGGGGCCAAGCAGGGTGATGTGAGGTTCAGTTCTGTCTTTTTGGTAGCCTATGCCCCCGTGGCCCAAGGACATTTTCATTGATTTTTAGAGCGAGCGGGAGGAAGCGGGGGAGAGAGAGAGACCGAAACCTCTGGCATGTGCCCCAACTGAGGCTAAGGATCAAACCAGCAACCTAGTTATGTGCCCTGGCTGGGAATCAGACCCACGACCGTTCCATGTATGGGGACAACCCTCCTACCAACTGAGCCACACCAGCCAGGAAAAGTCTATTATTTTTTAAAGCCCTGGCTGGTTTGGCTCAGTGGATAGAGCGTCAGTCTGCGAACTGAAAGGTCCTGGGTTCGATTCCAGTCAAGAGCATATGTCCGGGTAGAGGGCTTGATTCCCAGTAGTGGGGGGCATGAAGGAGGCCGCCAATCAATGATTCTTTCTCATGTATGATGTTGCTATCTCTCTCTCCCTCTCCCTTCCTCTCTGAAATCAATAAAAATATATATATTTTTTTCTGTCAGCCCTGCCCTATGAGGCCCCTGGGTCTCAGTGTCCCTTTGTAATCGCTGCAAGCACCTCTGAGAGAAAGCCGCCCTCGAGTTTCGCCTGCTGCCAGACAGTCCAGTTTCTCCCCGAATGAGTCTGGGTTCCCAGAAACTCGCCTGGAACTGGAGTTCAGCACAGTCGAGAGCTTCTGTCTCCCTCCCGCTTTAGAAAGCCAGCAGCTCACTCAGCCATCCTTGCACTGAGCAGTCAGACCTCTCTGTGCACGCCTCTGGACCTCTGCCTTCCGCAGTTCCCAAGTCTGTGTGCTTTCTCTTTTCCTGACAGTCCAGATTCCCCCCAAATGAGTCTGATTTCCCAGAGTCTCGCCCGGGACTGGAGTTCAGCGCAGTCGGGAGCTTCCGTCTCCCTCCCGCTGTAGAAAGCCAGCCGCGCACTGAGCCGCCCATGCATTCAGCCGTCTGTCCTCTCCGTGCACGCGTCTCCTTACCTCAGCCTTTTGCACCTCCTCTGAGTTTCAATGTGCTTTCCTCTTTCCTTCTAGTTGTAGAATTTCCACTCAGCCAGCTTTCCTGTGGTTCTGGATGGTGTCTGTTTTGTCTTTTAGTTGTAGTTTTGATGTTGTGCGAGGCAGCAGTTTAGGTGTTTACCTATGCCGCCATCTTGGCTGTCTGCTCCGCCCTGAAACTCCACCCCATCCAAGCTGAGCACAGAGGCTTTTGCAGTTTTGCAAGTCTTGTCTCATAAGGCTGTCTCCAGCACAGAAGTTCTCCCAGCGTAGACACAGCTGATCCTCACAGCCAATTGGCCTGGAGGTCAATTCCTCCCAGTGATACCAACAACAATCAAGACTTAACTACAACAAGGCTGTACACACAGTCCACAAAGGGTTGCACCAAGAGTGTCCACCTCAGGTAACTGGGGAGGCTGAGCCACTGTGCCCTATAGGACACCTAGCACACAAAGCTACTCTCTACCAACTCAGGGAAGCTGCGAAAATGTGGAGACAAAGAAACAGATCACAAATGAAAGAAATGGAGGAAAGCAAACAACTGGATATAGAGTTCAAAACCACGGTTATAAGGTTTTTCAAGAATTTCCTAGAAAAGGCGGATAAATTTAGCGAGACCCTCAAGGATATGAAAAAGGACCAACTAGAAATTAAACATACACTGACTGAAATAAAAAATATTATACAGAGACCTAACAGCAGACTAGAGGACCACAAGAATCAAGTCAAAGATTTGAAATACAAAGAAGCAAAAAACACTCAACCGGAAAAGCAAAAAGAAAAAAAAATCCAAAAATTTGAAGATAGTGTAAGGAGCCTCTGGGACAACCTCAAGCGTACCAACATCAGAATTATGGGGGTGCCAGAAGAAGAGAGAGAGCAAGATACTGAAAACCTATTTGAAGAAATAAAGACCAAAAACTTCCCCCACCTGGTGAAAGAAATAGACTTACAAGTCCAGGAAGCGCACAGAACCCCAAACAAAAGGAATCCAAAGAGGACCATATCAAGACACATCATAATTTAAATGCCAAGAGCAAAAGACAAAGAGAGAATCTTAAAAGCAGCAAGAGAAAAACAGTTAATTACCTACAAGGGAGCATCCATATGACTGTCAGCTGATTTCTCAACAGAAACTATGCAGGCCAGACGGGAGTGGCAAGAAATATTCAAAGTGATGAACAGCAAGAACCTACAACCAAGATTACTCTACCCAGCAAAGCTATCATTCAGAATTGAAGGGCAGATAAAGAGCTTCACAGATAAGAAAAAGCTAAAGGAGTTCATCATCACCAAACCAGTATTATATGAAATGCTGAAAGGTATTCTTTAAGAAGAGGAAGAAGAAGAAAAAGGTAACGATAAAAATTATGAACAACAAATACATGTCTATCAACAAGTGAATCTAAAAATCGAGTATATAAAAAATCTGATGAACAGAATAAACTGGTGAATATAATAGAATCAGGGGCATAGAAAGGGAGTGGACTGACAATTCTCGGGGGGAAAGGGGTGTGGGGGGTGCAGGAAGAGACTAGACCAAAAGCATACACCTATGGATGAGGACAGTGCGGGGGAGGTAAAGGCAGAGGATGGGGAGGGAACCGGGTGGAGGGGAGCTATGGGGGGGAAAAAGAGAAACAATTGTAATAATCTGAACAATAAAGATTTAAAATATATATTTTTTAAATCGCCTGTTCATGAAATATACAAGTGCAATTTTTTAGGAGTTTCATATTATATCTTTAAAATAACATGAATTTTTATTCTATTCATGTATGCATAAATGGGTATTTTAAGATTAAAATTTTCCCAAAACTTTTCATTAAGATCCATGACCCATAAGGATATGATTCCTGTATTGAGAAGCATGGCTTTGGGTGACAGGGAGTCACTGAAGTCATGTTAAAAGCGAAAAAGCCCTGGCTCGGTTGCTCAGCTGGTTAGAGCATTGTCCTGTGCACCAAAAATGGTTGCAGGTTCAATTTTCTGCCAGGGCACATCCCTAGGTTGTGGCGCATATGGGAGGCAATGGATTGATGTTTCTCTTTCACATCAATGTCTCTCTCTCTCTCCCTCTCAAATCAATAAACATATCCTCGGGTGAGGACTTAAAAAAAAAAAAAGTGAAACAAAACTAAACCAGTAAAATGATGAGCAACCAATTTTACTTGCAACACATATTTTTTCATCCTTATTTTCATTTCCCAGTGTCTGTACAGAGGCATATACAGTACCTTTAACTCAGTGAACCTTTATTTTAATGAGTAGTTGATAAACCAACTTTTATGGATAGTGCAGTTGAAACAAGAGAGGTATATTTTGATATGAAAGTAATTTATACTAAGAAAAATGTGAAATAAGCCTGCTGAGAAGATGGGCAAAGTAAATGGAATGACTTGGGTTAGGTAGGTTTAGATGTATTTTATTTATTTCAGAGAGAGGAAGAGTGAGAGATAGGAACATCAATGATGAGAAAGAATCATTGATCGGCTGCCTCCTGCATGTCCCACATTGAAGATCAAGCCCGAAAGCCAGGCATGTGCCCTGACCAGGAATGGAACCCTGAACTCCTGAGTCATAGGTAAATGCTAAACCACCAAGCAACACCCGCTGGGATTTTTTTTTTTTTTTTTAAATTTTAGAGAGAGAGAAACATTGAAGTGAGAGAGAAACATGGTTCAGTTGCCTCCCATATGCAACCTGACCGGGGATCAAACCTGCAACCTGGGTATGTGCCCTGACCAGGAATCGAACCAATAACCTTTCTATGCATGGGACAACACTCAACTAACTGAGCCACACTGGGCAGGACTAGATATATTTTGAGACAAAGAATTCAGTTTGATGGTTTCCCCTGTCACTGAGAGCATAAACTTTTTACTAGATGTCATTGAGACCCAGTATGACCTTCAAGCTATCACCAGTGCACATTCCCCTTTTTGTTGTGTAGTGTTTACACTGTAACACAGATAACTTAAGGTTGTTTGGGTGCTTATTTATGTAGATATTCAGGCATGTGAACCCAAACTGTGCCTAATGAGTCCTCATGGAACCACTGAAGCACATTCATACGACTAGGCTCCTCATTTGTGTTTTCAAGGCACTTTGTTTTTCTTATGAAGACCACAACTGGAATCTTTAACCTCATGCAAAAATCAGCCTTTGAGAGTGAATTCCTTAGCTCTCTGCTTGCTGGGAAAATACAAGATACCCATTCCCAGATACCCTTAGGAGAACAGCCCTTCCTGCATAAACTATTTGCATCAGTGAGAGAATATATACAGAACAGGGTTTCTGGATCAGTCTCGAGTTTGAATTCTCTACTTACTAGCTGTTGGACACTGGACAAGTCACTGTACTTCTGTACTCCTAGCCTACCTATCTCTAAAGTGGGGATAATATCTTGGGTTACATGAAGTAAAAGGTAGAAGTACTACCTTTTATGTGCGAGGTACTCAAATATTAGTTTGCTTTTCCCTTTTTCCTACCTTTTATGCTAAAATTCCATCAATTTACTTAGTATTCAATAAATAAATGTTTAAGGAGCACCTACCATGAGCCAAACAAGCTCTTTGCTAGGAGATAGGGATATAATTGCAAATAAGACAGGTAAGCATATGATTTCAGGTGCCCTAGAATGTTTGAGCAATTCATTTCTTTGCCTCTAACTGCAATTTCAAATTCCCACACCTCTCTAATGGTATTTTTGACCAAGGAGTTAACATTTAAATACTTGTGACTACCCTTGCCTCAGTGGATAGAGTGTCAACTCAAGGACTGAAGGGTCCCAGGTTGAATTCCAGTCAAGGGCATGTACTTCGGTTGCAGGCAGATCCTTCAGGCACAATTCTCATGATCTCTGGCCCCAGGGCAGCATGTAGGAGGCAACCAATTGATGAATCTTTCTCACACATCAATGTTTCTCTCTCTGTGTCTCTCCCCTCCCTTCCACTCTCTCTAAAAAAATTAATGAAAAAATATCTTCACCTTAGGTGAGGATTAACAAAAAAATAAATACATAAATAAACAAACAAATAAATAAAATACTTGTGACTGCTTTTTTGGCACCACTTTAATAGTGAACTGGTTTCAGGTAAACCAAGTCAGACAGGTTCCCATTGCATAAAGGTTTAAAGTTTACCCACTTCAATCTCACAAGTCCACATTAAATAATTAGAACCAAAATCTCTGAGGGTTTTATTTCACTTACTGTGACCACAAAACATATTTAGAAAAATGCATGTGGCATCTTAAGCAGGCAATTCATGAAACAAGTTATTCTGTGGCCTTAGAATCCATATCAGTATTTTTATCTTTGTGTGTGTATTTTTTTTATGTTTCCTTGTTTTCATTTTTGTTTTGTCTTGGAGGTGGTTTAAAATGAATTCTGGGCCAGATTCTCATTTTAACATTCCCTCATTGATATTCAAATATGTTTCACATATCTCTAACCTCTTGTTCTCAATATGGGGAATGCTTTCTCCTCTTTAAGGAAAACTGTATACACAGAAAACATAAATATTTGAGTGTTTTCATAACACAGAAGGGATCTTCTCTTTTTTTAAAGATTCATTTTTGTATTACTTTAAGAATAAAATTGTTATAATACAGTTAAAGAATACATTCTTTATGTATATATATTTTTATTGATTTCAGAGAGGAAGGGAGAGGGAGAGAGAAAGAGAAACATCAATGATGAGAGAGAATCATAGATCAGCTGCCTCCTACACGCCCCACACTGGGATTAAGCCTGCAACCCAGGTATGTGCCCTGACTGGGAATCGAACTGTGACCTCCTGTTTCATAGGTCAACATTCAACCACTGAGCCACACAGGCTGGGCAAGAATAAATTCTTAACTAAATTTAATATACCAACTTTCTGCACAAAAACATTATAAACATTAATAGAAAAGCAAAATTTTCATCCTAAAGAGAAAACTATTTAGGATCTCTAATTTCAAGAAAGTAAATTTGTCCCAGAACTCTATGCTCTTTAAAAATTAACAGACTTGATTGATGACCTTCTATAGAAGATAATGAGGGCAGGGCTGTCTGCAGGACATTTTCATGGGGTACACTATACATGTTGATACTGTTAAAGGGTTCTTTACTGTGATATCCAGCTAAGTGATGACTTTCTTTAGTAAAACAAATTGGGCAGCACTAAGAAGGTGGTTATGTTCTCTTCTCCAGATGAAATCACATTACCAAATGTTCTTTCAGTTCCCTTTCTACATATCTTTAGAGGATTGCTCTGTTCTCCAGGACCAACTTCATAGCTATGCTTTTTTCCATTTCAGAAATTACCATGGTTGACACAGAGATGCCATTTTGGCCCACCAACTTTGGAATCAGCTCCGTGGATCTTTCCGTAATGGATGACCACTCCCATGCCTTTGACATCAAGCCCTTCACTACTGTTGATTTCTCCAGTATTTCCACTCCACACTATGAAGACATTCCATTTGCAAGAGCTGACCCAATGGTTGCTGATTATAAGTATGACCTGAAGCTCCAAGATTACCAAAGTATGATGTTTATTTTCACTTTACAGATTACTAAGACTAGCATTGGACTCAATAACACTGGAGTAAGATCTCCAGAGACTAAAACTCTATAGAGAAGACATTTACCATTAATTTATTCATCCACATATCCATGAAATATTAGGTATTTATGATATACTAGAAAGGAAGGCAGTGTGTTAATCCCCCAGAACATTCTTTCCTTTTGTCCCTTCTTCCTTTCTCTCTTCTTTTTTCTTTTCTTGGTTCTTCTTAAGAGCATTATCCAGTATGATTATATTGCCAGTTATATATCAGGCTAAGAGTCCATCACCCAAACTTTGAATTCTTTTGACTACTTATAAGTTAATAAGTAACAGCTTGCTACCGTATTATCACCAAATTACTAAATTATAATCCAATTTTTTCTAATTCTGCCATTTGAGAAGCTTACACTGAAACCTAAACTGGTAAGGGAATTAAGCCTGTGGTTCTGTGACCCTCCAACACCCATAATACTAAAGCTCTAACAGACAACATATTGAGACAATTAAGGTTATTTTATAAATAACACAAATTTAAATTTTGACAAGTTGGTCTATTGATAAATCTTCATACCATTAACTCAACTCACATCAAAACATCAGACTCAAGAAAAACTAAAACTGCACTTTCCAAGATGAAACAAATTTCTATGATTCTATTTCCTTGATTTTTATCTCTTTGTTTACTGATATGCTGGTTTTCTAAAGCCACCACTATGTAATTGGTAACCATTACTTGACAGTAAGTACTTCCTGTATTTCTAGTGTGTTTTTTTTTTAAATAAATCATATACTTGGTTATATTAATATGTGTAGTTTTCATTTAGAGCCTAATAGGGAAATTTAATGGCCCTAATCTTAACCAGTGGAAAAGTAGTGCTTAATTTCCACAGGTGGTTTCACTCTCTATCAAAGATCATTTTATAAACCACCTTTTCTGACTCAACACTGATGGTAACCTGGTCTCTTATTTTTTATGTTCCTTCTGTGTGTCTTTTGCAAGAGTGGTTTAAAAATATTTCTAAAATGCAACATTTAAATTAAAATACACAATTTAATATTGTGAAAATGCCAAGTACAGCATATTACGTAGTAAAATAACCTTGATTGTCTCAAATACTATACTAGTATATGGGGTGTTGGAGGGTCATAGAACCACAGGCTTAATTCCCTTCCCAACTTTATTTATACAGGTGAAGCTCAAAGATGCTGTGACTTGCCCATGCTTACCAAGCCTACTTCTATGTCTTTTCATGTTCCATAGTGGTTCTACACTTAAATAATAAAAATACAGCATTAAGGTATACTGTAGTGACTTGCCCTATTGCCTTTTTAGTATTGTTTTTCATGTAATAATGATCTGCTCACATTTTTCTATACACAGATGCAATCAAAGTGGAGCCTGCATCCCCACCTTATTATTCTGAAAAGGCTCAACTATACAATAAGCCTCATGAAGAGCCTTCCAACTCCCTCATGGCAATTGAATGCCGTGTCTGTGGAGATAAAGCTTCCGGGTTTCACTATGGAGTTCATGCTTGTGAAGGATGCAAGGTAAAAAGTAATTTTCTTCTTTCTTCAAAGAATTTGTTGAAAATGTACCTATTATTTCATTTCCTTTTGCAAACACATGACAAGGAATTGAGATAAAATTGTCAAACTTGTTTTAAAACCCACTACTCAAATAACATAGTATTTGAAAACCTAATAAATTAATAAAAGCAAAGTTACTTTGCCTCACTTTTCTTCCTCCAGATTGGTTCTAGAAGGCACTGATCTAATTTAATCCTTATATCTTGCAGATTTTTTTTTTAAGTGTTTTGATCAAGGGATCAAGGCAAGATACTGATGAACTGGCCCAAAACCCAGATTTCTGAATTTTCCAGTGTTGTTTTTTCACTGTACCATGTAATACTTTATATATGTAAGGCTTGACAGATCTAATAGATAAATAGATAGGTAGACAAATAATCTTTATTTGAGTCTTAGAACAGTCCTATAAGGTTGAGCTTATATATGGCCCTAACAGATGTAGAAATTATGAATTAGTGAAACTTTCCCATGGTCATCCATTAGTAAATGGCAGAGCTAGGACTCCTAAACCAGTGCTCTGTGTTTTCTTACTCAGCATCAATTGAGTCATGTATTATTATGGGCAGGTAAAGAAATATAACTATTTTGGGAAGGAGATACTATTTCTCTTCACCTTTTTTCTTTGTGAAAAGGGGAATTTTGGAAAGTTCAAACATTTAGTAATATTATGCCTAAGCATTAAAAAAAAATGTTAACCAACTCATATTTTCACATGTAGTCTTTTTAAATAATTAATTTTAATATACTAAGTGAATAAAATAGTAATAGAATAGTTTTTATTTTTTAAATATATTTTTTATTGATTTCGTTGAGGAAGGGAGAGGGAGAGAGAGTTAGAAACATCAATGATGAGAATCATTGATCAGCTGCCTCCTGCATGCCCCCTACTGGGAATCGAACCCCCAACCTGGGCATGTTCTCTGACTGGGAATCAAACCATGACCTCCTGGTTCATAGGTCGATGGTCAACCACTGAGCTATGCCAGCTGGGCTAGAATAGTTTTTATTATATACTCCAGGGTTCAGAATAAATTGTTCATATTTACCTTATAAAGTAAATGTTTAGCTTTTATAAATTTTTTTAAAATATAAAATGTTAAATATTTTATATTTTGTATATTTTCTAAACATAATATTATAAAATATTTATCTTATAAAATAAACACTGCTTATATTATATGAGTCAGATTTAATCCAGGGTTGGGCTTTTTTATTCAGCCCTAGCCAGTTTTGTTAAGTGGTTAGAGTGTCAGCCCATAGACTGAAGAGGCTCTGGTTCAGCTCTGATCAAGGGCACATACCTCAGTTGCAGGCTTGATCCTTGGCCCCAGTTGGGGTCCACGCATGCGGGAGATAACTAATCCATGTATCTCTCTCACATTGATGTTTCTATCTGTCTCTCCCTGTCCCTTTCACCCTCTCTAAAAATCAGTGGAAAAAAATATCCTCAGGTGAGGATTAACAACATATCTATACTAATAAAAGAGTAAGATGCAAATTGACTGTACCTTCATGACGCCCACCAGCCAATCAGGAATGAGTATGCAAATTAACCCAACAAAGATGGCGGGTTTAATTTGCATATGCAGGCGCTGAGCAGCTGGGGGCGGGTGGGACACTTGCGTCATTGCCATGGCAACGATGCAGGCGTTCCGCACCATCCCAGCCGCTCTAGGCCTCTGGGCAGCGTGGGAAGGTGGAAAGGCGGCTCCCGGCCAGAGCGAAAAGGCAGCTCCTGATTAGAATTTTTTTCAAGTTTTTCCAAAAAATATAAATATTGCAGTATTCAGTTAGTCTCAAATTGACATATTTTCTTTTTTAAGATAGCAGTCAATTTTCTGAGGATTTATATATTACTAGTAGCCCTGCGCACAAATCCGTGCGCCAGTAGCTCTCTGCAGGGCCTGGCCACTCTGCACCCACTGCCCAGAGGCTCTACAAGGCCCAGAGGCCCATCCTCGGCCAGGCGCAGAACGCTTGCCTCGTTGCCAGGGCAACAACACAAGCATTCCACGCCCTGGCCTGGCCAGAGGCCCATCCGCGGCTGGGCAAGGAACGCTTGCCTCATCGCTGGGGCAACAAGGCAAGTCTCCCTCCCCCCACCCCTTGGCCGCTCCATGCCCGCTGCCCAGAGGCCCTCCGTGGCCGGGATGGAATGCTTGCCCCGTCACCGCAGCGATGAAGCAAGCATTCTGCCAGGTCTCTCATGCTGTCCGCTCTCAGCAGCTGCCCCCCCGGGACTGGGGGACTGTGGTGGGGCTGAGAGAACTGGGCGCCACCATCTTGTGGCTATGGGCACCACCATTGTTGTGACAGAGTGACAGTTAATTTGCATATTACCCTTTTAGTAGATAGGATTTCTCATGTTATTTTCCACTATCTCTTTTTGTTTTCAGGCTACAATGATTATGGAACACACACATTTTCAACTGCATAAATAAATGAAACCAATTCTGCAGGAAATTATGCAACATAGAGAATTCCAAAAAATTATTCACATGTGGATTTTTATTGGCCCTGATAATGTATTAGGATGAAATGATTGTAACTTTGCCAAACTGCTTAGCACAATTATAAGGGCTTGGCATGCTGTTGGAATGGTTTGCAGAGAGACTGAACTGATTACATGGTGTTTTATTTGCATTACATTAAATCCAGAGCACTTCATAGAGCATGCTGAAATCCAAATGTAGAGCCAACATACATTGAATGACATTAGTTGGATGTGGTCATCTTCTAAGAGCTAAAACAAGACACTGGAAATCCTCTGGTTCTTTATTTTATAGCAAAGAAAATTCAGTTGCCTAAAGTCACCAGGGCCAGAACTGTGTGAAATACCCAGGCCAGTGTGCCTTTAGCCCTATGTTGCTGCTTCAGTGTATCACAAAGACTTAGAATTTGCTTCTTTTTTTTTTTTTTTTTTTTCATTATCTTTTTGCAGGGTTTCTTCCGGAGAACAATCAGATTGAAGCTTATTTATGATAGGTGTGATCTTAACTGTCGGATCCACAAGAAAAGTAGAAATAAATGTCAGTACTGTCGGTTTCAGAAATGCCTTGCTGTGGGGATGTCTCATAATGGTAAGTGAACACTTAGCACCACATACTTTATTATTCTCTTACTAGAAGCTCAGCACACAAAATCGTGCGGCCCTGCCCACCCAGGCAGCCTCACCGTGCTTACAGCCCCGCCTACCCATGCCGGTCTTTGGTTGTTACAGTGTTAGGGCCAACAGGCTTTTTATATATACAGATGGCTGCCAGATCAGAAGATATGAAGGCTGTTGAAGATGTGCACAGTTTTTCCACAGAATGCCAGATTTCAGAATATTGCATACTGACAAAGCATTTCTCATTTAAGTGTGAGTTTTTAAGCTGTTAATACAGAATCCTCTCTGGCTGGGCATCTGCCATGATGAGAGAAAAGATGTGAAAATCTAGGGAGGTGATGGAAATGACTATAGTTTTTTAAAACAACTGTAAGGATAATTGTGATTTTTTTATGTCGCTTTAATAGTATTAAAAACAATTATCCTTTACTTTTGTGTATCAGTAGTTTCTTTCTAATTTTCATGTAAGAAAATTTTGAATATGGAACTTTAGGTGGCTTCTCAGAATTTAGATGTGTGTTTTTTTCCTCTTCACTAGGCAAAGATGAGTGTAGGTATAGCAGTAGCTTTGACTTTGAGCAGCATACAAACTTGTGGATAAAGAAATATTTTAAAGTTCCACAAAACTTCAGTGTCCATAGAAACATAAGAGAATAACACTTTCTACTTTTTAAACTCATACCAAAAACCAAGCTTATGATTTAGAGTGTCTACCTAGCGGGGAGAATGTAGAAGACCTGAGAAGACCTTGTTTTCATGAACTTCAGAACTAACTCAGTAAAATCATGGAAGATAGGCCTGTTTGAAGAAATAGTTCTTGATTTCTATTTAGCTTTGAATGGTTACCTAGCTCACAAAAAATAAAAATTTTACATAATAATGTTACTATATTTTTCAAGTATTAGTTTTTTATTTAAACTCATTATGAGCTCAAGAAATGTAAAATGTCAAAGTGATCAAATTAAATTCAAAGTTTCATTTCATTGGCTATCCTGTTTTTTCTTTCTTTTGTCTTTATCTGATATCAAAACTGATCTGGTAAAAGGATAATCTTTAAGTCAGTCTTCAACTGTAAGAACTCCAAAGCATCTGTGAAAATTAAATTTTTGCTCCATCATGCTGATGTTTGGTTTTCACAGTGGAAATCATCAAGATGTTTGGACTCAATAATTGGTTGATACTTTACCCTTTCAAAATAGTTTACAAAGTTATATTTTTATCATTAATATTGGTTATTTGCTCTAAAGGCAAGACTGTGTTATACCTGACCAGTGTCGCTCAGTGGCTGAGCATCGACCCATGAACCAGGAAGTCACGGTTTGATTCCTAGTCAGGGCACATGCTGGGATTGTGGGCTCGATCCCCAGGGGGGCATGCAGGAAGCAGCCAATCAATGATTCTCTCCCATCACTGATGTTTCTATCTCCTTCTCCCTTCCTCTCTAAAATCAATAAAAACATTTAAAAAAAAAAAAAAAAAAGAATGTATTCTGAATAGATCTATTAGCTATAGCAGACAGGAAGAAAATTTGGTCTAACTTTCCTCAACAGTTAATCACATCTGCTGTATAGCAATATACAACTGCAGTCATTGATTGCCAAGTAATTTGCTGTTTTAATTCATCAATTTCCTTTTTATTTCAGACTTTATAAAACATAAGGGCATGTTTTCAAGTCATGGGTTGGATTTTAGGTGATGCAATCAAGTTGCAATAAACTTAATTTATCTTTATGAAAAAAAATCTCTGTTTTGAGATCATTATCCATAAAATTGCCTAGGAAAACATGCCAGTTCTGCTTTTAATTGTATTTCTTTTTTGTCCTTTAAAAAATTGTCATTTTACACATTGATATAAAATACACTTCCTATTGCTTGTACATATTCATGTAAAATATATCTTCCATTTCTTATTGTTTATAGGGCCAATGATATTTAAAGCCCAACCTATGTGTTATTGAGGGTATAATTTTCTCTTCCCAGAAAAATCAAAGAAAGCTATCATGAACTGAATAAGATTATCTTTGGACATCATATGACTTTTAAAACAAAAAGGAATTAAATATCATGGCATCAAAGGCTTATGCAGTTCAACACTTACAGGACTGCAAACATGACTTAGAAAATCCCTTCCCAGAGGTTTTTATGGTAATGTGTTTGCTGCACAGAGAAGAAAACAACCATTTGATCTAACACAAGAAGGGAAACTCAACAACTAGATTTTGATTAGTTTTGCCTGTTTTCCTGATGAAGGAAACATTTTCAAATACAAAGTTTTCTAGGAAATCTTAGTAACTATTTAAATTCATTGCTTTGGCCAATATGAGGCCAACAGTAATGAGGTTTCCATTCATATAAAATTCCTTTTTGTTATTGTTTCATGTGAATGAACCTCAATGTAATAATCCACCAACTTATCAAAAGAGGCTCCTTGTGTTATACCAAAATCAGCACCTTGCTGTTTTCAGAATGTACAAGAAGAGATGAACATCCCCCAAAGTAAATTTGCTCCATTCTGTGTTACTTTTATTTTTGCTCTTTGGTCTGTTTAGTCTATTCTATGCATTTAGCTTCCACGTTAGCTACCCACTCCCAGCTTCGAAGGAGGCTTCTGAAGTAACCTTCAAGGACCTAAGAACCCTGGGAAGTGTTGTTCGAAAATCGCTGAAATCAGTGATTGCTAAGTTCCTTCAACTTTGAAAATTCTATGATACTACGTAAGTCAAGCAACCTGCCTCACTGAATTTTTCACTTTTCAATTAAGCTATTCTGTATCTTATCGACAATGTCACAGTCTTCCTAAATATTTAGGCAACTGGTACCTGTCAATTGCCTGAGTTTAAAGGTTTTCATCTATATGCTTTGGTACCATAAAAATATAATTCATATGCCTGACTCAGGTCTTCTGTATGTTCCAATCAATTGCTCAGTAACTTAGGGCAATACATTTGATGATTGCATAATGATGTAGCCCCAAAGTACAAATTCAAAGCAGTCCAGACTAAAGAACGTATGAATGGTATGGTTGGATAATAGTATATGGTTTCACCTGAAGATAGAACCTGTATTTTGATTGTAGAAGGGCATGATTTCAGCATTCTTCTAACTGGAAACCTAGTTGTTTCTCAAATACCCATTTTCAGCACTGGATGGAAAAAGCACCCAGTTGTTAGGCTGAGGCGCTTTGGGAACAAATTTTTTGTTTTTCTGTAATTACCAAAATAAACACATGTTGCCATGATTTTGGTCATTTAATAATCCATAAGTTTTAGACCATGGGCTGATTGCTCCAAAGTTTTCCTGAATTGTCTCAAGCATAATCATTTCAATACCTTGTCCAGACACCTTTAGAGGAAGGCTCCAAATGCAAGTAAAGCATAAATAAAGAGGCAACTTCCTGGGCTACCCAGAATTAACTTACTAAGGTGTTATTGCATCAGCTACTATTTGTTTTATATTTTGAGTTAGTGAAGCTGGTATCTACAGAGTCTTGATAAAAATACTCTCATAGATTAAGGTTCCTTCTTCAGTCAATGGGCACTCACACATTTTTATAGATTTTCGAAGTATAATGTTTGTTTCAAGTTCTGCTGTCAAAATCTTTGACATTAATCATATTTTTAAATGTTCCCTCTTTATTTTTAATGAGATAATTTAGTCATTAAGAATTTCGACTAGTCAATATTTCATATTCAGAGCTGCTTTTCATGTATGAAGTAAATAATAAAATGATAAGTGTTGGCTCTGCATTTAAAAAATAATCTGATGTAGAAAAGAACTGACTTATGTTACTTGAGTCATTCATCTAGGTTTTACCCTGTACCAGTGGTCGGCAAACCGTGGCTCATGAGCCACATGCAGCTCTTTGGCCCCTTGAGTGTGGCTCTTCCACAAAATACCACGGCCCAGGCGAGTCTATTTTGAAGAAGTGGCGTTAGAAGAAGTTTAAGTTTAAAAAATTTGGCTCTCAAAAGAAATTTCAATCGTTGTACTGTTGATATTTGGCTCTGTTGACTAATGAGTGTGCCGACCACTGTCCTGTACCATTGAGATTTGACTAAAAATTATGCTTTGCATATATATAAAAATTAGTGAAACCTTAGCTTTGCTGATTAGGATGTCCTATTATGTAAATAAAGGGGTTTTTCTTCTATTTAAAACAAAAAGCTGACAACTAAAAAATAATTTCTCAGTGGCTTCATAAAAATTCAGAAAATGGTTTTGCAGATATTTGTGGCACTCAGCATTTTTAAGATACTTCCCTCATTCCTTATAAACAGAAGCTCTAGAGTATATTGCAAAAAAAAAAGAAAATCTCAATGGCAAATAAATTTAAACTTCAACACGTTACTCTTTCTTTTCTTTAGTCTTCTTTGTGGTGTAAATTACCCAAATGTTAACTTTTAGGGAAATATAACAAAGTAAAAAGTCCTAACGCATAGGGCAGCTATGTTACTCAAACCTGCATGGCCTTCATGATTACCCACTATCGAGCCTCCACCACCGTATCCCACTGCTGCTCTTTTTCACTTACATTTCAGGCAAACTGTGTTCTTTGTTGTTCCTGGAAAATGCTTGTGGGCCTCTGTGTATTACGTCCTTTGGTTCCCTATCAAATTCTATCTGGCATTCAAGGCCCAGTTCAAATGGCTTCTCTTCCATAAGACTTTTAATTTCCCATTCTTCCTCTTCTCTTATTTTATAACTTTCTCTGACACCACATTGTGCCTTATAAAAGCAACAGAGTGATCATATCTATGTTACCAAAAACCAAACTATTATAGACAGCAGTAAAAAGGATCAATGAAAGGGGGAGCAAATCAGGGAAGTTTATCAGAACACCAATGCAAAATTATGAACTAAGACATTGGGATGGGTAAGAAAAAATGGAATTGAGAGAAATATCAGAGCAATGACCAATGAATACAAATGTCTGCAGGGAGAGAAGCTGTTGAGATTATTCGAGGTATCTAGTTTGGTGATAGAATGAACTAACCAAGAAAGAAAAAACAGAAAGAGGAGATAGTTTGGACGGAGAAAATGAAAAGTTCAGTTTTATGTTGTAGTTGAAATGCTTTTGGGATATCCAACATCCACATATAAAGGAATCTAGAAGGAAGTGAAAAATAAGGATCCAGATCTCAGAAAAGAGAAGGCAGAAGCCCAGCCAGCATGGCTCAGTAGTTGAGTGTAGACCCATGAACCAAGGGGTCACAGTTTGATTCCCAGTCAGGGTACATGCCCAGGTTGCGTGCTTGATCACCAGTGTGGGGTGTGCAGGAGGCAGCCAATCAATACTTCTTCCATATCATTGATGTTTCTCTCTCTCTCTCTCCCTCTACCTTCTTCTCTGAAATCAATAAAAAATTTTTTTAAAAAAGAGAGAGAAGGCAGGAGTCATTGGCACATTCTGTGTTAGAGAGAAGATCAAACTAGAAAGAATAGAATATAAGTGAAGGAAGGAGGTCTGGAAAATAGCAGGCAGAAAGAGGAGAACCAGAAAACCAGAAACCAGCATGAGAAATTTTTTCAATATCAATGGTATTAAAAGCTGGGAGACTGCTGGAGAGAGCAAGTAGAAGGAGAACTTAGAAGAGGCCCCTAGATCTGACTGTGAAAAAAAGAATTAGGGACTTAAAGAGCAAAGTTTTGGTCAATGTAAATGAAGCAAAAGCTAGATTTACAGTGAATTGGGAAGTAAATAAATAGCAAGTGACAAATGCAGATGGAGAGGAAAGACCACTCTTTCAATAACTTCAGTGGTGGAGGAAAAATAGCATAAAGGGGAGGTGCACTAGGGTCAGAACTTTAAACATCTGCTTCAGTGGAAAGGAAGGAGCTATTAAAAAGGGGTACATGAGGGAAAGAATAATCTGTGTATATTTAGAATCATCTTGCCACGCCTTCCCCACCCAATCCAGTTTGCCAACTACAGTGTCTTGCATCAAACAAGTACTCAATGAATGAATTCAATGATGTCAAGTAAGACTTAGGGAATCCGAGATTGAATCAGAAGGTAAGGCAGTAATGTTTTGTTCATCTCTACTTTGGAAAGAAACCTAAGCAAATGTTTAAATGTTCTCTACAAATAGTTTGAAAAATGTTACCCCCACATAAAAATAACTTAATACTGGTATTCAGGCTGCTCTTTGTTTTACTTCAGAGTAGCTAGAAAATTATAGTTATTAGATTGCCAAATTCTGCAAAACCTCAAAATGCACAAGGTGTTTGTTTTGGGGGGTTTTTTTCCTCAAGAAAAAGAGGTGGAAAAACATAACTTACTTGGCAATAGCTGTATGAAAAGCAATAATGTTGTGTAAGTCTTACTTACATGATAAGGCTTTTGCAAAATAAACATGTTAAAAGTGGGGAAACTGACCCTGACACATAACCTTACTAATAATTATCAAAAACCTGATATCATTGCAAATTCACCCCTTACATATTGAAAGACAAAAATATTTTAATAAAACTTAAATTATTTCATTCTTCAATCTTTTTTATTTACTTTGAAAATCTGTTTTAATTAATCTTTGTAATTAAGTGGCATTTGTCATTGATGCTCCTACAATTAGGTAGGTGTTTTTAAAACGTCATTAATTGTCAGTAAGAAACATCCATTGTCTCTAAGATTCAAAGAGCAGGATATCTAAATATTCCATGTGCTTGGTGTTTGTGTGTTCAGTTAATCAGTGCTAAATACACAATGCTGAATCTGTCATATGCTAGTAGTGAGCTCCATTCAGTTCAGTAAAAATGTATTACATAAAGGTATGCTAATTTACTTTCACTAGAAATTAATGAGTCTCTACCAAACCTATTCTTCCTGAGGTGTGTATAGTAGTTCTGATATTGAAAAATTTTTTTAAAGTAAGATAATGAATTCTCTGTAGGTGATCAATTATCCCAAAAATTACACTGAATGCCAGTATCCTGGAAATTGCTCTTTGTGACATATGCTAGGTCTGTAGAACAGACACAATGTGCCCCCTTTTTTTTCAGGGCCTCAAGGACTAAACAAATATTGCTTTAAAAAGAAGAGACCATAGCATATTCCCCAGTACTATGTCATTGATGTTGGTAGAATTTTATAGCTAAATTTAGAGCAAAAGGAAGAATTTTTTAGAGATCTTCTTTTCCAAGTCTTTCATTCTATAGATAAGGCAATTGAAGACCCAAGGAGTTAAGTCACTTAGATAGATTTTTCACTTCCTAAAACTAGGAAGTAGACATCCTGACTACCTCAAGGCCGTGCTAATTCCATTGCCTTCCAGAGAGGCCAAAAATTCTCACTCTGACTCATGGAGCATTTCCTTAACTTTTTAAAAAATTACTTTTATTGATTCTTAGAGAGGGAGGGAGAGAGAGAGGGAGACATCTATGTGAGAGCATAACACTCTCCAGGTCTTTCATGCTATTGCAAAGGTAAATGTACCACAGCTTTTTTTTATCTACTCATCTACTAATGGGTACTTGGGCTGCTTCCAAATCTTGGCTATTGTAAATAACATTGCAATGAACATCAGGATGCAAAAATTCACATTTAATTTAGATTGTAGCAAAGGCTTTCTCTTTAATATCTCCTAATTCTAAAATGATTTTTAAAAGTTATTTTTGTCTATTTTGTTAGGTTATGGAAAAGCAGGACTAGCAAATGTAATAAGTGACTATCTTTGGCTGTTTGTTTATTTTAAATTAACTTTTTGGATTACCTATTGGGAAAATAGTGCTTTCCTAGGTGTGTAAACTTTTATTTATATATACATGTAGAGAGAGTTTATTACCTGTGAAAATGTAACCAGAGCTTAGACATTCAATACTTATTCATTGAGTGAAAAGACAGTATTGTGTGTTCTGTTAAATAGCTAAAGTTATAGAGTAAAAGATTGTTGGTGATTCTATATAACCTCTATTTCGTAACAAAACTGATTTTTCTCAAGAGCTACTGATGAACAAGAAATAAATAGTACAAGGAAGCAAATTATTAGACTGGCTCCACAGAGAAGGATTTTGAAGGAATCTGCTATGTCATATTTTTGTGGGGGTTTTATTCCATCTTATTTCAAAATATATTATACTAGAGGCCGGTACACGGATTTGTGCACCAGTAGGGTCCCTTGGCCTGGCCTTCAGGGATTAGCTCTTCGACATCCCCTGAGGGGTCCCAGATTGCAAGAGGGCAAAGGCCAGGCCAAAGGACCCCAACGGTGCACGATCCAGGCCAGGGAGGGACTGTGGGAGGGCTCCAGGGCATGTCTGGCCCATGTCACCCAATCCTGATCAGCTGGACCCCAGCAGAAAGCTTACCTACTCGTTGGAGCATCTGCCCCCTGGTGGTCAGTGCGTGTCATAGCAACTGGTCAAACGATCGAATGGTCGGAGGGACACTTAGTATATTAGGCTTATAGATAGATAGATAGATAGATAGATAGATAGATAGATAGATAGATAAGGACTTAACAAGTGTCAGACATTATATTAAGTGCTGAGGATAAAATAATGAGCAACATTCCTGCCTTTGTTGAGATTATATAGCAGGGGAGAAAAGAAAACATTACAGATAATTATTTTGATCAATGCTATTCAAGAGAATACAATAAGTGATGAGGTTATATCCTGAGGGACCTAAAGATCAGGCCAGAGGGTTGTGGAGACTGAGATAAGAATGAGCAACTGTTCATTGCCCATCCCTGTGGAACTAAAAAGAAAGAGAGCAGGGGAAAGGGAGTAGAGAGACAAGATTTTTTACCAGAAAATATGGCAATTTGAAGGGGTCATGTGCAGAGAGTATATTATCAAATGGATACAGGCTAATTTAATTTAAAGGGCTCCAAACTGAGAAGTAAGATTCTCTTCCCTTCTAACTCAGAGGTCCCTAAGGAGGCCCCTACAACACAATAGTTGTATTAGTTGGTTATAAAACTTAGTTAGGGTCAACTGAAATGAACTTATGAATTTGAGGCTCAAGGGTGCAAAGCAGTCTCTTCTCTAGCAAATCCAAAATAAAATTCACTAAGTAACCAGATGGAAATGTGTTCATGTGCTTCTATGTCTATGGTAGAAATGCTACCTTTAGCATAATAACATAAAGCAAGGTACCACCACTTATTCATTCCTGTATTCACAGCTATTGACTGAGCACCAGTAAGTGGTAGAGATATAAATTAGTCTCTGCCCTCAAGGAGCTTATAGTCAACGGAAGGAGACTGTCTAAAAACACATCTCTATGATAGCCATATGATAAGTGTAATAGTAGAGCTTTGCACAGAGTAATATTGGATATAATATCCAAATGTCCTTATGATAGGAAAATGCAGGGAGTGCAGTCCTTAGTATAAGAAAATGCAGAGTCCCAAGTGTGGCCCCAAACTAGCATTAGTCAAAATAATATTTTTCATATGATCCAGCAATTCCACTTCTAGGTATTTATCTAGGGGGAAAAAAAAGAATTCAAAAAGGTATCTGCACTCCCATATTCATTGCAGCAGCATCCTAATACATAAAAAGCCAGGAGGCGTCACGACTGAAACAACCAACGGACAACCAAACAGCTGGCTGCGTGGGGTGACCAGGCTTGCAGGGGGGTTAGTGAGGGATGACCAAATGACTGAACAGCAGGCTGCATGGGTGACCAGGCCGGCAGGGGCGGCACTTGGGGGCAACCAGGCCGGCGGGGGGGGAGGGCAGTTGGGGCGGCCAGGCAGGCAGGGGGGCAAGTTAGGGGTGACCAGGCCAGCAGGGGGGCAGTAAGGGGCGACCAGGCCAGCGTGGGAGGTCAGGGGCGACCAGGCCAGCAGAGGGGGGCATTTGGGGGTGACCAGGTCACCGGGGCGGGGGGGCCGTAAGGGGCAACAAGGGCAGCAGGGGGGGCAGTTGGGGGTGACCAGGCAGGCAGGCATGTGAGCAGTTAGGAGCCAGCAGTCCCAGATTGTGAGAGGAATGTCCGACTGCTGGTTTAGGCCTGATCCCTGGGATTGGACCTAAACTGATGCTCAGACATCCCCTGAGGGGTCCCGGATTGGACAAGGTGCAGGCTGGGCTGAGGGGACCCTGCATGAATTTTGTGCACCGAGCCTCTAGTCCTATCTAATAAAAGAGTAATATGCAAATCAACCATCACTCTGCTACACCCACAAACCACGCCCACAAGCCAATCAGGAGCAAATATGCAAATAAACCCAACCAAGATGGCTATGGCCACAGAGAGCAGGAGGGAGGCTTGGGTTTCCCTGGCAACAGAGGAAACCAAGCTTTCCGCCTGCCCTTGCCGGCCTAGGCCTCCACTCAAGGCTACAAAGTTTCAATGATAGAAGATACATAAACCCAAACAGAAATGGCGGCAGCCACGGAGCTGGAAAGAGCAGGAGGCTACGGTTGCCCCTGGCAATGGAGGAAGCCAAGCTTTCCGCACACCCTGGCCAGCCCAGGCCTTCGCTTAAGGTTACAAAGTTTCAATTATAGAAGATACATAAATCCCAGTAGAAAGGGCTGCCACCATGGAGCAAGCAGAAGGCTTGGCTCCGCTCCAGGCTACAAAGTTTCAATTGTAGAAGATAGATAAACCCCAGATACCAGGGCCTCTGCTTGGGTCGCCAGAGGGCATGGCCGGCCTGCAAACCACCACAGGCACCTCGCCCAGGCTGCCCCACTCTCCAAGGGAATCCCCACCCTGATCCGGACACCCTTCAGGGCAAACCAGCTGGCCCCCACCCATGCACCAGGCCTCTATCCTATCTAATAAAAGGATAATATGCAAACTGACCATCATTCCAACACACAAGGTGGCTGCCCCAATGTGGTCAAAGATCCTGCCCCCATGTGGACACAAGATGGCCACCACAAGATGGCCAGCAGGGGAGGGCAGTTGGGAGGGACCAGGGCTGCAAGGGAGGGCAGTTGTGGCCTATCAGGCCAGCAGGGGAGGGCAGTTAGGGGTGACCAGGCCAGCAGAGGAGGGAAGTTGGGGGTGACTGGGTCTGCAGGGAAGGGCAGTTGCGGGGGACTCAGGCCTGCAGGGGAGAGCAGTTGTGGGGGAACCAGGCCTGCCGGGGAGGGCAGTTAGGGGCAAACAGGCTGGCAGGGGAGCAGTTAGGCATCAATCAGGCTGGCAGGGGAGTGGTTAGGGGGTGATAAGGTTGGCAGGCAGAAGTGGTTAGGGGCAATCAGGAAGGCAGGCAGGCGAGCAGTTGGGAGCCAGCAGTCCTGGATTGTGAGAGGGATGTCCGACTGCCCATTTAGGCCCCATCCCACCGGGACATCCCTCGAGGGGTCCCAGATTAGAGAGGGTGCAGTCTGGGCTGAGGGACACACACCCCCGTGCACGAATTTCGTGCACTGGGCCTCTAGTTATTTATAATAGCCAAGACTATGGAAACCACATAAGTGTCCATGTATGGATGAAGGGATAAAGAAAATATGATATGTGTACAAAATGGAACATTATTCAGCCATATAAAAGAAGGAAATCTTGCCCTGGCCGGTTTGGCTCAGTGGATGGAGCGTCGGCCTGCGGACTCAAGGGTCCCGGGTTTGATTCCAGTCAGGGGCATGTGACTTGGTTGCGGACACATCCCCGGTGGGGGGTGTGCAGGAGGCAGCTGGTTGATGTTTCTCTCTCATCGATGTTTCTGGCTCTCTCCCTCTCCCTTCCTCTCGGTAAAAAATCAATAAAATTTTTTTTTTTTTTTAAAGAAGGAAATCTTGCTATTTGTGACAATATAGATGGACCTTGAGGGCATTATGCTAAGTGAAATAACTCAGACAGAGGAAGACAAATACCATATGATCTCACAGATAATATTGGTAAGGAGGAAGAAAAATATAGTTGAGTTGAAAGAGATATTTTTTCCCCAACCTAAAACTTATAAACCTCTTTTAACTGTTCCTCTTTGCCTTTCTTTCTTCAGTTTTTTTCTTTTTTCACTCTTCTCACCCAAGAAGCCAAATGTTAAAGAAATTGTCTTTTTGATAAGCATCATTAAATGATAATTCTGGAGAGTCAGGGGGATAATTATGGCTTCTCTCCACTAAATATAAAAATACTCTCTTGCCTTATAACAAAGAAAGCGCCATCCATTTTTATTTATAACAGGGACAAAACAGATAGTACAGACTCCCTGTGAACAAAACCTGTGTCTGTTCGACTTTGAACTCTGTACAATTCCTTCCTTTCATTTGTGAAACATCTGGATCTTTTAGCACCTTGCTTATGTGCATAAAAAGACATTGCCCCTGGCCTTCAGGATATTGTTCCAGAGTGGGAACAATATGTAAAATAAATAAAGTACCGTGTGGAATTGCTATCATTGAAGTATTTACTAGGAGCTGTTGGAGTACAGGGGAAGGAATAATAAACTCTGCTTGAAGAAATCAGAGAAAGCCTCACAAAGAAAGTAACATTTGAACTGGGTCTTAAAGGGATGAGTAGGAGCTGGCTCTCAATTATTTGTCAGCAAATATACTTTCCTTTCTTTGCTGAACGCCTAGATTCTTTCACCTTCCCGGCAAGGTCGTGCATTACTTTTTCAAATTAAAGAAATGAACAATTTAATTTTTACTGATAGCCTGTGCTTTGCTGTGAAATAAAATCATGAGCAAAGTTGTAGATAGAAACCAAGACTTGAGATTGCTGGAGGGGAGAAGGGGCTTTTACTCTGTGGGCACTACGGCTGTGGGAGAACAGTGTGCATGAAGAGGAGCAATATTTCAATGATTCATTCTGTCATTTCTCTTCCTCTATAGCCATCAGGTTTGGGCGGATGCCACAAGCCGAGAAGGAGAAGCTGTTGGCAGAGATCTCCAGTGATATCGACCAGCTGAACCCAGAGTCTGCTGATCTCCGGGCCCTGGCAAAACATTTGTATGACTCATACATAAAGTCCTTCCCGCTGACCAAAGCAAAGGCGAGGGCCATCTTGACAGGAAAGACAACAGATAAATCAGTTAGTTCTCTTCTACCCTCTTGATTTGGGGTGGCTGGGTTTATTGTTGTTGTTGTTGTTTCCTTTGAGGAAATGATTAACCATGTTACACACACACATGCAGAGTACTGTTCATCTGTTGGCTGTTACATATTGTAGGCTGAGTCTGAAGCACAGAAAAGGAAATGTCTTCAGATAGGATAAGTAAACATTACTTTGAAAAGGGAAAAAGTCCTTCAAATTCTCCTACTAAATTCTTTGAGAAAGTATAAGAATATGCGAGTCAGCTTAACTTTAATGTATGAACTCAAGCCCCATTCACCCCACCACCCTCTTTCAGGATCCAACTACGTTCATTCACACAGGCCTGCTTTCCGGACCTAGCTTTTGAAAAGGTACTCAGTCTCATTATTTTACCTTTTAGGAAACCCATTAGAGTTACCCCTTATGAAGTTCCAAATTGGGCATAAAAATACATTCCAGATATTACCTTTCTTTCCTTGTAGCACTCTATTAATAATTCCTGGATAATTCGAAGCTTTTTCCTTTTATTATGTGTATGAATTGTATCTCCTGTTAGGCTCTGAGCTGCCTGAGCTATGCCAGTGGAGAATCTAGTGAATTCTCAATCATCTGCAAGCTCATTGATTACCACTGTTTAAAAAACCCAAAATGGATCAGAATTGTTATTGAGTCAATCTTTCCAAAAAGCAGAACTCTTCCTTGATAGGAAGCTGAGAAAGCACAACATGGAATCATATTAAAACAAAATCTACACTAATAAAAGAGTAAGATGCAAATTGACCGTACCTTCACAATGCTCACCAACCAATCAGGAGTGAGTATGCAAATTAACCCAACAAAGATGGTGGGTTAATTTGCAGGTGCTGAGCGGCCGGGGGCAGGTCGGGATGCTTGCATCATCACCATGGCGATGACGCAGGTGTTCCGCACCACCCCAGCCGCTCCAGGCCTCTGGGCAGCGTGGGAAGGTGGAAAGACGGCTCTGGGCCCAAGCGAAAAGGTGGCTCCAGCCGGAGCAAAGGTGGTGCCGGCAGCCAGGGGAAGGAAGGCCCATTCTTTCACAAAACTTCGTGCATCAGGCCTCTAATATAACTATAACTGGCCCTAGCCGCTTTGGCTCAGCAGATAGAGCGTCGGCCTGTGGACTGATGGATCCCAGGTTCGATTTGTGTCAAGGGCACATATCTCAGTTTCAGGCTTGATCCCCGGCTCTGGTCAGGGTGCATGCAGGAGGCAACTAATCGATGTGTCTCTCTCACATCAATGTTTCTGTCTGTCTCTCCCCCTCCCTTCCACTTTCTCTAAAAACACATAGTAAAATATCCTTGGGTGATGACTAACCAAAAAATATATATATATATCACACTATACCTGAATTCTAGTCCCAATTCTGCCATCAGCTTACAGATCTCAGTTTACACAAGCAGGTATAACTTTGATTGTAATGTCTGCAGCATGTTCTTAAAGTAGTAAGCCACAGAACACATTCAGAAGATACCATCCCAGCCCTTGATAGCCCTTTTATGCTATTGTTTATTTTCAAATAAACATCTCCAAGAGAGGTATGCAATTACTTGACATATATGGGCAACATTTTCCCCACACAGTTATATTTTTGGGAAAATCTGATTACCATTTAATGTATTTTTATAATGATCTCAAGGTGTTTTTCTTTTTCTTTTAGCTAAACCATAAGAGTAGAATTAGCTAATAGAAAAAGAAAACTCCTATGGGATATTGCCATATAAAGAGCCAAATGCTGAGAAGGACAATGAGCTTTCTGACTGCAAGAGCGGTCATTGATACCTTAGCAGTATTATACCTGTTTCCAGTTCTTTACAGTTTCAAAAGCCTTTTTTTAAGATTCTTTATTGATTTTTAGAGAGAGCTGAAGGCAGAGGGAGAGAGAGAGAGAGAAACATCGATGTGAGAATGATACATCAATCCATTGCCTCCTGTCGGGGATCGAGCCTGCAACATGGGCATGTATCTGAATCAGAAATTGAACCAGCAACCTTCCTGAGCATGGGAAGATGCCCAACTGACTGAGCTATACCCGCCAGGGCTCAAAAAAATCTTACACATTCATATGTTCAAGACACATGACGATCTTATGGCTCCTATTATTACCCTCTCAAAAATGAGGAAATTGATGGTTAAACATTTTGCCCTGAGTTCACACAGCAATGCAGGCCTTCTGACTATTACTTCAGTACATTCTGAGCATGACATTCCCTCATGGAAGCTAGTCTTTCCTATTAGCTAGCAATGAGCAGTTGACACTAGGAAAGTTTTACCTTGGGAAAACATTCTGAGTTATGAGTTGTTTTTATCAATTTTTAGAACAGCAAGAACTTTCCACTCTGTTCTGCTATCCTAGTATATTCACAGTCAGGAAATTTTCCTTGTGCTGTATTGTTCTTCTGAATTATAGTGATTAGGACTGTCTTCTGCAGACTTTTGATGAGAGCATAGGATAGGGACATGGAGGCTGGGAGCCCCAGAACTGGAAAAGGAGTGATAACAGGGAAAGAGCCCTGAAACAGTTTACTCCACCGCTTTGCCTCAAGCCATTTAGTTTCCAGGAACTGCTTTCTCACCTTTTCTTTATCTCTCTGTCCAGGCTTGCATCCCTGCTAGAAAGCCTGGAAGTACCTGGAAGCTAGGAGGGAAGGCAGTTTAAGAAAATTTCCCCCAGTAGTCAAGAATTTAGTTACTCTACCAGTGGCCAGCGCACTCTTCTCTGTGTTACTGAGGGGCACAGAGCCCAATCCACTGTAAATCGCTTTAAAACCTCATGCCAATTGACTCTTTGGCTCCAAATCTTTGAGTTAAAAAATAAGATAACGGCCAGCTTTTTATGAGATAAGTAGTTATTAAGCTATTTTAAGGGAAAGGGCGGCAAAATGCTTGATTATAGGTTTTTCAAGTTCAGAGGTCCAATGTTTGTCATTTTTCCCCCTATAGTAACTGTGACTGTGCTTTGCCCATAATATTTACTCAGGATGTATTTGCTTAATTGAATTAAAAACTGTCACCTATGCCCTTTGAAATTCTGGACTTTCAACAGAGGGCCTCTAACTAACCTAATGTTTGCTCACCAAACTGGACATCATTAATGATCTGGATAGAGGCAGAATTGCCTCTTAGGGTCTGGAGAGAGAGACTGGGCCAAATTAAAATAATCTATCCCCTGATTACACAAAACTGAAATAGAATTGTTTGGCTCTCTTTTCTCCTTAACTTGCAAAATCAAATTAAACACTGGTGGAAAGAAATAGTTCAGAGAGGAATATGGGAGAGGGAAAAAAATCCAAAATGTGATTTCCAATGTGACTAGAGATTTGTTTTTTCTCTTACATGGTCATGTTATTCATTTGATAGCATCTTTCTCAGGGGTGTTATGTTATCTCTTGGCCAAGACTTATGAAAGTTAAGATTTGAATTGATTGGAAACGTTTTTGCAGAAGTATGGACTCTTGAGAGAGTGGAGGTTGTGAAAAAGTGTCTATGGCGGGTGCAGTTTGGGTCTCATTATACACCCTGCTTGAACTGATGTCACTAGTGTTGGTAAGGCCAAGTCTGGGATGGGCTGCTCAGTATAGTGGATGACTAGTTACCAAGAACCTTTGGAAAAGGAAATGGCTTCCTTGAAGAGGCCATTCTTTAAATTTATCTTACTGCTCAATTTAACCTTTGCTTATTCTGTCATTTATGGCATGCCTGCTAATCTTTCCTCTCAAGCCCAGCAACAACATTTGCCTGCAGGCTTCTCCCTTGCCAACTTAACTTCCTTCTGCTGTATCTTATTCCCTGCTGCTATTTTCACCTTTCAAAACATATAAATGGACAGATAAATTCAATGTTCCTGCTCCCCTCTTATCTTTTTAACTTTGACACCATATCTTTGGGATATTCTGTACCTTTCATTTCATGCCTAAAAAAATAATGCCTGGGAATTTTCGGCTCAGGATTAGGAAGAGATGGAATATGGAATCACTAAATATGGATCACAGGAGAATTTTAGGAGCAATGAGCCTTTGAGCCCCCCTCAAATAGGAATGGCACTGACTCTCCCACAGGCTCTTTTCCCTTCAGTGGCTTGTTCCAGCCCAGGCCCTTATTTAAGAGAGCCTACTGAACCCTGTAACTATGAATATGCTAGAACTGGGGTGCTTAATTTCCTGAAGGCAATTTGAGAACTGAATGGACTTTGGAAGTTCCCAGTGTGTGACCATTACCCTGATGTGATGATCACACTGGGTGCATCATTGTCACATGATCTCATGTTTGTTGATGAAAATAAACACAGAGTGGTTTTCAAGAACTATTTTCAATGCCATGGTTTGTCATAAAGCAATAAATATAAAAAGCTTTGGTGTGCCTGCCAACTTTTCCCTCCATATCTGAGGATGGTGAGGCCCTGGCTGCACTCTATCTGCAAGTAAGGATAAAACTTGTTATTTGTACTATATTGGACTTTGCATCCCAAATCATCACATTGCTCATGATAAGGTACATGTGGAGTCACTGTTTTTGTAATTGCAAGAGCAAAACAGTGCCATTGTGAAAAGGGTTTCTCTAAATAGTATATGTAATATGAAACTACTAATGAATAAAAATAATGTAGAAATGTAAACTTTTGTGAAAATAGTCTGTACCCTTTAAATTCTCTCATTCTAAAATTTACAGTGTCCATCACATCTAATAACTCAAACTATTGGAAAGATATCTATACTTTTAAATCCTACACTTACAGCTGAACAAAGGGTGGTCTCTTTCCCCTTTATCTGTGGAAAAGCTTGAGTGAGCCAGAACTTGCTCTCCTGAGGAGGAAGATAACAGACAAATCCTCAGAGAAAAGAGACCATGGAACCCCAGTATAAATAAAGAGCAGAATAGTCATGCTGTTTCCTTTCAATGGCTACTAAAGAACTGTGCTCCTGGGATCATTAATTCATATATTAATATTAATAAAATAAATTCCTTTATTGCCAGGACTGTCAGAAACAGTTAAAAATATGACACAGCTGAACCAATGGTATTCTTTCAGACAATAAATAAAAAAAGATAATATTCTATGTAGTTAAGAAGAAAAGTACTTGGACTTTTTTCCTTTTGCATGATTAGATTCAGTTGGCCAATACCCTTGTGTGCCAGCTGAGGAACATTTTGGCTGGCAATCAATGGTTTTTAAAGAGCTGTGATTATCTGCTAGTTCATTAGAGTGTAAATAATTCTTCCTATTATGTTTTCATTTGTCTTAAATCTCTAAAGCATGCAGGAAAATGGAATTACATTTTAAAACTTTCAAACTTCAGTCACAGACAGCACTTAAGTAGCACCTCTAGGATATAAGAGTTCAAAAGGCACTGCCTCCAAGATCCTAGCATATAAGAGCTTCAGTTTCAAAGTCACAGTCCTGCCCTGGCCAGTGTGCTCAATTGGTTGAGCATCATCCTGTGTACCAAAAAGTCCCCAGTTCGATTCCTGGTCAGGGCACATGCCCAGGTTGCAGGTTTGATCCCCGGGAAGCAGCCAACCAATGTTTCTCTTTCTCTCCCTCTCCTTTCCACTCTCTCCAAAAAATCAATAAAAACATTTAAAATATAAAAAAATAAGTCACAGTTCTTCTCAGGATAGTCATTTTATTTCAAAAAGAAAAAGTAGGAAGTTATGTAGAAAGCTATAGAAAGAGAAAAGAACTAAACATGAATCAGGAGATCTAGTTCTCGTTCAGGTTTGCTGTAAATAGCCATTTGACTATGGAACACCTCTTGGCTTTAGTTTATTCATACCTAATCAGAGCATGATGAGGTAGGTTATTTCTGAATACCCCGTTAGTTCTATAAATCCCATGGTTCTCAACAAGAGGAAAATAGGAACAACGTGGGCAGAAACCAGGAAGAAGTTGAGAAAACCCAACCAAAGCATTTTGGGTTACCATTCACCCACTGTAGTTAATCAAGAAGAACCATATGTGTTTAAAGGAATGAAAGTCAGTCAGAAGTATAAAGAGAAAGAAGGAAATAAAATGAAGAAGATGGACCCTAAGAATTCAAGTTTCTTTCTTGAGCCTTTGCTCGATAATTTGTTAAAAAAAAACTAAGAATATCAGGAGAACCCCACCAGAGGAGGCACACATTTTTCCAGGCCATTTTTAACTCTTACATGGTTACCAAAGTGATCATTTGTGAGATGGTAGGGTTGTCTACTACACTAGTTTCAATCTCCCAAAAGGGAGAAATCCCTGGAATACTCTCTGCTTTATTACTTGACGTTTTTGTTTACCTCCTTTAGCTTGCTATTTTATTATTCAAGGATCTGGAAACTTAGAGCATTTATGTATAATCCCTTTCATAATTCATATATTAAAAGGCAAATGTTATTGGACTACTAAGGAATACTATTGTTCCATTCCTCAATTATTAGCCAACTTTCTCCAGGACCTTTGTGTTTCACATAGTGGGCATGCAATAGATCTATAACTAAATTTAATGATCTATCTAAAACAGTACCCTTAATCCCATCCTGGCTTTGATATGTGCAGCCATTTTTGAAAATCAACATATACAAAAATAAAGTACATTTGATGTATCACTTCAAAGAAAACTTTTCTGTAATTTCTCCTTGCAGAAACCGTTTTTCTCTGGAAAAGCATTGTGTTCAAGTACAATTTTCTTCATTTCATTCTCACCTTTTTCTAGTCTGTCCAGTATAGAAGGAGTACAAGCATCATAGTGGCCAGAGGTAGATTCACCAGGAAGCTAATGAAGCTTGCATAGAGCCCCTGTGAATGCACTGGGAAGACCAATTTTATTCTTATAATTTGTATTATTGAACCAGGAATTGTTGTAAATGTACTCAACAACTGTATACTTTTTAGGCCTCACAAAACCTGATCTATCCCTGATACTTTCCTAGATGTTCTTTCCTGTTAAGGAGAGATGCTTATGTAGCCGCTTGATAGACTGTCTGATAAATACATTGTTAGCCCTAAACTGGAAGTATAAAATCATTAAGACCAAATTCAAAGATGATATGGTTCCTCTTATAATGGCAGGTTCCTCAGATGATGCTGTACAAGCTAATAGAACATATAAAGCTTCCCTTTACAAAATATACAAAAGAATGTAATATTTTACCAGAGGTGTAATATTAAACTAATGATTCAAGAGAAATTCCACAGACCTAATTTCACCTGTAGTTTTAAGGGGTTAGCTTTCGGGATAAGGAGGTCCCATTGTCAAATGTGCAAGTTAATTGTTTGCAACCTGAGAATTGATGACTTGATGGCAAAGAAAGGCAGATCGTGTCTAATGATCACTTACAGTTTGACAGATCTGTTATGAAAGCTGAACGAATCTAAGATGCAGACTTTAAAAATACAATGAAAACAGCATAATCAGATATGACTGGGGAAAAACAAAAAATCCACCTGGTATTCATTTGCATGTCAATACCTAGAATTTTCTGCCAGTTCATCACTTTTTTCAAAATGCTGAAGGGATTAAAAAAAAAAAAAAGGAATGGTTTGGCATAATGGTGGGGGCTGCTGATTCCTTTCTATGTCCTTGAGTGTTTACTGCCAGGAAATCCTGACCAACATCGATTGCCAAGGGGTTAAAGTCACATTGTTGTTAAATTGGGAGAGAAAATTAGCAGGATTTTGTGCCCTATGCTCAACTATCACAGAGTTTCAAAAACAGGAACCTGGGGCTTTATATGAGGGGACAGGGGAAGTGAAGGGGAAGAGTCACAGGGTGATTTATCAGGGCACAGTTCCAGATAAATTGCTTACATGGAGGTAGAAGAATTTTAGGTATATATTCTGTGCCAAGAAACCAAACTGTTGAGCAGAAGCTCATCCAAAAGTGGAAATGGGTAGTTCTGAGTACAGTCCTTCCATATGTGAAGAGATGATGATTTTATAGTCATATAATTTGTACTCATGCATGTGCGGGTAGACTTTTCAGGTATCCATACCATGAGATTCTCATGGCAAAAGAAAGCTAATATTTCATCAACATAAACTTTAATAAGCTGCAAAACTCCTGGAGGACAGAAACCACATTTTCTCTAGGTTCTGTAAAAGCAAGATTTTCTCATGATTAGAATCTGACATTCTGGGGAAACTCCACACATTTTAACTGATGTAACTTACTATCCTCTCCGCCCTTTTTTTCTCTCCCATTAATAATATCAATCCTAAAGTGGGGGGTGGGAGCACAAAATACCCCAAAACATAGTAAGCACTGTTGGCTCCTGATTTACTTGAAGAATTAGTTAGAGCCACCAGGCAAACTTACTCTTGGGTCCTCACATCTTTCCTCCTTTTTGGTTGCTAAACAATACAAGTGCATTTTTTTTGTTTAAAAAAATAAAAAAAGAATTTCTGGAATAACTCCAGTGAATGGTGCTGAAATAATATGCAAGTTTGGAAATTTACTCAGCATCTAAGAGCCCTTAGTGTTAGTGTTATTTTCTTCAGTGTAGAACAGACTTAATAGTTTGGTGAAAAATCATAGACTGATGGAGATTAATAGTTAGAATCTCCAAACCAGCAGGTCTTGAAGCTGGCTACAGCTGCCACTCATTGCACCCACTTTCTCTTGCCAGTCAGGAGAGAATTCTCAGCATCTCTGCTGAAAGGAAACTTTATTTTTAGCACGTCAGTGTACATGCATGTGTGCATGCACAATTCACACATATCCACTCACAGCATGTGGCGCGTGCACACACACACACTGCTTCTGAGATATGCAACTAACAGCCGTGGGCAAACTACGGCCTGCGGGCCGGTTCCGGCCCATTCGGCTGTTCTATCCGGCCCGTGGAGCCGAAAGAGTGGAGGGTTCTCTTGCTCTCCCCTCCACTCCTTTACTTTGAATTTATATTAGTTCACACAAACACTCCATCCATGCTTTTGTTCCGGCCCTCTGGTCCAGTTTAAGAACCCATTGTGGCCCTCGAGTCAAAAAGTTTGCCCAACCCTGATCCTCAAGAGAAGAGATGGCAACCTCCAATTTAATGCACTCCCCTCAACTGAGAAATCTGAGGCCTAAGAAAGATAAATTATTTTCCTAAAGTCACATAGTTAACCACAGAACAAAAGTTAGATCCCGAGTACCCTCAACTCTTATTCCAGTGCTTCCTTGTATACACTAATTTGAAGAGGATTGGGGGTTTAAGTCCTTATATAGTTCAGTATATGTATATAAAGTGCTGCCCTTCTCAACCAGAGTAGCCTTGAGAGTTTTCATAATGACCACAAACCTTTGGTTAGTTCTCTACAAGAAAATGAAAGAGAGAGATCATTTCATGACTAACCCAACCTGCTTTTTAGAGCAGGCTATTGCAAACCTGTTTTATTGATTATTTGATACAGATATTTCAAAAAATAAGTTCAGAACTCTTTTTATTTTGCCACTTTTTGCAACACTTACCCATAGGCCTTATACATCTGCTCTTACTGAAACCGATTGCTTCCAGAACATTAAGAAAAGAAACAGACATTTTCTTGGCTCAATATTTCTAGTCTACTTTCAGATTGATTTTTTTTTTTTGTTAAGGATATTTTACATGCATACTGAGATCTCAGTAGATTTAATCTAAAACTGCAAGATTTTTTTCTATCCCTCTCCCTACCTCTCTGTAAAAAAAATCAATAAAACTGCAAGATTACTTTATGTTCAAGTGCGTCTGTTCAACCCTGGGTTGCTAAAATGATTTTTTAAATATTTTTATTGATTTCAGAAAGGAAGGGAGAGGGAGAGAAAGAAACATCAGTGATGAGAGAGAATCGTTGTTTGGCTGCCTCCTGCTTCCCCCATCCCCCACCCACAACTGGGGATCGAGCCTGCAACCAGGACATATGCTCTGACCGGGAATTGAACTGACCTCCTGGCATGTAGGTCGACACTCAACCACTGAGCCACACCGGCTGGGCTGCTGAAAGGATTTTTTATTGAAAGAAGGATAAAATACATATTCCATTGAAAGCCAAGATAAACAATGGATTTTATCATTTTTAAAATCAATAACAAACACTTCTCAAACAGCAGAAATTAGAACTATTAGCGAGTCATATAAAAGTTTGTACGATAAGTTGAAGGAACAGAAGAACAAAATAGATTAAATATCTTTGATCCTAGAAGACAATTAGGAGGAATAATCAGGAGATAACAGTACTTTGTCATTATTAATGTTGTTGACTTTAAAGATTTCAGTTACTATAGCAAATATGTATAAAGAAACTGGGATGCTGTTCACTGTGAATTAGAAGTCTCCAACTAAACCACTTTTTCTCTTTTTTATTTGCAGCCATTTGTTATCTATGACATGAATTCCTTAATGATGGGAGAAGATAAAATTAAGTTCAAACACATCACCCCCTTGCAGGAGCAGAGCAAAGAGGTGGCCATCCGCATATTTCAGGGCTGTCAGTTCCGCTCAGTGGAAGCTGTACAGGAGATCACAGAATATGCCAAAAGTATCCCTGGTTTTGTAAACCTTGACTTGAATGACCAAGTAACTCTCCTAAAATATGGTGTCCATGAGATCATTTACACAATGCTGGCTTCCTTGATGAATAAAGATGGGGTTCTCATATCTGAGGGCCAAGGATTCATGACAAGGGAGTTTCTAAAGAGCTTGAGAAAGCCCTTTGGTGACTTTATGGAGCCCAAGTTTGAGTTTGCTGTGAAGTTCAATGCACTGGAATTAGATGACAGCGATTTGGCAATATTTATAGCCGTCATTATTCTCAGTGGAGGTAAGATTCATCTTTGATCTTCCATACAAGTGGGTGGGATGGTGGTGGAATGGCTGAAATATATATATTTTTACTTTTACTTTCCTAGTGCTAGTGAATGTTCCTTTTCTCTCTGTACTCACTGCACTTTTCATACAGAAAATGCCAATGGCATAATGCCATGGAAGTGTCACCACGCATGTAAAATACCAAGAAAGGATATCATAGATTTGCTGTTTGAAGGCTGAGGCTAACCCAGGCTCTTTTCTTTTAATCCTCATATAATGTTTTCCTAATCAAATTCAAGCATGGAAGACAAATGCCCTCTTCTCCTTTTCCTTTCTCTTTATTTTCTTTTTTTCCTTGTCTTTTTCCTCTCCTTTCCAGAAGGCCAATCTAATATTTATTTCATTTAAGTAATGACATGTGTAACTGTGCTTGAGATGATGCTCACTTGGCATAGAGAAAGCACCATTAAGTGTTTCGGGTCAAATTATGCTCCTGCCCCACCATCAGTAAGATATTTCTTTGAATTGCTTTTCCAATATCAGGAATCAAGCATATATACTATCTACTGACCTCTACCTACTCTCATGTAGATTCCTTTGATTGCTTCCCTTAATACCTTTGTGAGGTGGTTGGCTGTGGTTAAGAATGCAATCTGAACCAAAGAACACAGAGCAGAGAAATGAATTGAGTTATTTAGCAATTCATTGTATTTTTGGCCTTGCAAGTACATGATCTAACTAACCAACTCCAAAAGCCAAGTTTTATACTAAATGCTACTTTCACTGGCCTCTCACATGTTTCCAACTTGAATAGAAGAAAGTTTTACTGTCATCTCGCTCTATAAAAGTTGTTTTTAATGACAAGTTTTCATTACTGAAATGGAGTTCAGGTGAGCTTTTATGTGTCCTTACAGAATATCCTCTGTGAAAACTGGCGTGGCATGGTGGAAGGGTTCTATAGATATAGATATAGATATAGATATAGATATAGATATAGATATAGATATAGATATATTGACATAGATTAGGTATAGATAAGCTGTGTGTAACTGTACAGGATATTATAAAGAGCATGATCCAGTCTATTGTCCTTTGTTGTCCAATTACTTGAGAGTAGAATGCTTCTGAAATTAGGTGTGTCGTGTATTAGTAATAATAATAATAATAGCAAATGTTTAAGTACTTACTGTGTTCTGAGAACTGCATTCACATACATTTCGTTCTCACAACCCAATGAAGTAAGTTCCATTTTGCAAACAAGGAAACTAAAAGGTTCAATCTTTTATCCAGGGTTACCCAACTAGTAAAAGATGGAGCCAGGATTGTAAACACAGGCAGTATGGCTCCAGAGTCTATACTGATACTGCCCTGAATATGACTAGGGTACATATAGATAACAATATGGCATAGGTTAATTCTGGAGCCTTAAGTCCAGTGTCAAGTTGTAACTCCTTTAAAAATGACTTTTTTGGTGTTATGTTTAATGTAACAAAAATATGCTATCCAACATGTTTTAGTATCTTGACTACTTCTTAAACAAATTAATCCTTGATCCTCCTGGGACTATGATTAGTTCAGCAAACAAAAATGATATTCCAGATTACTTGAGGTTCACTAAGAGAAAAAGATTAAATTTTGAAAAAAACAGATTAGAAAACAAGTTAATAGTGTTTAACTAGCTAATACTTGAAGGCACATTTTATTTTTAATGAAAAAGAGAAATAAAATGATTAACATTTGATATATTTCTAAGGTTTTTCCTAAGCACACTATGTTTGTATTTCTTTCTCTGTTTAATCATTTCCCCATTACATATTCTTTGTTAATATTTTTATTAACTTTTAAAAATAAAAGAAATACTTGGTCATTATATAATCCAAAGAGTACAGAAAGGTGGAAGTGAAAAGTAAAGGTCTCTTTTCTCAGAATAAATCTAGATTAACAAAGTCCTATTTCTCCTACTAACAAGTTTCTGTGCATGCGCTTGCATATGTATATGCTACCATTTTTAGTAGCTATAAAATATTTCATTTTATAAAAGACTATTGCATACTAAATTAACTCTATATATGTTTAGGTTCCAAGTTTTGCTGTAGTGAACATTCTTGTGTGTAAATTTCTGTTCAATTTTCAGATTATTTTCTGATTCCAAATGGCCAAAATGGAATTGCTGGATAGATGGCTATGAACATTTTTAAGTCGTTGTTGCATTATTGCCAGGTTGTTTTCCATAAAGTTGGTACTTGTTTATATTCCCACCACAGATGCTAAGGGAGGCATTTAGAAAAAACCACTCAACCAGGAAATATCTAGATAAGAAATAATCATGATAATTATGGGCTTTTTGAACCTGAGTGATGTTGTTCTATGGGTACATGAAACAACAGTGTGTTTTCATCTAGAAAAATGCCATTACTGCCCATATTTCACAAGCTAGAGTATTTTAAAAAATCAGTGACTTGTTAGGCCCTTAAATATTTCATTAATTAGCCAAAAAACAACAACAACAACAAAAAACATCTCTGTGAATAGCTTGGTTCAATGTAATAGCTATTTCAGGCAGGCTGAGGCCAGGTACCTCAGGTACGTGTTCTTCATTAACCAGGAATGTAACCTGCCGATGCTCTAACCACTTAGCAACACTGGACAGGGCTCTCAATTAGTTTTAATTTTCTTTCTATCGGACTTTCCAGAAAAGGAAAACACTCATGTAAGCAAGAGGTTTTGATTCAGTCAACGTATTTCTGATCCTACCTGATCTTAATGAACAATTATTTTCTCCTCTGCAGTTCATTCTGATGTCTATAAATAGCTTTAGTGATTTCAGGAAAAAAGTGCTTTTGACAGGCATCCATTGACCTCATTCTGAGCTAGGTTTAGAATCACAGAAGAACTTCATTCTAGTAAAGGCACTATGACCCTAGACTGAAGGAAGAATGGGGAAATGGGCATGATGTAAGAGTGGGGTGGTAAGGACTTGGGGAAATTAAAGAGGGGGCCCAGAGGACCTAAAGGGGATTTTTTGGATGAAAGTACCTGATTTGACCCAACAAGTATTTGCTGAGGAAACTAGAGTTGCTATAGTAAGATCACTGTCACTCAACTTCAACCCTAGAAACTGCTGATACCATTAGATGTGGTACTTAGATTGGCCTAGTGCTTAGCATCTCTACTATTTACTCTGCTTTCAAACCAAGATTGTGAGGAAGGTGACCCAGTTCTCAAGTTTTTCTCCTTTCTCTCTTTCTCCTCTGAGCCTTAGGCAAGAATGAGACTAAAAACATCAGCACTCTAGAAACAAAGGAAAGCACTGTGTACATTTTAAGAGTATTTCATATGCATTCTCATTTCATAGACAGAAAAGTGAGGGTCATAGACTTATGCAATTTGCCTAAGATCTAACAACTAGCCAGTTGTTGGAACTAGGAGTGAAACCCAGGTGTTCTAACTATCACCTCCAAATGCCCTGTCTGCCCCACGCCCTGCCCTCTGCTACCTGGCTAGTGGATTGTGGTCAACTCCCTCACATTTGTGGTGGGGGTCACAACCTGTGCTCCCTTCATGATGCTCTCTAAGGTATAGATGTACCCATAATCCATACCTTATTCCTTGGTATTGGTGATGAGTAAGAGTTTCCCTTGTTCCCTCTAGTCTCTCTGACTGGATAGGTGGCGTCAAGAGTAATAAAACTGCCTCCAGCAAGGCCATGTTTGCAACTGGCGCCACAGCATCATGCCAGCCACACATGCAAACTCCCAAAACCTACCCAGCAACCACAGCCAAGTGGAAAGCTCGGTAAAGCTGACAAGCCCCAGGATACTCCATTGGACACTTTGCCCCTTTGAGCATTTGCTGTTTGGTGAAGAAAAAGCATAGAAGGGTTCCAGCTGGAACTCTACAACAGGAAAAAGCTCTTTTTGCTAATTCAAAACAGTTTGGAATCTATTACAGTTCTTCCCAAACTTCCAAGATATGGGGGAGGAAATTCACTAGATTTTACAATATATTTTTCTAGGCAGATTGCCATCACCATCCTAATGACAGAGAAGCTATAAATATTGATACAATGGCCACAGATGGCAAGTCATCCAACCTCCTCCTTTACTCTCTTGAGACTGGCTTGGCTATCCAAACCACCTATATAGCAGCTTCTTCCTTTTCCAGAAGTCCCAGCCATGTTCTTTCTCTGTGAAGCAATTTTGGACAGCTGTGCTCTTGGAGTGATCATGTGCATTTCTGCTGCTGAGTGGGCAGGGAGAATAGGGTATAAGAAGGGAGAATTGTTCTCATAGTTACACATTTGCAGATCAAAGAAAAAATAATATCCTCTGAAATAGTAGATAACTGCTTGTCCCATAGGTCAATAACCTGGGATCTCTGTTTCTCACCCTTGGTCATGACTATAGAGTGTATATATGCATAGGTATAGATTTAGATATAGATATAGACTTTTAAATTTGTTGGAATTAGAACAGAATCAAAGCACAGCACCTGACCCAGAATAAGTATTTAATAAATGCTTGTTTAGTGAACAATAATCAAATATTAACAATAATAATAACTGCCATTTATCTATTATTTCGCTGTGTGCCAGACTATATGCTAAGCACTTTACATACATACATTCATAATCGTTGTTTAACCTTCCCTGCAGCTCTACAAAGTCTATTATTATCCCCATTTAACAAATGGAGAAAATAGAAATTTAGAGAGATTAAGCAACGTGCCCAAGTCACAGAGCTACTAATAGGTGAGGCCAAGGTTCAGTTCCAGGTCTCCCTTAACTTAAAACTGATGCCTTTAACTACTACTGCCTTTTGTGTAGTGAGATGGGGGAGCATCCCAGTTAACTACCTTGGTCTTGGAGTTCTTTGGCAATTATGCAAAACTACCTATTTCCATATTGCCTGCAAATATTTTAATCAAGGATTCCCAGGTTAGAGTCCAGATATTACTTACTAATATTCAAAGCCCTTCTTGAAACACCATTTTAACTTTTCTAACAAAATTACACCCTGGGTTTGAAAATTGCTCTGGGAAGGAATGGGGCCCAGTGATAACACTGAAGACTGGTGCTGTATTCTTTACTTGTTCAGGTAGCATGGCCCCTGGAAATAATAGCACAGTTTGCAAAACTCCCCACAAAAATTGATAAGCTATAAATAACTGAGTAAATACAATCATACTTAATCAGATACTATCTTACACCAGGTTCTAATAGAGATAAGTGGTTGCAGAAAAATTTACGAGAGAAATTTAAAATTGTTAAAATACCATCCACTCATTTAATTTCTTCCTGCCCATTGGAAACAATCAAAATGACACTCATTCAGTTGTAGCGGCAGAACACCTCATTCCAGCTCACAGAACACTAATGTTCCACAGGCACAGAGTTTGAGGAGCTCTCTCCCCATCCCTGGTTATCTTTCAAATCTTATTTCAAATTTCCGGCTGATGTGTCATCTTTCCATTTTACTACAGAACTATTTATACTAGTTAGAATGTACATATAGCACTCCTCTGGAACAAAGTGTACATGCTTGAGTGGGCCTACACTTTTCTTGGGGAAATCCCAGCTTAGGGGGCCTCTGATTCTGCATGATCTTCTTTGTTTCTATCATCCTTACTAGTTAACTGGGTGGAGACAAAGCCCAAAATAGGAGAAGAAAGTTAGCCTACTATTGTTCATAGTGTTAGGTATTAAAAGTACTATGAGCAATAGTAGGCCAACTTTCTTCTCTCCTATACCAATTAGATATTCAGCTACCTTATCTATACACTTTTTTTGGACAAGAGTCAGGCTAGTGCCTAATTGGTGCAAGTTATTTTTCTCCTGATATCAATAATAAACAAGGACATCTGATTTCTCATATTACTAAGCTTTAAGCAGGATAGTCAAAGAGTGTTACTGCATGATTCAAATCCCCCATCAAAGGCCTATGATTGTGTCAGAGAGTAATAGCATTCATTTATTAATTGAAAATGGTTTTGGGCATCTACACTATGTCTGCATAGTTTATGCCAATCTTCTCCTCTACCCTTCTGCTCCTCCCACCATGTTTCCACAGCCAGGGGGAAAACACTTTCTGGTGGCCAGTATGGCTTTGAATAATGACTCAATTTGAGTTATCTAGAAAGGTCCCAGTAGTTCACTCCTTTCATAACCTCATAGACTTGGTTTAGACAAAAGTGAAGGGTATTTGTAAGTTCTTTACTGGCACTCAAATTCTAAAAACCAAAGAGCTGAGGGTGGAGGGTAGGGAGAAGATGGAACATATTAGAATCATCTGCGAAACTTAAAAATACACACACACACACACACACACACACACACACACACACACACACGGGCTTTTGTTATTTGTAGAATATAGAAAAATCTTGATCTGTGACTGCTTCGGAAATAAAATGTCCTCCTCACCCCGGGCCTGGTAGGCTGGGATCATTTTAGTGAGTGAGCAATTTTGACCCCAGAGACAGACATGGGATTGAAAGCCAAACTGCTGAGTCATTCATGTCACCACACCGGCAGCCTTGGAAAAGGTTCAGTCAGTCAGTCAGTGGGCCGCTTTTTGGAGTACTTTATCATTTTGGGTTCTCACAATGTGTGGTTAAACTCTGGGTGACCCCAGGCAGCCTTCCAGGCTGGCACAATTCACCAAGACATTCAGACAGATCATCTGCAAGTGAGGAAGAATGAAACTGAGGACTGATTGGAGTCACGCATAACAGGAGAGCCAATACAGGTAGCAAAGGAGCCATGCACTGCTAGGGAAAGCACCTTTCAAGGGTCTTGCCAGCTTCACAAATGAGTAAACCTGAAGAGAGGCAGGGTGGTGCATTGGAAAGCTTTGGAATCACATGGACAGCCCTGAGTTCAAAACCCCCATTCCACTACTAACTAGATGTGTGATTTCAGGCGATTATTTACCTCCCTAAACCTTAATTTCCTTATGCGTGCCCTAAGTAAATGAAACATTATGTGAGTCTTTGGCACAGTGCCTGGGACATGTTAAGCACACAATAAATGTTAATCTTCCCTTTTCCCTTGTATGATATAACTAGAAGTAGCTCCACTCAATTTTGCCAGTTAAATTGCTTATTTTCACCAATAGTCATTCTTAAAATCCTTATTACAATATAATACCCCTAGGGAGATATCAACTAATCCCTTTATCAGCTATCTCTTTAAGGGGATTAGTTGTGAATTGGAGAACAAAACCCCGAGGGAAAGAGATACTGGAGGAAGGGGGAGGGGCCTGAAAAGTTGAGAGGCGAACTCTAACCCCCGGGGCCCTGAAGGAGATAGGGAATATGAGTGTGGTGGGTTTCCACACTCCTAGTATTCTGATTACATTTGGAGGGACATTATGTGTTGAGAGGTCATTTTTAGAAATTACTGATCACACCTATGTTTTGAGGGTCTTCTCAAGGACATTGGAAAAGAAGACATGGGGGATGCAGAGAACTAATACGTGGCCCCATTTTTACTTTTGGTTTGCTGTTGGCTACCTTTGGTTTGCTGTTGGCATTTCTAAAGGTTGAGGAAGCAAGCAAGAATAGTTGTACTGGGACCATAAGTGTCAGACTCAAGGAGAAAGAAGAAATCACTCTCCATTATCTTTCTGCTCCAGCCTTTCCTCTGCCTCACACCCACCTCTCGTTTTCAGTTCTGATCAGAGCCAGTGTTGGACATAAAATGAACAGAAATATATCTACCTTCCTTTGCTTGGGGGAAGAAAGCACTGCTCTTTTGGTCCTGACACAGAGAAAAGGAGCAAACCAGGTGGCTAAGCTTGAATTGATTGACCTCCAATGACTAGAAGAACAAGAGATCCCTAACCCAAGGGTGTAGGAGATAGAAAAGATAGGGATGTCCCAAGGGCAGGATTGAAATCTCAAATCCCATTTTCATTCTGAAAGATTTAGAAATAAAACACAGCCCAAGCTTAATTCACTAGAGGTACCCTGGAGCAAAGAAACGAGTTTTGAGCATAGCATAGAGGAAAATGCTACCCACCTGGTTGCTAGGTATCTTTGTGTTCTGTGTTGTAGTTTGAAAGGCTTTTTGGAGGTGGTAGTTGAGCATCTGAGACGAGGGGAATTGGTGTGGAATTGCTTCTTAGCGTGCAGATAAAAGAAAATATTGTCTGGGCTTGGTTTCATGGTGGATGTTACCCCCATCCGCCATCCTAAACCAAATCATATGTGTCCTTGTTGTGAAGAGCGGTTATCATTTGAACATAGACAGAGAAAGCATTTATTAAATTATTCTTTAAACAGGGAAATGTTAGAATGTTAACCCACTTCAGAGTGAAGGACTCTACCAGCAACGTGTGCGTTGTAGGCAGAAAATATGCTCATTACAGATGATCTTTACCTATTTGGTAAAGCATTTACAAGATCTCTATGTTGTTCCCTTTCCCTGATAGTAGCAGTCAACTACCTTTCTCCTAAAATCTCCATTGCTCAGGCTTCTGATTAATTTAGGCCAGCCCTGCCAGGAATCCTAATTCTAGATCCCCAGCAAGCTGCAGTCCAAGGAATGGAAAAGGAAAAACATCTGGGGGTGTTGAAGGGAAAAGCTAAGGAAAAGGGTGCAATTAACAAACAAATTAATTGCAGAGGACCCAGGAAAATCAGAGACATGAGAGAAGAAAGGTAAGAAGGGAAAAGAGGCAAGTTATAGTATACTATTACAAATAGACATAGCTGGCTGACTATGTGTCAGACACTGCTTGCTCTGAGCACTTTCCTTCTATTAATTCATTTAATCATCTCAACAACTCTTAGTTATATGGGGTTATTGTTATATCCCCATTTTTAAATGAAAAAACTGAGGTACAGTGACGTTAAGGAACTTGCCCAAGATTAGCTAGCCAGTAAGTTTTAAGGTTGGGATTCCAACTGCTTCTCACTAAACCAGTAGTGCTTGTTCTTGGCTGCGCATTAGTATCCCCTGGGGGCTTTTAGAAATATTGAAGGTCATACCCTAGGCCAAGTAAGTCAAAATCTCTAAAGTGGGACCCACATATTAATTAGTTGGTGTGTTTTTAATCTCCCCAGATGATTTCAATGTGTAGCCAAAGTTGAGAATCACTGTACTCTATCAATCTCCAGCTCAAATTTAAATATGAAAAGAACACATGTGAAACTTTCTTACATTATATTTTCCTAAAGGTAGGATGGTGGGAGGTAATTGCTACAGACCATACCATAATATCCCCAAAATAAACTTGGCTGAATTCACAGTTTTACCTAATGTCCACCATGATTCTGATTGTTAGATCAGAACGGTACTGAAGAATCCCATGTCTTCAAGAAAGAAGTGAATTTGGCCACCAGGACATTTTTGTTTTGTTGTTATACTTAAACTCCTTTCTTACATGCATTTAGCTACAAGAATAAGAGCTTGCCCAAACCCCCAAATATGTATCGGCATCAGGAATTATTTTCTTGCACTCCTGAATTTATGTTCTCACCAATAATACCTCAAAAAAATTTTATTTCCCCAGTGTATATATGCCTCCCCACCCCTGCTTACACTACTGGACGATCCCTATGGAAAGTGCCTTTTTTGAACAAACACAGGATAGTAATATCTTATAAAGTTCCTTTACCTAACTCATTCTCACTAAGACCTTAGCTAAAAAAAAAAAAAAAAATCCATTCCATTGTTGTCTTAAAAATTAAACCAAAACCCAGGGAAATTAGATGACTTGTCCAAAGTGATAAAAAAAAAAAATTAAGTGGAGGAAAGATGGGACTCAAATCAAGTCTTCTGTTTCCAAATCCAGTGCTCGTTTTAACAGATCTGTGACTTAGGAAGCAATGGAATAGAGGAAACTAAAGAGGAAGTGAAGTGAGATACCAACTACCAAGCTCCCTAAGTAGCCCCCCCTCCCCTTCAGTTTCCACCCAATCCTGTCTGTGGATCAGTTCACAGCTGCCCAGCTATCAGACCTCTTTTCTCTAAATGCTCTGGGTACAGTCCTTTCCAGATTGCTGGTGTCTATCAGAAAGCCAGTAGGGAGAGATTGGGAACGCCATGACAACAGCTCCTAGAACAGAGACAAAACCTTTCACTTCGGTTTTTTCACCTCTCCTTCGGGAGACTCCACTGTGGCCATCTGTTACCCTAACTCAGACACCTCCTGAGAAAATCTGTGCTAGGGAAATGCCTGGTCCAGGTGGGCAGATCCCAGGAGGGTCAAGAGAATTTGAATCTGTTTCAGATAAGCTCCCCACTTAACAGAACCAGATCTAGATAAGATAGGAGCTTTGTAGATTTGCCCATAATCAACAGTGTGTTCTCTAATCAATTCCAGCGCTGTGTGAATGGAGACCGGAAAGGTTTCTTTCCCAATTCTTTGCAGCCTGGAGAGTAAGGAACTAGTAATTGACTCCAGCTTCCTTGAGTGTTATGTCCTGGAGTGAGTCAATACACACATTCCCCAAAGGGTCTTCTAGGCAGCCTAGCCGGGTAAAAGGGCTCCCTTGACCCTGATCCTGTTCTAGAACTCAATTCTAACCCTGAGCAAGGTGCAGGGAGAGAATCTCAGGCCTTCTAAGAACAATCTTAGCAAACTCTGGGCCGGTGGGAAGTGGAGCGGAAAGGGAAGGACCCAGGACTGCTCCAGGTGTTTAGATTTCTATGGCACGTTTGTGATACCTCCCTTAGCTTAGTAAGGGTTTGAGTGTGAGTAGAAGGAAAGAGAGAGAGAAAGATAGGAGGGGGACCAGGGACAGCCTAGTAGCTGATTATCGAGTCAGGGGTGGAGAGCAACCCCTTTTGCCCTTGACCCTAGGGATTGATTAAGACCAAAGGAAGCTTCTTTTGCTTTTTAAATAAGCCAAGTATTCTAAGTTTAATGTGTAAGCTCGTTAATATCCTTTTCTAATTAGATTTTGAGTGTACTTCCCCAGTTTAATTATGTGAACTATATAAAGGGAATTATAAGTAAGAATAAAGCTTAAAACTTTTGAATTAGGCTTTTAGAGATCATCTATTTAGTCTAATCCTTTTCATTTACAGAGAAGAAGCCCAGTGAGCTTAGTTTGCCCAAGGTCACAGAGCGGGTTAGTGAAAGATCTAGAAAATAGAATATACTACTTTTTGCACTCAACTGCACTCCATTTTGCCTTGACTGAGGCTCAGTAGGACAGTGAGACAGATCTGTAAATGATCTAACTTGTCACTGGAGAAAATATAAATCAGTGGCCACAAAATTTCAGCCCTCCAGCCAAATTTCATCTATCACATCATAAAAAATAACTTGCCAAAGAGGGGTTTGAAAATTCAAACCAGATCCTTCTTCACTCCTAGAGGGGCCTGTTCCATTATATTGCACTAAAGCCAAGTGTTTCCAGCAAACGTGATCAGCTGCATTTTAGGGTTTGGGTGTTTGAACTGTCATGATAAATGAAACCTACTAGATTAATATAATTTCAGCAGAAGTTGCTGCTCAAGAGGAAGGAGAAAATGTTCTAAGAAGCCAGTACCCCTGTGTGCAGTCCCAGCCCATGGAGGAGCCACATTTAACACCTGTCTTGACACAAAATACTGCCACTTCTGATGCACATACATTTACGCTGCCACAGACCTTTGAAATCTGGAACATTTGTTCAGGGGGAGGATCAGCAGTCATTAAACCAAAGGCACCAATCCAGGATCTGGTTTTCCTTGAAGTGTCAGAGAGGTGTTTATTATTGCACAGCAGCTGTGAGAAAGGCACCACTCCTCCAGGGGAATGATTCTCTAGGCCAGGACTAAATTATTTTGTTTAATTCTCTGAATTAAATTTTCTGATGGTTCCAAAATTAAATGCTGAAATATAAAGAAAAACATATACTTAGTCCAGTCAATGGGACATGTTAGAGAAGTCGGAGGGAGGGGGTGGCAAAGAATCAAACCAAAGGTAACTTTCCTTCTGTAATTAAAAAAAGAAAATTTCAGAGAATGTTTACAGTTCCAAAAATCCTACCCTGAAACCATTCTAACTTTGCTCTCCTGTGCCTCACCTCAGTGGATAAAGGCTACCGTCGTTTATTTGATACAGGAAAACACTGTTTACAGGTGGTTACTTCATTGTGTAGTGATCCTGCCTTTAGGCTTATTCACCAACCAGAAGAATTGTACTTTTCAATTCAGAACTCAGCCCAAAAACCTAATTCATTAACTCAACCAACTGAATGTTTCCTATATTTCCACCTGATCAGAGATGATCAGGACATAGTCTCTACCTTCTGATATCTCATGGCCTAGTAGGGAAGATAAACAAGAAAATCAGTACTTATAATACAAGGTCATAAAAGTTGAATACTGCATAGCATTTGGAATTCAAATGTCAGCTCTGCCATTTACTAGCATGTGGCAAATCTTGGGCAAGATTTAACTCCTTTCTCTAAAGCTTTGTTTTCCCCTCCATAAAACATTGACCTTATGGGGTTATTATGAAGATTAAATGACATATTGTGTATAAAGCCCTTAGCACAATCTTTGGAAAATGATAACCACTCAACAAATGTAATCTACTAATATAATAAACATTGAAGTGTTTATAGGGTGCTACAAGGTCTAGAGAAAAGGAATTGGAAAAACAGGGAAAAGGAAGTGATATTGCTAAGGAAGGCTACCAGGACATAATGACACAGGCTATATTTTGAAGAATAGGTTGAAGTCGATGAGATGGGTGAAGAGAAGGGAAGATTGTTGCAGACAGGAGGAGCAGAATCTGACTGAGCAGAGTCATGACAGAACATAGGAAGTTTGAGGGACTTGGTATGGAAATAGCTTAATATGGTTGGAGCAAAGGGATAATTTCAGAAACTGAGGCTAGAGGATGAAAGATATTAAAAGGTAAGTAAAAATTCTTATATAGTGCTTTAATTTACAGTGAAGGGGAAAGGAGTTAAATTAGAAAAAGAGGGTGAATAGCCTTCAAGAGCTAAAATTTGGAATCAGTGCAAGGTATCAAGTAAGTGTCCTGAATGTTGTACATAAACTCTGCAACCTCTGGTAAGCTTTAATGGGGAAACCTTATATTTTAACCATAAGGCAACAAACATAGAAAATAAAATTTAGAAATTAAAAAACGAACACCCAAACTTTCTATTTGAAAATTTAAAATCATACTTTTATTTATTTATTTATTTATTTATTTATTTATTTATTTATTTATTTATTTTCAATCCTCACCCGAGGATATTTTTTCATTGATTTTTAGAGAGAGTGTAAGAAAGAGAGAAAGACAGAGAGAAATATTAATGTGAGAGAAACACATCGATTGGTTGCCTCCTACACGAGTCTAGACCAGGGGCCAGGGATGGAGCCTGCAACCGAGGGACATGCCCTTGACTGGAATTAAACCCCCAACCCTTCAGTCCACAGGCCGACACCCTATCCACTGAGCCAAACTGACTAGGGCTAAATCATGCTTTTATATAACTCTTAGGTTAAAAGTGAAATGAGAATAGTAAAATAGACTATTTGGAAAAGAACTGTGAAAAGACTACTGAACAAAGCCTATGGAGTGAGACCAAAGTAAAACTCAGAGGAAATTTTAGAGCTTTAAATGCATCTGCCAAGCCCTAACCGGTTTGGCTCAGTGGATAGAGCGTCGGCCTGCGGACTGAAAGGTCCCAGGTTCGATTCGGTCAAGGGCATGTACCTTGGTTGCGGGCACATCCCCAGTAGGAGGTGTGCAGGAGGCAGCTGATCGATGTTTCTCTCTCATCGATGTTTCTAACTCTCTATCCCTCTCCCTTCCCTTCCTCTCTGTAAAAAAATCAATAAAATATATTTAAAAATAAAATTAAAAATAAATAATAATAAAAAATAAATGCATCTGCCAAAAATCAAGAATACTAAAACTAAGTGAATTAGTCATTTAATTCAAGAAACTAAACTGCTACATTCAGAAGTGATCATGTGCTGCCTGTGCCCTGGTCATTGATAGCAAAGGGAGAAAATCGCTGAAAGGCATTTTTCCCCATGTTTGAAGGGCCCAGCTCTCCCTTCCAAACCCTGAAGCTTTCACACACTAGCTGAGAGCGAGAGCGAGAGCGAGAGCGAGAGCGAGAGCGAGAGAGAGAGAGAGAGAGAGAGAGAGAGAGAGAGAGAGAGAATAAAGCTAAAGAAAGTTAAAAGCATGAACTAGTTAAATTGAAAACAAAATACCATTTCAAAAAGCAGAGTTGATTAATAAAACCAAAATCTGGGTTTTTTAAAAAGGAAAAAAGATAAGCTGTTGGCTAAACAGATTTTTAAACAAGAGAATACACAAATAAAAAGCATTCCGTTAAATAAAAATAAGAGATTTTAGATTTTAAGAGAATATCATGTACAACTTTATTCTACTATAAATTACTAAAATGTCACTTATAAGTGAGACAAAGCCTAAGGAGACTAAAAATCTATAGAAGAAAAATTGAAGGTAGTCAAAGATTTCCCACCAGGCTCAGACAGTTCTGCCAATGAATTCCAAGAAACCATCAAGGAACAGATCATTACTGCATAGAAACAGGGAAAAAAAACTTATCAACTCAGTCTGTAAGACCAGTTAACATTTATTACCAAAATAGGCAAAGGATGGCACAAAAAAAGAAGACTCTGAACTGATCTCACTTACAAATTTTTAAACCCTAAATATATTATTAGTAAATGAATAAAAAGATATAAGGAAATCTATTGATATAATTCATGATACTTGATTAAGATAAAACCATATGGTAATTTCTTTAGAATGAAAAATTTAAAAACATTTGATGAATGCAACAACATTTCCAACTACAACAAAAATAAAACTTTAAAACTCTTGGAAAGCCAGGACTAAAACATATCCAATATAATCTCTATAGTAAATATCATACTTGTGGTAAACCATTAGAAACATTTTCTTCAAGGTTAAGAATGAAGCAAGAATGCTTCCTACCACTGCTAATATTTAATCGCATATTAGAGGTATTAGCCAATGCACTATGGCAAGAAAAAGAAATAAGAAATGTAAACACTGGAAAAGAAGAAAGAAAGAAAACCGCCATTGTTTATAGAGGTAATAGTCTAACCAAAGTAGAAAAAAAATAAAATAAAATCCAGGATGAAAACTATTTGAATTGACAAGAGTTCAGGAAATTGAAGTAGATTCTATATACTAAAATTAATCCTTTTTCTATGCATCAGCAGGAGTATATTAGAAAATAAAACAAAAAGAAGTATAGACTATTATAAAGTAAGGAGTAAAAGTAAAGAAGCATTTAAGGATACATCTAAGAAGATCTGCATGAAGAAAAACATAAAAATGTAAAAGTAATTTGAGCTCATCATTTAAAGATTCAAAGAAGGAAAAATTTTTTTAAAAATTCAAAGAAGGGCCGAAACCGGTTTGGCTCAGTGGATAGAGCGTCGGCCTGCGGACTGAAGGGTCCCGGGTTCGATTCCGGTCAAGGGCATGTACCTTGGTTGCGGGCACATCCCCAGTGGGAGGTGTGCAGGAGGCAGCTGATCGATGTTTCTCTCTCATCGATGTTTCTAACTCTCTATCCCTCTCCCTTCCTCTCTGTGAAATATCAATAAAATAGATTTAAAAAAAAAAAAAAAAAAAAAAATTCAAAGAAGGGAAGTATAAAGAAGAAAGTGAAACTTACCTGCAACCACCTAGAAGAAACCTATGTTAAAATCTCAGGGTAAGGGTGGGGGCTGTCTGTCTTTACAAACTGTAAAAACTATGTCTTGTCTCTGAAAATATATATGGGATATTAAGCAAAAGAAAAGTCAAAGCTTGTTTTAGAAGCATATTTAAAGCTGTGGTGAAAAAGTAAGTACAGGTTATAAAACATAGACTCATCGAGAAGAAACAGAAGTCATAAATGAGATTTCTGAGTGAGTAGAAGCATACTGGCAGAAGAGTCCTCAGTCTGAGGAGGAGATTGCCTTTTTACCATGTTATGTCAACTGATTACACAGATTAAGTCCTGGCCAGGAAAAGAATGCCCCTGGAAAGGGCTCTGATTCATTCCATCCTCCTGTATGCAGTTCTTGCTTGCTATTACTTACTCTCTCTTCCAACCTTATTTTAAAACCAAAGCAAATCAAACCAAGAAAAAGATGGGTGAGTAGTTTGGCTGAATATGCTTCTAATGTGGGGCCAGAGAATTTTGTAACTGAACCTCCTGTTCTTCTGCTCCCCCAGACCGCCCAGGTTTGCTGAATGTGAAGCCCATTGAGGACATACAAGACAACTTGCTGCAAGCCTTGGAGCTCCAGCTCAAGATGAACCACCCCGAGTCCTCTCAGCTCTTTGCCAAGCTGCTCCAGAAAATGACAGACCTCAGACAAATTGTAACAGAACATGTGCAGCTATTGCAAGTAATAAAGAAAACAGAGACAGACATGAGTCTTCACCCACTCCTACAGGAAATATACAAGGACTTGTATTAGCAGAGAAGTCCTAATTCACTGACAACGTTTTCCTTCTTCCAATTGCACTATTGAGAGAAGATCTGACACCTAAAAAATTTACTGTGAAAAAGCATTTTAAAAAGAAAGGGTTTAGAATAATAGATCTATTTTATGCATATTGTTTATAAAGATACATTTACAATTTACTTTTAATATTAAAAATGACCACATTATGAAATTGGTGGATGTATTTGAAGACTAAGTCTGATGTGTTCTCCAATCCAGGCTTTTTCCTTTTATTTTCTTCTCAATTTCACTCTTTCCTCCCTCCCTTTCTCTATGTCTGTATCCCTCCTTGTATGCCTGCCTTCCTTCTTTCCTTTGTTTTTCTTTCTTCTTTCTTACACATTTTTTTGAAATGTGAATAGAACTTCTTCTGATCAGCTTTCACTCTTGGTAAATTAATTATTTACTCAACTTACAACTTTTCTGAACCCCCATCTGTTTTAACAATCACAACTAAGAAGGGAAAGGGAACTTCAGGACCAAAAACTTCTCGGAGCATGTTTCTTAACCTGGATGTGCTCATTTGAAGCACATCCCTAGGCCTATCAAGAATCCAATCTTCCACAATCCCAACCAAGATTTTCATTCACCAAAAGCAGCCCACTAACAGGATATCAAGGTGTACACAAATACCCAGTGGCAAGTTATGAACTATTAGAAACTGTGAGTAACACAGAAGTGTTTTAAAATTTGGCACCTGCCAAAAAGAACTTACAATTGAGTTCAGGAGAAAAGATTAATCTTTCATCAAAAAAACAGATTATAATGCACAGTGTAATCCTGTGCCAAATGAATGAATGAACAAAGAACTATAAGAGTTCAAAGGAAGTGAAGATTAATGAAGATTGGAATAGTCAAGAGTAACTAAATTCATTGAAGAGGGCCTCAAAGGATGTGTTGGATTTGCGATAGGTAGAGAGTGGAAGAGAAAACATTCTAAGAAAGCAAGACAGCAGGAACAAGATGAAGAAGAAACCAAAACAAAACATGAATGAGGGAGAAGAACCATGTTGTGTAGTATGTATGTAATGTATGTAGAGTAATTTTGCTAGAGTTATTCCTATCATCTTCTTTGGGACCACCTTGCCCAGGGATTTCTTTTCTGACCTCAAAGGTTAATTATCCATATCATTGAGGTAATGCATACGTCCCCAGCAAGCAGGTTATATGTTCCCTAAAAGCAGAGACCTTCTTGGCACAATTAATAGATTCTTTGATTGAAGCCACCACATTTAAGAGCATTGCTTACCAATGAACTCACAATACTCTCCGGAGGTCTCTTTGCCAGGATGATTGTTTTCACTGACCTAAATGATTTCCCTGCTACTTCTCCCTTACTTTATCTTTCCTTATGGTATTAATACTCAGGAGAACATCACTTGACATTTGAAGCTTTCAAGCCAAAATATCAGGAAACACCTTTTCATCCTTTACCCCAAAATAAACAGACCTCCAAAGAGTCAGGTTACAGAAGTGAGTCCTTACCCCGGCCCTAAAAATGTAGGTTCCCTAACCCTTTAGGAGAGACAACACCCGAGCTCCAACCTTTAGAATAGATGTAACCACGTCATATTGGGACCAGCGACTGAAGCCATTGTGTAAGTGACACCAAAACATTGAGGAAAAGTGTGACAAATTCAGTTCATCATATGGCTATTTTTTCTTTCCTTCATTGATGCCAAGCATCAGGATATTTTGAAATATCCACTGACTAGAGGCTTCACTGTTGTTCCACGTGGAGAGTTCATCATCCAGGAGAGCTTGAGAAAGAAAGAACGGGCAGGCAGTAGACAAGGTGAGGATTCCACCTCAGAGGAGATCCCTTGTTTACAAGATTTACCAAACAAAAAGTCTTTCAGCGCGCTGCCTGCTCTCAGTTCCCACCAGCACTTCACAGCCCATCCAAGCCCTTTTCACATTCTAGGAGCTGTGGCTGCCAATGTGGGGAGGGAAGGGGATGCTCTCAGCTCTTTGGCACCGATGATAAGCATTAAATAGCTTTTAAATTCTGGCAGCTTTAAAATTCCCATCTCCTCTGACTTTTTCCCTGTGGTTTGGACGATCATTTGCTAAATATTTTATGACAAATCATATACAGCCTCCAAAGCTCCTGCTTTCTCCGTCTCCCTTTCCCCCAGGATGATTCACAAGTTAATCAACAACTATATCATCAGTTATTCATAGTACTTTCTCCGGACACAAACACATTTTCAGGTTTGTGTTAATAAAGAAGGAAACTAACTTTGGTCAAGAGTAAAAAAAAAAAAAAAAAAAAAGAAGTTTCAAGGCACCCATGAGAGCCCTACCCCAGCACTGCCCTGGCATATGACCTGCTCCTCTCTCATCTCCATGCTGTGCTTGCAGCGCAGGAAGAGCAAAGGTACATATGGAAGAAACTATATCTGCCCACCCTGTTTCTCTAGCCACAGTCAAAAATGCCTGACCTGAGTTTCTGTCTTCTTTTTTAAAATTTAGATGAGGAATAAGAGGACTGAGGCTTTTTCAATAAGAACTCAAGAGAATCAGGAAGCATTAGGTGGTGTCACATAGCAAATTCTCAATTATAAGCTTGGAGGCAGAAATCAGAGGGACAGCTACATCAATTGCACTGAGGAAAAGAGGGTGGGGAGAAAATTAGCTTCTGTGGTAGTTGCTACTGAATAACTTTTTCTCAGGCCCCTTAAGGCTATCAAAGGCAGATCCTTTTTGTGGGCAGGCCTTGACTTGGTTGACATCTACTACTGTTTGGTGCTGATAAAGCAAGTCAGGATGAGAGGAGTTGGAAATTGGTCCCCAGATACCTATTCCCTTGGAAATACCTACTGGAGAGCAGGGGTTGGCATGGGGACCCCTAAAGAAAGCCAATTTCTGTTCTAAAGCCCAAGAGAAAGAACCAAAGTTCATTTCCAGCAGGAACATCCCCATTGCTTTCTCTTTGCTCCTCTTTTCCCACACTCACTGGAAGAGTTTGTGGCTATGAGACAAAGGGACCAAGATGCCTGTGCTTCACGAGGTAGCCACCTACCTATTTTTCTCTTACCTCACCCTGGTTCTTGGCCCTGGCTCCTGTTGTCTCTGTTTGCATTATTATCACTGTTGTCTGTGTATCCCAAAACTCACCATGTGATTGTACATGTTAGGCCTTCCAGTTAATTCTTATTCAAATGAAATAAAATAGCAGGATCTTAATAGTTTAAAAGACCATCCGATGTCATCTAATCCCACTTCATTCATCAAATATAAACTCGGTTCATACTCCAGTCAAGTCTGCCACCATATGAAGATGAGTAACTAGGCCCTGTCCTCAAGGGTATCACAGTCTGTTGATGAAGTCAGACACATAATTACAACTCAAGCCAAGTGATAAAAATGCCTGTAGATGTGAAAAGGGAATCAGAGGATGTGGGTAGACACAGAAGTCTTAACAGTACATAATGGGTTCAAAAAACCACAAGAAGTTATGTATGGCTGCAATAGCTTAGGGGTGAGAAGTGATGTAACCAAGTCAGCAACAGATTGTGCTGAGGCTCTTTCTCCATGGTAAGGAGCTACCTTGGATGGTATCATAGGCACTTGAGTTCTGGTGGATGTTACCAGCCAGAAGAGGGACAGGATCAAACTTGCATTTTGGAAAGTCAGCTCTCTAAAAGTCAAATCCCCTCTACACTGCTTCCAATGGTTGTCCAGCCCCTGAACAAGTACCTGAGGGACAGGAAGCTCTCTCCCTTCTTGACCCCTTGATTTCCATCTTGTAGGCCTAGCTCTGCTCCTGGGGTCACACATACCACATGTTTGTTCCTGCACCCTGGGGACTGTGACTCACCTTATTCTCTTCAATCAGGTTACAATCTTTTGGCTGGCTGAAGAACCCTGGTTCCCTCCCCCGCTTGCTGTCCATCCCAGCTGCTCCTAGGAGTGAGGCCTCACATCCCCCTAACTTGCAAAGTTCTGCATTCATGGCAAGGTCATTTCTACCGCCATATATCAAAACTTGCCCATCCTACACCCATTTCCAGACAGTTCCTCCAGTTATCATAGAATTCTAGAAAATCAGAGCTCAAAGGAGCCAATCAACTCAAGTGACAGATGAGAACCCTGAGGAACAAAGAAGTTAAGTAGCATATGCCCAAGGTCCTAGGAGTCTACTAGGATTAACTTATGCAAAGGTGCTGTATGACACATACTCTTCTCATCACTCACATTGCCACCGGGGGGATTGGCAGTTTAACAAGAAAATCTCGAAGTGTGTGACAGGTTTGAAGCTAGTATGAGTAATTGCACTGAAGAGTAAAGAAAAGAATGGAACGAAGTTCTGGGAGGGATTATTGTGACAATCAAGAGATTATTATGTAAATTATTTAGGATTATGTCTGGCACATAGTAGGTACAACTGTATGGGAGATAATATCCTAAGGTGGGCTTTAGATTTAGACTTATTTGGGTTAAAATTCTAACTGTACCACCTACTCATTCTATAACCATATGGCTCTTGGTCAATCTCTTAACCTCTTTAGGCCTTCATTGCCCTCATATGTAAAATGGGATAACAGTACCCACCTTACAGGATTATCATGAGGATTAAATATAATAGTGGCTGTAAAACACTTCAGTTTCTTGGCACATCTTAACCAGTCGGTCGGTATGGCCACAGAGAACATTATTGCCATTGTTATTATTAAAGTGTCCTTCATTTAAGAAGGCATCCTGGGCCTATGGAACAGGTTCTTCCTACTCAAGACTTCTGGACCTTCACCTGAATATCCTGTAGATTCACATCAGGAAAAGGGATTGGATTTCAGTTTTTGGCAGTCCAGTAAAAATATGTTCTCTTAAAAGTATTTTGCCCCCAATCAATATGTATTAGGAGAAAGTAATTATTTGATAGACAACTTTTGTGTTCTAATTTAGAACAAATGCAGGGATGAGGCTAAGAAAACATTTTCTCCAAAAAGTAGTGGGACTTTTCTCTTGTGACTTATGCTCCTAATTTTAGACCAATATTACATAGTTTGCATTTCCAGAGGGGTTATGAAGAATAAGAAAATTGCTAATTTGAGTCTGTAGGGAGTAGGTTGGGATATTTCCATCCCCTCTGGAGTTTTGTAAATATGTTCCAGGCCAAAACTTCCCAGGAGAGTGCCATTCCTGGGATCTATTCAGTGCCATGGGCTGGGCTCACAGAGGATCCAAGTGGTTTTCTGCAAGCGTTGGAAAACTGTTGGATTCTCTGGCCACTTCTCCACAACACCAGGGGCCATGAAGTGTATTTGAGAGCATCCACTGTCAGTTTGAGTCTTAGCCCTGCCACTTTATAGGTATGTGGCCTTGAGCAAGTCACCTTTCTCTTTGGGGACATAGTACCTGGCCTTTAGAAGTCCCCCAGCAAACGACATCTAATTCATTCATCATGAATAAAGGAATGAGTCTCAATTTCCCTATTTGTAAAATGGGGAGGAGACATACTCTACATGTCTCATAGAATATCACATGAAGGAAGCAGAGCAAGCATGATCACCATGATTCAGAAAAAGAAGTGACGCTTGTTGAGGGAAAGGAGCTAACCCAAGGTTCCACAAAAGAAAGGTAGATGCATGAGCTTAGGCTAGGCCTGGGGCTTCCTGAGACCCATCCATTTAGGGCCCTTTTCTCCTATGCACTGCTGTCTCTGAAAGAACCTAAGATGTGTTGCCTGGTAATCAGGGCACAGGCTTATGGCAATTCAGTTTGAATTTTGGCTCTGCCACGTGCTAGCTGTGTGACCTCAGGCAAGTTGCTTCCTGTCTCTGAGCTTTAGCCTCTTCATCTAGTTTGTGGAAAATCCAGCTCCTACTTTGTAGAGTTGTAAAGATGAGAGGTCATACATAGGTGACATGCCCAGGGCCCCTAAACAATGAAAATCTTCTAAAGACAAGTACCTCCAACCTGACACAAATTGCTAGGTGCTTGTCCTGACCTGGAACATGGGTGATCATTGTCCTCAATCCGAGAAGAAACCATGAGACTCCAGCCTGTGGGGAATTGTCTAGTGTTGACCTGGGTTCTGACAGTGATTTGCTGTGGCCCTTGGGAATTTGCTTTCTCTGGGCCTCAGTTTCCCTTTCTACACAGTCAGAGGCTCTGTTCTGCCCTTCCAGCTCTGACACCCCAGGAGTCTCTAGGGGAGGCTGGAAGAGAGACAGAGTTCTCTGGCTGACCATCAGAAGCCTGTGTTCTCTGTTGCCTGAGAGCGTTCTCCCCTCCACAGGCCTGGGCCTGGACAGGACAAAAGCCAGCACTCATTAGGGCCTGGGGCTGCTCCAGCCAGAGGGGGCAACGCCTCCAAGGGGAGGGGAGGGGCCATCAGATGGCTGGTTGGTTCCCACCCAAGCCAAGCTGCTGAGAGAGGGGCGTTGTGCTGAGTCAGCGCCCTGGCAGCCAGGCACTGGGGCTCCCTGGCCTCCGGAGCCTGCCAGATGAGATGCAGCCAGGAGGGCCTCTGAGGAGCCCAGCGTGTTATCAGTGATGCTGCCGCTGCTGCCACAGCCACAGGAACTGTGCCCTAAAAAAAGCATATCCCCAGCCAGGCCTCCCAGGGCTCTGGGGTGGGGACCGCTGTTGGTGAAGGAGCTGCCTCCTTCGGGGAAGATTCTAGCCAGGGCTGCCTCTGCCCTCTCTGGTCTCCCCACTCAGTCCCCAATGATAGTCATTATTCTCTCAAACACCAAGTACAAGCTCTACTTAGCAGTCATTTAATCCTTCCAAAACCCAGGGAGGTTGTTTATGGGTTAGGGTCCCATAGGAAATAACTGACTCACTCAAAAGGGACCATTGGAGAGCATGTAGTGCAGAGACTATTCACAAAGCAGGGGAGGGGGGCGTCAAGGGAAACCAATAAAGGATGGTGAGACACCCCAAGACTAGCCACAGCAGAAAACCTTTCCTAGCCCTAACGCTGAGGGAAAATGAAGAGCTGAGCCATAGAAGAGGGGCTGCGGCCTGAACACCATCACTGCCATCCTCCAGACAGCAGAGAATAGGAGGGGATAGACATCCCATCCTTTCTCCTCCCATCCTCCCAACTGATCTCTCCTTGGCCAAATCCTATGGGAAACCAGAACAAAAGAGCCCATGGACAGGATCCATAGGATTCAGCCTATGGGGGCACCAAGCCGGGTAGAGAAGGGTGGAGGAAGGGTGAACCTGCGGGGCAGCGTAGGTAGATGGTAACGGGAAGCCCATACACTTGCAAAGGAAACAGAGAATCTTAATTCTCAGGTCACTGAATGGTAACTATCCACTCTGTGATTCAAACTCAGGTCTGTCTAGCTCCAAAGCCAGAGTTCTTCCCACTGTTTCAACTAGCTGTAGCAGCAGGCCTAGGGGACCAGGACAAGAAGGAGAGCATCCAACATCTCCTTAGGCCCCCTAGCCAGGGTGGCCCTGGTACCTGGGAACTGGCACAGTCTGATTGGGTGCTTCCCACATATTTCCATCACATTCCCTGGAGAGCTAAAGAGGGTAGCCCAAAACAGCCCACACATGTTTTATCCTAAAGGATAATGCAAGCTTTGTAGTTTATTCACAAAAATATATATTTTTAAAATTTAAATTGTTTAAACTATCACTTAGAAATTACTTAATTTATTTCTACCTACCCCAAAACTTCAGGAAGGAAAAAAAATTAGTTTTTCTCAAATTTTCTATGGCTTCAAGTACCCCTAAGATAGTGCCATGTACCCCAATCTGAGAAACACAGGACCTAGTGTCCTATAGGGAAAGAAGTTACTTGCCCAACATCACACAGCTAATAATCAAACATTGAGACACAGGAAATCTGGCCAAAATGGGGCCCCGGAGAGAGCCTCCATAGGGAATCACCAGCGCTCAGCCTGGGAGAGGAAAGGAGGAAGAGATTTGAGCTCAAAGTCAGCAAATGTTCACTGACATTCTTTGTCCCCGACTCGGGATACTCTCACCATCAAGAGGCTCACACTCTCCTAGAGGAGATGGGCATGTAATCTGACAATGCCAACACCACCTGACAAGTGGAAGGAAGTGGAAGGGCTGGAGGCAGGCAGGTGGGTTCAAAGCACCAACCTTGCCATGTCTTGGCTGTATAACCTTGGGCAAAGCCATTTATCCTTTCTGGGTTTCAATTTCCTCTTTTATTTTTAATGTTCTCTGTTTTATCTTTTATAATTGGGAAAGATCATACCTACCTCATATGGTGAGGAAAAATGAGATGATGAAAGCGCACGGCCCTTTGACTCAGCAAATGTGAACTAATTATTGCCTTCTTGCTATGATAAATGTGAGGACAAAGAACTGCATGTGTCAGGGCTAAATAAGATAGCCATGATTTTCCAATCAAAACATGCACGTGAAATCCGACATCAAAATAGGTTCTCTTAAGTTTCCCATCTAATCTGAGAGCTCTGGTGTTTGCAGCTGTGGGAGGGGTGAGGGAAGGCTTCACAGAGGAAGTGACATTTGAGATGGACTGAGAGATTTATAAGGGTTGTCCAGGCAGACAGGATTGTCTAGGCAAGGACTCGCGTGCAAAGGCACATGGCATGTTAGGAAGGATTAGTATTTTGGTGTAACTGGAACAGAAGGGTGTTGGGGGAAGGCAGAGGGCTGGAACAGTGAGTGGAATCAGATTAGGGTGGGAGCCTATACTAACGCACAAAGAGGTTTGGACTTTATCCGAGGGGGAGTGGAGAGCATGGAAGATTTCAGCAGGATGTAGCAAATCTGATACATTTACTCTAGCGATCCCTCTGCCAGCCAGGAAGGAGATAGGACTTGACGAGAGGCGGGAAGACTGGGAGGCTATGACAGTCTTTGGGACAAGCGGTGATGGCAGCATGAACCAGGGGAGGGTGCTGGCAGTGGAGTCAGAGGAGCAGATAGATTTGGGAAACAGTCCAAGGTCTGCTTAACGTGGGGGTGGGAGAGAGCATCACTGCAGGGTGATCCTTGAGGTTTGACTGGGCAACAGGACAGGACAGGGACATGCTCATTCCTGAGGTTTGGTCATGTGTGAGACAGGATAGCAAGTTCTGCTTTAGGCAGAGCAAGGGTGGGAACCTGTTGGACATCCAGGTGAGGTGTCTGATTGGCTGTTAGATAGATGGTAGGAGTGATGAAAGAAGGTCAGCCACAGGATGGCGAAGTAACGACCGAAAAATATTCCAAAACGTGGCTCCGTTTTCCCACCAAGGTCTTCTTTTTATCCATTGGTTCCCTAAATATTTAGTGGTTTCTACATCCTAGAGACTGTTGGAGGAGTAGGATTCCATTCAACTACCAGCTCTTAAGAGCCTCCCATGGGCAAGGACATATGTCAACTCATTTCTCCTACACACTGACCATCTGAGATGAGTAGTATTCTTTCCATTTCACTATCTCCTCTAAGAACTGGGGGTTAGAGACCTGCCTAAATGGGTGTTTCAGTGCAGTCTCTACACACACCGACACACCCCATTCCAGAGGTATGTCTTGCTCTGACTCCCAAAGACTTTATTTTCTCCTGTAACTCAACAGAAAACTCCCCTGAATTCCTATCTCTCCTTTTAGAGCAAGAGTTTTATTATCGGGAAGCAGTGGCCCAGACGGAGGTGGGGCCCAGGGTCAGAGTCCTTTCACTCTTAGATTCCTCTTCCTGCAGGCTCCTGCCTCCCGTTTCCAGCCCAGTAGACCTCTCTCCTCACCCCAACTGGTGAACCCACACCTCAGCCAGAGCCCAAAACTGCTTGCCACGGTCGAAATTCAGCACCCTGGTCTGATTCCCTGAGTATGCTTCCTTTCAACCCCCATTTTCTTCAGGCCTGAAATCTTGAGGCCTCAGTTTTCTCATCAGTAAAATGTAGGTGACAGTCATTTTACATTAAATTTTACGTTTTAGCAAGGCTGATTGGAGGATCAAATGAGCTAATGAGGAGAAAGTGCTTTGCAAACACTGTAAACTAGAAACCGTGGGGCCACTGAGTTATCACTATTATTATAGCTATTGTCTCCACCTGCCTCCTTGTGTCGGGCCTCAGGGCAGGTACACCCAAGACTAAAGCCCACACTTCAGTCTGAGACTAGGAAGATAAGCCCAGGACTCTACAGTTCCACCCCAGGGAGTCAACTTTTCTCCCTGGAGCTAGGGGAGGCTCCCAAGCCAACTCTCGGCCCAGGTTTTATGAGCTCAGGGAGGGTTTACACTATGACTAATATCCCATCCTCTCATTCCCCAAGTCGCCACTACCTGCTGGACAGGAAGTCTGAGGGACTCAACCCCCCTTAATCACCGCCACCTCCCCATGACCCGCCTCAATCGCTTCTCTTTACAGTCAGGCAGAGCCGGCTGGGCCTCCTCAAACTTCCATATCTGCACTGGGAGATCACTGATAGGGCTAATGGCGTTTGCTTGCCTCCACGCCCTGGGCCCAGCATTCCAAAAGTCACGCAACCCCACAGGCCCAGGGCGGAAACTGATTCCCACAGCAGCAAGGCATGAGCACAGGAGCCTCCCCACCCCATAAAACACATGAAACGAGCCTTTCTTCATGGCCACCTGGCCAGCCAGTCTCAAAGCCATAGGGCAGTCTGCCCTCTTCCCAATTACTCCCCACCTCCATCCCTCTGCCTTAGCCCTATCACCCACCTATGTTCTCTCGGTTCCCAGGGACCTCAAGACCCTTCCATCTCCCCTGCAAGGAGGAAGAAAGTTGTTAACCTGAGAGCCACTCCATTTAATTCCTTATGTATTCACGCATTCATTCAATACCCACCAAGCTTCTTCTCTGAGCCAGGCCCCCGTTGCTGAATGCTGGGGACATAAAGATGCATGAGACAGTTGCTGCCCTCAAGGAGTACGTAGTCAGGATTGGAAGGGGGAGAGTGGAGGTTGAGAGACCATTTGGGAGGCTGTTGCAGTCCCACCCATATCTCTCACCCTCGCCACTAGAGCACACATGGCCTGACTCAGCTGCCAGCCCCTGCATTGCTTTGCCTGATTGAGTTGCCAGGCTCTGAATGCTCCCCCAGGAGCAGCGCTTAGTCAGACTGATGAGAGTGGGGTAAACACCCCAGCTCTCTCACCCCCTAGGTAGATGCAATTTTACTGATTCCCAGAGTTTCCACTGGGATTAAGATCCAGTCTCCCACAGGGATAATCAGTTTGAGAACACACTGTTTTTTGGCTGACTTCTCTTCCAGGTCTCACTTTCTCATTCCCCTACTGGTGTTCTCTTCACCTTCCCGATAAACTACTTATACTCAGATCCTTGTGCATGGTCTGCTTGTGGGGGAGCCCAAACTAAGACACCAGAGTAGCAATAGCAGTAGCCAGAATTAGGACAATGGCATTTACCCATTCAATCAGGGTTAATGCCCTGAGCACCTACTGTATATCAGATCCTGGGTGCGGGGGACACTGGGGATGACCCCATCATGGGTTCTGCCTCAAGGAATGCACTATCTAGCCCAGCCGGTGTGGCTCCGTGGTTGAGTGTCAACCTACAGATCAGGAGATCACAGTTCGATTCCCGGTCAGGGCATATGCCCAGGTTGCAGGCTCAATCCCCAGTGTGGGGCATGCAGGAGGCAGCTGATCAATGATTCTCTCTCATCATTTATATTTCTATCTTCCTTCCTCTCTGAAATATATATATATATATATTTAAAAGAAATGCACTATCTAGTGAGGGAGGCAGACAAGTAAACCAACAGTTACCAGTCAGAGCAATGTGGGCAATAACACAACTTGGTCCAGGAGGCTATGGATACACAAAGAAGAGTCCCTAACTCAGTCTGGGAAAAGAAGGAGGCAACCACTAAGCTGAGTCTTAAAAGTCCAATAGGAGTCGGCCAGCGGAGAAAGTGTGGAAGGGTGTTCCAGGGAAAGGAAAGGTATAGATGAGGTATGACCAGGCCTGGCCTCATTCTGAAAACACTAAGTAACCCACTGAGGATGGGACACTCGCCTCATGGGAAAGAATAGTAGGAAATGATGCAGAATTCAGATCCTAAAAGGTCTCTTGTATTTCCAACATTTGCATTTTTATTTATTGATTTCAGAGAGAGGAAGCGGGAGGGAGAGAGGGATAGAAACATCTGCGATGAGAAAGAATCATTGATCAGCTGCCTCCTGCATGCCCCTACTGGGAACCGAACCTACAACCCAGGCATATGCCCTGACTGGGAATCGAACCATGATCTCCTGTTTCATGGGTTAACTCTCAACTACTAAGCCACATCAGCTGGGCAACATTTGCATTTTTAAAAGGGAAATCTGAATAGAGCAATGTTTAACCCCAAGAAATGAAGCTCTAACAGGGGTGTATTTCAGACACCTGAGGAGCAGTTGTGCCAAGCAAGGTCCTTCACTTCTCCTGTCCTGCTTCATTGGGTTCCAGGCCTGGCATAACTAGATAACTGTTTGCAGAGGGTGCTGGCGCATCTCTGCAGTAAGGACTCACAATCTTTGGGAGACAGGTTAGACCAGAAGAACACCTATAAGGCAGCACCCAGCTTCCCCTCTCCAGCCATTCAAGCTGGTGCCTGGCAGAACACCTTGCAGGTCCAGCTCCCACTCTTCTCAAAGATCCCTGTCTACTAAAAATATGGGGAAATCAGGTTTTGGTAATAATTTATGTGGGTTCGAGGGAGGTGTAACTCAGACATGCCTGGGCACCTCAGGTGAGCCCTTGGAATGGAGCCACCCAAAGCCAGTCCCCTTGGGGAACTGAGAAGCCTGTGAATTGGGATGGAACAATTGGGTAACAAAGACTTCAGTGGAGGGAAGTGTACTTCCAAGCACAGCAGGAGGCTGTCACTTAAATCTCTTCCCTGCTCCATTGACATATCCTAGGAAAGAAGAGGCCTCTGAATAAAATCTAAAAGAGCTGCTTTAATAAAATCTTTTCCAAATTCTTAGAAGTTCTCCAGTGTAGTTCTCCACTGGATTTAAGAATCCAGTGGGGCTCTTGTAAAATTTTTATACCCCTTTTTAAGAAGAGGTAAGTGAAACTCAAAATTGCTAAGTCATTTGCCCAAGGGTACACCATCTTTCAGTCAGCAGAGAAGGGAGGGAGCCAATTTCTCACATTGCACTTCTACTGAAGCTCTGACACCGCATAGAAGTCCAGGAGGCCCCAGACCAAGAACTGCAAGTCTTTTCAGGTAGCACATGACAATGTCCAGAACTTCAACCTGATTACACCAGCCAAAGTCACATAATATACTACTACCTAACCAATTACTATTTCCAGCGGAATACAAAAAGCCAGTGGGTTTCTCCCAACATCACACACCCATCCCTGAAGCAGGGAGTGGGATACCCATCTCCACATGTTGGGGAGGTGAGACCATCTCCTAACAAAAATCAGGGAGAACGGAAATGGATTCTGGAGGAGCAAATACCTTATGACCACTACAGTCACATGAGGGAAATATGATTTATTCCATCCACAGTAAGGCATGGAGCACATACAGAATTGTGTCAGGTTCCCACCAGGAAACAAACACCTTCAGATCAGATAATTTGAAAAGAGTTTAATAAAGGGATTATTTTACAAAGGCATGGACAGGATGCAGAGAAGCCACGAGGATTGGGCATAACCCAGGGCTAGTCACAGTGACAAAGAGAGAGGGCAGTCACCACCACCTGGAGAGAGAGCGAGCTGTGTAAAGAACATGGTCTGACAGGAGCAATGACCTTGGTCCAAGAGATAGCCAGCTCATAGGGACATAGGGACCCCACAGGGAGAGAAGTAGGAAAATGAGTCCCAGGTCCCTCTCTCCTTCTCCCTCTGGTCTCTTGAATGTGTCCCATTGACTGAAGCAGGCCAGAAACCAGAGGGCAATGATGCCTGTTGAAGCAGACCATTCAAGTCAGCATCCAGGGTGCAAAGCATTGAGGAAAATGTAGGGCATGGACCTAGAGAGGCAGATGAAAGGTGGCCAGCACATCTGAAAACCCAGCATCTCTTAGGAGCAGGTTGGAACCCTTGGTCCTCACACTGGGGAAACTATTTCAAGCAGCACTCTCAATGTTATTCAGAACATCTTAACATTATCATTGTGGACCCCGACAATCTGTACTGTAGACAAATATCCCAGGTACTCCTGAAAGACAAGAGTAGTAAACCACAATTGGGGAAACTTCCATGCAGAATGAAATATCATGTTTAGGCACTGGGGGTCATGAGCAAGTCAGAGTCCCTCAAAATAGGGAATGAATGGTTAATTGCATTGATATATAATTTTGTACTCAGAGTGTATCAGTTATCTACTGCTGCATAACAAATTACCCCAAAATCTGGTGCCAAAAACAATAATAATCACCTATTATTTCACATAGTGACTGTGGGTAAGAAATTTGAAGACTGCTTAGCTGAGAAGTTTTGTCTCTGAGTGTCTCTTGAGATGGCATCAAGATGTCAGCTGGAGCCTCAGCCAGTGTGGCTCAGTTGGTTGGCCATCATCCCGTGCACCAAAGGGTCATGTGTTCAATTCCCAGTCAGAGCACATGCCCAGATTGCAGGTTTGATTCCCAGTCAGGGCACATTATCCCCAGTTGGGGCATGTGTGGGAGGCAACCAATCAATGTTTCACTCTCACATCAATATTTCTCTAACTCTCTCCCTCTCCCTTCCTCTCTCTCTAAAACCAATAAAAGCATATCCTTGGCTAGTCCCACACCTATGGGTGGCAGATAAAAATAGGAAGGAAAGCCCAGCTGGCATGGCTCCGTGGTTGAGCATTGACCTATGAACCAGGAGGTCATGGTTCAATTCCTGGTTGGTCACATGCCCGGGTTGCTGGCTCAATCCCCAATTGGGAGTGTGAAGGAGGCAGCCGATCAATGATTCTCTCTCATCATTGATATTTCTCTCTCTCTCTCTCTCTCTCTCTCTCTCTCTCTCTCTCTCTCTCTCTCTGTCTCTCTCTCTCTCTCTGTCTCTCTCTCTCTCCCTCCCTCCCTTCATCTCTAAAATCAATTAAAATATTTTTTTTAATTGGGAGGGATATTTTGTCTGAAGAGGTTCCCCCTGAGGAGCGAGGGTTCTCAGCTCCACACCAGGCCCCCTAGCCCAGGGTTCCAGTGCCAGGTAGAGAAGTCCCCACAACTTCTGGTTGTAAAAACCAGTGGGAATTGTGGCTGAGTGAGAGGGAGGACTGCTGGAGTCCCAGGCATTCCTCTTAAAGAGCCTGCACATGGACTTACCCAGACTCACTTTTTCTGAGTTCCAGCACTGGGGCAACAGCCCTGGCATCAGGGCAAGGGATAGAGGGATAGCTTTCTCCTGACAGAAGTGCTGTCAGAGGCTAAGTGCTGACAGAATTGGCAAGTGGGCACCATATCCGAGTCTCCATCAACTGGGCTATCACTACTTGCCCCACCCTGGTGATTCCCTGAGACCCCACCCAATTTTGGGGCCCACCCAATCTGTTTTAGTGGCTTTTCTATACAAATGGCCTGTCGTGGTTCATGCTTCAGACTTTCCTAAAAACAAGCAGCATCTAGCCTCAGCATGCCCCGTAGCTCTTGCTAATTGACCCCAGGCCTGGCACTAGCAGCAGAGGATCTTGGTTTATAGTTTGGCCTCTCCTGGGCACCTCCAAGCCCAGCACAAGTAGCAGTCATCTGCAGATCACTGTGTAGCTCATGCCAGGAGGCCCCAGGCAGAACACATGCAGTGGCCAACCGTGGCCTGCACCTCCCAGAGGCCCTAGAGCCATCACAGCTGTGTACAACTTCAGACTACATTGAAGCACCACCCAACCACCTCCACCAGTGGTGATACATTCAAGGAGTGGATTCCATGGGTATAAGTCCTGCTCTGTGGGGTGGGCCCCTGCACAGCTGATCCTACACAATGATTGCAGCCAGTCCTTGCAGCTGATCATCCTGGTGGTAAATCCCTCCCATTGATATGAGTGATTTACCAATCAAGGCTCAACTACAACAGGAGGGTATACACAGCCCACACAGGGCAGTAAGGGGACACATGTGGAGTACCCATCTTGGGTGAACAGGGAGGCTATGCCATTGGATCCTATAGGATTCCTACATTAGGCCAATCTACCAATCCTGGAAGATATAGCAGCTCCACCTAATGCATACAAATAAACTCAGGGAGGCTGCCAAAATAAGGAGACAACGAAACATGTCCTAAATGAAAGAACAGAATAAAATTACAGAAAAATAACTAAACAAAATGGAGATGAGCAATCTACTAGATTCAGATTCAAAACACTGGTTATAAGGATACTTAATGAACTTAGAACTTCAATAGCATAAAAAAGGACATGGAAACCATAAAAAATAACCAGTGGTTAGAGCATCAGCCCATGCACTGAAGGATTGCAGATTTGATCCCCAGCCCCAGTCGGGGCATGTGTGGGAGGCAATCAATCAATGTGTCTCTCTCATCAATGTTTCTCTCCCCACTCCCCACTCCCTCTCTCCCTTCACTCTCTCTAAAAATCAATGGAAAAATATCCTCAGTTGAGGATTAACAAAAAAAAAATAATAAGAACCAGACAGAAAAGAAGGATACACTAACTGAAATGAAGAAGAATATTTACAGGGAATCAACAGTAGAGTAGATGAAGCCAATAATCAAATTATTGATTTGGAATATAAGCAAAAACACCCAATCAGAACAGCAAAAAGAAAAATGAGCCTAAAAAAATGAGGATAGGGGAAAACCAAGATGGCGGCATAGGTAAACACCTAAACTGCTGCCTCGCACAACAATTTCAAAACTACAACTAAAAGACAGAATGGACACCATCCAGAACCGCAGGAAAGCTGACTGAGTGAAAATTCTACAACTAGAAGGATAGAGAAAAGCTCACAGAGAATTGGAGGTACGGCAAAGGGTCTTTGTGCGCGCAGAGAGGAAGGGCGGCTGAGAGCCTGGCTGACTTTCTCTGGCGGAAGGGGGAAGGGAGCCCCCGACCGAACTGAACCCCGGTTCTGACTGCACTGAAACCCTGTTCCGGGCGAGCCCCTGGGGACCCACGCTCTTGTGGGGGGAGTCTGGACTCTCGGGCGGAGACTCAGGAGCCGGGGAAGGCGGAGGACTGAAAGTCCGCTCGCGCCAGTGCGCACAAAGGCTGCGGAGGCTGCCACAGGCATTCCCTAGCGGAAGGGAGTGAGAGGCTCCTGACGGCACTGAACCTCAGTTCTGACTGAAGTGAGCCCCAGTTCTGACTGCAGTGAACCCCAGTTCCAGGCGAGCCCCTGGGGACCCACGCTCTTGTGGGGGGAGTCTGGACTCTCGGGCGGAGAATCGGGAGCCGGGAAGGCAGAGGACTGAAGGCACACACGTGCGCGCAAGGGCAAGGCTGACGGGAAGCCAAGACTGAGACTCCACCCCATCCAAGCTGAGCACAGAGGCTATTGCAATTTGGCAAGTCTAATCCTATAAGGCTGTCTCCAGCACCGGACTTCTCCCAGCATAGACACAGCTGATCCTTACAGCCAACTGGCCTGGAGGTCAATTCTTCCCAGTTACACCAACAACAATCAAGACTTAATTACAACAAGGCTGTACACACAGTCCACAAAGGGGTGCACCAAGAGTGTCCACCTCAGGTTAACTGGGGAGGCAGACCCACTAGGCCAAATTGGAAACCTAGCACACAAATCTACCAACCCAGGGAAGCAGTGAAAATGCGGCGTCTAAGAATCAGATCACAAACAAAAGAAATGGAGGAAAACAAACGACTGGACATAGAATTCAAAACCACAGTTATAAGGCTTTTTAAGAATATCCTAGAAAAGGCCGATAAATATAACGAGACCCTCGAAGAGATGAAAAAGGACCAACTAGAAATTAAACATACACTGACTGAAATAAAAAATATTATACAGAGACCCAAAAACAGACAAGAGGAACACAAAAATCAAGTCAAAGAATTGAAATACAAAGAAGCAAAAAACACTCAACCGAAAAAGCAAAAAGCAAAAAAAAAAATCCAAAAAGTTGAAGATAATCTAAGAAGACTCTGGGACAACTTCAAGCGTACCAACATCAGAATTATGGGGGTGCCAGAAGAAGAGAGAGAGCAAGATACTGAAAACCTATTTGAAGAAATAAAGACCAAAAACTTCCCCCACCTGGTGAAAGAAATAGACTTACAAGTCCAGGAAGCCCACAGAACCCCAAACAAAAGGAATCCAAAGAGGACTACACCAAGACACATCATAATTAAAATGCCAAGAGCAAAAGACAAAGAGAGAATATTAAAAGCAGCAAGAGAAAAACAGTTAATTACCTACAAGGGAGCACCCATACGACTGTCAGCTGACTTTTCAACAGAAACTATGCAGGCCAGACGGGAGTGGCAAGAAATTTTCAATGTGATGAGTAGCAAAAACCTACAACCAAGATTACTCTACCCAGCAAAGCTATCATTCAGAATTGAAGGGCAGATAAAGAGTTTCACAGACAAGAAAAAGCTAAAGGAGTTCATCACCACCAAACCAGTATTATATGAAATGCTGAAAGGTATTCTTAAAGAAGAGGAAGAAGAAAAAAGGAAAGATAAAAATTATGAACAACAAATACATATCTATCAACAAGTGAACCTAAAAAGCAAGTAAATTAAAAACCTGAGGAACAGAATAATCTGGTGAATATAATAGAATCAGGGGCATAGAAAGGGAGTGGACTGATAATTCTCAGGGGGAAAAGGGTATGGGGGGGTTCATAAAGAGACTGGACAAAAATCATACACCTATGGATGAGGACAGTGGGGGGTAGGTAAGGGCAGAAGGTGGGGTGGGAAATGGGTGGAGGGGAGCTATGGGGGAAAAAATGAGAAATAATTGTAATAATCTGAATAAAGATTTATTTAATAAAAAAAATAAAAATAAAATTAAAAAAAAAATGAGGATAGTGTAAGGAAACTCTGGAACAACTTTAGGGATACCAATCTTACCTAATAAAAGAGAAACATGCAAATTAACCATCACTCCGCTATGCCCACAGCCAGTCAGAGTGAGTATACAAATTAACCCAACAAAGATGGAGGTTAATTTGCATATGCAGGCGCAGAGGGGTGTGAAGCCTGCTATGAGGGGAAGGGGGGTGGTGGAGGGAGCTAATGGAGTGGTACTCCAGACAGAAGCGAGGACTTGCAGTCTCCGGACGGCCCGGGAGCAGGGACGTGCCAGCTCCTGGTAGGAGTGGGGACATGCCGGCTCCAGGCGGCCTGGGAGCGGGGATGTGCTGGCTCCCAGGCTGCCGGGGAGCGGGGACTTGCCGGCTCCTGGCGGGAGCAGGGACGTGCCCGCTCCCGGGCGGCTGGGAGTAAAGCCAGGGGCCTATTCTTGCATGAATATCGTGCAACAGGCCTCTATTATTCACATAATGGTGGTGCCAGAAGGAGAAGAGAGAGAGCAAGAAATTGAAAGCCTATTTGAAAACATAATAACTGAAAACTTTCCTAACCTGGTGAAGGAAATAGACATATAAGTTCAGGTAGCAGAGAATCCCAAACAAGATGAATCCAAAGAGGCCCATACCAAGACACATCATAATTAAAATGCAAAAGATTAAATACAGAGAGTATCTTAAAAGCAGCAAGAGAAAAGCTGTTAGTAACCTACAAAGGAGCACCCCTACGACTGTCAACTGATTTATCAATGGAAAGGATTAACAAGAAATATTCAAAGAGATACAAAGCAAGGACCTACCACCAAGATTACTCACCCCAGCAAAGCTATCATTTAGAATCAAAGGACAGATAGAGAGCTCCCCAGACAAGAAAAAGCTAAAGGAGTTTATCACCACCAAAGTGATATTTTATGAAATGTTAGAGGGTCTTCTTTAAGAAGAAGGAGGAACCCTGGCCAGTGTTGTCCAGTGGTCAGAGTGTCAGCTTGCACACGAAAGGGTTGTAGGTTCGATTCCCAGCCCCAGTTGGGGTGCGTATGGAGGCAACTAATTGATGTGTCTCTCTCACATCAATGTCTCTCTCTCTCTCTCTCTCTCTCTCTCCCTCTCTCTCTCTCCTCTCACCCTCCTCCCTCCCACTCTCTTTAAGAAAAAAATCAATGGAAGAAATACCCCCCAGTGAGGATTAACAACAAAAACAAAAAGACAAAAAGGAGAAGATTAAAAGTATGAACAATAAAATGACAATAAATACATATCTATCAACAATTGAATCTAAAAAAAATGAACACAGACATAAGCAGACTCATAGATACAGAGAATATTTTGACAGTTGCTAGATGGGAGGGTGGTTGGGAGGGTGGTTGAAAAAGATGAAGAATAGTCATAGGGATGTAAAGTACAAATAGGGAATATAGTCAATAATATTCTAATAACTATGTATGGTATCAGATGGGTACAAGATATATTGGGATGATCAGTTAGGAATATGTCTAATCACTGGGGTACACCTGAAACTAATATAATATTGTACCTCAACCATAATTGAAAAATAAAAGGTGATTTTAAAATAAATAAATAAATAAATAAATAAATAAATAAATAAATAAATAAAAAAGATGTCGACTGGAGCTGCATCATCTCAAGGCTTGATTGGGGCCATGGAATTTGCTTCCAAGATGGCCACTCACATGGCTATTGGCAGAAGGACTCAGCTCCTTGCTACATATACTTCCCTGCTTGAGTGTCATCACAGCATGGCAGCTGGCTTAGAGTGAGTAATCCAAAAGAGCAAGGCAGAATCCACAATGCTTTTTATGATCTAGCCTTGGAAGTCATATTTTATCATTTTCATGAGATCTTATTGGTCACACAGGTCAGCCCTATTCACTGTGGGAAGGGACTATACAGAGGTGTGAATACCACGATACTGGTATCATGGGGGGCCAAGTGTTAACACAGAGGCTGGTATGTAGAGGTGACTCAGTATCTGGTGAGTGTTGATATGCCCTAGCACTGTCTAAGGCCTGATCCACAGCACCTTCCCCCAGGAACTTACCTTATTTTTGGAAAGTTAAAGATAGAGATTGAATAGGGGAGGCCAGTACTGTATAAGCTTGGGCTCAAAAGAACCAGAAATTGATAGGCATAGTAGCTAAAAATGGCCCAGAAGAGTATCCATACACCCTAATGATGGGCAGAGAGCCAGCTGAGTCCCTATTCTGACCCTGCAAAGGGCTGTTCCTTACTGCTTGGGAGTTAGGGACAAGAAGCCCTAGGCCTCTCTGTGGCTTGCTCTGAGCCTCTAGCTGAGTGGCCAAGTGACATTGAGCTGACTCTACCCTGTTTCCTGACCAATGGCTAACACCACCCAAGACTTGTTTCAGTTTGGGTCAAGTCTAGAGGCTTTGAGAGCTGGAAAGGCCCTGAGAGGCCATTAGACCTCATGTTGAATGTGAAATACTGAAGTCCAGAGAGAAAATGGGGTATCTAAGGTCACTGGGAAACTAACACATACTCAGCACCCACTTCGGGCCAGGCCTTTTGCTGGAACCTTCACATCCATCATGTCATTTAATCTTAACAGCAACCCTAAACTGTAGGAATGATAAACCTCATTTCACAGATGAGGAAACTAAAAGTCGAGAAGAGAAGTGAGCTGCTCACAGTCACAAAGCTAAGAACTGGTGGAGCCTACATTTGAACCCCAGTTTCTCTAACCCTTAAAATCACAGTCTTGCAGGACAAGAAGAACATCTGTGCCCCTACCAATGGTGGGCTCTGGGGACCATGTCTATCTCCAGCCCTGGCATGAGCTTTCTGACTGGTGCCAGGGACATATGGCCATGTTTAGCAATCCCTAAGTAGAGTAGGCCCGTTCTGGGATGGAGCACACGGTGGTGACACCGCTGAGATCTTGGCTGTCTCCACACTCCCCATTGCAGAAGGGCAGCCACCACGTGAGACAATTATTGCCACACTCATGGGGTTCAGCATCTTCGGATAAGGCCATGGGGACTCAGGGGACATGAGCTCTGGTGCAAAGGCTCATATGATCAGGACCAGTGTTGTGCAATGGATTGGGTCAAGGGTTTGCCAGTCAGAGGCCCCAATAAACAATGCTGGGTTCCTTAGATACAAACACAACAAACTTCTTTTGGGTATCCATTGAGTGACAGCCACAGAACGGGGCACTAAATACACATTATTTCATATTTTTACAGCATTCCTGGGATGGGGCAGCATCATAACTCCACCTTGTAGATGGGGAAACTGAGGCCCAGAGAGGGGAAATTACCCCAAAGTTTGCAGAGTTACTAAGTGCCCGAGGCTGCCATCTCCATTCTAAAGACAGGGCTCTCTGCACTGAGGATGCATGGTTGGATGGGAGCCCATTTCTTTGTGTTCTCAGCAGGATACCTTTTGCAGCAATTGTCCAGATTTGCAGTGTAGCCTGGGATTAAACATGGGGCCAGGTGCCTGACAGACCTGCATTCAAGTCCTGATCTGCCACTTTCGAATTCTGTGGCTTCGGGCAAGTCCCTTGGCCTGTGTGTTTCAATTTCCTCATACCTAGCATAGGGTGAGAAACTCGAGTTGCAGGTCATTGTGAGAATTCAGGAAGCTGATGCCTCTGTGGCACTTTAGTAAACACTCGGCACTCCAATGGGTGTTTTTTAATCAATTTAGGCCAATGTTTGAAAGGCAGATGGGGAACCAGGGGCTCCATAGCAAGGAATTTGAGGTCCACATGAGCCCAGAAACCCTTAATATAGTATAATTACCTTCTTACTTTGCATCTCTTGAATGTAGGGACTGACGAACTCCTGCAGATAGCTCAAGGCCCCACACAAATTTCACTGCCTTTGATAAGCTGCCCTTAATTCCTCTGGCCCTCATCACCATGTTCTCCCTTCTATGTTATTTTAACACCCTGGACAGACCTCTGTTTTGGCATTTATCAGATTAGAGAAGAATATAGTTTCATGGCTAAGAGCAACACAGATCTAGAGTCACATTTACCTCTGTCACTTTCTACTTGTGTGGCCTTGGACAAATTAATTGGTCTCTCTGATTTTCAAGATTCTTGTCTGTAAAATAGGAATGGTAACCCATCCTTTTGAGGTGATTATGAGAATGAAACGCTGTTCATGCTCTTAGCACAGGGAAAGACAAAATAAATGCTTAATAAATGGTAGAAATCATCATCATTATTATTGCTGTCATTTCTGTTGAGTAAATATTCTTTTTAAAAATATGTATTTTTTTATTGATTTCAGAGAGGAAGAGAGAGATAGAAACATCAATGATGAGAGAGAATCATTAATTGGCTGCCTCCTGCACTCCCCTCACTGAGGAGGGAACCCACAACCTGGGTATGTGCCTGACTGGGAATCGAACCATAACCTCCTTGTTCATAGGTCAACACTCAACCACTGAGCCATGCCAGCTGGGCCTGAGTAAACAGTCTTTTGTCCACCTGCCTCTCCCCTCTGGCTCTAAGTAGGTAAATTGCAGGAGACTCAAGAGAAGGGCAGTGGAGCAGGATGTCTACTGAGCATCTGTGATGTACCAATCTCCATGCTGAGAGCTTTGTATATGATGTCACCCTCTTTAACCTGGGTGACAGCCCCCTTCAGAGCAGGTGGCATTTTCCTCATTCTTAGAGAGAAATGAGCCCAGAGAGGTTAAGTAATTTACCTAAACCTATACTAGTATAGCCACGAAGAGGTGCTTTTGTTGTTTTTTTTTTAAATATATTTTATTGATTTTCCACAGAGAGGAAGGGAAAGGGACAGAGAGCTAGAAACATCGATGAGAGAGAAACATCGATCAGCTGCCTCCTGCACACTCCCCACTGGGGATGTGCCCGCAACCAAGGTACATGCCCTTGACCGGAATCGAACCCGGGACCCTTCAGTCCGCAGGCCGACGCTCTATCCACTGAGCCAAACCAGCTAGGGCTGAAGAGGTGCTTTTGGTTGTCTGATCCAGGTCTGTCTGGAGAAGCACATGTTCCTTCCACCAAACCTATCATATTCATCTTTGCATCCCAAGGCCTATGAATGCCTGCTGAATGAATAATCCCAGTCCAGGCTCATGCTGAATGACGCATGAGAGGCTCACCCTCCACGTATCAGGCCTCAGGGCTGTATAGTTTGCAGGGATAGATAAGGGTTCTTTCACCAACGTTTGATGCAATGCTAATGTGGGGATGGATGAGGGTTTGATGGACAGCCTGTGGAATCCTGTCCCTCTGTCCCTGCCCAGCCCAACTTCATTGCTCAACACAGGCTCCTGTGGGGACTGTCCTCAGCTCAGCCCCAACTGGACTCCACATTCCCTCCAGGCCTTTGCTTAGATCACACCCCACCTGAATGTCCTTCCTTCTGGGGTGAGGGTAAAGGGAGTGGGTCCTTACCTCTGCCCTTTTTAAAAGTCTATTTATTGATTATTGGAGAGAGATGAAGGCAGAGAGAGAGAGAGAGAGAGAGAGAGAGAGAGAGAGATCAATTTATTGTTCCACCTATTTATGCATTCATTGGTTGATTCTTGTATGTGCCTTGACTGGCAATCAATCAAACCTGCAACCTTGGCATATCGGGACAATGCTCTAATAAACTGAGCTACCTGGCCAGGGCCTTCCCTACCTTCATTTTAAAAATATTTTTTTTCTTGACTATACAATTCATTTATATGTGGAAAAAATGCATAGTCAATGAAGAATGAAATTCTCTATTCATTTTAAAATGAGAAATTAAGAACCTTGGAGCATTTGAGATCTTGTTCCCCTGGCATATGTTGTCAGTTGGCTCAAACAAACCCTTATAAAAATTATCCAATAAATAAATAAATAAATAAACAAACAAACAGACAGATAGACAGACAGACAGACAGATAGATAGATAAATAAATAAATGAGAAAGAAAGAAAAAATCACCTGCAAACTGACCACCAAGAGACAAGTGCCATTAATATCTCCCAAACTTTTGGTCTACGTGAACACATACATCCATTTTTTAAACTAAAATGCTGTTTGGAAGCCTACTTCATCGTCTTTTTAAAAATGTTATGACACTCTGGCTGGTGTTGCTGAATGGTTAGAGCGTCAGCCCACACACTGGAGGGTTGAGGGTTCGATTCCCAGTCAAGGGCACATACCTGATTGCAGCTTCAATCCTGGCTCTGGTCGGGGGTGCATATAGGAAGCAACCAATTGATGTGTCTCTCTCACATTGATGTTTCTCTCTCTCTCTCCCTCTCCCCTCCCTCCTTTCCACTCTCTCTGAAAAGCAATAGAAAAAGTATTCTCGGCTGAGGATTAACAAAAGAAAAGTGTTATGACAAAAATAACTCTTGTTCATTATGAACAAAGTACAAACTGTGTATAACACAAGGGCAAAAACCAACATCACCAGCACTGCCGATACTTGGTGGTGAATTCTTCTTCCTTCTTTTCTGAAAGGCAAAAAAGCACTTATTTGAGATCACAGAATTGCAGTTCAGGGGCACAGATTCAGACGGATGTTCAAATTGTGCTCAAATTCCGAGGTGAAGACAATGGGTTTTTATGAGAAAAGGAAGGGAAATGATTCCATGAATTGAGGAAAGAAATTCCTTTTGGTGCTAACAAGTTGAGTTATTCTTCAGCAATGCATGGCTGATTACTGATTCTATCTTCAGAAAGAGTGTCCATAATCAACAGTCCTGTGGTCAGAATGTCTGCTTTCCTGTTAGTTTTTCAAACAATTGTTTGTAAGACAATGTTGGTTTGGCCCAGTCCAAAGATTATTTTGCCCGATTCAAATGTTCCAAAGTGATTTCTTCTTAACCAATTTTTCTGTGCCTATACCATGAGATAGGGCATTGTTCCACAGCTCTTGAGTTTAAAAGTAAATGTATGTTTTTCTAAATCAGATGAGTATATCTTCAGGGCGGAGGTAATCTGGAAAACTGAAGAAGAACCTCTAATTGTCAGTTTCTATTGGCTACCTCCGAGGTACTCACCAGCCACTCAGAGGCAGGTGGCCCCACCCCTGCATGCCAAGCAACCATCCCAGACACGCTCCAGATCTACCCCCACGGGCCTTTGTGCCCATATACCCATCAGTGGCTTAGCCACCTCCAGGCCACCTCCCAGCCCCCCTACCCTGACTCAGTGGACACAGCTCTTTCTTTTCCACTTCTGTTCCCTCTGACCCTTGAACCCTTCTTCATCCGGAACTGCTCAGAGCACAGGCTTTAGCGGGGAAAGGCTGGTAAATTATATTCTGGAAGAAAGCTGATGTGGGGGGATAGAGATGATACGTCTCTCTGTTCCTTGAGTCTTTTACATTATCAAGAACAAGTCGGGAATTGAGATGCCAACAAACTATCCTGCCAATACTCCTACACTAAACGGAAGTGCCAGTACGCTCTGTAACCGTTTCCATTCCCTCTTCGTAATATTTCCTCTCCTGCTCAGGCTCTGCTTCTCCTCTGGGTTCACTTTCCCGATATTGCAGCCTTCGGTGGCCTCATCCTCTTTGAAGGCTGCGAGATCATGGCTTTTAGGGTCCCCGGATGGGGGTGGCTCGGGCCATTGCTGCATGAGCTGGGTGCAGCTGGCCTTTGAGCGCCGTGCGGGCAGGGCCTGCATCTGTCCCTGGTGGTGCCCAGAAGGAGGCAGCCAGGGCTAAGCAGGAGCGACTCTTGGCTGAGAGTTATGAAGTTGGACAGTGGACGTCTGTCCCCGAACCTTGTCGCCACCAGTGCAACATAGAGGCCCCTCCTAGGATGCATCTGTAGGGCCAGAACAGCAAATGTTGGCCTGAGCTTAAGGGTAAACCTGGCGTTGATGGAACAATGGGGAAAACCTGGGAGAAGCTTTGGCGTCATCTTCCACAGCTGGATTATGGGGAAGCCCAAGGCTGGCGGCCAGTTTCCTGGTTAGTGACAACAGCATCTGTGCAACATGACCTGAGACCAGTCAGTAAAGAGGTGGGGTGCGGAGTGGGGTCTTGGAGTGTCCGGAGTAAGTAAAGGTGGAAAATGGGTGCACAATGGCCGACCCAGCTACCTCAAGAATAAAGAGTGTCCCAGCCCCACCTGTGGCCTCCCCCGGTTGATCTAGTTTAGCTGGAGCATGATACAGGCCGTCCCATATAGCCAAGGAGGCCCCAGAGAAAGGACCTGTCTGTCACTGTGTTTTGTGTGTGCTCATTGCATATTCAATCACATCAGTGATAAAAGGAGCAGTTCCTGGCTTTGGCAAACAGGGTGTCCAGACCTTCGGTGACTTTTTCTCCCTGCCAGTATCATCATTACGAACTGGAACAGAGTTGCATCTGCAGAGCTATTTGCCCCTCGATAAAACAGCCCCCAACTAGTGAACGTGTCCGATTCTCTGACTGTCCTGTGGTACGTCTGTTTCTCTCTGTGCTGGGGGCTGACACCTCTCATTAGTGTCGGGGTTCAGCAGTGCTTCTTGCTCTGTGACTGAGCAATCACCGTACTAAGGCAGTACATGTATTTACGTCGTTTCTAAATTCAACAGATGCCTAACACATAGCAGGCACTCAATTCGTGTTTGCTCTTCCATTCAGTCAGGGAGCCCAGGGAAGGGGCCTAAAGGAGACCCATTTTCCCTGTTGACTCCACTGTAGCTGCCATCAGACCAAGGCCCCTCTGGTTGGGACATTACCTTGTTCAAATACCTTCAGTGGCTCCCTCTGACCGACATGATAAAGTTTAAAATCTCCAATCAAGACCGTCATGGTTTGACTTCAGCTGGCTTTTCCAGCCTCTTCTCTCACCTCCCACTTCCCTATCTCACACCCTGACTTCCCGCTACACAAGACCACACAGCCATCTCCAGCTGTCAGCAGCCATTCATCATTCAAGGCCAGAACCCTCCCTTGTTCCCCCCTCAGTTCTTCCATAGCACTTTTATTCGAATCCTCCTCAAAATTGAACTTTGGTGACTACAGGATTTTGTCTATCCCTCATGTAGACTGGAACGTTGTGGGATTTTGGTGTTGTTCGGCAATGTATCCTTGAAGTCCTGCACCCCAGAGGAGCTCAGTAAAGACCTAGACGCCATGCTCCATGCGTTTTACATGCAGGATCTCTAATCTCTATGACAACCTAGCAAATTAGACAGTGCTTCTCCCCACATGAAGTCTCAGGTTAAGTAGCTTGCCCAAAGTCATATTTGCTTAGCTTCAAAGCAGAACTCTTTCCAATGTGTGTCTAAATGTGTCTAATGTGTGTGTGCTAAAATACACACACACACACACACACACACACACACACACACACACACACTGCTTCATAGGAGCAGCATTATCTGGACCTATCCCACCTCTCGTTTCTGGGCCCTCATGGTTTTTGGAACTCCCTAACCAGGGTACACTCGCCCCCACCCCCCCTCTTCTTTAAATTTCAATTTCCTCAACTGTCAAGGGGCATGATATTAATAGCTTCCTTCTTAGGCTGACGGAGATAACAGCACAACACATGTGGCCTTGTGATAAGTCATCTTCCTTCCTGGGTGCCCTGCCCCATCTCCATGCAGCTCAGATACTTCATAGGTGACTGAGAGGTGCTGGCTGGGCCAGGGCAGGAGGGCAGGGCTGGGTGCCTCCTGATTGTCCTCCAGAATCACACATCTGGTTCCTCTGGGTGGGAGGGGGAAGGGAGCCAGGCTCCCTAGATGCTGATGCAATGTGTCTGTTGTGGGCTTGTTGGGAAATGCTGAAACTGGGGAGGAAGGAACAGCAGCCGTTGTGTCTCTCACTGGTCCAAGGCAGCTTAAGCAAGCCCCCAGCAATTGCTCCATCTGCCAACCAGGGTGATGATGCCCCAGAGTGGGATGTTGCACCACATTCTTAGAAAGCTGCCTCTGTACATGCATTTCCATTGGGGGCTTGGACTGGTTTTGTTTAATCACTGTTTTTTTCACTTCCAAATTTCTGAGGGCAAATTGGGAGACAGCAATGTGGTGAAATTATCATTATTAGCCAACTTTCCCTGAATACTTACTCTGCACCCTGTCCTGTGCTAAGTGCTTTATAGACATGATCTCGTAGAATCCACACCAACCCTCTGAGATAGACATTATCCCTTTCTACTTTTGCCAATGAAGAAACTGAGGCTCAGAGAGGTTAAGCAACTTGCCCATGGCCACACAGCTTATAAATGGTAGAGCCAGGATTTGAGCTCAGACTGTATGATTCCTGGACTCTTCACTACTTGTACTGCCTCCCATGAGTGAAAAAAGCATGGGCCTTGACATCAGGCTGCTCTGGAGTTGAATCTCCTGGCTCACTACATGTCTTCAGAGGCCCTTTCTCCTCTCTGGGCCTTCATTTCCCCATCTGCAGTACAAGTGGGTTAGAATAGATCACTGGTTCTTACATTTCGCTTTAGCTTTTTTTAAAAAATAGAATGCTTCGAGCAGGGACTGACTACAAATGGACACGAGAGAACTTTGTAGGGTGATGGAAACATTCTAAAACTGGATTGTGCTGATGGTTACCTAACAACATATATTCTCTAAAAAATCCTTGAATGGGTGTATTTTATGGTATGTAAATTGTACTTCAATAAAGCTGTAACTTATAGAACATTTTATGAAACATTGATAGTCACCCCCAGGACCCCACCAGAGTGTTTGAAAGCCAATGGGCTGTGTGGATTCTGGATGTCCTTCAGACTCTGACCTTCTGGCATTCTGAGTTCGTTTCTCACACTTTGTGCAATTGCTATGGGTTATATGTGGGCAGGGATTCCATCTTCCACACTGTCAGCCCAGCCCCAGCACAGCATCTGGCCCATAGTAGGCAGCTGAGCATTTACTGAACGAGTGAAGGGATGACTGAAGGATGAGTTGTACATTTTTTACAAGGGTTTTCAGACTTTGGTCTGCTTGGAGGCAGGTACTGTGTTTTCATTTCTGAACCCCCAACTCCCAGCACGGACCTGGTGCAGAGTAGGTGCTTGGCAAGGGTTTGTTGAATAGATAAATGAGTGAATGAATCAATGGCTTAATCCTGTTCATGAGACAAGTTGAGGACGCAAAATATCAGTGCTTTTATACTCACCGTGTATGCCTTAGGATGCTTCGGGTGCAAGCAACGAACAACTGTAACTGTAGGGCAAACAGAATTTACTGGGAAAGTATGGGGGAGAGGCTCGCAGATCATGCCATCGAAAGCATGTGTCAAGGCAGCAGACCTGGCTCATCTGTTTAGAAAACCTCTATGTGGGGGGGGGGGGAGATAAGTAAAAGGCCCTAGCTGGTTTGGCTCAGTGGATAGATCTTCAGCCTGCGGGTCCCTGGCTTGATTCTGGCCAAGGGCACATGCTAGGGTTACGGGCTCGACCTCCAATAAGGTGTGTGCAGGAGGCAGCTGATCAATGATTCTCTCTCATCATTGATGTTTCTATCTCTCTCTCCCTCTCCCTTTCTCTCTGATATATATATATATATATATATATATATATATATATATATATATATATCTTAAGAAAAGGAAGAATTAAGGGAGATGTCACCAACACAGGTAAGCTCAGAATGTGAGGACAGCCCCAGGTGCCACAAGGGGCAGGGGGCAGGAGGCGGAGAAAGAATTGAGCAAGGGGCTAAGAAGCTAAGAAAGACTGGGGCAACTTACTTTCTTCTTCTTTTAAAACTCTTGGCTAAACTACTGACTAATCCTGATCGCCATCTCTTAGCACCAGGGCCATTTCCTTTCTGTTTTGGAAACTTCAGGAGGCTTTGATTAGATGGTCCAAGGAGAACCATTCCGAGTAAGGTGTGCCAGTGGTCTGAGGTCCTACCGGGCCAAATCCCGAGGCATTTGCCATGTAGCAATTGCCTCCAGTCCCAGCTCCAACATATATTTCAGGGGAAATGGGGGAAAGAAAGAATACTGTCCAAACTCCCCTGTGGCACGTGTTATAGGTCTGTTTTCTTGTTTAATGCTTGTCGGCGAGGTATTATAAACCCCATTTAGCAGTTGAGGCAACTGAGACTGAGAAAGTAACCTGCCCAGTGACAAAGTCAGCATTTGAACCCAAAGGCCCTGCTTTCTTGCTGTAGCAGGTGCCTCCCCACTGGTTGTTTTAGCTTAGACAGGTCATGTAGCCTCTCTGGGTTTTCCCATCTGCAAATCCAGGGTCTGAAAGACAGGCTCATCTCCTGCCCTAAAGAGACTATTCAGCAATGTTCCAGACAGCCCCAGAGGGCCACGGACAGGTGCAGCCCTGTAGGGTGGGTGCAGCTGGTGTGGCCTGGGCCCACGGTGAGTCTGTCCCAGATGGAGATGACTGGTTTAAGTGACTTTGCGCAGGAGAGCCAGCCCACTACAGGCTGGAGGCGAGACCTACCCGTGTGAGTCACTCCACCTCTCCCTGCCACCAGAAGGGACGGTAACAACCTATGTCTGGTCCCCCTGGGCCTCTACCCCCACCCCCAGGGGTGTCCTGTAACCAGGGCACAGCGATTAGGAGTACGTGCTCAGACACACACACACACAGACTTTGCAAACAATGCAGGGAAATAAAGTTCTCACAGGAAACATTATCATATTGACTCACGACAGACCCATCCATAAAACAAACTCCGGGTACCTGGGGCGGCTCGGAGAGCAGTGGCCTGGAGATAGCAGCCAGGCAGCTTGCTCCTGGGCCCCAGAGGAAGTGGGTGCTGCCGGGGGAAGGGCAAGGTGCCCTGCTGCTCTGACGCTTGCCCAGGATCTGAATTATTTGTCAAAAGGAACAAAAATTGTCATTTTTTAAAAACACAAGTCCCAAAGCACTATGGCCTCTTTGCCTTGTCACAAGAGCTCTATTGCAAAAACCCCTCTTAATACCGTGGTATTTTGCAAGTCATCTGCCATGGCAGTGCAGAAAGTATTACCGTCTCCAGAGGCCTGTGTCTCCATCAGTCCTTGCTTAGCAAAGCAGGATTGTAGAAAACGATTTTGCTCCAAAACTCTATTCAGATTTGGGAAGGCAGCTTGGAGCATCTGCCAGGCATCAGATGGACAGGCCTCTTACTACATCTAATCTACTTGTTTGGAGCCTCAGTTTCCACATCTGCAAAATGGGAGCAGTCCTGAGAATTAAAGTGAGAAAATGTGTATGCAGCATATAGCACAGTATCCACCTTCCTGACCTTTTGTGAGAAGCAGCCCGAAAAAGTGACTCTACTCTCTTATTCCTGGGAGCTTTGGCACCCCTCGTCCTACTCTGTACTTTGATTTCCTCCTCTGGAAAAGCAAGGGGTATAACTAGCCCTGGCTGCCTGCCTTCCCCCATCAGACGTGCCTGTTAGAGGAGCTGGATTGTAAGCCAGGCTTACGACACTGGGTTGTGAGGGGTTCAGATACCAAGGAGATGGTGCCTGCAGTGTTTGCATTGTTGCAATCCCAGCTGAGCCCTGGCCCGGCCATTTTTCCATCTTGGAATTAGAATGCCGTCCCAAGACTGGGCTGAGAGAGGAGCAGGGTCAGCATCCCCTTTTTAGTTGTGAAGATTGAGCTGGGTGGCCACTGGGAAGGGGTCATTGGTGGTGCAAAAGGCACCCCTCCTTCAGGCCTCAGCAGACTGCAGCTTCCCCTGAGAGCGCTGTCAGCTGACTCCCAGTCCAGGTACCTGGCAGGGAGTTGGCACATCACACGTCCACGGGCCATGCCTAGCACTGACTGAGGTCTTCATGAAATCACGCCCAGCCTTGCTCTGTCCATCCATTCATTCCCCAGGTGTGACTAGGGTCTCTCTCAAGAATATACTCAGACCAGGTCACACTCCTTACCTCAGTCGTCAGGGTTCTTTGGAGTCTGAGTTCACCAGCTTCCCCCTCACCATTTCTCTCTCCTGCCCTACGTTTCAGAATCACTCAAGGATCCGCCGTTTCCTGAACCTGCCATGGTTTCAATCTTAGTGCCTAATGCATGCTCTTCTGACTGGTAGGTTGTTCCTTCTGTTATCTTCCAACAAACTTCTATTCGTTCTTCAAAGCCCAACTTCAGTGTCCCCTTTTCTAAACCATTCTCCAAACAGTTGCTCTCTCCTCTGTGCTACTTCAGTGTCCTTTCACCTCTCTGTCATAACAGCTCTTATGCCCTCTTATCATTTACTTCTTTACAGAGCTATCTGTCTCCTACTTGGGACCCTGGGCTTAATAGGTTAGGAATGTGTGGGTTGCTTCTGTTTAAGGAATCTCTGATGGTGTCCAGATTTACAACCAAGTGTCCTTCAAGGAATCCAACTTCACCTTGAAGCTTTAGTAGCTTATTTTTCTACCAGATAGAGTGAGACTGTAAATGGGTCTGCAGTTGCTGGTGCACTAATGGCAGCTGACGCATGCCTGCATGTTTAAACAGTATGAATGTGTAACGCTTTCATTCTTCCCAGGGAGATATTTTCTGGGCGATAGAGATATTTTGTAAATAACACACTTCTTTCTTATTAGAGGTAAAGCAGGGAATGAAAAAGCAAAGCTCCAGAAGAAGTACAACTGTCTTGCCAGACTCTAGGTCAGCTCCAAGGATGAGAAATAGGATGCATTTCAACCCTAAGGAATGAATGAAACTTGGGATGTATGTCTGTCAGGCAGGATTGTCTGGAGCACTTCCTAGAAATCTTGACCTGTCGCCATCAGTGGGGAAGGCTAATTAAAGGAAATCAAAGAGGAGATTCCAATGTGCTGAAAAAACAAAGGCAGCCAACCTGCAAACTGCTACGTCAGCTCTCTACTCTGCCCCTGTCCCTCCCCCGCCCACACCCACCCAAATGCTCTTTCTTTTCTTGATCTGATTTTGCAGACTTTCCACTACTGACATCTACTCTTTTCTGTTACCTGGAGGGGTAAGCAGAGATCAATGCAGTAACTGACCCTCAGGGGCTGCTGCTGTCCCTTCCTCGTCCTCTGTCCCATGCAGAGCCAGCCAACTGACCATAGTGGTTCAGAATGAGGACAAGGAAATGCACATTAAAACTACTGGACACCTCTATTCCCCCATCAGAACAACGGAAACTAAGAAGACTGGCCATAGCAAGTGCTGGTGAGAATGTAGAGAAACGATCACTCAGACACTTCTGATGGGAATACAGTATGGTGCAATACACTCTTGAGAAAACACTTTGGCAGTTTATTATAAATCTAACTATACTCTTTACCATATGACCCAGCCACCCCTTCCCAGGCACTTTTAAAAGTGAAATGAAAATATATATCTACACAAAGACTTCTACATGAATGTTCAGAGCAGTCAAAAACTGGAAACAACCAGAATGTAGTCTGTCCATACACTGCAATATTATTTGGCCATCAAAAAAGGAATGAACATTGATGGATGTTATAACTTGGAATGAACCTTGAAAACATTATGCAAAATGAAAGAAGGGCGTGACAAAAGACCACATATTGTAAGATTTCATGTATGTGAAATGTCCAGAATAAGCAAATCTATAAAGACGGAAAGTAAATGAGGGGTTGCCAGGGGCTGGAGCGAGAGGTGAATGAGGAGTAGCTAATGGGGAGGGAGTGACTTTTTGGGGTGCTGAAAATGTTCTAAAATTTATTGTGGTGATGATGGCTGCACAAATCTGTGAATATATTTAAAAACACTCCGTTGTATACTTTAAAAGGGTGAGTTGTATGGTATGTGAATTACATCTCAGTGAAGCTGTTACACACACACACATACATGTGGTGATGGGGACCATGACTCAAGCCCAATGCAAGCAGCACAGCACAAGGAATCTCATAATTAGACTGAATTGGGTTGTGGAATCCTGTTTGGCTTGGCAGCATTTGAAAACATTATTTAGTCTCTGTGCCTGTAGGCTGGGCATGTGCTCATTTACACAACCTACATGGCTTGACGTGTTCACCCTTGCAGCAAGGCGGGGGACCCCTGAAAGCCCAGTGGGTGGGGGTACACAGTCCTGACCTGGGATGAACTTCTTTAGAAGCTGCTTTCACAAGTGTTATATCATGAGATGCCACAACGCTGGCAAGTAGGGCTGCCATGTTTCTGAATTGGCAGAGAGTGGGCCCTGGATGGGGCCCCACATCAGTGTGAGGCTGGTCTGATGTGTTATTCCTCCCTCTTTTGCGTAAGAGTAATAGTAGGACATTTATGGAGTACTTACTGTGTGCCGGCCCAAGCATCCACCTTAGGCTGTAGCATCTCATTTAATCCCCACCATGACCCAAAAGGACATTCCTGTATCACCTCGTGTACCCAGTGGTAGGTGTATACCTTCTTCAAGGCCACCCAGCTATAAGTGGTGGAACAGGGATTAGAACTCCAGTCAGTCAGGCTCCAGAGCCACAGGTGGGTCACAGTGGCAGAGCCACAGGGCCTGAAGTGTCACCTGCTCCTACTGCACCCAAACCAGGAGACAGCAGAGGGCGGGAGGACACAGGGCTTGCCCGAAGGTGAGGCAGCCAGAACTGGACACTTCAGCCTGTAGTCTCAGGCCAGTCACACTGGCTGCAGGTCAGAAGCAGAGGAGCTGGGCATTTACCCTGTGACAGGTGAGAAGGAGAGAGAAACACCGTGGGCGTTTGTCCTGCAGAGTTCAATTTGGAAAATTACCAGGCAGAAAAGGGGCTTCTGATTGAGAGAGAGGATGGGAGGGAAGGAAGGAAGAAAGGAAAGTCTTCTCAGCTCAGTGAATATCGAAAGATGGGTGGTTTTATTTCTTGGTTGGTTGTTTTTCAGGGTCATTAATTGCGGGCAAAGCATAGGATTAGTTGCCTGTTCAGAGTAGTTCCTGAACCTTCTTATTGAAGAAAACCCTGGCAGCCAAGCTTTAGCTTCCCTGAGATCTCACCCTGTCCAACAACCACCCCTCCTCTGTGTCTTCTACTCTACTTCCCAAACTCTTGATTTTGAAAGGTTTATCCACTTAAGAGAGACTGGGCTGGGTTCACCCTTAGACATAGCTACAGGTCATGTTCTTAAACACGACTCATTTCAAACATCATTAAGTTTGCATCATTGCCAAGTAGTAACGGTGAGCATAGCTGGCATCACTCTGAGGCTCTGCGCACATTTTCTTCAGACCCCTCCAGGCCCTTGCAAGGTTAGCTCTGCTCCCTTCATTTTCGAGGTGACCAGACTGTGGCTTAGGAGGGGTCATGTCATATAAGTGACTCGGGGCATATCAGTGAGAGCTCTTGAATTCTCGAATCTTGGGGAGTAATGCTTTTTATCTGTTTTGGCTTTTGCTGATGACTAGCTTTAGTGCTTTCTGTAACTTTCCCTGCCTGGCTCTTTAACAAACATTCTAGGTAGAGTTACTGTCCTGTGGGTTATATGGGAAATTCTCATTCATTTACTTTATATCACAACCTAAAAACAAAACAAACAGGGGACGGCATTCATTAAAAATATGAATCAAATTGTACCAATCAAAAGAAGTCTATCGCCGAAACCGGTTTGGCTCAGTGGATAGAGCGTCGGCCTGAGGACTGAAGGGTCCCGGGTTCGATTCCGGTCAAGGGCATGTACCTTGGTTGCGGGCACATCCCCAGTGGGAGGTGTGCAGGAGGCAGCTGATTGATGTTTCTCTCTCATCGATGTTTCTAACTCTCTATCCCTCTCCTTTCCTCTCTGTGAAATATCAATAAAATAGATTTAAAAAAAAAAAAAAAGAAGTCTGTCGATGGTTTTTCAATGTATATACAAATTCTTTTCTCCTCTGCACTTCATCAGTGCAAATGACATACTCTTTTCTAGTATCAGGACCAAGACAGCAACCACCCAGGTGCTGTTTCTGCCTTCTGGCCAGTCCACAAGCGTTCGCTGACATCTCTCTGGAAAGGGTCAAGGGCGCAGTGGGCACAGATGAGTAAGACCCAGGCCACAGAGGGCGATAAGGCATGCTCATTAAATAGCAGTGGGTGCCAGGCCTCATCTGATAAGTGCTGTGGGAACGGCTTAGATAAGATGCTGAAAGTGTGTGAAGGGAGAGGCCTTTCTGTCTGGGGAATCGGGCCAGGCTGAAGGATGGGTACGGATTGGATAGGAAGGCGCCGTGAGAAAGAACTTCCTTCTTCTGAGCTTCTCCCTCACCATCACTGTGGCTCTCATGGGTGGCTACGTGCCAGGCTCTGGGCCACCCACATTATCTACATTGTGGTATTTAATCCTTAGAGCAGCCCACGGGGGCAGTTAGTTTTACCTCCCCCTTCTTTCAAAGGAGAAACTGAAGTTCCAAGAGTTTAAGCCACTTGCCCAAGGTCACAGGAAAGTTCCAGAAGTGGACTTTGAATCCAGGTCCATTTGAAGTCACAGCCCCTGCTCTTAGGTTGATTTATCATTTTCTTTTTTTCACATTTAAAAAAACAAATTTTAAATTGTTGCCATTATTACATATGTCCCCATCCCCCCTTGAATTTATCATTTTCAAAGAACTTTCAAAGGCGTTCTCCCATCTGATCTTCCTGTACCCAGAGTTTCTCTATGTCTCACCAGCCTGTTGGCATAGATGAGTCATGCTACCGGTAACAGGGTGAATTTTACTCTCTCACCACCTCCCCTTCCCCTGGCTCACCCTGGTCCTCCAGCCACCTGCAAAGCCTCGCCCCTCTGGTGGGAGTCCCCAGGGAGTGTCTACAGCCGCCTCTTTCTCTATACCCCCCATTAAGTTCAAGGCCCCAAAAGGCCCCAGTCCCTCTACCCAGGTGTAGGCCCCCTTTGAGATTCCTTTCTCAGCCAGTGGCCTCAGGACACTGCGCCCAGGGCATGACCTCAGCTATCCTGTCATCACCCCTCTGTGAGCCTTGGTTTCCTTCTCTGGGCAGGGAGAGGGAGCAGTTCAGTTCCACACTCATTCCCTGAGCAGTGGCTGAATATAACAGTGAACCATGGAACTGAAGGAACGGATGGATCAGGCCAGGCCCTGGATAAGACACACACATAAGCAATTACACCCCCAAGCCCCCTGTCTGGGGAGGGAATGGGGGAGTAAAATGCCACGAGGCAATCAAACTATTGTGGGAAGGGCCATTCCTGGCTGGGGAGAGGCCCATATGGCGGCCATTCACGGAGGCCTTAACATAAGCCAGATCCCGGGCTCAGAGCTTTACCGGCATTAACCCGTTTAACCCTCCCCCAAAGCCAGTTGGGCAGGAACCAATATTATTCCCATGGTAGAGACAACAAAACTGAGGCGCAGAAAGGTGACGTTACTCGCCCAAGGTACACAGTTAGTAGTGTTGGGATCTGGCATAACTAGGTCTGAGGGTCCGTGTTCTAAATTGCTGTCTTTATAGAAATGAGGCCAGTAAATCTTGACTTTGAAATATCAGCTCAGTCCTGATGCTGCTAAGCTCCATCTCTTCCTACATTATGCTTCTTGGGCTAGAATCATACATTGTTTCCCCATCTGCTAAGTCAGCTGGGACAAAAATTCTGCAGCTCAAGTAAAGCCCTGGGGATCATCTCCCAATTCACAGAAAAAAATCAAGTCAACAGAGCTGTTTCAGTTGGGAGTTTTCCTCCTGTGCAGTTTTCAGAAATCTTGGGAGTCTATCCCTTATTCCTCCTGGACATCACATAAGATGGTGTCTGGCTGATCAATAACAATCATACCCATGAGTTTCATCGAATATTGGCAAGCACTTTACATGCATTGCCTCATTTACCCTCGCCAACACATGTGGCAGATATGTGATCTCTGTTTTACAGCGGTGAGGACCAGAGCTCAAAGACGGGAAGTGGTGGCCCAGGCAATAAGTGACCAGCCCTTGAACCAGGTCTGGTGGTGTGAAAGCCTGTGCTCTTAACCATGCCCTGTGTGAGTTTCTTATTTTCTCAGTGGTTCTCAACTCAGGCTGCACGTTTGAAATGCCTAGGATACTTTTAAAAAATACTTTGGCTAGCCTTAGCCGGTTTGGCTCAATGGATAGAGCATCGTCCCAGGTTCAATTCTGATCAAGGGCACGCCGTACCTGGTTGCAGGTTCGATCTTCAGCCCTGGTCGGGGCACGTGTGGGAGGCAATCAACTGATGTGTCTCTCTCACATCGATGTTTCTTTCTGTGTGTCTCTCCCCCTCCCTTCCACTCTCTCTAAAAATTAACAGAAAAATATCCTCGGGTGAGGATTAACAACAACAGAAAAATACCTTGGCTATACCCATCCCAGACCAATTCAATGGGACGCTCTAGGATTGTACACAGCTTGGAGACCTCGACTCTAGGAAATTCCTCATCTTCCACCCAGAGCCTCCCTTTGACATGGAACTAAAGGGAGACTTGGATTGTGGTGAGGGAGAAATGGAGTTTACCAGATTCTTCTCCCCCTCACCTTCCCTGCCATCTCCTCCTTTTATAGCTCACCAAGAACTAGCCTCTAGTCTCCCTCTCAGTCTGACACCATTGTGATTTGGGATAACATTTCTATGTGGCCTCTACCCCGAATGGTGTCTCACAAGCCTAGCACATACTAAGTGCTCAGGAAACATTTGGTGAATAAATTTATAAAGAGACCTCTCCAGCCATTCTTTCCAGGCAGGTGAGATTGTATGGATCTATTCATGAGTTTAAAGAACATGCACAATGGGGCCAAGCGGTGCCCCGCCCAGGAGGTAGCATTATGTTTCCACCAGCAGCACATGAAAGTGCCCCTTGCATCACCCCTTTCCCAGCAATATAGATTAATTTTTAAAAAAGAAATCCTTTCTAATTTAATAGTTAGAAAACAATCTCGGTTTTGGTTTGAATTTACGTTTCTTAGACTACTGGTGAGAGTGAACATTTTTTTCATGTGCTTATTAGTCATTTGTATTGCTTCTGCGAATTGTCTGTTCCCAATTTACTAATTTACAACGAGAAATATAACTGCCAAAGGGACCGGATACACGTGTCCTCCAGCCAACACACCAGCTCCCTATAGGCACACCCCACGGGAAGCCAAATTCTAATCAGAAGGGTGCTTGGTTAGCAAAGAATGAAAAAAAGGGAGGGGTTAGTTATTGGACTCCAGGGTTAACTACATCAGCACAAGCTAGACCTACCGCTGGGATCATGATATCCTTGGCCAGCGCATCCTCCCTCTTTCTCTTTTCTCTGCCTCCCTGACTACCCAACTCTTCCTGAGATGGACACGTTCTTTTTTAGAAACATTACTACATTCATTTAGGATTCCCTCCTGGTTTGTATGGTTAATCGTGCAAGGCAATCTTTCTTCCTCTCTCCTTTGCCTCCTTGGACTGCCTTCCCATTTTGGAAGGATTTACAGAGTGTAGATGACATCTTGTGGGGTGTCTGCCTCCCTCCCTCTCCTGGAATTGCCCCATCCCTTAAGTGAAAACAGCTCTAGGGGGTCTCCACAACACATCTGACATTTGGAATGTTCACCTACTTGTGTAGTTTTCAAGCCTTACCTTAGCCTCTCCCAGGGGTCTCTGACCTCCATGAGATTAAGATCCATCGCCATGAGGACTTTGAGAGTGGAGAGGAAGGTTTTGATGGCATGGTGCAAAGAATAAGAACTAGAGGAACCAGTAAGAATAGCTCTGGGATTTAACACTGTCCTACACTAGAGATTGAGAGGCATAGCAGAGCTACCTAATACATAGTCACAAACCCAAACAGGCAGCCAAAATGAGGAGACAAAGAAACAACCCCCAAATGAAAAAAAACGAGAGAATTCTGCAAAAGAAGAGAGAAATGAAATGGAAGTCAGAAATTTATCTGAAATAGAGTTCAGAATAATGATGTTAAAGATGCTCAACAGCATAAGAAAAGATACAGTAACTATGAAAACAGAAATAAAGAATGACATAACACAAATAAAGAACACGTTGGAAGGAATACACAGCAGATTAGGGGAAGTGGAGGACTGAATCAGTGAATTAGAAGACAGTGTTGAAAAAAATCACTCAATCTGCCAAAACCGGTTTGGCTCAGTGGATAGAGCATCGGCCTGCGGACTAAAGGGTCCCGGGTTCGATTCCAGTCAAGGGCATGTACCTTGGTTGTGGGCACATCTCCAGTGGGAGGTGTGCAGGAGGCAGCTGATCAATGTTTCTCTCTCATCAATGTTTCTAGCTCCCTATCCCTCTCCCTTCCTCTCTGTAAAATATCAATAAAATATATTTTTTAAAAAAAATCACTCAGAGAACCAAAATGAAAAATAAAAATAAATAAATAAATACAAATCTAAAAATAGCTCTGGATAGGTGTGCGGTCTGGGAGAGTGCCTGGAGCAGGAAGGACAGGAAAGATTTCATTCAAGGACCAGAGGAGAAAGAGGATTTAGGTGGGCAAGGGCTGGGTATCTCTGGCCTGGAACATGCAGCTGCCCCTTTCCTGGTGGCCCTCGGCCCTTGGTCCTCTTTACTCCAGGCCTCCAGAGTGACCTTCCTAAACCATATCTGACCAAGTCACTCCCCTCCTTTAACCCTCCCCTGTCCCCACCACCCATGGGATAAAATTCAAGTTTCTAAGGACAGCCAGCATTCAGGGCCCTTCACAATAAACAACTTTCCTTTCCAGGCTTGTTTCTCTTCCCCAGAAGACTGTTGGATGTTCCTGAATGTGCCATGTGTGTTCACACCTCCAGGTCTTTGCTCAGGTAGGGCCTTCTGCCTGGGTTGCCCTCCCTGACTTGGCCCATTCCTCCTCATTCTTTAAGACCCAGCTCAAATGTCCACTCCTCCCTCCAGTCTTTCCTGGACCAGAGGAAACTCTTAATTGTAGCATTTTTATGAGGAAGAAAAAGTGTAACTTTTCCAAGTATCATCCCCTGCTGGCCCCTGAGAACTTTGACTTCAAATATCATGTTTGGTTTATCAGAGTGTCCTAATCGCCATCCAGAATGGTGCCATGTGCAGTAGAGACTGGATGAACAACAAAGTCACTGTTATAGACTTGCTCATGGGGAAGCACCATGCAGAGAAGACAGAGATCTGGACTTTGGGGCCTTGGCAAATTTTTATTCTCTCTAGACCTCGGGTCCCTTCTCTGTAGAAGGAGAGCACTGGGACATGACAATCTGTGATGCTATTTATTAAGACTTACTCTGTACAGGCACTATTCTAGAAATAAGCACAGTAATTATATAAGGTATGTAAATATTTCTGGTAGCATGAAAATATAAAACAAAGTCCTTAAAGTTACTTGCAGTCTAGTTCTGGAACCAAGGAAGGGAAGACCAAGAACCCTTAGGGGGAGAGGTTTTAAATTGCAGGGGGTTAAGCAGGGGGAGGTGTATTTCATTGCAAGAATCATTGTGCCACTCTTGGCCCCAAGGAGGCGGTGTGATGAAGCGTGAGAAGCAGAGCTCAAATCCCAGCTCTGCAACCCTCCAGCTGTGTGACCTTTGGCAAGTCACTTTACCTTTCTGAGTCTTACAATTTGGAGATTGTCTGCAGAGAGTTGCGATGAGGACTCAGTTGGATCTAGGACTCCACAACACTAGGAGTGTTATATTATATAAATCAATATATATTATTGATTTTCTACAGAGAGGAAGGGAGAGGGATAGAGAGCTAGAAACATCGATGAGAGAGAAACATCAATCAGCTGCCTCCTGCACACTCCCTACTGGGGATGTGCCCGCAACCAAGGTACATGCCCTTGACCGGAATCGAACCTGGGACCCTTGAGTCCGCAGGCCGACGCTCTATCCACTGAGCCAAATGGGTCAGGGCAGGAATCCTTTCCTTTTAATCCCAAGGAATATAAACTACAAGCCTCATTGTCCTCATCTGCCAAATGAGGGTTGCCAGGAGGGCTAATCAGAGGTGAAGTGAGATCATGGGTGCAAAAAACTGTGCTGGGATATTTCATAATGTTAGCTTTCCTCACAACCCGGCAGTGTAGCATACACCCAGCTCCATCTTGAGCAGAAAGCTTAAAACAAGGAATTCAGAGCTCTGGAGACAGCGGAGAAGGAAGCACAGTCAAGAAAAAGAGTCAGAGGAAGGCTCTGGAACACGTGATGATGGCCTCTCCCATCAGAAAATGCTCTTAAACAAACAGCAAGTTTCCTCCATTAATAAGGCCTGTGGAATGCAGATGAGATTTTTTTCCTCCTCCTTTTTTTGCTGATTAAGTTCCCCCAAAACCCCCTTAAGAATTTTAATAAGAAATGCAAAAATCAACAAAAGTCCAGCAAACCCTTTCCTGTTATTAAATAAAGGGAAAGTAAATATTGCAAATTGGACATATTTCATAAGAGGATGTTTTGTTTGGGCGAAAAAAATGAGAAAGTAAAGAAAAAGCTATTTGCTTTCTGGCAGCAAATACATGTCTTTGCTGAATTTTGGTTTCAAATTTGATGACTGGGGCATTATTTCTGGTTTGCCTGGAATTCAGACCTTTTGACATCTGAGGTGGATGTACCCAGGCAAGCAGGAAAGCCAGGTTTGAGCCATGTCGGCCTATTCTCCCCTCTCTCTAGTGAGCAAACCAAAGATTTCTTCGGACACCCAGGGTTTATGATCTTGAGCTCAGTGTTGGGGACCTGTGGGGGTCACACACAAGACAAAAGCAACTTCGAACAAAGAAGATTTTTATGAAGGAGAGAGAGAGAGAAAGAGAGAGAGAGCGAGAGAGAGAGAGAGAGAGAGAGAGAGAGAGAAAATGTTCTCTAAACCTCCTTTTTAGGATAAGATATGGGATCATAAAATATACTATATTAATGCAACACAGAGGCCCTATAGTTAGGCAGACCTGGTTTTAAATCCTACCTCTGTCACGTCTTAGGTGGGTAATCTTGGGCAAATTACTTACCTTCCTGACTCACTTTCCTCACCTTCAGAATGGGAAGAATCAATGTACTTACTAAAAGAGCTGTCATGAGCAATAAATGAGTGGGAAAATGAGCCCATGCAAGGCAAACACGAGGCTCTATATGTATCCCATATTCTTTGTGTAGTGTGACCAATGTAAAGGAAGAGAAAAAGCAGTAAGGCTCTATTTCTCTCTATTTCTTTGTGGTGATTAACAGTTTGCAAAGAACATTAGCACTCATGACTTTACATGCTTGTCACCTCAGCCAGAGGAGATGGGCAAAGTGGGAATTGCCCTTAGTTTCCAGTTGGAGCACCTGGTGCTGGAAAGTAGGTGTGGCCACTCAAGGACACACTACATGTTCTTATGTGACCATGAGTTCAGAGAAAATGATGAAAGGAAAGCGAGGGAGGAAGAGAAGCAGAGGGTGTGGCCACATCCAGCCATGTTGCCCCCACAGAGAAGTATATCTTCCCCAGGTCCCTTACCCCCTCCTGGTCCTGTCTGTCTTCCTTGTGGGGTTCCCACGGTCTCTCCCTGGTGGGGAGGGCAGTCACAGGTGGTGGGACCTTTTGTGGGATGCCAGGAGTTGGATCCCATCAGCCGCATTCCCTTAACAACAGAGTCTGGGCCTGTGCTTCCCAGTGCTAAAATCTGTGTTCCTCTCATGCCATCCAAGAGTACTGGCAAACCCCATCTTCAAATCAAAAAATTATTTGGATTTTTGTACTTTTCTATCTTTGTATTTGTTAGTTTGCACAAATTACCTTGTGCAGAAATTAAAACAGATGAAGAAATAAACAAGTAATTTAACAGTCATCTATATTCCCACTCCCATATTAGCTTCTAGGGTCTGTTTGTTTTTTGTTTTTGTTTTAAGAAATAAAACATAAGCCTTGGCCAGGCAGCTCAGTTGGTTGGAGCATCGGCCCAATATGCTAAGGTTGTGGGTCCAATCCCCAGTCAGAGCACATACAAGAAACAACCAATGAAAGCATAAATAAGTGGACCGGCAAATCAATCTCCCTCTCTCTCCCTCTTTCTCTCAAATCAACAAGAAAGAAAAAAGAAACAAACCATAACGCTACAAGTCCCACAGATTTCCTGTTAATTTAAGTTTAGCTTACCTATACATATTCAGTATTTTACATTGTTTTGTGTGTATTTTAGTTTACATAAATGGTACATAGGATTCATATTGTTCTGTGTCTTACCTTTTTCACCATTATGTTTTTTTAATCTATCCATGTTGATATGTATATAAGAGAGCTAGTTTATTCTTTTAATTTAAGCTGCATAATAGTCCATTCTATGAACCGTTTGTAACACATTTTATATGTCCATTCCGTTAGGGGTGGTCATTTAAGTTGTTTCTCCCACCCACCCCATCCGCTTTTTTTTTTTTTTTTAATTACAAACCACCGTTCTTTGATTTTAAAACTCTTTGTGTGTCTCTGGGTATCCACATTTCTCTTGGAAATTTACGCAGAAGTCAAATGTATTTTATTGTTAGTCGTAGGGCCGAAGTAGGCATACTTGAAATCCAACCCCCTCCGATGCCTACTCCCTGTGAGACCCTGGGCGACTCATTTCACCTCTCTAAATCTGTTTTCTTATCTGTAAAATGTGTGTGCTAATTCCTAACTCATTGGATTATGAGAGAATTAATTGAGGCTATTTCTAAAAATCACCCGGAATCCTGCAAATGGTAGGAGTCCAGTTGCTCTCATCATCCATGCTACCGGTTTTCCTAGCAGCCACAGCAGGATCTAAGGCAACGCCCAAGCCTTTGCAAAAGGGACCCTGGGCCCAGCAAAGCAAAGCGCTAGGGATTTGCCCAGCCCACCGCTTACCACATGGTATCAACTCTTTCCCCTGCCCGGTCTGGTGTCAGCTCCGTAAAGAATTGAGCAAATGTACCCTTCTGCACCTCAGTTTCCTTGCCTGTAAAAATGGGATGACAGCACCAATTTGAAGGGCTGTAATGAGACTTAAATGCTACATAATGTATGCAGGGTACTTGTCAGAACTGTCTGGCCTTTCCTGCTCACTCTGAACCCTTTCTCCTTCAAAGCTGTGAAACTATCTGACGTTCACCGGCAAGGTAAAGTTGAATTATGTCCCTAATTGGATTTTGGTTTCACGACCCCTGCGTTTCACGTTGCGTATGCTGCGAGTAAACGCGCGCGGAAGCTTTGCGCGGTCCCGGGGTTTGTTTTCCTCACCGCAGTGTCTGCAGAGGCCCTGTGGTTTAAATTTGCTAAAATATCTCCATCTAGTGGACTCGCTGAAACATTGCAGGGTTCGGCCCCACCTGGGGGAAAAACAATGGGTGACACTGGGGCCGCCCTGCCCTGCTCAGAAACGCCGCTGGCTCCCCATTGTCTACGGTGTAAAGTCCAAAGGCCAAGCCTGGAATTCGAGCGCGCGCATAATGCAGCCCCGCCCTGCTTATCGGATCTTATCTTCAGCTTGGACCTCCAGCTCCGCCGGCCCAGCCCCGCCAGGCCCAGCCCCTCCGGCTCCGGAACCTCAAAGTCCACACTTGCCTGGCACATGGACCCGCCGTGTGCCCCAGACCCCACCTGCCCTCCCCTCTTCACTTTCCCAAGGCTAACCCTCCTTCCAGGCTCAGCTCTAAGGCCATCTCTTCCGGGAAGCTTCCTGGGTCCTTCAACCCATCCGTCTTCCCTGACCTCCCACCAACACTTGCGTCATTTTTGTATTTCCATATTTAAAGCTGTGTTTTGACAACGCACTGCTCTCTCATATCCAGCGTGATGGATCAAAATAAATGCAAGCCCCATGGTCCCTGGATCTAGATCCTCCTCTGGCCTCCACGACTTCCAAGCTCTGAGAACTTGGGTGAGGGACGGAATCTCAACAGTGAAATAGAATAGTAGTGAGAACACCTATCCCACAAGGCTGTGGTGATAATTAAGATAGGATGCAAAACGGCTGATATATATAGTCAATTCTCATTATTGGTGGATTCTGCATTTGCAGTTTCACCTACTGGCTAAATTTTATTTGTAAAGCCAAAATCAATACTCACAGAGCTTGGTCATTCACAGACATGCAGGCATAGAGTGGAGAAAAATGTGGGTTTTTTTCTTCCAGAATGCACATTCTCAGCTGCAGTAAACAGATGATAGTCTTCTTGTTTCAGCTCTCATTCCATAAATGTGTTTTTTAGTACCACGTTTTGCGCATTTTTTTTTTTACTTAAAATTTTTTTATTGATTTCAGAGAGAAAGGGAGAGGGAGAGATAGAAACATCAATGATGAGAGAGAATCCATTGATCAGCTGCCTCCTGCACACACCACGCTGGGGATTGAGCCTGAAACCGGAGCATGTGCCCTGACTAGGAAGCAAAATGTGACCTCCTGGTTCATTGGTCGATGTTCAACCACTGAGCCACGCTGGCCGGGCTTTCGCATGTTTTTTAATCCTCACCCAAGAATATGTTTATTAATTCCAGAGAGAGAACGTGGGAGAAACATCGACTGGTTGCTTCCTGTATGCTGAATCGAACCCACAACCTTTTGGTGTCAGGGAGGATGCTCCAAACCAACTGAGCCTCCCAGCCAGGGCCGTTTTTCGAATTTTTGTGCTTTCTGGTGATTCTGCTGTTTCAAATGGACCCCAAGCAGAGTGCTAAAGTGCTGTTCCTAAGCCAAGAAGGCTGTGATGTGTCTTACAGAGAAAATATGTGTTAGATGAGCTTCCTTCAGGCATGCATTATAGTACTATTGGCCATGGGTTTAATGATAATGAACCAACAATCGATATTAAATGAAGTATTTTTAAAATAGGAACACAAGACAAGGTTATGTATTAAATGGTTGATGAAAATGTGGCAGGAGACTGGCAGGAATCTATCCCTATACCAGGGGTGGGCAAACTTTTTGACTCGAGGGCCACAATGGGTTCTTAAACTGGACCGGAGGGCCGGAACAAAAGCATGGATGGAGTGTTTGTGTGAACTAATATAAATTCAAAGTAAAGGAGAGGAGGGGAGAGCAAGAGAACCGGATAGAACAGCCGGATCCGGCCCGTGGGCCGTAGTTTGCCCACGGCTGCCCTATACCCTAGGACAGTGGTCGGCAAACTCATTAGTCAGCAGAGCCAAATAACAACAGTACAACAATTGAAATTTCTTTTGAGAGCCAAATTTTTTAAACTTAAACTTCTTCAAAATAGACTCGCCCAGGCCATGATATTTTGTGGAAGAGCCACACTCAAGGGGCCAAAGAGTCGCATGTGGCTCGTGAGCCGCAGTTTGCCAACCACGGCCCTAGGAGGAATGCCTCAGTATTCACTAATTCAGTGTTTACAGTGACTCCATAGAACTACCGGGATAATGAGAATTATATATATACCTTTATAATTCTCATTATATATGTATATATAATTCTCTATATATGTATATAGGTGTGTGATAAAATTTTAAAATTAAAGGTACATACTGAAATATTCTGATTGAACTTATGATGTCTGGGATCACTTTAAAATGCTACAACAGTGGGATAAAGGTGTGTGTATGGACAGTGTAAAAGAAACAAAAGGCTGAGGATTATGGAAGTGATGATTTATTAGATAATTCCCTGTACTTTGTGTATGTTTGAAAAGACCATTTAATAAAAAACTTAAAATACACTTTGAGAGAAAATCTTGGGGGAAGAATATCTTTTTCAGTAACTTCTACGCTGGACCCTCTGTGGGGACAGGGCTCCAGATGACACTACCTGAGATTCCCATTATGGGGGATTCCCAAGCCCCTGAGTGTGGAGACCACAACTGAGCCTCGCGGGATGGCTGTAGTCTCAGCAACCCCCTAACTTGCTTGGCTACCTCTGGCAACTCACCGTGCCTCTGAACCTTTTTTCTTATCAGTTAAATAAGGAAGTTGAACTGGACAACTTATGAGTTGCCTTTCATTGTTAAAACCCTCTAATTCTAAAACCAGTATTTCCTAAATTGGCATGTTCTGGCACAATATTACAGCCTCCCCACAGCTCTTTTCTTCCTTTCCCAATCCATCCCAATACCACTCTTCTCTGAATCTTGCTGAAGTTCTTTTTTGCAACATTCCAACAGGAAGCTATTCTGATTTTGGTCTATCTAAAGTCTGAACTCCTTAGCTGAGTAGTTAAGGCACATGGTGTCTTGCTAGAAAGAGCTCACAATCCAGTTAAGGAAGACCAGGAAACAGGGAACACAGAGGAAAATCACCCAAGCCAGCCTGTGGAGGCAAGAGGAAGTCTCCTGGAGGAAGAGATATCTAAAGGGTGACCAGGAATTACTGCTGCAAACAGTGGGGAAGGATGTTCCCGGCAGAGGCACAGTGTGTTCCAAGGCCTGGAGACAAGAAAGTTGGGAAAGGTCCAAATTTTCAAAGACAGTCACACCTCGCCTCATCCTCCCTGTTACCAACCTTCCCAACTGCCCATCATGTGTGGTGTGTGCGCTGGGGACCCTGAGATTCATATTTGGGGAGGTATATATTGAACTCCCTACCAGGCCTCCTTTAAAAATAACCAGGTCAAGCCCATGGACCCGGGCTATAGGGTAGTGAAGAACTCCGGGTAAAGAGGGGAGGAGGGGGGACTGGGAGACATCTGTAATATTGTCCACAATAATATATATAATAAAAAATAAAATAAAATAACCAGGTCAGGAGAAACTTCTACACTTCACAGCGCGCTTTTGTTTCGCTCATCTAAGTCATTCCTTCCAGACAGCCAGCGAGGGAGAAGGTGGGGATTGAAATGCAGGTCTGACTCCTGGTGTGTTGTCCTTTACACTGCACAGGGCAGCCAGCGCACAGTGGCTTTGGGTCAGTTGTCTGCGAGAGGGCGCTTCCTTACACCCTGCATGCGGCAGCCTTTACGTATGCATTGAGAACGCTGAGACCAGGGCAGGGGCAGGGTCCGGTAATAAGTCCGGTGAGCTCAAGCGTCCCATCGCCTAAGGGACGGGGACTCCCAAGTCTTTAGACCAGGACTCCACTAGCTGCTGGCAGAGTGACATTGAACAAGTGATTCGGATCTCATCTGTAAATCGGGTCCTGCGGGATTGTTGTGAGAATTAAACGAGAATAGTAACAGCATAACACTGAGGAGGACAGGAGAGGACATGCTGCCTCTGCTTCACTCTTCACGAGGGGCCAGCAGTACACACAGAACACCGACCCCACTCCCCGCTTTCAGGCTGCACGCACGCGCACTCAGCGAAGACTAGGCGGGCGCGCCACGGGTTCTGCGGCTGCGCATTCGTCCAGTTTTGCGGCCGCACTACTTGACGGCAGAGGTGTCCGCCCCCCACCCCCGCCGGCGTTGTCGGGGTAACGGCGAGCGCGTGGGGTGGACGAAGGTAAGGCGCCAGGCCTAGCGGCGGGAGGCGCGCTGGATCGCTGAGCGCGGTGGGCCCAGTCCACGGCGCCGGGGCGAGGTCTCACCGCTGTAAGAGACAGCCACTCCGAGAGCCTCGCGGGCCAGAGTGAAGGGCCCAGAGCCTTTCCCTGGGTTCCACAGCCAGACTGGGCCGGGAGGAGGAGCTAGGCTGCCGGGAGGAACTCCTCTCCTCCTCCTTATGCGCTTCGTACTTCTCTTTCTTCGTTCTTTCTGGAAATGTTCACGCCACGTCCCAGGGCTGGAGATGTCGAGGTGCATCTGACCCCTCTCTGCCCGGGAGGAACCTCAGCCGCTAGTGGGGTTGCTGGGGGTGGGGTGGGGGTGGGGTAGGGGTGGCGGGCACTGGAGGAAACCAGCAAAGGGATAAGTTAAGGTAGAGTTAACGACTTTGTTGGGCCCTTCACACTTTTTGGCTTGTGTGCCGTCATTTGTTGCAGCTGCATCTACAGTCTGGCTAGCACTTCCCCATGGTAGCCCAGTGCTGTGCGCCTTCGCACAATTACCTGTTTAATCCTCACCACAGCCTTCAAAGGGTTATTGTTTGTTTATATGCCTTAGTCTTAGGTTCTAACTTGAAAGCTCCCCAGAGGCAGGATTGTTTACCTCGTCCCTTTTATCCCTGCCTCCCCTAGCCCCGAGGTAAGCAGTTGGAGTTCAAACGCTTTTTAATTGGGAGAAGGTGAACCTTGCAGGGTGGGAGGTTTTAACCAGGCTGGTGGACCCAGCGAGTTGGAAGATTAAATGTAGTTTTGGTTTTGCTTTGTTTTGTTTGGAATAAACATTTATTGAGCACCTAAAAGGTGTTAGCTTATCTGCTCAAGGGAAAAATAAAGAACAAGCCCTGCTTTTAATAGAAAAGTAAATATATTTAGCACTTCGGGCGTCTGGAATCAGGTATGCCCTGGTTTGGGAAAGGAAAAGTAACAACCTCTTAAAGGTACAATGCATTCAGCCCTTCTGAATCCCTTTCCTTATCTGTACAATAGGGAATAGGGGCTGTTGGGATTAAGTGCGTTTGAATAGGCCATCCAGTAGGCAGTGGTTGGCAACTTGGGCTACATGTTGAAATCACCAGGGTCCCACCCCAGAATTTCTGATGTAATTGCAACTAAGGCCTAGGCATTAGGAGTTTTAATTTACTGCCAGTGATTCTAAGGGCAGCTAAGCTTGAGAGCCACTATTACATGCCAACCCAGGTGAATGTTGTTAATCTCTTTTCATTTGTCATAACCTACACCCGTGGTCGGCAAACTGCGGCTCGCGAGCCATATGCGGCTCTTTGGCCCCTTGAGTGTGGCTCTTCCACAAAATACCACGGCCTAGGCGAGTCTATTTTGAAGAAGTGGCGTTAGAAGAAGTTTAAGTTAAAAAAATTTGGCTCTCAAAAGAAATTTCAATCGTTGTACTGTTGATATTTGGCTCTGTTGACTAATGAGTTTGCCGACCACTGACCTACACTGTCTCCAAGTCTAAGCCAACCACCCTTCACATCCCAAACTCCCTGACAACTGACCCAGTCCTTCCTGTACATCTGTGTGTGCTTCAGACATGGGTCTTCTTCTAGGCCAGTCTCCCTGCCTTACAAACCTCACATCTTCCCTAACAATGGGGCTTTGGACAATGCGTTGCTCCCCCTCAGCCTGGGTTTCTGTGTCTGTGAAATCAGGATAGTAGTACCCACCTGTGTAGCATACAGCACTGTACCTACCGATGATGGTTACCTCTTCAATTTTACTCACCTCCCACATCTTACATCATACTGTTCTCCTGTCATGGCACTAAAGAAACATTTCCTAAGTGGCTATTGCAGATTTTGAGAATAGCAAATTCAATCCTTTCTCCCCTTCTTTGCCTTCCAAGGTCAGCACAAGGTAATTCTTTCACAAAACTATGAAGCTAGAGATCATCTTGTCTTACTGAATTTTTAAAATAACAGCTTTCTTGAGAGAGCATTCACATACCATAAAATTCACTTTTGTAAAATGTACAACTCAGTGATTTTACTATATTCGCAGAGTTATGCAGCCAGCACTGCAATCTAAACATTTTCATCACTCTCAGAATAAACTCTATACCTATTAGCAGTCACTCCAACATTTCTCCCTTCCCCCAGCACCTGCAATTGCTAACCTAATTTGTGTCTCTATGGATTTGTTTATTCTGGACATTTCATATTAATGGTTTTATACGTACGGTATGTGGTCTTTAGTGACTGGCTTCTTTTACTTAGCATAATGGTTTCATGGTTCATCATGCACATTGTAGCATGTATCAGTACTTCATTCTTATATTATTGACTAGTGGCCTGGTGCACAAAATTCATGCGGGGGCGCGTGGGGAAGGAATTGTCCCTCAGCCTGGCCTGTACCCTCTCCAATCTGGGACCCCTCAGAAGATGTCTGACTGCCAGTTTAGGCCTGATCCCACAGGGACCACTGGCTCCTAACCGCTCACCTGCCTGCCTGCCTGATCACCCCTAACCACTCTGACTGCTGGCCTGCTCACCCCCAAGTGCCCCCCCCCGCCAGCCTTCTTGCCCCCAACTGCATCTCCTTGCTGACCTGCTCACCCCCAACTGCCCCCCCTCCAGGCCTGCTCACCCCAACTGGCCCCCCCTTGCTGGCCTACTCGCCCCCAACTGCCCCCCTGCCAGCCTGATCACCCCCAACTGCCCTCCCCTCCTGGCCTAATTGCCCCTAACCACCTCTGCCTCTGCCCCACCACCATGGCTTTGTCCAGAGGACGTCCGAAAGGTCTCCCGGTCTGATTAGCATATTACCCTTTTATTAGTATAGATAATAATATTCCATTATGTGGATATCCTATAAATTTGTTGATTCATTCATCTGTTGATGGACATTTGGGTGGTTTTCATTTTTGGGCTTTTATGTTAACATTCACATACAAATTTTTGTATGAACATGTTTTCACTTTTTTTTTTTTAAATATATTTTATTGATATTTTACAGAGAGGAAGGGAGAGGGACAGAGAGCTAGAAACATCAATGAGAGAGAAACATCGATCAGCTGCCTCCTGCACACCTCCCACTGGGGATGTGCCCGCAACCAAGGTACATGCCCTTGACTGGAATCGAACCCGGGACCCTTCAGTCCGCAGGCCGACGCTCCATCCACTGAGCCAAACCGGTTTCGGCTGTTTTCACTTTTTTTATATCTGTACCCAGGAGTGGAATTGCTGGATCATATGGTTACTCTGTGGTTAACATTTGGGTAACTACCAAGCTGTGTTTCTAGTCCTGTTCAATTTGAAGATGAAGAAACTGGGCTCAGAGAGCTTAAGTGGGTTGTGAAGGTCACACAATAATAATGGCATCTTTGTATATATGGAAGGCCTACTAGGAGCCAAATTCTTGATGTGCATGCTGTCACATGGGCAGAGATGACACTAGATCCTGGTTATTGAGGTTTTGTGAAAAACTGTTTTGTTTTGACAAGAAATCTATCACATACACTTGGATTGGAGTACAGAGTTGGTTTTCTAAAAATATATTTTTATTGATTTCAGAGAGGATGGGAGAGGAAGAGAAAGATAGAAACATCCTATATAATAAATGGCTAACATGCAAGTCGACCGAACGGCAGAACGACTGGTCGCTATGACTTGCACTGACCACCAGGGGCAGACACTCAATGCAGGAGCTGCCCCCTGGTGGTCAGTGCGCTCCCACAGGGGGAGCCCCTCCCGCCTCCGCGGCAGCACTAAGGATGTCTGACTGCCAGGTTAGGCCTGCTCCCCCTGGGCCTAAGCCATCAGTCGGACATCCCTCAAGGGCTCCCGGACTGTGAGAGGGCTCAGGCCAGGCTGAGGGACCCCTCCCCCCAACTCCCTGAGTGCACGAATTTCGTGCACTGGGCCTCTAGTCAATGATAAGAGAGAATCATTGACTGGCTGCCTCCTACAACTGGGGGTTAAGGACTGCAACCTGGGCATGTGCCCTGACTGGGAATCAAACCATGATCTTCTGGTTCATAGGTCAATGCTCAACCACTGAGCCACACTGGCCTGGCAAGAGTTCTTGCCATCAAGTGTCATACCTCAGACTTGCTTATTTAGTGTACATTCACCATCAGAAAGGGGAAAATCCTAAACAAACCAGACAAATTAAAATATAACTTTTCATTTCACTTGTTTGAGAGGATTTAAATTGGAAGTTCTTGAAGTTAGCCATTAAGTATTTTCTTTAAAAAAAAAAATCCAAATGTAATATATACAAGTCAAATATTAACCAGAGGTTCAATTATAAAAGTGAAAGTCTCATAAAAGTCTGAATTGCTCCTGGAAATCCCTAGGAATTTGCTCACTAGAGATTAATGTCCTGCCTCAGAAAAGCTAATACAGTATTGCTTAAGCTTTAAAATAAATTGCTATTTCTACAGTTGCATACCAAAGAATTGACTTAGGTTGAGGACTATGTCAGCAAGTGAAAATCTAGTTAAGATACCCTTGGAAGAAAATCTCTTAATTGCCCATTAACATGTAGTATACATAGTTTTGTTATAAATGCTGTAGTGTGTGTGTGTGTGTGTGTGTGTGTGTGTGCTATGTGTACAGTCATGCTCAGTATGTGATCACATTGAGGGATCTTACTTAGAAATTATTCTAGCATTTTGCTGCTTGGAGTACTTTGGCACTTCTATGAAGGTTCTGACTTGCTGATCTTATTTTTCACCGTTACCTTTGTAACTGATTTATCAATTTCTCTGACTTCCTTAATCTATGTTTTCCTTTGTCCTCATTTTATTCCTCAACTTCTTTGAGAAGGTGGATAAAGACATCATACATTGGACAAAGCTTTTATTTTATTTTATTTTATTTTTTGAATGGTCATGAGTCCTTAAGACCACTCACCTTCCTTTCACCGCTTTGGCCACTTTCATTGGCTGTGTCAGACTTGGTTACATCCCCTGCCCAGTGTGATGTTGGTTTTGAATGGAGGAGGCACCTAAATAATTAGTCCTACTTCTTTGTGAGGGTTTGGAGCCATGTACTTTACACATTTGTAAAAGGGCTCCACTGTATCTTCAAGCAGCAGACACACTCTCAGCTTTAATCGAGTCTAGACCCAGGACTGAGGGAGCAGCAGATTCAAGTCTTCTGTCCCATTCTAGGGTGTCTGCTCATCACTTGGGGTGGTTAGCCAATCTCTTGCACTGTTTACATTTTTTTCCCCTTGCATATGGTTGAGTTTTCCTAAGTTAAATGCATCTACCATGGCTCTATGTTTCTATCGCACAATACACTCAACTCTCCTTCCTTTAGCCATTATTGAATTGCAGCCTGTTAGGTGCTTGTTTTGTCTCAGACTGAGTGTAAGGCTTGAAAGGGAGAGGTACTGACTTCAGCTTCCTTTACTCCCTCCTACTGCTGAGTGCACAGTAAGTAATCCCACAATTCTCCATAACCCTTTAGCTTTTAACCTTGAGAAACAGTGAGCCTTCAGACAAAGGGGGACAGATGCTACCTGTGCTTACAGCAGAACCTGGAGCGAAGAGCATGGGCAGCTTTGGAGTTCAACAAACCTGGGATGGTCTAGTGCCCAACTCTGGAGCCTTTTATATAATACTAGAGACCCTGTGCACGAAATTCATGCAAGGTGCTCAGCCCTCGCAGCCCCTCACAGCCTCGGCCAGCCCTCGCAGCCCCGGCTTTGTCCAGAAGGTCGTTCAGCTGTTTGGTCTAATTAGCATATTGGCTCTTTATTATATAGGACTAGTGCACCTTGAAAGAAACTGTGGGCCGCGAAGCTGTGGTGGGCACAGGGGCCCATCCTCCGCGCCCCTGCCCGGCCCCTCCCGCCGCACCCCTGGTCCCCTGTCTGCCAGCAGCCCCGCTCGCACCCGCTGACGACACAGTGTGATTGGGGCCGGCGCCAGCAGCAGATGCAGCAGATGTGAGCAGGGCTGGTGCTATCAGCAGGTGCAAGCAGTAGCTCTGGCACAGGCTGCAGGTGTGAATGGGGCCGGTGCCGCAGTAGGTGCGAGAGCCGGGCGGGACCACAGCATGCGGGAACAAAGAATTTTCAGTAACCACCAGAGGCTCACCCTGATGACAGTGACTGGTGCCCCGCCTTGGTCTGGCGCCCCTGCTCACCTGCTCCACCATCCTGCCGCGGCCCATGCCTGCCATTTTCCGCACTCTGCTGCTTGCTGCTGATGCCTGCCCACCATGTTCCATGTGTGTCCCTGATGGTCAGCACACGTCATAGCAACCAATTTTTCAGTTCTGCCATTCAGACTATTTGCATATTGGGGTTTTATATATATAGGTCTTAAACCTGAATCCATTTCCTCATCTATATAATGATGTTGGTAGTGCTCATTCCATAATACTAATTATAGCAAATACACACATAGCGCTCACTATGAACTGGGTACTCTTCTAAGCACTTTATGGGTCTTAACTGTAACATGGAGGGTTGTTGTTTTTCATTCTTATTTTGCAGATGAGGAAACCAAGGCACAGAGAAATTAAGTAACTTTTGCTCACAGTCACATGACCAGGAAGTAGCGAAGCCAATTCCATTCCAATTGGAGGTACATTATGGACACTTAATTGGGAATTTCTGCTGTCATTTTTATTTATCAGTTTATCTTAAAAATTGGAAGATGATTGCTTGGCCGGTGTGGGTCAGTGGTTGAGCATCGACCTATGAACCTGGAGGTCACGGTTTGATTCCAGGTCAGAGCACATGCCTGGGTTTCGGGCTTAATCCCCAGTGTGGGGTGTTTAGGAGGCAGCTGATGAATGATTCTCTCTCATCATTGATGTTTCTATCGTTCTCTCCCTCTCCCTTCCTCTCTGAAATCAATATACTTTTTTTTTTAAATTGGAAGTTGATTGACATATGTTTGGAATGTATTTTAAGATTGCCCCCCCCCTTTTTTTTGAAAATGAAGTGCTCACTAAATTTAATTCTTTGAGAACAGGGTCTCTTGGTTTTATCTTTATATCCCCAGCACCTCTGATATTAGGAGCCCCTGATAGGTACTCCATAAAAGTCTATTGGCTGAGTGAAAGAATGGGAGTAATCCTAATAGGCAGGAATCCTATTGTACTGGCTTTTAGGAGACTTTTGCGTAGCATTGTGACTTTTTGGGCATATCGCTAGGCCTCAGTCTTGTCAGCTGTAGTTAGAAATAATGCCACTGACTTCTTGGGCATTTTTATAGGAATTAATTGAGATATTCTAGGTGAATGAGATTTGCACTGCTTTTACAAAATATTCTTGTGACTCTGTGTCTTTTAGTTCACTGCTTTATAAATATTTTATATTTCCCATAGACCTAGGTTTTCTGAGCCTAGGTATAAGTGTACTCACATTTTTTTTTATCAGTGTAGTTATTGATTGTTTCTTTCTCTTCATTGTATTCTTTAAAGAACAGTTACACTCGAAAAATGGCGGAAGCCTTTTTCCATGCCCCAAAGAGGAAAAGAAGAGTGTACGAGAATTATGAGTCTCCATTTCCAATCCCTTTTGGTCAGAAAGACTTTAAAATATTCCGTGCTGAAATGATAAACAACAGTGTAATTGTGAGGAACGCAGAAGATATTGAGCAGCTGTATGGGAAAGTAAGTACAAGGGGCCCTGGCACAGCTACTTCCTGACAACCTGGAGCCAGCTATCCTTCCTCCTTCTCTCCATCCACTCCCAAAACAAACCATAAATGATGCATATTCTTTTCTTGCTATTTAGTCTCCTGTAGGAACACTACAGTTTGACTCAGGTGCCCTAAAGGCATATATTATGAGGATAACTGCCCCACCCTGGACCCACGTTTCAGCAGTGAAGTAGGGTCAGTAACATTGCCCCTTCTTATCTTTCAGTTATAAAAAGCAATGCACATTCATTGTGTTAAAAAAAAAAATTCATGCCCTAACCAGTTTGGCTCGGTGGATAGAGCATCAGCCTGCGGACTGAAGGGTCCCAGGTTTGATTCCGGTCAAGGGAATGTACATGGGTTGCAGGCACATCCTCAGTAGGGAGTGTGCAGGAGGCAGCTGAATCAATGTTTCTCTCTCATTGATGTTTCTAACTCTCTATCCCTCTTCCTCTCCCTTCCTCTCTGTAAAAAATCAATAAAGTATATTTTTAAAAAATTTTCAAGCAGTTTATAGAAATTAAATTAATGGGTAAAAAGTTAAAATTCCCCACTTATTCCCATTCCATCCCCAGAGGTAGCCAGAGTGGCGTACTGTCCTGGCTCATGGACAGATCAGATGAGGCTTCAGCATGTACTCTGGCTCTGCTTCTGCTCTCTCTCAAGTTGGGGACCTCTTCTTAGATGAGGACAAGTTGTATAGTTTTTGCTGATTTCTGTTGATGATAGGTTAGGGTTGAGATTGGTAACTTGCTCCCCTCCCTGCCCCACATAGCCAGTTCATCAGTGGGCCAGTTTTTAAACAGCTTTATTGAGGTATAATTTACAGCCATAAAATTCACCCATTGTAAGTGTACAATTCAGTGATTGTAATACATAGAGTTGTGCAATTACCACCACAATCCCATTTTAGAGCCTTCCCATCCGCACAGAAAGTTCCTTCACGCCCATCACACTTAATCCCTGCTCCACTCCCAGCCTAAGGCACCCAGTGATCCACTGCCTGTCTATAAATGTGCTCTCTTTAGACATTTTTATAAAATATATAGGTTTTGCCTTAGCCAGGTGGCTCGGTTGGAGCGTCATCCTGTACACCAAAAAAGGTTGCCGGTCCTATTCCTGGTCAGGGCACATATCTAGGTTGCAGGTTTGATCCCCAGTTGGGGCACATTCATCAGGCAACTGATCGATGTTTCTTTCTCACATCAGTATCTATCTATCTATCTATCTCTCTCTCTCTCTCTCTCTCTCTCTCTCTCTCTCTCTCCCTCTCTCCCTCCCTCCCTCCCTCCCTCCCTCCTTCCTTCCCTCCTTCCCTCCTTCCCTACCTTCTTCTCCCTCTAAAATAATAAAAACATATATATATATATATATATATATATATATATATATATATATAGATGGATGGATGGATGTTTGTTTTAACCACCTTCCCAAAGTGGCATACAGTGGGTGGCATTGACCTTGGTTAGATGGAGGTCTAAGCCAAAGGCAGTCTATTCACATTTGTAATACATAACATTAAATAGGAGCTTTGTAAATTGCTATACACATTATTTATTCTGACTGTTAAATCTAGATGAGGGTAAAAGGTGTTCATTTTATTATTCGCTCAATTTCAGTTTTCTATGGGCTTAAATTAAGAAATGAGGCCGGGTGAGGGGGTGTGGGTAGAACCCATGCTGTTTTTTGAATCAGCAGGAATGAGTACAAGAGAATCCAGGAAGTTTTTTTGTACCTGGTAGACTTGGTTCCTGCTTTTAGACACATGTTCCTGCCTCTGCCTGCCCTGTTGCCTTCAGCTTATCAGACCTAGACTGAAATTATTAGTTATGAGACAAAAGAGGTATACTAGAAACTTATCACAGAGACAAAATGCTAAGACCTGTATTTGTATTCATTAGATAATCAGAGGGAAGGTGTAAAGCTGTGAAAAGTGGAATAAACTTTGTTAACTCAAATTGTGATTCTCCCTCAGCTAAAAAATTGATAACTAAAGGTGAACTAACTTTATTTTCTCTCTTCCTGGAAGGGTTATTTTGGAAAAGGAATCCTGTCTAGAAGCCGTCCAAACTTCACAATTTCAGATCCCAAGCTGGTTGCTAAATGGAAAGGTAAATTTGCATGTCATTCAGTTCTTTTGGCAAAGTATTATTTTCTTTCATTTTTTTATCTTGTACCTCGGATTATATCATAAAATTCTAGTGGAGAAGTAAGATGCACACTGACAATTTTACTGCTAAAATAGTAGTTAGTATCATCTAATAACGGTTGAAAAGGCTCTTATAATTGAAATGAGTTTTATCTAATTTCTGGAATTATCAAAAGTGTTATTCAGGCTTTTCTGTTGTTAAGCATTGCCTAGAAGACTACTGAGCATGTGGAAGGTGGTGATAATTAGGTACCTGCTCACCTGAATGCAAAATGAGTTTTATTTCTAGAGTTAGAATTTATAACAATAACTTTAACATTGATGTATTTGTTAAAACATAGTAATGTGTATAGTTCTCACTTGCTGGTCCTCTTTAATTTATAAATCTTCTAGTATATTTCTCTAGGGAAGTCTCATGGTAATTACATAGCCAATATCAGGTTAAAACATAATTAGAAAGGATTTTTTTAATCCTCACCTGAGGATATGCTTTTCATTGATTTTTAGAACAAGAAAGGAAGGGAGAGAGAGCGAATTATCGATGTGAGAGAGAAACATTGATCAGTTGCCTCCATAGATGCCCCTACGGGGATTGGACCCACATCGTGTACCCTGACCAGGAATTGAATCCATGGCCCTCAGTGCATGGGACAATGCTCCAACCAATTGAGCCACACCAGTCAGGGCTAGAAAGGATTTTTAAAAACATTATATTGTAAAAAAACAAAAACAAAAAAACACAAAACTCTACTGAGATATCACTTCAGCAATTACATTGGCAAAAATCCAAAAGTCTGACCATTGGTGAGGCCCTGAGAAACACTCTCATGCATTGCTGGTAGGAGTAATCCTATCTAATAAAAGAGTAATATGCAAATTGGCCATCACTCCAACACACAAGATGGCTGTCCCCATGTGGTCAAAGATGGCTGCCCCCATGTGGACACAAGATGGCCTCCACAAGATGGCCAGCAGGGGAGGGCAGTTGTGGGCGAACAGGCCAGCAGGGGAAGGCAGTTGGGAGGGACCAGGCCTGCAAGGGAGGGCAGTTGGGGGTGATCAAGCCTGCAGGGGAGGGCAATTAGGGGTGACCAGGCCAGCAGAGGAGGGAAGTTGGGGGCGACCGGGCCTGCAGGGAAGGGCAATTGGGGGGGACCAGGCCTGCAGGGGAGGGCAGTTAGGGGTGACCAGGCCTGCTCTAGTTCTTGAAATAAAAAAGAGCCTGTATATCAAGTTGGTGGTATAGCCACAAGGGGGAAACTATTTTGAATGACTTCAAAACATGATAATTTGACTATTCAATTCTAATGGGATAGACTTCACATCAATTATCTCTTGCTATAGTGTTATTTAACAAACCACCCCAAATTTCAGTGGCTTTCAGTAGCAACCAAATTGCTTACAAGTCTATAGGTTTGCTGGGTAGGTGTGCTGATCTTGGCTGGATGGGCTCATCCTTATGTTAGTCATGGGTCAGCTGGCTGCTCTAATGGGTCTAGTCCAGTAATGGATCTAGCTGGACTCACTGATTGTCTGGTTGGCTGTCAACTGGTCTAAGATGGCCTCACCTGGTATGAGGAATGGGAGTGGGGGGGGCCCACCATGTGTGTCATCCTCTGGCAAGCTCTCCCAAGTATGTCCTCATGGTTATGGTGGAGGGTCAAGAACAAGCCCCAGTGTGCCGGTGCTTTCCACGCCTCTGCTTGCATCATGCTTGCTGATACTTCACTGGCCCAGCGTCAAAGGGTTTGGCAGATTGGCAGACCTGAAGAATTGGGGCCATCAACCTGCCATATACTCTAAAGAAAGAAAAGAGCTACAAAATAATCTTTACATTGTTTTCAGCAAGTATTTTATGGGTTGTAGTGTTGTTATAGTTATGCTGAGCCTGTGATATGTATATTGTATAATTAAGCAAATCAGTAATTTTGATGATGTGGTTAAGAGCAGCCAGGATCTTTTAGATGAAACATTTTGTACCAGGAAGCAAGGAAGCTACCATAAACTACTAGGCTTATTTCAAAAGAGGCTTTTACTGGCCACGGAAACATTTGGGCATCAATAAGAATAATGCTACAATTTATTTTAAAATGTATTCATTCATAATAATACCCCCAAAATGCTTGAATCCTTTAGTTCATACTGACACATGCCAGAAGAAATTCATCAGTCACCTGTGGAGGATACATCATTTTGAAAACTGGAATATATGAACTGGTTCCTAGGGTAGCCACATAGTGAGGGGTTTGTCTTTATAGAAGAATCCCGCTAATAAACAAAGAATAAATAGTAGGATTAGAATGTCACCGTTTTGCAACCTCTAATGAATGATTAGATCTAGGCATTGGTCAGCAGTGGTGCTGATGACATAAGAAGAGTCAACACGACATTCTGTGTCTTCTGATGGTTATGTTGTGGTTGGTTTGTTTGTTTTGTATTGATTTCAGAAAGGAGGGGAGAGGGAAAGAGACACAGAAACAAATATTTTTCACCCAGCCCTTCAACATTCCTCCCACCCAGCAACCATCAGTTTATCCCCTATATCTATGCGTTTGTTTCTGTTTTATTTTTTCATTTACTTTGTTTTCTCGTGGAATCATATGGTGTTTGTCTTTCTGTGTCTAACTGACTTCACTCAGCAGAATACCCTCTAGGTCTATCCCATGTTGTCTAAAACCCACACCATTAGGTGACCCAATAAACATTTTAGGTGGAAAGACCTCTCCAACCAGATACCCAGAGCTAGAAATAGAGCCCAGAACTCCCAATCCATATCCAAAACCCTGGCTGGGTAGCTCAGTTGGTTAGAGAGTCACCTGATATGCAAATTCACACCCAAACACCACCATTTAACTTACTTTAACAGCCCTTTCTTACAGGCACAGCTTTCACTGAAGATGCTTTAGGTAGCACGGGGCAATGAGGGTAAAGTGTATAACGTTAGGGCCTCGGTATTCTCGTCTGAAACTTGAGAGCATGAGCATTCAGAGGTGGCAGAAAGGATGCCTCTTGCACGCCATCCTGCTTCGCTGCAGTGTTGAGTTGAGAAGGATTCCGAGGTCACATCTGAGCCCAGCAAGAGCACTGATTGGTCAGCTGCTGCACCTGCCGGGGTTTGAGTGCAGGGAGTGATGGCATATAAAGCACGTATTTGCCATTGCTGTTGGACAGTCAGCCTTCTAGGTGTGTGATTTTGTGGATGTTGAAATGCTCTTAGTGTTTTCTAGGTTTTCAGTGGTTTTGCTCCTTAAGGAAAATTTGTCTGAATTAATAGAACTTCTTTGTTGTTACAGATATGAAGACAAATATGCCTATAATCACATCAAAGAAGTAAGTCATGGTGAACTGCGGCCTTGGTCAAAATTATGGCTTAAACTGGGTCTATTTTTAGATAACCTTTTCTGATGTGGTATTTCATACTTTTTTTTTTTTTTTGGAATAGTCTTTGAAAATGTGTCTGAATTTAATGTAAATCAAATAATATTTGAAATGTATTAAGTTTAGTTTTAAAAATAATTCTAAACCAAATCATTTGCAGGTTGAATTCCTTCCAGAATATGAACAGAACAGCTGCCCTGTAATGTGTATGTGTTTAAGTGCCAAGGTGCTTAGGCTTACGTTTAGAACTGGCTTCCTGTGCTGTGTGGGCATGCACGCCCTGACCCTGTCCTTGCTCAGCACTTGCAGGGTTAGGGAAAGGCTTTCACCGAGGCTCTTCCTCGTCCACTCTAGTGCGACTCCTTCCCCTGGGCTTTGTTCACGCTGTTCCCGTTTCCTGGAACATTTCTCCCTCACCCTGCAGACATGCACACAGCCTGGCCTTCACACTCCACACATAGCCTACTGGTCGCTCTCTGAGTTTCTCTCCTCACCACCACCCTTCCCTCCACTGAGTTGGGGGTCATTCCTCCAGCTCCCATGGAGCCTGCTTTGGGACCCCTCACTGCACGGTTTGTCACACACCAAGATTTAGAATGTCAGTTCTTGGAGAGCAGAGACCACGTCTGGTTCCTCTTGGCAGCCCCAACACTTAGTGTTCCCTTGGTAGATCTTATTGATTTACGTTAGTCCGTCTAAATCCTCATCATCCCTGAGGAGCAGTTCGAGTCGCAACTCCTCTAGGAAGCCTTTTAAAACCACACAGCCCTGCCCTAGCCGGTTTGGCTCACTGGATAGAGCGTCGGCCTGGGGACTGAAGGGTCCCAGGTTCGATTCCGGTCAAGGGCATGTGCCTTGGTTGCGGGCACATCCCCAGTAGGGAGTGTGCAGGAGGCAGCTGATCGATGTTTCTCTCTCATCGATGTTTCTAACTCTCTATCCCTCCCCCTTCCTCTCTGTAAAAAATAAATAAAAATATTAAAAAATAAAAAAATAAAAAATAAAAAAAAAAAACCACACAGCCCACAGTGGTTTCCCATCTTGCTTCTGCGTGTTCGACAGGATCTGAGAGCCCCTTTTTTTACATGCCCAGTAACCCCGTGGCCAGATGAGTGTCTGGGAGGCAGTGGCACCAGGGAGATCTCAATGGCTACTTTGGCTGAGATTGCAGGCTGGGCGTAGGGGTAGGGCCCCAGACTGTGGGAGGGGCCTGCTAAGAACCTGTCAGAACCTGCATCCCAGGAGGCCTGCAGTATAGGCAGGTTGCTGCAACCAACACTGAGACCAAGAAACGGAAGAGAAGCCCACCCCTTAGCTGTATCCTGATTAAGCTGGCAATAAGGTGATGTGACATCAAGCCAGTTTGAATATGTAAGTTTCTGAATGTCATCTACCTGAGGGTTATCCCTTGTAACCTCTGCAGTGTAATATTCCAAGGATGTTATTGATCCTTGTATTAGTTCCCTAGGGCTGCCATAATAGAGTACCACAAACTTGAGTGGCTTAGAAGAACAGAAATTTATTCTCACAGATCTGGAGGCCAGAAATCCAAAACCAAGGCACATAGGGCTGTGCTCCCTCAGACAGCTCTAGGGGAGGATCCTTCCATGCCTCATGTTAGCTTCTGGTTGTGGCCAGCATCAGCATCCTCATCATTATGGCCAATGGGTTCTGGTTGCTCCAACAGTGCCAGTTACTGGTCTGTATACCTGTATCATCTCAGTTCATCTTAAGAAACCTTTCAGGTAGGTGTAGTCATTCCCATCCCATACATGGGAATCTGCAGTTATCTTGCCCAAGATTACATGAGATTAAGCCAGAAAGTCCAGCTCCAGAGCCTGAAAGAAATTGACCATAATGAGAATAATATAGTTTTGTATGCTGGCATTTCTGAAATACGTTCCTTGTGCTAGGTACCATGCCAATAACATGCTTATGGATTGTCTCCGTAAGTCCTTCCATCCCCCTGTGAGGTAGGTCCTGTTATTTTCTGTCTTTGACAAGTGAGGAAACAGAACCAGAGGAGGTTAAACTTGCTCAAGGCTAGTACTTGGACCTAAGCAGACTGACTCAAAACCAGTTTGCTGTGAACTTCCAGTGATAAAGGGACTTTAAGCAATAAGATGGCAGAGAAGGGCATTCCATGGAAATGGAAGAGGTGTGCTCAAGGCATAGAAACATGAGTAGCTGAGGCGTGTTCAAATGGTACCATCTGTGTTGTTGCCCTAAAATGGGTCTGCTTTTCATCAGTCTCATTACTGTTTCTAATCAGAGCCGCTGCCACCTTTTCCTTCTGCCACTCTCCCCTATGTTTTCTGACTTTCACTTTTCTTTTCCTGCCGTTTCTCCAGCAGTGTTTGGGGTTAATTGCAGTAGGATTTGGCTTTTGAAGGCATTGCCAGCCAATTAGAGGACACCTGTTCCATGACCCATATGCCATATGTGTTAGTCATTTGTGCATCTGGCTGTTTTCATCACCAGTCTTACTTAGAGTCTTTCTTCTCCATACTTTTATAGCCACTTTCTCATTTGCACTTTCAAAAATGAACATCTGAGGTCATTCTGAGACAGAAATGCAGGCATGATTCTGGCATTTGTCAGAAAAGCAAAAAGAGGCTGGAGGTGCTAAGTGGCTTAGCTGAGAATCGCGGAAATGCCAACTGCAGAACGTGAAGTGTAGTCCTTGCCCCCACATGGCTGCCCCTGCCCTCGAAGAGCAGTTAATTAAGGTGTACATTTCCAGTCATTAAAATGTCATTTGCATTTCAATGTGATATATATTGAGTCAAATGTTTTTATTTTTCAAGTCTCCCTAAAAACCTGACAATCATATAGTAACACATATTTATTGAGCACTTACTACATCCTGCGCACTTCACATGTCTTGTCTCCTTCAATCCCTGCAACAACCCCGTGAGGTAGGTACAGTGACCCCTGGTTCACAAAAGAACTGAACCTTAGGAAGGTACATAACTAGTGCAAGACCATGATGGAGTGAGGGTTTAAACTCACATCTGCTTTGGCTACATTTTTGCAAAGAGCAGAGCAGTGACCTGTGTGTGCTGTCTCTCTCTATTCCAGATCTTTTGCTCAAAGCGGGGAACTGTTGAATCTTTAATTCTGTGCTGCTTTCATATATTTTGAGTCAAGGAATTTGATAAAAGTGGATCCCTTCCCCAGAAAAATATACATTGACACAAAAATTTGTGTTCAAATGAATAAGATTTATAGATCCATAAAAGCATCGAACCAATGCTTTAAGTGATATGAAGAGCAAAGGTTCTTTTTAGATCTCTCAGGTGAAAGTTTTGACTGCATGCACCAGTGACCATACTTTTCATACAGGTGAAAGGCATCTCGCTGTTGTATGGGCAGCTACATTTTTTTGCCCTGATTATAAAAAGTAGTACATAACATGATCCTTCGGCGGCATTAGTACCATTTCCCCATCTTATGGGTAGAAAAACTGAAGCAGGGAGAAGTAATTGGCTTTGTCACACACTTATAAGTGACAGAATCAGGGCTGAACACAAAATGTGCAAGCCAGAGTCCATGCATGTCATCACTGCATCATCCTGTTTTTTCAGTGTTAGAGACACCTTGCCAGGTTCTAATTTTTAAATCTAAGAGACTAAGCACTGTTGGTGACCTGTTAAATCTTGCTGTGGCTAACAGGTTCCATTCCAGTGCTACAGCAGTCCCAGTGACCCGGGATTGACTGACTGGTGGCTCTCAGTTTCAGGTCTTGGAGACAAGAATCGGGGGGCGGGGGGGCGGTGTTCCCAGTATATAGGAATGCATGTTCATCCCCATCCCATATTATAAAAGTGTAATATGCAAATCGACCAGACAGCAGAATGACCGATCGCTATGTTGCACACTGACCACCAGGGGACAGACACTGAATGCAGGAGCTGCCCCCTAGTGGTCAGTGTGCTCCCATAGGAGGAGCGCCACTCAGCCAGAAGCTGGGCTCACTGCTGGTGAGAGCAGCGGTGGTGGCAGGAGCAAGTCTAAGCCGTCAGTCAGACATCCCCCAAGGGCTCCTGGACTGCGAGAGGGCTCAGGCCAGACTGAAGAACCCCCCCCACCCCCAAATGCACGAATTTCGTGCACTGGGCCTCTAGTGTAGAATAAACAGGATATGGACAGTTTGGAGATTCTTCTGATGAATTAGTATTAAGCAGCCACAGATCTTTTTCAAATACTGCAGAAGCCACCTTCCTTGTTTAACTATGTGTGGGATGTAGCAGTTTATAAGCTATGACATAGTCATCCCTATGCAGACAAAATACTCAAGTGAAGATTAAAATTACATCTGACTTCTCACAAGCTATGTGTCCTCTAACTTAGGTGCTTTTTACACTAATTGCTGTAGGTAGAGGCCAGAGTGCTTGAGTTTCACAGAGTCTTTGGCCTTCCGCAGGCCAGATTTCCCACACGTGGCGTGGCCTCACATTCCATGTACCATCCCAGCAGCATCGTTAGGTGCTGACAGTCAGCAGAGCAGAGCTCTGTTGTCTTGCTATAAATTCTGTAACCAGGAGGTGTTCAGGGCTTGCCTTCAAGTTAAGAAACTAAGCATGCATTTTCTCATTAAAATATAGTTTAAAAATTATTATGGAAGAAGGGGCCTTTTCTATAAGGATGCTTGGCTGTATGTACATAATTGTAATCATTTTTTTCCATGTGCAGTGGAGACATTAGGAGGTACTGTGAAAAATATTGAAATGTTCATTTTTGCTTTCCAATACTAGACAAAGGCTCTTTATGTTATGAATGAAAGATATATCTGAAAATGTGATACCTAAAATTGAAAATAGCACAGAACAAGTTCTGACAAAGGGTGGCCATTTTCTCTTTATATTTACCAAAATCATTTGGTCCACCAGTTTTAAATTACACAAATTGTCATACTTTGCTAAACTGAGGTTAATTTTTTTTAAATTCAGCAAGTTAAATGAAGCTCTATAATAAAAGCAAACAAAAGTAATACATGTTCATTGTAAAACAGAGGATGCAGAAAAGTATAAAGAAAACATTTACCGCCAAAACCGGTTTGGCTCAGTGGATAGAGCGTCGGCCTGCGGACTGAAAGGTCCCGGGTTCGATTCCGGTCAAGGGCATGTACCTTGGTTGCGGGCACATCCCCAGTGGGAGGTGTGCAGGAGGCAGCTGATCGATGTTTCTCTCTCATCGATGTTTCTAGCTCTCTATCCCTCTCCCTTCCTCTCTGTGAAATATCAATAAAATACATTTAAAAAAAAAAAAAAAGAAAACATTTACCTATAGCCCACCATTGAAAAAAACCACTGTAAACATTTTGGCATACTACCTTCTCATCCTTTTTACATGTTCTGTTGTCTTTTATTTTTTGTGGGTTTTTTTTTTTTTTTTTTTGTCTGTTGTCTTTTAAATTCTGAAATTCAAGTGTTGTTGCTAACACTATTTCTATTTTTCAGGTATCATCGTAGTGTAGAATGGGCCACAAAGTTCATGCAAAGACAGGGAAAGGATGAGAGTACAGTGCACAGAATCCTTGAAGATTACACAAAACCACTTGAGCATCCTTGCATAGAACAGAATGAAGACGTTTCATTGCATGATGAGCTGAACTCTGAAATGGTTTCCAAAATAGAAGCCACAGCAGATAGAACGAAACTTTCTGTGATGAACGGAGACTTGGGAAAGTCAGATGATATGAAGGATCCTAGCAAACCATCAGACTGCCTGCAGGACGGCTCTGGGCATGACCCACTGACTGCAAACGGCTTGGATAAACACTTATTGGAGGTCACTGCACCTCTGTCCCAAGTCCATTGTAGCCAAAAAGATGTTCTCTCCCAGTGTGGTACTCAGGACAGCAGCCAACGAGTGGGTCTCCTCTGTGCCAGAGAGGGAGAACCTGATGATGAGTACGTGCTGGTGGAGGAAGTCGTGTGTGATGTGAGCGAGAAGGAAGATGTCCCAAGTGAGAAAGTAAGTAGAAGAAAATAAATCACTTCTTCCAAAGCCATTTGTTTCTGGCCAATAGAAGGTGTTAGCTAATTGGATGTCCCTCACTTGGAACTGGTAGCAGTCCCATATTAAGCACCCAGCTTATGTGAGAGGCAGTCAGGACATCATACTGCAGACGCTCCAAGGGAGCTAGCAGACACTGGGTCCTGCCCTGTTGACTCAGTAGTTGTGAGGGCTGTTTCAACTAAAACCTTGAAGTTTGTGAATAACTTAACTTTTTTTTTTTTTTTAAATATCTTTTATTGATTTTTTTACAGAGAGGAAGAGAGAGGGATAGAGAGTTAGAAACATCGATGAGAGAGAAACATCGATCAGCTGCCTCCTGCACACCCCACACTGGGGATGTGCCCACAACCAAGGTACATGCCCTTGACCGGAATCGAACCTGGGACCTTCAGTCCACAGGTCGACGCTCTATCCACCGAGCCAAACCGGTTTCGGCTAACTTAACTTTTTAATAAATTAAAGCAGATCCAATAATCCTATCTTGTTAGGGAGAAAAAGAAATGCGGTGTTGATTGCAATTAGTCTTGAGTACAGCTGAAGGGCGGGTCTCAAGTGTGGAAGTTAGCGGTCACCAGGGAAGCATGGGAAGCAGGTTAACAGGCACTTCTTAAGGGACACTCAGAGTTGCCCTAGAATTATCTGTAATAGCTTAACATGAGAAACAATCTAATCGTTAAGGAGTATGTGAAACACCCACTTGAAGAAATATTAGCTAGCCTTTCTTTATATATATATATATATATATATATATATATATATATATATATATATTATTGATTTTTTACAGAGAGGAAGGGAGAGGGATAGAGAGTTAGAAACATCGATGAGAGAGAAACATCGATCAGCTGCCTCCTGCACACCCCTTACTGGGGATATGCCCACAACCAAGGTGCATGCCCTGACCGGAATCGAACCTGGGACCTTTCAGTCCACAGGCCGACGCTCTATCCACTGAGCCAAACCGGTTTTGGCTTAGCTAGTCTTTCGAGTGAGGTTTGTGGCTCATTAAGAACCTAGGCACAAGCTTATGAGATACAATGAAAAAAAGCAGCACATAAAACCAACTAACAAAATGATCACTACGGGAAATACTCATGGGGCACAAAGAAAGGAAATAAAGTGTTAAAGTAGAGAAACAAAACTTTTCCACATAAGTAATAAAAACTTATTTTTTAACAGTATGGATCCAACAAATGTGAATCTGGGAAATTTATAGGAAAGTTGTTCATTTTAAAATGCAGTGTCCTTTGTATAAAATGTAGTGCTTCCATTTGTTCTGTGTGTATTATTTTTCTTTCTTTTCAGTCGGCACAAAAGAGACTAATCTGCAGAAGAAATCCATATAGGATCTTTGAGTATTTGCAGCTCAGCCTAGAGGAGGTATGTGCCCAGCCTGTTTCCTTTCCAGCTACTGGTCTCTGGGACTGGGCAACACTATAGATTATAGAGTCTACCTCCAAATGCAGTTCTGCATGTGATTCAGTAACTCTGGGTATTCCCTTCTGCAGAATTACCAACACATGCTCTCTTTAAGACAATAGCTGCTTTCTCAAAAGTTGACTTAAAAAATGGCATTCTAGCAACTGCATCATGTTTTTCCTCTGATTTGGAATTCCTCTAGCCTGTGTTCACATGACATTCAGTCCTTCCTTTTTTTTTTTTTTTTTAATATATTTTTATTGATTTCAGAGAGGAAGGGAGAGGGAGATAGAAACATCAATGATGAAAGAGAATCATTGATTGGTTGCCTCCTGCACTGGGGATCGAGCCCACAACCCAGGCATGTGCCCTTGACCGGAATTGAACCTGGGACCCTTCAGTCCACAGGCTGACACTCTATCTACTGAGCCAAACTGGTTAGTGCCAATCCTCCCCTTTTTTGCTTACATTTGTACTGTACACAGACATGTCCTTTCTGCCCTTCAGGGTAGCACCCCTTCCTCAGCCTCATGTCCTTGGGTGTGCCTCCTCTCTAGGAGCTCTCCTTCCGGGCTTGGATAGCTTCTGCAGTGCCTAGCACAGTTCTTGGCGTATATCTAGGTGTCAAGGAGTGCTTGTTAAATGCATCCACATGGGTGATTTCATAGATGCATGCACAGAGAAGTAACTGTGTCTCTGTAGCCTCTTGATCTCCTGGTCTGCACATCCTCCCTTGCAGAGAAGCCAGTGATACAAAGAACAGACTTTCAGAGCAGGAAGGGATGTTTGGAATTATTTACTTCATCTCATTTTACAAATGAGACAGTTTAGTCTACTGTTGAATATACAATAGCCACTAGCTGCGTGTGGCTATTTAATTAAAACTGAACATAATTCAAAATTGTTTCTCAGTTAGTTGTGCCAACTACATTTAAAACACAACAGCCCTGTCAGTATGCTCGGTGGTTAGAGCGTTGGCCTGCGCACTGAAGGGTCTTGGGTTCGATTCCTGGTCAGGGGCATGTACCTGGGTTGCAGGTTCATTCCACAACCCCTGGTCAGGGCATGTGCAGGAGACAACCAATCAATATGTCTCTCTCACATTGATGTTTCTCCCTCTGTCTTTGTCTCCCTCTCCCTCTCCCGCCCACTCTGTCTAAAAGCAATGGACCTGGGGAGGGAATGAGATCTGGGTAGAGGGGATCAATGTGGGGAAAAAGGGGGACTTCTGTAATACTTTAAACAATAAATAAAAATTAAAATATATCTATATACATAAAAGCCTAAGGGACCATTATGACTGAACAACCAGTCGCTATGACACACACTGACCACCAGGGGACAGATGCTTAATGCAGGAGCTGCTCCCTGGTGGTCAGTGCACTCCCACCAGGAGAGGGGCAGCAGGCCAACCTCCAACAGTCCCTACCCCCTGGCTGGCCAGCCCCCCGATAGGCCTCGATGGCTGGCCAGGCTGAGGGACCCCCCCCAACCTATGCACGAATTTGTGCACCAGGCCTCTAGTATATATAAAATACAATAAAAGCAATGGAAAAATATCCTCAGGTGAGGATTAACATAAATATGTAAATAATAAAAACATAAAAAGAAAAAAACTGTAAAATAATCACAGCTACATGTGGCTAGTGGCTACTGTATTGGACAGCACTATGGATAGGTGCTTGACCTCTGAGTCTCAGCTTTCTTCTCTAAAATGAGGGTTATAGCCGAAACCAGTTTGGCTCAGTGGATAGAGCGTCAGCCTGTGGACTGAAGGGTCCCGGGTTCGATTCCGGTGAAGGGCATGTACCTTGGTTGCGGGCACATCCCCAGTAGGGGGTGTGCAGGAGGCAGCTGATCAATGTTTCTCTCTCATCGATGTTTCTAACTCTATCCCTCTCTCTTCCTCTCTGTAAAAAATCAATAAAATATGTTTTTTAAAAAAAATGATGTGATCTTTAAATAAATAAATAAATAAAAATGAGGGTTATATAACACCTTATTTATAAGATGGTCTGGAAATTAAATTATGCCTGTAATGAGTTCAGCACAGTGCCTGGTATATAGTAAATGCTCAGTAAGTGTTAGTGCCTGTTATTCTTATCATTATTAAGTTAGTTGTAAAAGCTATTTAGTAGCTAATTGGAACTTTCTTTCACAGGTGTTTTTTTTTAATCCTCACCCAAGGATATGTTTTTATTGGTTTAAGGGAGAAAGAGAGAAACATCGATCAGTTGTCTCTCATACGTGCCCTGACTGGGGATCGAACCTGTGACCCTTTGGTGCACAGGATGACACTACAACCAGCAGACTAATGAGCCAGGGCACAATCAGTGTTTTTTTTTAATTTAAGTATAGTTGGTATACAGTATCACATTAATAAAAATTTATTTTTTAACAGTATGAATCCAACATATGTATTTGTTCTGTATGTATTTTCTTCCTCTTCAGTTTCAGGTATGTGCAATCAATATTTTGCAAAAATATTCACTGGGTATTTACTTTGTGCCAGGCACTGGGTTTAGTACTAATAATACAGAAGTACATAGAATATGGCTCTGGTCCTAGAGGTAGCTCCGAAGTAACTGATTCTGTGTGATAAGTACAGTGTGATATGTATGTATTGTCCCAGTGTTGCTCCTCTTGTGTCCTTGTACCCAATGCCTGTCATCCGTTAGGTGCTTAATAATTATTTGTTAAATGGATGTGTACGAGGTGTGGGATTTGCACAGAAACTGGTGGAGTCTGGAGGGACACGTGCTAGCTGGAAAGATTTTACAGAGTTAGTGATATCTGCAGATGTTGAAGGATAAATAGGGATTGCCAGATGGACACGGGACAGCATGGGCTCTTTCATGCAGCTCAGTCCCGGAAGTGAAAGCACAGCACAGGAGGACTAGATTGTGGGAGGCGTACCTACGAGTAGGTGTCTGACTTGGTCATGGTGGCACCGGGGAATTACAGGCAGTGATATAGGTGAGTGGCAGGGACCAGAGCTGGCATCAGGAGGAGCTGAGGCCATGAAGACCCTCTCGGCTCCGGTAGGCGACATCAGTAGGCCTGGAGAGAGTATCAGGTGTAGAAACTGGGGTTCAACCTTACTGTTCCAGGTGGGTGACCCGTTGTGCTTTTAATGACAGAAAGCCTCCTCCCAAACACTCCCTGAAGAAAGGCAAGAGTAAGAGGAGATAGCCGATGAGACTGCTCTGCATTCTTGGAAGCTGCTTGGCTCCTGAGAACATTCCAGAGACATATTGCAATAGTTTTCAGGGAGCACGCAATTAAACCTGGTTCTGCTTCTCAGTTCTGTTTGGCAGATTGCCGTTGAAAGAATCACCCGTGTTTGGCACGCCACTTGCACTGTTTAATGTATTTCCGTAAATGTCTGTCAGGAATACAAGCAGCCCTGCTGTGGTGACTCAAAGCAGTTCTTTTTAGGGACTGAGAATGGTAATACCACAGCTGACTTAAAGATCTGCTTCTCAGAGATCTGTTATGAAGAGCTATTTTGCTGTTATATGCAACGTTAAAATAATTGTTAAACTCATCCTTCTATCTTATTAGTATTGTCGAAGAAAAAACTTACCAATGAGATCTCAAGGGACATTATTGCCAGTCTCCCCAGACCTCCCCAGTGTACTGATGACTTACTTCTAAATAAAACCAACTCAACTGAAGTGAGATCCTCTCCATCTGTAATTAGTGCCTGAAATCAGTTTGCATTGATTCATGAAAGCCTAATTTTAGGCCGATTAAAATGAGGCATTGGTTTCATCAGTTCTTAGGGAAATGTATGTTTGCTAATAATGGAAAGTCTCTGAAGAACTTAAATTCTAACAGACACCAGGAAGGAATTTCTTGCTGGGCAAAAATTGGATGGAACTTTTCCAGCCTACAGAATCTGAATGATTGTCAGAAAGGAAGGGAAACTAAAGCGAATTAAGCAGTTAAATGTTTGCATAGCTTTTTAAATTTTTATGAGATTTAATCTCATTAAAACTTCAAGAAGGCATTATTATTCCTATTTTATAGGTGAGGTAGTATAGTTTAAGTGAGATCTCCAAGGCCCTGGCCATTAATGAGATTCCATCCCAGATCTGTCATATCTCAAAGCTCATTCTTCCTGTTACACCATTCTGAACCAAGAAGTGAGAAAATGAAAGGGAAAAAAAGACGTGGCTGTTTGAGGAACCAACTTTGTCTTTTCCTTTGCACCTTTAGGCCATTGTTGGTGTCCATCTGAGAGAGAAAAAGTATTCTGTATTAATAAGTATTGGGCCATGGGAAGGGAAAAGGTCAAAATAAGATTGAAGACACCTGGGAAGCTGTCACCAGTAGCTGAAAGGAGAACGATAACCTGGTGTCCACACTGAGCACTCCAGAGAAGAGCTGAGGGCCTGGCCTGCTCTAGGTGGCTCTAGGCCTAAACCAAGGGCAGGATCCAGGGACCTGTTTCTGTATTCTTCCAGCACAGGCATTGCGCACCCATAGTGTACTAGACCCCTTTCTACACCGTTCTGCTCTCATAGAATTTGCATTCTGTTTGTAGAGACATACATAAGAAGGATATTTTCAGACAAAAATAAGTGCTCTTTTGAAGAAGACAGTCAATATGGGGGTTATTTAAACCGTGTGGCTGGGGAAGTCCTCTGAGAAGTAACCTTTGAGTCTGGGGCAGATTATGCCAGATGTGGGCATAGCAATTACAGAGGCAAAAATGAGCTTAATGTGTTTAGGGGACAAGTGAAGCCAAGGCTAGAGAGACTGGTGATCAGACATAGAGCTGCTGCTGATGGTGGGAAGCAATAAAGGCCCTGGCTGATGTTGCTCAATGGTTATAGCATTGTCCCACAGGTTCAGTTCTGGTCGAAGTCAAGAGCACGCACATACTCAGTTACAGGTTTGTTCTGGGCCCAGTTGAGGCATGTGCAAGATTGATGTATCTTTCTCACATCAATGTCTTTCCCTTTCTCTCCCTCCTTTTCCTCCCCCCCCCCCCCCCCCGCCACTTCCACTCTCTAAAAAATCAATGGAAAAAATCATAGGGTGAGGATTAACAAAACAAACAAAAGAATTCAATAAAGCCCTTTGGAGGGTTTTAGTCATGGGGGCCACATCTTCACGTTTTTTGTTTTGCTTTGTTTTTTTCTTTTTGCTTTTTTAAGGAAGGGAAAGGGAGAGAGAGATAGAAACATCAGTGATGAGAAAAAATCATTGATTGGCTGCTTCCTGCACGCCCCAGTGGGGGCTTGAGCCCGAAACCCAGGCATGTGCCCCGACTGGGAATCAAGCCGTAATCTCCTGATTCATAGGTCAATGCTCAACCACTGAGCCACACCGCCTGGCCAGTCTTCACGTTTTGAGAAGATGGCTCTAGCTCCTGTGGAGAGTGGACTGTAAGGGACTAAGTAAAAATAAAGAGGCCTTGGCAAAAGTCCAGGCAGGAGGTGGTGTCTGGACCATGGCGATTGAGACCATGAAACCACCTTCATCTTCAGAGAATCTCTAGATTCTCTGAAGATGTAGTAGTTCTCAAGCCATTTTATTCTTTTAAAATTTATTGAGAATTCCAAGAAACACTGTTATGTGGATTATGGCTATCAACAATTACCAAGTCACCTCCTTGGTTAAATTTATTCCTAGATATATATTTTTTTTTTGATGCAATTGTAAATGGGATTTTTTTTTTCATTTCTCTTTCAGATGGTTCTTTATTAATGTACTAGAGACCTGGTGTTCGAAATTCGTGCATGGGGGTGGGGGGGGTGGGAAGGGTGTCCCTCAGCCCAATCTGCACCCTCTCCAATCTGGGACCCCTCAGGGGATGTCCAACTGCCGGTTTAGGCCCGATCCCTCTCACAATCTGGGACTGCTGGCTCCTAACCACTCGCCTGCCTGCCTGCCTGATTGCCCCTAACAGCTTCTGCCTGCCAGCCTGATCACCCCCTAACTGCTCCCCTGCCGGCCTGATCGCCCCCAACTGCCCTCCCCTGCCAACCCGATCATCCCCAACTGCCCTCCCCTGCCAGCCTGATCGCCCCCAACTGCCCTTCCCTGCCAGCCCAATCTCCCCCAACTGCCCTCCCCTGCAGGCCTGATGGCCCCCAACTGCCCTCCCCTGCTGGCCCGATGGCCCCCAACTGCCCTCCCCTGCCAGCCTGATCTCGCCCCCAACTACCCTACCTTGCATGCCTGGTCCCCCCCAACTTCCCTCCCCTGCCAGCCTGATCACCCACAATTGCCCTCCCCTGCTGACCATCTTGTGGCAGCCATCTTGTGACAGCCATCTTGTGACAACGTGAGGGCAGGCATCTTGTGGCGGCTACATTGTGACAATGTTGCGCGAGGGTGTCGTGCAAGGGCATGATGCTACCTAGGCTTTTATTATATAGGACTAGAGGCCCGTTGCACAAAGATTCGTGCAGTAGGCCTTCCTTCTCCTAGCTGCAGGACCCAGGCCTTCACTCCGGCTGCCGCCTTCTGTCTTCTCTCCAGCCAGAGCCTTCAATCTTCTCCGCTCTGGCCAGAGAGCCGCTCCTGTAGCTCCCTCTGCCCCCCACCCTCCCCCTTGCAGCAGGCGTCCTGCCCCACCTGGCCACTCCACACCTGCATTTGCAAATTAACCCGCCATCTTTGTTGGGTTAATTTGCATACTCCTGATTGGCTGGTGGGCGTTATGGAGTTACTATCAATTTGCATATTTCTCTTTTATTAGTGTAGATAGAAACTCAATAGATTTCTTTCTATGTATTTTATATCTTACAACTTTGCTGAATTTATTTATTAGTTTTAATAGTTTTTTGGTGGATTCTTTAAAGTTTTCTATATATTAGATCATGTCATCTGTATATAGTGAGTTTTACCTCTTCTTTCCCAATTTAGGTGCCTTTTATTTCTTTCTCTTGCCTATTTGCTCTGGCTAGTACTTCTAGTACTATGTTGAGTAAAGGTGTCAAGAATGGGTGTTTTTCACTTATTTTAAACCAGTTTGGGACATTCATATTTTCTTAGATTTTTTTAATCTTCGAAGATTATATGATCCATTTCTGTTAAAAATATGTGACCATTTTGATGAAGATTCAAGAACATTAATTTGTATTGGAGGTGAAAACAAGTCAATCTGTAAAATAATTTCTCAGCAGTTGAAATAGTTTCTAATGAGCATTTTCTGCTTGCTCTGTTTTAGGCCTTCTTCCTGGTCTATGCTCTGGGGTGTCTAAGTATTTACTATGAAAAGGTAAGTTGTTTTATTTATATGTAATCCACGTTAAACTTTTCCTGATATTAAAAGTAGGTTGTAGTAATTTCAATTGCTTCCCTAAATAAAATAGGAAGTGACTTCTTCTCGAAGTTCAGCTTTGGGTCCTGATTTGGAACTGTTCAGGCAAAAGCCAGCTTTGACCCTTTTAGGTTGAATTTTATTCCTAGAGGTTAGGAGAAAAGCAATATCTTACATAATGACCAGGAAATCTGTGTCAGGACAGTACTACAAAATTAACAACAAAAGTAAAAGCTACCAGTGTTTAACACTACTTCAGGCTGTGTGTTAGGTGCTTTACATACAATATTTCTAATCCTTATTTTCATCTGCTAAGAATTTTATAGATAAAGTGACTGAAGCTCAGAGAAATTAAATAACTCCCCCAAGGTCAGGGTAGCTCCAAAGCACATGATTTTGTACAGCAGCCTGCTTCCCTTAGAAGAAAGGTCATCCCATTAGAAGTTGATACCATTGCTTGCCTTCTAGTAAAGGAAGTGGAGGGCTGAGTACACATATGGGAGGGAGACTTTCCCCTGTACACTTTTTTTTTATGAATAGTTTTTTATTGATTTTTATAGAGAGAGGAGGGAGAGATAGAGAGAAACATTGATGTCAGAGGAAACATCAGTCAGCTGCCACCTTCATGCCTCCTACTGGGGATCAAGCCCGCAACCCAGGCATGTGCTCTGAACGGGAATTGAACCATCAACCTTTCAGTGCACGGGACAACACCCAACCAACTGAGCCACACTGGCCAGGGCTCCACTATTCACTTTTTGTACTTTTTGAATTCTGAACCATGTGATTATAATACATATTCAAACTGATTCAAATGAAATTTAAAAAGAAAAATGTAAGCACAACAGTAAATAGACAAGAGAAAGCATATTTCATTATGTTCTTAGAAGTACATGATTTCATCACTCATCAGATTCTAATTATATAAATCTTTTTCACAAGTATTCCATGGGTTTGAAAATGGGTGTCTGGCTGATGGGTGACTCATTTTTCCAGATGGAGGCCATTCTTAGCCCACCCTGCCTCCTCTCCTGGGCTTCAGCTGAAATTTGTCAGAATATTCTAGCTGCTACATAGAACCCTCAATATCTGAAACATGGTGGGCTATCCAATTGGAGGTTCAGCCTTCTCTATAAGACTTGCTCTCAGAGGAGGGGTTAAGTGTTTCCTCGCAGTGGGATTTGAAGGCCACACACATATGGAGCTTCCACCTTAGGAATAACTCCAAAAAAGTAAAAGAAAAACCACAACTCTAACTCATACTTATGGTATTAAAATCTTCATCTGAGCCAACTGAGCAAATCTTTTCGAGTGACTGAACCTTAAACCAACTGAAGAATTGACCATTTTACCAAGCACTGAAATGAAGCAGAAAACTTTCCCAACTTATCTGGTTTTCATTGTTGTATTTTTTTGTATTGATACATCAGAATGTTCTCTGAACCGAACATTCTCAGTCTCTTCAAGTCCTACATTAGAAACAAAGTCCTCTTATAAGTAGTGGATTATTAATTTGTGCTATCAGATAACAAATTCTCTAGTTTCAAAAACTAAATGGAGCATTCTTTTAAAGCTTTTACAAAATTATTTGTGGCTTTTCTGAGCATGGCCTGACATATACTAGTAGTAGCTGCTCTTTAGGGTCTTTTGGAACATGCTGCCTTGTGGACTTGTTACATTTGAGGCCCCAGCTCAAATGTACTCGTTCCTCTGCCTGGAATGTTCTTCCCCAGCCACCACCCCCCCCTTCCAGATCCTCCACCACCCGCTTTCACTCAGATATCACTGTCTCAGGGCAGCCTCTCCCGAGTCCTTTAGAGCAGTGCTATCCACTGGAAATGCAATGGGAGCCTCAGACAGGAGCCGTGTGTATAATCTAAAATTTTATGGTAGCCACATTAAAAAGTATTTTTAAGGTGAAATTAATTTATAATATATTATATAGTTTATGTAACCCAACATGTCCAAAATTATGGAGATAGTTGTTTTTATACTAAGCTTTTGAAATTTTGTGTGTATTTTACATTTGCAGCACATCTCAGTTCAGGCACCTCATTGGACAGCACATGTCTAGCTCTTCTAGTTAAGTCCCTCTGTTCTGGGTACCATGTTTGTTGTTGTTAGATATTTTTTCCATTGATTTTTAGCGAGCGTGGTAGGGGGAGGAAGAGAGAGAGACATTGATGTGAGAGAGGCACATCGATTGGTTGCCTCTCGCATGCACCCCAACTGGGACTGGGGAACGAACCTGCAACCCAGGTATGTGCCCTTGACTAAGAATCGAACCTTGACCCTTTGGTGTTCGGGCTGGCACTCTAACCATTTGGCCACATTGGCCAGGGCGGTACCATGTTTGTTTTATTCACTGCTCCAGCTTCACACTTACTGACATTGATTCACTAGAATGATGAGTGAGTACATACATAATAATGCCTATTTTTGTTCAATAACTTTAGGAGCCTTTAACGATTCTGAAACTCTGGAAAGTTTTCACAGTAGTTCAGCCCACATTCAGGACTACCTATATGGCGTACCATTACTTCCGAAGCAAGGGCTGGGTGCCCAAAGTGGGACTTAAGTACGGAACAGATTTACGTAAGTAATTTGTGGCTTGGTAGGTGTGAGAACTAGGGTTTGCATCAGATCCTAGGATGAAAATCAGATTTGGTTATATGTGCTGTTGCTCATCTTTTCTAAGAGGTTCTTCCTTCTGGCTTAAATAAGAATATTGGATATTTGGATTGGGTTTAGGGTATGTCCAGAGTGAGTGAAAGGGCAATCTAGGAGAAAAGCCCAGGAGTAGAAACTTGAAGACCCAAGTCAGGTTTCTCCTCTTGTCTGCTCTATAATCTACAGCATCCCCATATCCCTACCCTCACCTCTCATTAACCATGTGGTCATGTTATATAGGGCAGTCCCTTGTCCTCTGGGCCACAGTTGCCTCATCTGGCAAATGAGAATAGTCATCCTCCTATATAATAAAGAGGTAATATACAAATTGACCCTCGTGCCCTCACAAGATGGCTGCCTATGACCAGGCCAGCAGGGGGATTAGTGAGGGACGACCAAACGACTGAACAAGCAGGCTGCGTGGGGCAACCAGGCCAGCAGGGGGGTTAGTTAGGGACGACCAAATGACTGAACAGCAGACTGCATGGGGTGACCAGGCCAGCAGGTGGGGGGGGCAGTTGGGGGCAACCAGGCCAGCAGTGGGGGGGGCAGTTGGGGGCAACCAGGCCAGCATGGGGGGGCGCAGTTAGGGGCGACCAGGCAGGCAGGCAGGTGAACGATTAGGAGCTAGCAGTCCAGGATTGTGAGGTGGATGTCCGACTGCCGGTTTAGGCCCGATCCTGGCAGTCAGACAACCCCTAAACCGGCAGTCGGACATCCCCCAAGGGGTCCCGGAATGGAGAGGGTGCAGGCTGGGCTGAGGGGACAACACACACACCCTGTCCCCGTGCACGAATTTCGTGCACTGGGCCTCTAGTTATATTAATAACTACAGCTCTCATTTATTAATAATCATTTAGTACATGCCAAGCATTGTACTAAGTGTTTTACATTCATTAGCTCATTTAATGCTTACAGCAGTCCTGGGCAATGGATACTTGTTAACCTCATTTTTCTGAGAAGGAGATTGCAGTTTTGGGAGAATGGGTCATTTGCCCCTAACAGTTTTCAGGGCCAGTAACTTATAGAGCTGGACTTTTAATGTTGGAGCCCAGACTCTGAGAAACTTCTACGTAGTTCTTCCTCAGCTGATCTTTACTCGAAGTGAGGAGTCTGAGCCATGTAAGCACTTCATTCAACAGAGAATTGCTGATGGTCTCCTGTGGGCCAAGAATACAGAAGTGAACAAGACAAGCACAGAGCTGCCTTGATGGGACAACTTACTTTTTGGCGGGAGAGACAAACAAGCAAACAAATACATAATGCATTTGCAGGTGCTGATAAGGATTGTAATTAAACAGCAGAGTAAAGGACGCTGGTAAAGGTGGTCAGGAAAGCACTGAAAATATGTGACCACAGCGAGAGCCATTCACTTGAGAATTTGGGGAAGAACATGCTAGGTAAAGTGAACAGTAAGTGAAAAGGCCGGGAGGCAGAACAGCTTGGCAGGTCTCAGGAACCACAGGAAGACTGTGTCTAGAACTTAGAGGTCCAGAGGAGAGTGAGCGTTAGGCTGGGGCCGGCTCACGTAGGCCCTGGCAGAGACTTTGGATGTTACTCTGCTGATTGGACGTCTTGGGAGATTTAGGGCAAGTGAGTGACTTAAATTTAATGACTTCATTTAACAGGATCCTCTATCTCATCTCTTACTAAAAGACTGCAGGAGAGCAAAAGTGGAAGCAGAGTGACTTAGTTAGGGAAGCTGAGCCCAGCCAGCCCTGCAGATGCAATGTATGTGAGATTTGTGGGTAAGAGAGGAATCAGGGATAATGCATAGGTATTTGGCTTAATGTTTTGGACACATTAAGTAAGCCCCCTGGAGATATTGGGAAGATAGGCCAGATATTTGAGAGGCCTTCTAAGAAGTCCCTGGCCCCTGAGGTCTTTGGAGCTCTGTCACATACTTGTTCCATATGCTTTGGAGCCTTTTAAGTACCCAAAGAAAGCCAATTCAATCTTTTAAATATTTAAGTGCTCTAAAGTTGAGTGTGCTTAACCTAGACTCAGAGGATAGTCTTCAGGGGCTGGAAGGTACCTCCTGAAATTTTACTCAAAATCCCATATCGCTAAGATCAATGGTTGGTTTTGTTTCTTCCATGCCTGGATTTCAGATACAGATATTCTAACTCAGAGTTACCACACAAATATTCAAGATTAGCTTGAGATTAGTTTGCTAGGTTTCCAGATAATTGTGCTGGCTACAGGTCACGTTGCTTAAATAAGGGATGTGCCTGTTTCATTTTTCTTCATTGGCTTCCTGCCCTGTTCTCCTTTTCATTCTCCTGTAAGAGTAGCCACTCAGGCCCTGGCTGGTGTGGCTCAGTTGATTGGAGCATCGTCCCGTACACTGAAAGGTCACAGGGTTGATCCCTGGTCAGAGTGGGTACAGGAGGCAACTGATCCAGTTTCTCTCTCCTATCGATGTTTTTCTTTCTCCCCCTCTCCCTTTCTCTCTCTCTTAAATCAATAGGATTAAAAAAAAAGGAAGAAAAACAAAAGAATAGCCACTCAGTGCAAATGCTTGGCAGGTCTTCTCCAACTTTCTTAATTTATGGGTGAAATTTGAGTAGAATTTTCCAGTGGATAAGGCTGCAGTGATGCATTAAGAGGTGGCATGGGGTGATGGAAAGATCACTCTTTGGGGTCACAGCTGGCTTTCTTCATCTCTCCAAGCTTTCGTTTGCTCTTCATATAACATGGGTAACAATACTTGCTTTGTAAAACACCTTTTTTTTTTTTTTCTTTTTCAGAGAGAGGAAGGGAGAGGGAGGGAGAGATAGAAACATCAGTGATAAGAGGGAATCATTCATTGGCTGTCTCCTGCATGCCCCCTACTGGGGATCGTGCTTGAAACCTGGGCATGTGCCCTGTCTGGAAATCAAACCTTGACCTCCTGGTTCATTGGTCGGCACAACCACTGGGCCACACCGGCTGGGCAAGAACTTTCCTGATTTAAAAATAAACTGCCTTATAAGGATAAATGAAAGAACGGACAAGCAGGCAGATTTTCTAAAAGAAATCAATCAACTGCTATTTCCCAACTCCCCGGAGGCCTTTGCCACAGCTGGGGCCTATCATGCACTTGGAGCTGCCTGTATTATTAATGTGAGACCAGGCCTCTGGCCCAGCAGCCACACGAAGGGTGTCTTCCCAGTTCCTGCTTTAGCAAGGGTTCACTAGCAGTGCTAGCCTGGGATGGGAGGAACACTTCCTAAACTTTACCCCTTCTCCAGGCACAGCTGCTCAGTGCCTGGTTTTTAACAATATTATTTTAGTTTTGAAGGCTAGTGACCTAATCACATGTACCTCAGAACTGCCATCCCGGGTTAAATCCAGGACATTCTTTTAACAGTTGTTTCTGCTTACAGAGCTAATGACTCATGACAAAGGGCCGTTATGAAATTCACATCTTATCAGGGAAACTCTTCCTTGAATAAATCTTGTCAATCAAACTTCATTCCAGGAGCAGTATTTGGAACAAATGATAGGGATCTCAAATCAAGTGCAGCTGCAGAGCTAGTTGACCTTGGTCACCCAGTGCTGAAAAGGAGACTGGAAGCCAGGGGGAGCCTCTCTTTACATTTCCACCCAGAAGCTCCTGTGGTGCTGGCTCCTTTGACCAAAGCTTGCTTTTCTGCTCTTGTCTAATTCAGTCTTTCTACTCCTGTGAGGGGTGGTGTTCGCCTCCCTGCCACAGGCTGTGCCTCCCTCCAAAGGGCTCCCAGGACCTCGTGGCAGAGTCCCTGGCCCCATGCTTTCAGCAGCAGCTCCTGAACTCCACAGACTGAATTACCAGTAGTCCCCTATTGTCAGACCTTTCGCTTTTCTCAATTTCAGTAACGTGTGGTCAGTGTTGGTCTGAAAATATTAAATGGAAAATTCTAGAAATAATTCATAAGTTTTAAATTGTGCTTCATTCTGAGTAGCATGATGAAGTCTCTTGCTGTCCCGCTCCATCCCTCCCAAGACATGAATCATCCCTTTGTTCAGCGTCTCCAGGTCTCCACGCTGTAGATGATCCCCACCCATTAGTCACTTAGTAGCTGTCCAGTCAGCCATTGGGGTATCACAGTGCTCATGTTCAAGTAACACTTATTTTACCTTAATTATTGCCCAAAGCCATTATAATGGTTCTATTTTATTATTAACTAGGGGCCCAGTGCACGAATTCATGCACCTTGAAAGGAACTGTGGGCTTCGAGGCTGCTGTGGGTCTTGGCCCATCCTCGACACCCCTTCCTGGCCCCTCCTTCCACAGCCCCTGGTCCCCTGTCTGCCAGGAGCCCTGCTCCCATGCGCTGATGGCGCAGCCCTGCCCACACTCGCTGACAGCATGGAGCGATTGGGGCCAACATCAGCAGCAGGTGTGAGCGGGGCTGAAGCCATCAGTGGGTGCAAGCGGCAGCTGTTGCCCCAGTTGCCCCTCAGGAGCTGGGGGGAGGTAGAGAAACCCTTGGGTAATCGAGGCTGTCAGCCACTGCTCGCACCCGCTGACGGTACCGAGCGATGGCGACGGACGCTGGGTGTTGGCTGCAGGTGTGAGCGGGGCTGACACCGGCAGTGGGTGCAAGCGGTGGCTGCTGGCCCCGATCGCCCCTCAGGAGCAGAGGGAACGGGAGAAGCCCTGAGGGGCAATCAGGACCAGCAGCCTCCACTCACACCTGCTGATGGCGCCGAGTGATCAGGGCCAGCACTGGGAAGCCCTGAGGGGCAATCAGGACCAGCAGCCTCCACTCACACCTGCTGATGGCGCCGAGCGATCAGGGCCAGCACTGGGCACTGGCAGCAGGTGCGAGGGGGCTGGCGCCAGCAGCAGGTGCGAGCAGCTGGTGGGACTGTGGCGCACAGGAGCAAAGAATTTTCAGTAACCTCCAGATGCTTGCCCTGATGACAGCGACCGGTGCCCCTCCTTGGTCTGGCACCCCCACTCACTTGCTCCACCATCCTGCTACAGCCGACACCCACTATGTTCCGCGCTCTGCCGCCTGCTGCCAAAACCCATCATGTTCCATGCATGACCCCTGGTGATCATAGAGACTGGTTGTTCGGTTGTTTGGTGTGCCGCCGTTCAATCTATTTGCATATTAGGGTTTTCTATATATAGATTATTGTCGTTGATCTCTAACTGTGCCTAATTTGTACATTAAACTTTAATACAAATATGTATGTATAAGAAAACCACATATATAGGGGCTTGGTGCTATCCAGTTTCAGGCATCCTCTGGCATCTTGTAACATGTCCTTCATGCATGGGAGGGGGCACTACTGTAGTAGGGCAGACCAATCTGAGTATTGTGTATGGTTTTGTGATTTCTTTTCCCCACTTGACTTTGAATTTCTTAAAAATAGACATGAGCCTTGTTCATATCTAGCACCAACACCTAAGTCAGTACCTGGCCAGATTAGCTCAGACACTTTGAATTACATTGATTTGACATGAATAACAAAATGTTCATCCACACCTGGCCTGTGTTGCTCAGTAGTTGAGTATCGACCCATGAACCAGGAGGTCAGGGTTCGATTCCCGATCAGGGCACAATCCCAAGTTTCGGGCTCAATCCCCACTAGCAGCATGTAGGAGGCAGCTGATCAATGATTCTCATCATTGATGTTTCTCTCCCTTCCTCTCTCTGAAATCAATAAAATTTTTAAGAAATAAAAATGTTTATCTACTTTATACAAGTTTCACATTCTTAATACACTTTCAAGCGCTCACGCCAGAGAGTATAAAACAAGCAGCAAGATAAGAATCACTTTTACTTGACTTTAGAATTCATTTGTGGGGTGGGGATGGGAGGAGGGTGTTAGGGTCTTGGCAACAGATTTGCTTTACTAATTGCATTTCAGGGGGAATAACAGTTTGGATTTTAAAAATAGACTGCAGGGCATATTGCAGATTACCCACATACAGATAATTGGGTGTTTATATTTCTGTGGAGCAGAAAAAAACTTACATAATAAAATAAGATTTTTATTTCACATGGTTATACATTTTCTTTCTCTTTCTTTGCAGTGCTGTATCGAAAAGGACCTCCATTTTACCATGCAAGGTTTGGAGTGATTTTTTTAAATAACATTTTTTTCTGATTTAAGAGAGAAAGAGAGAAAGAGAGAGATAGAAACATCAATGATGTGAGAGAATCACTGGTCAGGTGCCTCCTGCATGCCTCACACCGGGGATCGAGCCCGCAACCTGGGCATGTGACCTCACCGGGAATCGAACCATGACCTCTTAGTTCATAGGTTGGTGCTCAACCACTGAGCCACGCGTCCAGGCTGGAGTGATTTTTGAATGTCAGTGACTTAAAGGGACATGATATTTTTGGCCTGCACTTTAATTTTTAGTGCCACAGAATCGGTCATGTTCCTGTTGGCCTGATAAAGATAAAAATACTATGTGTCTGTGCCTTACCCACCAACAGTGTGATACTATATAAAAAATAATAAATCTGTGTTTTAGTATTAAACATTGAGTTAATCTATGTAGTAACTGTTCATCTTAATTCACTGAGTATTAGTATCCAAACCATTGAGTGAATTCTCAGCTTTCATATTGGGAGAAATATTTCTGTTCCTTTTCTATATGTGTTGAAATCAATCTAAAATTTTATAACATGAAGTGTGAGTTTTTCATTAATATTTTCTCAGCAGTCCAGGGAAATTTAGCATCAAATGATGTACATTTTTTTTGTAGCTTCATTCTTGGTAGGAAAAACAATATTCTTTTTAAATGGATTGATTTCATATGTTTTACTTTTAAAACTCCCTTTGTGTGTTTTCCAGTTACTCTGTCATTATTGAGTTAGTCGATGACCATTTTGAGGGCTCTCTTCGAAGACCTTTCAGTTGGAAGTCACTGGCTACCTTGAGCAGAGTTTCAGTGAATGTCTCCAAGGTAACAACATCAGCTCTGGCATTATCTGTCACTGAAATGGTTGGATTTTTTTTTTTCTTCTTAAATGTAGTAGAAATAGAAAAGTCATTTGGAGAAACTTCAAAGTGTTTCTACCAGTGAAGTTCTGGAAGATTGGGCTAGAAGCTCTCCTCCCCCTTATGTCCCTCCCACCACCACCTGGTTCTAAGCTCCAGGAATTGAACTTTGAAGTTCCCCATAGTGATTGATGTTGGTGGGCATTGCCTTCCTTCTCTGGGGTGCCTTGGGTAAGCACAGCCAGCACATACTCAAAATTCACCCACACATTCACAAAGGAGTCCAAACACTGACATGTTTCTTTTTAAAGTTCGCAGATCTCTTGAAAAGGCAACGAGGGAATTAATATTTATTGCTAAACACTTTACATGTTTCTCACCACCATTTCTTATCCTCATCCAAAAAGTGAGGAATCAAAGTGTCAGAGATGGTGAGTGAGAAATCCATGATCATGCAGCTCAAATGCAGAAGTGGGATTCAAACTGAGAGCCAGCTGACTGCCCGGCTGTGTTCTGTTTCCTGCTGCCATCAAGATAGGAGGGAAGTCACCAGGACTCTACAGGATGGAAGCTCTGGGTGTTCTCTGTGATTCAGTAGTTTACTAACTGAAACAAATTGTGGGCCCCCTCCCATCTGTCCCACTGCTGCTGGGAGTGTGAGAGCTGAGACTGGCGAGTCCAGAGGGGCCAGGTGACAACTGTCTTCAATGCCAGGGAAGTTGCTTAGGCTGTAGCCTAGGAAATATGGGAGTCTATACTGTTTCTAATGTTTTTATGCCCACTTTTTGAGCAAACATTTAATATATTAAATTTTATGTTTATAACCAATATATCTACTTTATTTGCATTCTCCTGACATGTCAACAATGTCTAAATGGCAGGTCCTTAGTCTAGAGTGTGAGCCCAGCTATGATGTTCCCAGGAGGACACTGCTGTGCTTCTTGATGTTCCCAGGAGCACATGGTGAACAGGAATGGAGACTGCATTTCCTGCTGGCGCACTCAGATTTGTATTATGATTTTGTGGAATATGGATATTGTTTTTATTTCTCAATAGGAACTCATGCTGTGCTATCTGATTAAACCTTCTACCATGACTGACAAAGAAATGGAATCCCCAGAATGCATGAAGAGAATTAAAGTTCAGGTGTGTAACTTAGAGGTCATTCAGTTCATCCCAGAGATTCTCATTGCATCACGTCCTCTTGAACATGTGCTCCCAAGAAAACAAAATTGCCCATCTTGCCTTGGAAAGAAAGTCTTCTGGGGCCTTCCCTGCAAAAACCCACTCTCATTCCCTCTTAATTTCTGCTGTTCCCATACCTGCAATGTGATCTGGTTTCTGTCCTCACCGCCCAGCTGAGACTGCTGTCCCAACGGCCTGGGACCCTGTGGCCAGGCCAGACCTCTCCTCAGTCTCATTCTCAGAGGCTAGGAGTGTCACTGCTGACATTCCTTCCTTGAACTTCTCATCTGGCTTCTGGGGTTCTGTGTTGAGCTGAGTCTCCCCCCGGTCTTCCTGACAGGATTTTCTCTGCCAGGGCTGCCAGGTTCATTATTCCGTCATCCAGTGTCTAATATCTCCATCTCTCGCCCTGTCTTTGACCCTCCTCCACGTCCAGCACTTCATTGTTTTTCTCTAACCTTGCACCCTTCCTCTTGGTCTCACTGCCCCACTGCAGACCTGCTCGAGGACCCCCCGTCTCATCCCTTCAGTTTGTCCTGCCATCCCCACTAGGTTAACTTTCCATAAAATGCCAATCCAGATCCACTTCTGTCCTCTCAGTGCTGACCTGGATATATCAGCGCCATCATAGACTTGGTTCCGATGTTAAATATGAGCTTTTGTACTGGCACTTCTAATCCTGGAAGGTGCTAGTAGAATCCCACAGCTGAGGAAAGTTTAGCTTTCAAAATCTTTTCACAGATACGGTAAGGTTTATATCGCTGCATTCACTTTCCTCCGAATGTCCAGTTACAAGAAATGGGAACAGATATCCTCATTACGTAGATAGCTTTTTGTGAAAAGTAGCTGTGATGTCACATGCCTAGCATGTTCTTTCATTCCTGTTTTTGAAATTTATTCGTCTTTTTTGTTTTTATTGGTTACAGGAAGTGATTCTGAGCCGCTGGGTTTCTTCACGAGAGAGGAGTGACCAAGATGAACTTTAACATTTAACCTCAGAATTCTGATTTCACCAAAAAATATTTATTGAGTCTCCTACAATAAGCCAAGCTCAGGGCGAGGTAAAGGGTCCTTTTATTGTAATTGGCCATTAATTGGAAAGTTTAAAGGGTATGGTGCTCCCCAAACCAGAGAACTATTAGTGTTTTCTTTTTATTTATTTATTTTTTAAATATATTTCATTGATTTCCTACAGAGAGGAAGGGAGAGGGAGAGAGAGCTAGAAACATCGACGATAGAGAAACATCAATCAGCTGCCTCCTGCACACCCCCTACTGGGGATGTGCCCGCAACTAAGGTACATGCTCTTGACCACAATCAAACCTGGCACCCTTGACTCCGCAGGCGGACGCTCTATCCACTGAGCCAAACCGGCCAGGGCGAGAACTATTGGTGTTTTAAAAAGAAATTACACGGGAGAAGAAGAGAGCCCTGTGCCCGGATGTCAGCTTCTGTCCTCAGTGGGCACTGATGGTGACTGGCCCCAACTCCTCGCCTCCAGGCCCCACTCTGCATCCTCATCTGTTCAGTGAGGAGCGTGGAAAGATGAGTCCAGCAACAGGGAACCTCTGTTTTACTCTAATCTAACCTCTGCATGGTGACAGTTCCCAAAGCAGCACTGTATGCACAGGCATCTCGTTACCCACATCCAGTCTGTTCCCCAAAGAGTGCTGGAAAGCGTTTCTGCGGGTTGCAGGACACCATGTTCCATTACTTTAAATGGAAAAAATTACATGTCTCCGCTTGTCCAAGAACTTCAACCAATTACTGAAGCACGTAACAGTCCATTTAATATTTAGCAAGGATTTTTGTATCATAGAAAGCATTTAAAACATCAATTACCTAATTATTTGTCACTTTACTAATTGATAGGCATATTTGTGTAGAATACACAATATTATGCAGTATTAGATAAAAGTTGCACCTTGCTTCAGTTAACTTCTTTGAAATAAAAATAGGTGGTGAAATAATATGTGAAGGAAGATACAAAATGAGTGCAATTGACTTTTAGTAAACACAGTAAACAAAGCCTTTTTTTAATTGGTTAGATCCCAATGAAGAGTTGCCTGAGGAGTGGCATTTAGAGGCAAGAGGAGGGTAGTGGGCAGAGGGCATGGGGGTGGGGAGATTGAGCAAGAGGGAGCCAGTGTAGGAGTGAGGGAACAATGGTCTGAGGCTCATCCACTGTCCAGATTCGAGAAGCTGGTGGACAGCCCCTCCTCGGCATTAAATGCTCCAGAGTAGATGGTTCAGAACCATCTTTGGAAGCTGAGACAAAAATAAAAAACACAGAATGAACACTTGTTTGCATCCCTCGATGCAGGACCTTAGAGATCCTGACAGCCTAAGAGTCTGCTGTGGTTGTGTTTTAAAGGTTTGGCATTCAAATAATGGAGCTCCCCTGCCTCAGACCAATAACGACCATCAATTTGAAAGAGCTTCTTAGTACGTTCTTTGCTCTTCATTAGTGATGCTAACAGTTCTTCAACATTTTTACTGTTCACTTTGCTTACTCCAGGCTCCTTAGCAAAATGAAAGACTTTGCTTTGACTCATCACTTTCTCAAAACCTTTAATGCTGGCAAAAAATTTCAGGAGGCATTTCTTCCCTATTTCATTTATCATTTGTAGTGACACTTCTTTCCAAGTCTAATCAGTGCACCAGATGCCTTTATGGTAAAACCTCTTCCAGGAATCCTTCATCAAAGTACAGTCCTCCTGTAAACACTCAGATGCTTTGTCATCCGCTGATGTGCATTGAAGGTTGTGGCAACTCCTTGGTATAAAGGCTACAATAAATGTGGAGAAGCCAAAGGCCGCACAGATATTTGTAACTCAGCGCTCCAGAAGAATGTCCAAAGCATCATCTTTAGTCAAAGAAGCCTGTATGGAGGTTTTCCTTCTTTATATGTAGATTTGAACACAATGTAGCAGGCCATGCACTCCTCAGCGTTACCTGAGGGCCCTGGGGGTTCTGGAATGGTATACCAGCAAAGGTTTTAATTTAAATCACCCTCACAGTTTCCAGGTAAAAGTATTAGCTAGCCCTGGCCAGTTTAACAAAGTGGTTAGAGCATCAACCCACAGACTTGAAGGGTCTCAGGTTTGATTCCTGGTCAAGAGCATGTACCTTGGTTGCAGGTTCTATCCCTGCCCCCAGCCCCAGGTCAGGGTGCTTGTGGGAGACAATCTATCAATGTGTCTCTCTCACATTAATATTTCTCTCCTCCTCCTCTCTCCCCACCACTATCTCTAAAAATCAATTTAAAAAAATATCCTCAGGTGAGGATTAACAACAACAAATAAATAAAAGCAGTATTAGAAAAGGAGAATAATGGCGGCGGAATAGACAGACGTGTTCCGAGCCTTGTCCCGGAGCAGAAAGAAAGAACAGCTGAGGGTCGCGCAAGGAGTGTTTGTTGGCTGGTTGGGAGACAGCTGAATTCCAGAAGGAGGTGGGGGACTGCTGAACGGGGTTCCCCTGACCTGGCAGCAAGAACTGCGGCTGGGTCCCCTCCCGGAGCTGCGGGCTTGGACGCGGAGTCTGCGCCATCTTGATCCGGAAAGTGGAGCTTATCTGAAGCCTGAGAATCCACAACGGCGGCACCCCAGGAACAGCTGCGAGCCCCAGAACAACGCTCCCCAACTGGCGCAACCACACGGGTTCAGAGAAGCTCTACACTCCACCACGGAAAGGTCAGATTTCGCCTGGGATAAGGTGAGGTCTCTGGTCCCGGCGGGAGAGAGGAACGCGCGTTTTGCGGGAGCTGGAGGACCAGGGAAGTCTGTGCCTAGAAAAATCCGTGGCTGTAGGGGCTGGCGTGATCTGTGACTGTGGAAAGGGGTCCTCAGAGCTGCTAAGAGAAGGGCACTCTAAAAAGCAACCCATTTTGATCTGAAGTGCAGGGACACCCTAAGAATTTCAGGCAGTCCAGACTTACGCGCAGCCCGTGCGCTCCCTGGGTGCCTGGGCTTACTCGCAGTCCCGGAGTTCGCACACTTGGGCTTTTTCCTCTTCAAATCCCTGCTTCTGATTACTAAGCCCAATACATAGGATCACCCAGTTGGGGACACCCTGGGAGACTGCAGGGGAAGGTTGTTTTTCTGGAACCTGGGGATCGGAGCAGGGAGTGACCATCAGAGAGTCAGCTCTGAGGCAGACCACTCCCACAGGCCCGAGTGCCACAGGGAAAGAAGGCTCTAACACTGCCTAGAGAGGCCATAGATAGACCCGGAAGTCAATCCAGAAACACTGCCACCCAGGGGCTGAATCACAAATTGACTCTTGTGTAATCAAAAATAAAGGAATACGAGAAATTAAGACACACCGCCTGCTTAAAATCAGGACTGGCTTACAACACCGAAGAGCAGTGGATCGCAGGGAACTGCAATACTGTCTGGACTGAGAAACAGGCGTGCCAAACAGAAAAACAGAGGAAGTGAATGACCTTCACTACTCCACATTTTATTTTTACCTTTATTTTTTTTTATTTTTTTATTTTTTTTTTAATTTTCATTTTTTGCCTCTTTTAATCAAGAAACTTTTTTTTTTCTTTTTTCATCACTTGATTTTGCCTTTTTAATGATTACATTTTTATTTTCAATCCGTATTATTACTACTGCTATTTTATCTTTTTTTTATTTTTTTAAAGTGTCATTTTATTTTCTCTTCATTTTATTTTGGGATTAGGGTTCTACATTCTATTTTTTATCTTTCCTTTAGCATCGTTTTACTCTATCTCAACTCTACCTTTAGGCCATCACTCTCTTCCTAACCTCCCCCTTTTCAGTGTCCTGTTTGTCTTACCCTTTTACTGCTTTAGATTTTCCCTATTCTTTCTGTTTACCCCTTGTTAAAATTTCACCCTACTTACATATCTAATCTCCAATCCCCTGCTCCAAGTCCACATACACCTCTCCCTTCGCTGTCTGAGTTATCCATAAACTTGTCCTTATCTCTGTCCTTTTGTTGTTGTTTGCTTGAATGTAGATTATATCCAATTTTTATGCTTTTTTTGTGAGATTGTTTTGCTTATTCTTCTTTTGTTTATTCTTTTGTTTGTTTTGTGCTTCAGCTTAACCTTGCCTCACTCCATATTAGTTGGTGTTGTAGTTTGTACTAATCCCCAGGCACTTGTTGCTGGCATTTGCTGGGATTAGTGATTGTTCTATTGGAGTTTTATCCCCAATATATATAGTCTGTTCCCCTTTCTCTCTTAGTCAATTTCTTGTCTCTTACTTTTTTTTTTTCTCTTTACTTTCCCTTTTCCCAATTTCATTTTCACACTCCTTTTTTCTTTTTTTCTTTCTTTCTTTCTTTTTTCCTCTTCTTCTTTCTCTCCTATCACCTAATTTGCCTTTCTCTGGTGGTCACCTTTATTGGAGGTTATTAATATCGTGAATACATTCCTGTTCAGTGCCTCGTGAGTTGTACCTGGTAGTGCTGTATTTTGTGCCTTTAAATCAACCCAGGAGAGAGAGAACTACATAACCAGACACCCAGAGAAGAGAGACCATGGGGAGACAAAGAAGCAGCCCGCATATGAAAGAAAAGCAGGCATCACCAGAAAAGGAAGTAAACGAAATGGAGGCAAGCAACCTTCCAGAAAAAGAATTCAGAGAAATGGTCATAAGGTGGCTGAAAAGAATGGAAGACAAATTCGACAATATGAGCAAGAACCAAGAGGAAATGAAGAAGAACCAAGAAGAAATGAAAAATGACATCGCTGCTGTAAAGAACTCAATAGAAAGCATCAAGAGTAGACTAGAAGAAGCAGAGGACCGCATCAGTGAGCTAGAAGACAAGATGGAAAAAAATACCCAAGAAAAGCAACTTCTAGAAAAAAAAATTAAAAGGCAGGAGGAGAGTCTAAGGGAACTTTGGGACAACACGAAACAAAACAACATCCGCATAATAGGGGTTCCAGAAGGAAAGGAAGCTGAGCAAGGAATAGAAAACCTCTTTGAAGAAATAATGACAGAAAATTTCCCAGATATAGGGAAGAAAAAACCCACACAAATCCAAGAAGCTCACAGAGTCCCAAGCAAAATGAACCCCAAAAGACCGACGCCAAGGCACATTATAATTAAATTGGCAAACACCAACGACAAAGCAAGAATCTTAAAAGCAGCAAGAGAGAGACAGAAAGTTACATACAAAGGAACCCCCATCAGACTAGCAACTGATTTCTCAACAGAAACTCATCAGGCCAGAAGGGAATGGAATGAAATATACAAAGTCATGCAAAGGAAGGGGCTGAATCCAAGAATACTGTACCCAGCAAGGCTGTCAATCAAAATTGAAGGTGAAATCAGGAGCTTCACAGACAAAAAAGGACTAAGGGAATTTATTACCTCCAAACCAGCAATGCAAGAAATGCTAAAGGGTCTACTGTAAAAAAAAAAAAAAAAAAAAAAAAAGAAAGAAAGAAAGAAAGAAAGAAACAGGAAGCGAAGAAGTAACACAGGGGTAAAGAATAGGAATGGCGACAAATAAGTACCTATCAATAATAACTTTAAATGTAAATGGATTAAATGCCCCAATCAAAAGACATAGGGTAACAGATTGGATAAGAAAACATGACCCATATATCTGCTGTCTACAAGAAACCCACCTCAGAAAAAAAGACGCACACAGACTGAGGGTGAAGGGATGGAAAAAGGTTTTCCAGGCAAATGGAACTGAAAAAAAAGCTGGGGTAGCAATACTTATTTCTGACAAATTAGATCTCAAACTGAAGGACATAACAAGAGATAAGGAAGGCCATTTCATAATACTAAAGGGAGCAATCCAACAAGAAGAAATAACTCTGGTAAACATATATGCACCCAATACAGGAGCACCCAAATACATAAAAAAACTCCTGGAGGATATCAAGGGAGACATTGACAGCAATACAATCATAGTAGGAGACTTTAATACCCCACTATCACCATTGGACAAATCCTCTAAACAAAACATCAGCAAAGAAACATCAATCCTAAATGACTCACTAGACCAGATGGAATTAATTGACATCTTCAGAACATTTCACCCCAAAGCCACAGAATATACATTCTTCTCAAGCGCACATGGGTCATTTTCAAAGATAGACCATATGTTGGGACATAGGCAAAGTCTCTTCAAATTCAAGAAGATAGAAATCATTTCAAGCATCTTCTCAGACCACAGTGGCATAAAACTGGAAATCAACTACAATAAAAACAACCCAAAGAAATCAAACACATGGAGACTAAACAGCATGCTATTAAACCATGACTGGGTTACCAGAGAGATCAAAGAAGAAATAAAAAACATCATGACAACAAATGACAATGAAAACACTACAATCCAAAATCTATGGGACACAGCGAAAGCAGTCTTGAGAGGGAAGTTCATAGCTCTACAAGCCTACTGCAAAAAACAAGAAACAGGGGTAATAAATTACCTAACCCAACAACTCAATGAGTTAGAAAAAGAGCAACAAGAAAAGCCCAGTGTAAGCAGAAGGAAGGAAATAATAAAGATCAGAGCACAGATAAACGACATAGAGACCAAAGAAACAATACAAAAGATCAACAAAACCAAGAGCTGGTTCTTTGAAAGGATAAACAAGATTGATGAACCTCTAGCCAGGCTCACCAAGAAGCAAAGGGAGAGGACCCAAATAAACAAGATCAGAAATGAAAGAGGTGAAATAACAACAGATCCCGCCGAAATACAAAGGATTGTTAAAAAATACTACGAACAACTCTATTCCAACAAACTGGACAACCTGGAGGAAATGGACATATTCCTAGAAAAATATAACCTTCCAAAACTCAATCAGGAAGAATCTAAACAGCTCAACATGCCAGTAACTATGGAAGAAATTGAAGCAGTCATCAAAGAGCTTCCGGCAAACAAAAGCCCGGGGCCAGATGGCTTCACAGGAGAGTTCTACCAAACATTCAAGGAAGAACTAAAACCTATCCTCCTCAGACTATTCCAAAAAATTCAAGAGGAAGGAACACTTCCAAGCTCCTTCTATGAAGCCAGCATCACCCTAATACCAAAACCAGATAAAGACAACACAATGAAAGAGAATTACAGGCCAATATCCCTCATGAATGTAGATGCCAAAATCCTCAACAAAATTCTAGCAAATAGGATCCAGCAGTACATCAGAAAGATCATACACCATGACCAAGTAGGGTTTATCCCAGGAATGCAAGGATGGTTCAATATCCGCAAATCAATAAATGTGATACATCACATAAACAAATTGAGAGATAAAAATCACATAGTCATATCAATTGATGCAGAAAAAGCATTTGACAAAATCCAACACCCTTTCTTGATAAAAACTCTCAACAAGGTGGGAATAGAAGGATCATACCTCAACATCATAAAAGCTATATATGATAAACCCACAGCTAACATCATACTCAATGGGCAAAAACTAAAACCATTTCCCCTAAGAACAGGAACAAGACAGGGATGCCCACTCTCACCACTCCTGTTTGACATAGTACTGGAAGTATTAGCCACTGCAATTAGACAAGAAGAAGAAATAAAAGGCATCCAAATTGGAAAAGAAGAAGTAAAGCTGTCCTTATTTGCAGATGACATGATATTGTACATAAAAAACCCGAAAGACTCCATCAAAAAACTAACAGACTTAATAAATGAGTTCGGCAATGTAGCAGGATACAAAATTAACACCAAGAAATCTATGGCATTTCTATACACCAACAATGAACTTACAGAAAGAGAGACTAAAAAAGCAATCCCATTTTCCATCGCACCAAAAAAATTAAGATACTTAGGAATAAACCTAACCAAGGAGGTAAAAGACCTATATGCGGAAAACTACAGGACACTGAAAAAAGAGATAGAGGAAGATGTAAACAGATGGAAGAACATACCATGTTCATGGATTGGTAGAATCAACATCATTAAAATGTCCATACTACCCAAAGCAATCTATAGATTCAATGCACTCCCCATTAAAATACCAACGGCGTATTTCACAGACCTAGAAAGAACTCTCCAAAAATTCATCTGGAATAAAAAAAGACCCCGAATAGCCACAGCAATCCTGAGAAAGAAGAATAAAGTAGGAGGGATCTCAATACCAGATTTCAAGCTGTATTACAAAGCCACTGTCATCAAAACAGCCTGGTACTGGCACAAGAACAGACATATAGATCAATGGAACAGAATAGAGAATCCAGATATCGACCCAAACCAATATGCGCACTTAATATTTGACAAAGGAGGCATGAGCATACAATGGAGTCAAGACAGTCTCTTTAATAAATGGTGTTGGGAAAATTGGACAGATACATGCAAAAAAATGAAACTAGATCACCAACTTACACCATACACAAAAATAAACTCAAAATGGGTACAGGACTTAAATATAAGACGGGAAACCATAAAAATACTAGAGGAATCCACAGGCAGCAAAATCTCAGACATTTGCCAAAAGAACTTTTTCAGTGATACTGCCCCTAGGGCAATGGAAGCCAAACAGAAAATAAACAAATGGGACTACATCAAAATAAAAAGCTTTTGCACAGCAAAAGAAACCATCAACAAAACAACAAGAAACCCCACTGTATGGGAGAACATATTTGCAAATGGTATCACTGATAAAGGTTTAATTTCCAACATCTACAGGCAGCTTATACAACTTAATAAAAGGAAGATAAATGATCCAATAAAAAAATGGGCAACGGACCTAAATAGAAGCTTTTCGAAAGAAGACAGAAGGAAGGCCAAGAGACACATGAAAACATGCTCAAAGTCACTAATTATCCGAGAGATGCAAATCAAAACAACAATGCGATACCATCTCACACCTGTCAGAATGGCTATCATCAACAAATCAACAAACGACAAGTGTTGGCGAGGATGCGGAGAAAAAGGAACCCTCGTGCACTGCTGGTGGGAATGCAGACTGGTGCAGCCACTGTGGAGAACAGTATGGAGTTTCCTCAAAAAACTGAAAATGGAACTCCCATTTGACCCAGTAATCCCACTCCTAGGAATATATCCTAAGAAACCAGAAACACCAATCAGAAAGGATATATGCACCCCTATGTTCATAGCAGCACAATTTACAATAGCTAAGATTTGGAAACAGCCTAGGTGCCCATCAGCAGATGACTGGATCAGAAAACTATGGTACATCTACACAATGGAATACTACGCTGCCGTA